>NC_133333.1:130636776-131236776 GCF_042186555.1 Aquarana catesbeiana | reverse complement strand
CAGCCACACCATATACACATTTTGTTCATGGTTCACTTTAAAGGAAAATTATCATGAGAAAAACACAGGGGTTGCCACTGCTGTCCTCCTGAAAATGCTAGTTGCAGGGCTATGATGCTGACCTTTGGGCTTTCATACTATAGGTCACTGACCTTAAATAAGTATGCAGATAAGTACTTCTGACTTCCTCTAATTCTTCTAACATGCAAACTTTCTGCTGACCTGTAACTCAGAGTAATGAAGTAAAAAAATTGGTATAATAAACAGGTATTTATTTTATAATTAACACATGCTTAAAATTACACAAGGTATCTTTTTAGCCAATATTTATAGCAACTCTGGTTTTATTCTCATTTACTTTTATATTTTTTTATACATAGCCCTCTAAGGGTCTGTTTAGACCTACTGTAAATGATTTGTTGTGGTGAATTAACACACTGATATTTGACATGTGCTAAATTGTACAATAACATTTATGGTGTTAAGGCAGCTCATTCATTTAAATGCCCTGCCAACACACTACAACTGACCTTAAAATTAGATTTTTTTCAACACAGTACATCAAAACACATAATTGTTCATTAGCATGCATCATATTGAACTGATTAGGAAAACTGAAGGTACAGATACATTGAGAGCCAGTTCACAACACATGCAGTCTATGCATTTTTTTCTGCATCAAAAATGCATAGAAAGTAGGTTATATGGTTTTCAATGGCATAGTTCACACCGGTGCGTTCCAGAAAAAAAAAGTAGAACATGCTGCATTTTTCTTGCACTGGACTGTACTGAAATGCTGTAAAACACATCAAAACACACTGGAATGCACCTGAATGCACCTAAAATGCACTGGAACACATATGTCCTCATTTAAGGTTAAGAAAAAAGAGGGGGGGGGGATGTACTGGACTGCATCAAAAATGCACTGGAACGCATCAAAAACACACATGCACTAAAAGCATCTGGAACACATTTGGACTGTGTTTCTATGGTGTGAACTGGTCCTTATAGTATATTGGTTTACTACATTGGGATGTCATCTAAAATGAAAGGTGCCACAGTACATTGCACTATGGTATATGCAGTAACAAGCTGAATGTGAATTGAAAAGCAGTTCACAGTCTTCCTCGCAGCCAAGTTAGTTATTCTACCTGGAAAGGAGATACCTTTTCCCAAGAATATTTTATTTCTTTCTTTTCATTGCAAACTTTTTTAAAAAGTGTCATCTTTGTGGTATAAGCATGCCCTCTAGAGTTCACATTTGATTTTGCATGTTGAGCTGATTGGTATGGAGTATTATTAGGAAGGCCATGTAACAACTATATAATTATAGTTAGCAATGAGCAAACTCTGCTCCACCAGGACTTCAAAATTTTCCCCACCACAGTTTCTCTGTCTATAGAATTAAAATATTTTTTTCATTGAAAATCAGGGAACAATGCTCCCTCTTCAATTTCCACACACATCCAGAAAATCTGCAGATGAAAATATAATAAAAAGCTATGCTTTGCCAAGTGCATTAAAGTCAATTACAATTTTTGTGTCAGAAAAAGATGATTTATTTTTTTAAAGGTTCCAAGTGTCAGCAACCACACAGAGAATTATCTTAAAGTTCAACCTTGATGACCACAATCAGAGGACCCTGTGTTTTTAAAATAAGAAAAATGAATTCTAGAAAAAAATTTTGGCAGCAACAGCACAGAAATGTAAAAGTCAACTTCTGATACCGAGCGGACGGAGAGGACCCCAAATAGATCAATAGTGATGAGAAGGACTGTTGGAAGATAGAGGCAAAAACAAATTCAAAGTGTCTGTGACAGAGTGAATCCATTAATGAAGCAGCAATGGCATGACACTGTGGAGTTGATATACTAAAACTGGAGAGTGCAAAATCTGGTGCAGTCGTGTAAAGAAACCAATGAGCTACCACATTGTTTTTGTCAAAGCTTAATTGAACAAGTCGAAGTTAGAAGCCGATTGGCTACCACGCACAGCTGCACCAGATTTTGTACTCTTTAGTATTAGTAAATCAACCCCATTGTTCTTAAATTATTAGCTGAAACCTTCAAGCAAGGGGGTAACCCCTAAAAAAAGCAAGTGTTTGTGAAATGTATTTTACTGCATATAAAACAGCACATTTAGCTATTGCATTTTGGTTAATTGGGGTAATTTCAAACTCTATGGGGCTGATTTACAAAAGGCAACTAGGCTGTTTACTCTGCAAGTACTCTGCATTATTTTTTCTTGCACATACATTTCACCTTATTTACTAAGCTAAGAGGAAATTCCCTTGCAAAGTTAACAGTTTATTTGCCTTTATTAAATCAAGACGTATTTATACACCATGCATCAGGAAGAGGTTTTGCTCTCATGTCTTTGTTTACACTAGTGGTGACCTCTAAAGAGCAATCCACACTGTATTGACAGACAATTGACAGGCGGTCAGGAGACGAAATAACACCTCATGTTTTTCCTCTAAAAAAAAATTCATAATCGCACCACAGCAGCGTTAAATGCAGGGTGTTTGCGTGGTGGCCCCATTCATCTCAATAGAAAGATGGTACTGACTGCCAAACATGACGGGGGATCATTTTTGCAGTTCCATAATGCAAAGTGAGTGTAAACAAGGCCTTACACCACCACCACTACCCCCCCCCCCCAACAGCCCCCAACTAGAAGTGTAAACAAAACCTTATACTGTTATTTTTGTAAATAGGTGTGGAGTAATTGATAATCATTTAGATATTCAATAGTTCAAGCTACAAATGACGTCTTTAGTCTGGATGTTGTTCTCTGCCATATCTTAATATTCACTATCAGATTCATTCCAGCTACACTTTCATTGTTATTACCAATGCCAGCATCAGTAAATATGGTCCCATGCCACAGCTCTTTAACTGTTAGCTCCATTAAACCCTAGGCTTTTAGCCTGTGTGCACCCAATCCAAGCTTTTAAGTGCCCCTACAAGGCACAGGTGCAGTGTCCAGCACCACTGGCTGCAGCCAGTCAAAATCTGCAGCAGGCTGAAATACACTGTGGCTGGAAGGGGCTGAATGCTGTACTGAGTGGTATTCGTGTATAGCCCCTAATGCATTTAGGGACGTATGCCCAGACAGCAGGTATTCTGTGTTCCACGCCAACGTCCCTGAAGGCATAGGGCCCTAAATGTAAGTACCCGTCGGTAGAGCCTTCTGCCCCATCCAGCTGCAGCATATTTCAGAGAATTGGACAGGCTGCATGCAGCTGGGCTGGATACTGCACTTGTGCCTCTTGGATGCACTAAAATGCCAGGATTTGGATACATAGGGGCTAGCAGTGTTAAATTTGGCACCAAATTTTTATTTTGTTTCAGTTATAGTCTTTTGACTAAAATGCCATTTTAGTCCCATTTTAGTCATCTGCAATTGTTTTAGTTTTAGTCATGGTCTTTTGACTAAAATGTTATTTTAGTTTTAGTCCCATTTTAGTCATCTGCAATTGTTTTAATTTTAGTCGTATTTTAGTCTACTAAAATCTCCAGTACATATTAGTCAAATAAAATAATTTTAGTGAACTAAAATCGAATGTGTTTAGTTAAATTGTAATGTATTATTTAAGCATTTCTATAGAATTTACAAACTTATTATATACTTCTGGAGTAAAAAAAATGTTATATCATCTTATTATTTATGGTATTACGGTTTGAACAAACTCACAGATACAGATTTAGCCACGCTGGACGGTCTGAAGAGGCCTGTAATGCTGCACAGTGCTCTGGACGATGGTCTGTCTGAGGAGGCCTGTAATGCTGCACAGTGCTCTGGACGGTGGTCTGAGGAGGCCTGTACTTCTGCACAGTTCTCTGGAAGTTACTCTGTCTGAGGAGGCCTGTAATGCTGCATAGTGCTCTGGACTGTGATCGGTCTGAGGAGGCCTGTAATGCTGCACAATGCTCTGGATGGTGGTATGAGGAGGCCTGTAATGCTGCTCAGTAAATAAAATCTTATATCATGTTATTATTTATGGTATTCAAGTTTGAAAAAACTCACAGATACAGATTTAGCCAATCTGGACGGTCTGAGGAGGCCTGTAATGCTGCACAGTGCTCTGGACAATGGTCTGTCTGAGGAGGCCTGTAATGCTGCATAATGCTCTGGACTGTGGTCTGTCTGAGGAGGCCTGTAATGCTGCCCAGTGCTCTGGATGGTGATATGAGGAGGCCTGTAATGCTGCCCAGTGCTCTGGATGGTGATATGAGGAGGCCTGTAATGCTGAACAGTGCTCTGGATAGTGGTATGAGAAGCCTATAATGCTGCACAGTGCTCTGGATGGTGGTCTGAGGGGAGACTTGTAATGCACAGTGCTTTGGGATGGTGGTCTGACTCTGAGAGTTCTGTAATGCACAGTGCTGGATGGTGGTATCAGGTCTGAGGGGAGGCCTGTAATGCACAGTATTCTGGATGCTGGTGGTCAGAGGAGCCCTGTAATGCACACACAGTGCTCTGGACGGACGGTGGCCCGGGAGGAGACCTCCAGCCTGTAATTGTAATGTACAAACTCACAGTGCTCTCTGTTCTGGATGGTCGTCCTTGTGAGTTGGGAGTGGGGCTCTCGTCGGGAGGCCTGTAATGCACAGTACTGCTCTGGACGGTCGTTTGAGGACTCAGAGGCTTGTAATGCTAGATGCACAGTTCTGAAACTGCTGCTAAGTGAAGTATGCTACGGACTCGATGCGCTTGCTTGCTGGGAGCGGAAGCAGGCGAGGCTCTGTGGAAACCAGAAGTTTATGAGGGTAAATATCCCAGCCTCACATTTTTGTTTAGTTTTCATTCATTAACAAAAATGGAACTGATTTTCATCATAGTTTTCGTCAGTGGACGAAAATGTTAATGAAAATGTTTTTGGCTATGAAATTAACACTGGGGGCTAGATGTCCAATGTGCAAGGGGCCTTATCCATACTTACTGTGGTCTGGCAACCCTTATGCCCCGTACACACAATCGGACATTGATCGGACATTCCGACAACAAAATCCATTGATTTTTTCCGACGGATGTTGGCTCAAACTTGTTTTGCATACACACGGTCGCACAAAGTTGTCGGAATTTCCGATCGCCAAGAACGCGGTCACGTACACCACGTACGACGAGACTAGAAAAGGGCAGGTCTGAACCAAGCGCGGCACCCTTTGGGCTCCTTTTGCTCCTTTTGCTAATCTCGTGTTAGTAAAAGTGAGAGACGATTCGCGCTTTTTCAGACTCCTGGCTTTCAGATCGTTTTCTGCTGTTCAGTTTGTGCTTGTGGGTTTGTATCTGCTCTTCAGTGCGTGCAGTGAGTTCGCATTGATTTATAATGTATTCTTGTTCGTTCGTTACTGATTTTCAGGTCGCTCTTCACAGGCCTTGCTGTTCTTCAGTGCGTTCTGTTACTTCGTTCTGAGCAGCCGACCGTTTTCTAGCCATGTTGCGTATACGTACTCCTCGTAGAGTTCGTGCTGTGTGGGGGCTTGGTGTTGGGGTTCTTACCTTGACACAAGTCCAGTCCATGAACAGGGTGGGGAGGAGTTCATGGACCAAGAATTGGTTGCTCCAGCGTGACCAGTTCTGTCATATGCCTTTGCTCCGTGAGATCCGTGAGAATAATCATGATGATTTCAGGAACTTTCTCCGGATGACGGCCCCCGTTTTTCACCGTTTGTTGGCTTTGCTGACCCCCTATATCAGCAGGCAGGATACCTGCATGAGGCAAGCCATCACTCCAGAACAGAGGCTCGTCACCACCCTGCGGTACTTGGCGACGGGGAGAAGCCTGCAGGACCTCAAGTTCTCGACAGGCATCTCCCCCCAGGCTCTGGGGGTCAGTATCCCAGAGACCTATTCTGCCATCATCCAGGTCCTGCAGAAGGAGTATATTAAGGTAAGATTTTTATCCTTTAACGTCACATTTTATTGTATTTAATGTTTGATAATATATTGTATTTCTTTCCTCATTCCCTAATTACCATGATTGGAATATGCGGTGAATGTCCCCTTTGTCCTCATTCATGTTTGATTATTCTGTATTTTTTTTTTTTGTCCTTCATACATATTTGCCTTCACTTACCTCCTCAGCATGGTCTCCTGGCCCTATATTCACCTCATGTAGTCACTAAACAATGTATTTTATCAGCTTCATATTAGTGCCTTACCCCAAACACCCCCTAAAATGTTTTAAAAAGTGATTTGTGCTTTAAAGAGTGCCAGAGGCTTTTTGGGGGGGGTCCCCAAATCATTTGGAACCCTCCCTCCCCCCAACTGCTAAGTCAGCTGATACCAATTCTCTATCTATCCTCAATCATCTACCTGCTGACTTTGTCAAACCCATACACACTATGAATTCCCCAAAGCATGTAGTGCAAGGGCCTGCCTGAATACTTTCAAATGGTACTGTTTAAAGTTTTTGTATCCTATTATTATCTTGATAGGTAATAGCAGAATTTCCAAATGTGCTCAAATGTGTAAAATGTGTATTTATATCTTTGTATTATGACACTTCTTACCTGTCCAGTGGGCTGCCAATAGTGTAAGTAAGGAGGGGCTGGCCAAAGTAATACACATTATTTAGGCATTCATCTCTCAATGAAGTGGAGAGGGTTACCTGTCCAAGAGCTCCCCCCCCCCAAAATGAGAGGGGGGGGGGGGAATATGATAGGTGTACCTTATACTTTGGTCTTTAAAAACTCCCTCAAATAAATGTTATCTTGATGTTGGCCAAGAATGTTTGTGTCTAATCTGCTTTCCATGTTTATGTGCAAAATGACTATTTTTTTTTGTTGTTTGACTCCACAGTTTCCTTCCACGCCACAGGAATGGCAGACTGTGGCCTCCCACTTTGCCTAGCGGTGGGACTTTCCTAACTGCGGAGGGGCAGTTGATGGGAAACACGTCCACATCGTCCCACCACCCAACTCGGGGTCATACTATTTCAACTATAAGGGGTTCAATAGTATTGTGATGTTGGCGGTGGTGTCGGCTACTTATGAGTTCCTGTATGTGGACGTGGGGAAGAATGGCTGGATGTCCGATGGTGGAGTTATCGCCCAGACGGAGTTCTACAGGCGTCTCCAGAATGGCAGCTTGGACTTGCCACCTGTGGAAGGACTCCCATTCGTCTTTGTTGCTGATGAAGCGTTTGCGCTGGGGGACCATCTTATGCGGCCATTCCCGATGAGGACCCTCACCCCGGACCAGAGGGTTTTTAATTACTGGCTGGCCAGAGCCAGAAGAGTGGTGGAGAACACGTTTGGAATCATGGCCAGCCGGTTCCGCCTATTTCTTACACCCATAAACATGGCGGAGTACAAACTGAATCACATCATCCTGGCGTGCTGTGTTCTACACAACTTTTTACGGCAACATTCTGCCAACTATGCGGGCTCAGTTGGGCCTGAGGCCAGAATTCTAAATGAAACAACCCTGACGGCGCTTGAAAGTGGCCGTCCTGGCTTGCCCCCCCTGAGTGCCCGTGATGTCCGGCTAAGATACCTTGAATACTTTGCGGGTAGGGGGGCTATCAATATGCCAGACAATGTCTGAAACCTTTTTCAAATAATAAAAAAAAATAACTACTAAAATCTTTGGTGACATTTACTGCTTGTGTTTCTTTTAGCTGACCCTGACAGAAATGTGGTGAGTCCTGAAAATGGCATGATTGTGTAGCATTACAAAGCACTGTTGGGTGTTATTTACTAAAGGCAAAGACACTTTGCACTACAAGTGCAGTTAAAACTGCACTTATAGTGCAAAGTGGATTTTCCCTTAGGAAATAACCCCCATTGTCACTGAAAACACCAATTAGAGCACAACAAAAGTTTTGGAGCGTTGAAACAATAATCCACACATTCTTGATTAACAATCTTTTTAATACCAGCACAATCACATGTGCATTTACAAAAAGGTTTTTAAAACAAACCAACATGTTTGTTGTATAACAATTTTTGGGGTCACATTAGAGAAAGTAGCAATGTCCATTTAAGATAAACCAGGCATGTTTAAAACCAACAAGAAAGACACAAATCTTGAACTTACAAAGTTCACATTTGGTAGAACTTGAAGGCAATATCAGACATGAGTATTTACAAACTGTGTTTGATATTGCGTTCAGATGGGTTGAAGTCACCCCAGGACAAGACAAATTTTGAAGATGCAGACAAATTGCCGAATGTCAACATGTGCTACCTGCCATCATGGGGGATCAAGGGACGTGTTTTGGGGGTGCAACCCCTTCCTCACAGCTACTTTATTATTGAGGAAGGGGTTGCACCCCCAAAACGCGTCCATTGATCTCCCGTAATGGCAGATAGCACATGTTGACACACTGTGTGCATCTTCAAAATTTGGCTTTTCGCAAATATGTCAAAAAATTGTATACATTTTTAGCTCACAAAAAACAAAGGGATTTAGATTTGTTTTAAACTCTCCCTAAAACATCAATGATGTTCTTCATTTTTTTTTGAACATCATTGATGTTTTTCTGGATGTTTTCCAAGTCCCTATTACACCCCATGATCTCCCCGATCAGGATCTGTGCACTTTCAGAGGTGAAATGCCCTGGATCCACAACATCACGATCACCTAAAAAGATAGAAACAAAAACACTCCATGTATTATAAATATTCCGGCATCCATCTCTTACCTGAGCCTGTGGTCGCAGACACTCACCTGTTGTGGTGACAATTTCCACCACGTCTTCCTCCTCCTGCTCTGCTTGGCTTGGGTGGATTTCCCCTTCTTCCAGAGGTGGGGGGTCTGTGGTCTCCTCGGATGAGGGGTGTCCTCCGAGTCTTTTCTCCCCTATGTAAAAACAGATAGGTATACTTAGCAGACAGATATTTGATGGCAGAACTATAAATATGAAACATTGCTTGGAAGTGGGGTACAATTGTCTATTTTGGCTTTGTTCCAAGATGTTGAAATTTTATTGTCCTTTGTCAAGCTTGAATACTTACCTGTTTAGTACAAGCTTCACAGATGGAGACACCCCTATAGTATACAATGGAGCACCTGTGTGGGGCCACCTAATAAAAAGGGTGTTCTTGTGTCCCACACTAGTGCTCCAGTGTCCAGATGTGAAAACTGCTGGTGAGTGTCCTCTCCTTACACAGAATCTAGTTTGCATTTCATTCTAGTTACAAACCCATCTACACAACCAAATTATTTTCAGACAAGTAGGCCATAAAAAATGTTTTGAAATTGAAGAAAAGACAGTTAAGAAGATCCTCATTGGCTAAGGGATTCACTACAAGTATTGACTCGTTTGAAGTTCAGAACCCCACCAATGAAGGAATAATAGCACATGCGGCTGATGAGCTGAGCCCATCAAGAGAGGACAAAATGATATCTTTATTTCACAGATTAAAGGATTTACTGGAAAAGGAGATGTTACAATGGTGGGACATTCTGCTCTTACAAAAGTATGTTGAATTTAAACGAGTCCCTAGGGGCCTTAGAATCACTAAATTGTGCTCATTTCTTGATGATGACCTTAAAGATAAGTGGATTTCCTGTTTACATGACTGCAACCAATTATGGTTGCAATATATCATCGCCCAGAGGGAGCGTAATCTTGATAAAATCCTTATTGATATTAACACTCTACAAGAGGGTTTGTCTACATATTCAGATGTCGCAACATTTGATAGTTGGGACTGTAAAATTAATGAACAGATGACAGTGTATGAGACTAACCTGATCAGTAAGAAATCAGGAAAATTTGAGCGAGACCGGTTGGATTACCTCAACAATAGGGAATTCAACTGGAAAAAGCCCAAGTCACCTACTGATATATCAAAAGTAGTAAAAAATGTCAAGAATAGGTCAAATAACCATAATAACAAGACTCATAAATATAATGGAGCAAACAGGAATTATCATACCACTAATGAGCAGCAGCAGTCCACCAGTTCATCTCAGGCTGTTGAATCAACTCAGCCCCAATATACCAGGGATATTAAAGATCCTAGTTATACTAGGATTGGTCGATCACACAATAGGATTGGTAAACCAATTTTCAATAAGAACAAAAATAACAATAACAATAAAAATAAAAATACACCTTGCAGACATCAACCCTCTATTGAGGATCATAGAAATGGGAATAAGGTCTCTCATCTCACACCATCACTTAATGTCACTGCCACTAATAATACAGTAGATGCTGGAGGTAAAGGTTCTGGTAGCCCCTCACTCCTCATGAGGCGCTGTTCTACCATCCATGCAGCCTCATTACCGCCCCCCACCATCAGGCCTGAGGTTCCCCTTTCAGCTCCTGATCTCGAGATAACATTTGATCCCGCCATAGTCACACATAATCCTTTCACCATCTTGGAGAATCTAGAATCTGATCTCAATAATGGCAGCATTGCCAGTATAACACCTCCATTGTCTTTTTTAGAGACGGAAGTTGCAAGGCTAGAGGGGATTGCAACGGAGCACGATCTGTTGAACCCTCTGGCATGCACTCTGTCAACAAAGAAATCGAGAAAAAGGGAGGAGGAACTAGAAGAGGTAGAAGAGGTGGAAAGAGACACAAAAAGAGGCAGAGTATAAATCATACTCCTGAAACTATTAAGATCTACAATTTATCTAGCTCTGTGTTTACTGACACAGACCTAGATCTACTTAGGAAAGGGCTTAATTATGCCCCCCCTAGTGTCCCTAACCTCTTTGAACTGTTTGTTGATCTCAACAAATATGTGCGTAAACTCACCCTACAGCGCTACTACATATTAAAAGATACTGGTAAATCTTCTGCAGCTATTGAGAAAGTAGAACCGCCGTCTAGTCCACTGTTGGACAAGAGTATTGACGACGACTCAGCCCTGAATATTTTAGAGGAACTCTACGCAGAGGCAAAGCATAGTGATCCATCACCCTCTTCCTGTGAGCCTCCTAGCGACACAGCGATAGTCCACACTTCCTTTGCCCCGAGATCTTCCTTTTTTCCACATTGGGCTAAAGGGAAATATATTTCAACATTCTATGACGTGGTTTTCGAATCCTTTAGAATGAGATTCCGCCATGCCAATAATAAAGGGAATAAATACAATAAACACCGTGACCCGTTGGGGCTATCTGTTATGAGCCTTAGGCAGAATCATGACGTCATTATTCGGAAAGCGGATAAAGGTGGCAGCTTAGTTATTCAAAACAGAGAAGATTACATTGCCGAGGCTATGAGACTATTGGGGGATACAGGCACCTATATTAAACTAAAAAGTGACCCTGTTATAGAATACACGAAGGATCTGAAATCACTTTTGGACCAAGCCCTATTAGATGCGGTCCTCACTAAACATGAGTACCATTTTCTCTACAACAGACATGCCCTGACCCCACACTTTTACCACATCCCAAAGGTGCATAAAAGCGAAGTTGATCCCCCTGGTAGACCGATCATTGCAGGCATTGACAGCATTACCAGCAATGTGGGATGCTACATTGACTATTTTCTACAGGGAATAGTTACCAATCTTCGATCTTTTGTCAGGGAATCAAGCCATATGTTGGATATTTTATCGCATTATATATGGCAGCCTGGATACAGATGGCTCTCGCTAGATGTAGCCTCACTCTATACGTCAATTGACCATATGTATGGCTTAAGAGCAGTCAATTACTATCTATCCAAAGAAGGTACACTAAATTCGGTACAGGCAAAGTTTTTACTGGACTGTGTTGAATTTTCTCTCAAACACAACCATTTCTCATTCCTTGGAGATCATTGTTTGCAGATTAAAGGTACTGCTATGGGGGCCAGGTTCGCCCCTAGCTATGCCAATATCTTTATGGGCTATTGGGAGGAGCAGTTCATTTGGAACAACAATCCCTTTGGGGTGAACCTGGTCCTCTTTGCCAGGTACATCGATGATATCCTTATCATTTGGGACGGATCTGATCAGGAGCTTTGTTCATTCCTTGAGCACTGTAGAGACAATCCCTTTGGGATTGAGTTCACACATGTCATCAGTAGTGACTGTCTTGTTTTCCTAGACCTGGAGCTCAGGAATGATCTTGATGGTAATATCATCTCCAAAACACACTTCAAACCCAGCAGTGGCAATTCCTTTCTACATGCTGAGAGTAACCATCATCCCAGATGGATAAGGAATGTCCCTTTTGGGCAGTTCTGCCGTTTAAGGCGTACCTGTACAATGAAAAGTGACTATTTAGAACAGAGCAAGATCCTTCGGAACAAATTCCTTGACAAGGGTTATGACTCTACTTTAATTGACACTGCCTGTAACAAATATGGTCATCTATATGAAGAGCCCCAGCCACATGATCCACAGTCTACCTCCACCTCTGCTAGGGACCAAGACACTATACAAACCCGGTTCTCCACCCAATACAACAACAAAGCCTTTGAGATACAAAGCATTCTATGGAAGACCGGGAACATCCTTAAACATGATCCAGTCCTTAGGAAGCACCTCCCTGATAGACCGAATATAGTCTACAGAAAACCACGAGACTTAAGAAGCTTGATAGCTCCAAGCATGGTGAAGAAATCCCTGACTAAATCTACTAATGTCTGGTCGACTATTTTCGATCAGAAAGGTAGTTACAAGTGTAGCATCAGAAACTGTGGCACGTGTCAATATATGTGGCATAGAAAAAAGTCTGTCACTGGGAGTGATGGTAAAGTCCACCTTTTGAAGCAATTTATCAACTGTGGGACGGATCACGTGGTGTATGGCATTATTTGCCCATGTGTGCGCCTTGATGTTGGTCGCACCTCTCGCCCCATGAGGGTGCGCATTGGAGAGCATAAATGCGATATTACCAACACACGAGTTAAATACCCTGTTCCTTGACACTTCCATGATGTACACCACGGGGATCCGTCTGGCATGAAGGTATTAGGAATTAAATCCATCAAGGGTGACCTGGATAGAGGTAGAAGACACCAGAGGCTTTGCAAACGCGAGGCCTATTGGATCTTCACCTTAGGTAGCATGACCCCTGTGGGGTTAAATGAGGATCCTGAGGTTCATAAAATCGTTTGACCTTTAGAGCTCATCGGACATTGGTTTGCCTTTCCAGCACCTCCCGTTCCATAACACAATATTATCCCCGTCTTCTCTCCCCCCCCCCTCTATTTCTCACTAACCTATAGGTCCAGTGCAATATCCACTCCTATTCCATTCAGTCTACTCAATTTTAGACAATAGTTGCCCATTTATGACCATTATCAATATATTGTAGTTGTGACACCATCCATGATTTGTGAAATATGTATTGTTTTGCTAGTGTATTTGTTAGCTTTCACAATTATTCATTGCACATAGCGACTGGAGAGGGACCACTTTTATCTCTCTTTTATTGTAATACAATGTGTTTTAGGTGGTTCTAGCAATTTGCGATCATCAGGTTTCAGACACCAGCCCTCCAGTCGCAGTATGTTGCAGCATTGTATATCTCCTTCAGCATGATCTCTAATGTAGTATACTTCTAGTGGGTTTGGCTTTGTGTGTATATATGTTTTTTTTTTTTTTTGCTGACCTACGGTTGAGTCAAGGCGTGCTAGTTTGTGGGCACGTATATGCGTACATATAACTTTAGATGTGGTGCGTTCCGTGCGCTGGCAGCCAGATGGCGGCCACCAATTTCATTTCAGTATTGAACATATATCGATTACTGTTTTAGCCATTTAATCCCCCTTTTTATCCAACAGACCAATTATATTATTTCATTTTATATTTTGTTTCTTATCATGTATATCAATACTAGTAGCAATTGTTGATCAATGATTTTATATCACTGGTATCATCTGTCCACCACTTGGTTTTTACACATATATTTTACATATATATACATGTGCATTTTCTGGTGTGAGCTTTCTGTCCTGTTCTGCACTTGGGGCTGTCTTTGGCTGGCAGTTCAAGACTGCTGCTAACGCAGATGGACAGCTGATTGACTATAGTGAGCAGACGGCCCCTATATGCCGGTCCCGCCCCTTAGTCACCTGTCACCAGGCCGACCCTTGCTGCTCGTATTGAGAGCGAGTCGGCCCCTACATGTTGGTCCCGCCCCAAGTTATCTGTCATCAGGCTATCTCGTGCTGCTCTTATCGAGAGCGAGACGGCCTTTGTATGTTGGCCCCGCCCCCGGTCATGCGTCATCATGCTGCATCTCGCCGCTTGCATTGTGGGCAAGCTGTACGAGATGCGGAAGGGGCAATGTAGATCCCGCCCCCCTCCATCAGATTGGAACGCAAGAACACCAGCGTGCGCTCCATTGAATAATAGCCACACTGCTACCGGCCTCGTCACTTGCTACAGAGGGGCTCAACTCGTACGGACCCACAGGAAAGTAATTCAGGTATTCACTCTTCCTTATCTTTGGCATCTATATTAAGAATGTCTCTTTTATACATATATATACTTCGTATCTTTCATCATTTATAGCTCATGTTTTATTCATTTATTTATTTATTTGTGTGATGAGATGGGTGCATCTGTGGAGTGGGAGGTCCCACCCACTATGCCTATCACTGCTCGCCATGACCTTTATATTTCCGCTCTTGCCATCCGTCGCATATTATGTGCACAGCACGCGTTGTTTCACCCCGAATGGTTCAGCTTGTCTCTTGGGGTGTGTGTGTATCTGTGCACATGCTCAGTATGAAATAAGGTTTTTTTTTTTTTTTTTTTTTTTCCTATGCTGTTTGTGTATATGTCCTTGTGTATGCATATGCATGTGTATGTGTACACAGATATCTCTCTATATGTACTATTACTACTACTATTATTACCATCTACTGCACAAACCATGTTGTGTTCACCAATTGGAGAATTTAGGAGGGAGGGATCCCCTGAGGGGAGGAGCTTTATATCCCACCCTTGTTTCATGGACACTCAGGCATTTATAAGGAGTGACTGCTGAAGGAGGTATCTTTGCATAGCTCTGATGAAGAAGGGATTTTCCCTTCGAAACACGTAAGCTGTTGTGATATGTATGCATTTCTCTACGATTTTTGGAAGGCATCGCTCATCCTATAGTCGCATGCTGGCTGTCGGTACACTTCGTGTTGTGCCTCTTCCATCCATTGCTTGTGAGTTGTTTCTTTTAATCATTTTTAAATAAATCCTTTTATAAAAGTTAATACACTAGGCTGGTGCGCCCCTGTTTTTCTTTTGTCTATGTTTTAAAATGCATATGGCCAAAACAATGGTGTGTTCTAGGCCGAATGAACAATGCTTCATACGAACGAATAATGTGCCCATGAACATGAAAGTTGCCATTTTAAACTGAACAACAGTTAAGAAAAGCACATGGAGCAGCACGAACGTAATAAACATAAAGAATAGGAACACAGCACAACTACTTACTTTTTTGCAGCACTCTCCTGATACTTCTGTACTGCTCGTGCTCTCTTAATTTGAGGTCCGACCACCGCTTCCTGAGCTGATCTTTCGATCGTCTTACCCCGAAATTCCGGTGCAGACTCTTGACCACATTCGCCATGATCTTGGCCTTTCGGACATTGGGGTTGGGGTAAGGTCCATACTTCCCGTCATAGTTGGCCTTCTTCAGGATGTCCACATCTCCAACATCTCCCCAAAGGACATATTCGATGCCTTAAATTGTCTCTTCCGGGATCGGGACGTTTCAGGCTCCGGGCTTTCCTCCTCCTCCTCCTCCTTGGTGTAATTATCAGACACCTGCTGTGTCTCCGCCATGTGCTCTTCCCCCACTGCGCCGAACGAGAAGGGGCGGGGAATAGACTAGAGAGAACGTCAGGGGCGGGCGGAGGTTTGCGCATGCGCAGTGTCTATAAAGCGTAACATGCGTGCATAGTACGTACGATCTGTGAGCGGAGGAAGAAGTATCAGAGGCACTGATCGTGATAACAAAGGTAAGATCTAAACTTGGGCCTATACTGCTTCTAAATTGAGGCCTATATTGTAACAAGATTAGTAGAGTTTAGCCTGACATTAGGGTTTGTCTTGTCTTGTGTCTTGCAGAGAAAATGGATGGCTTCAATGAACTTCCTCCCCCTGTTCATAGACAAATACAGGGAGCTGCCCTGTCTGTGGCAGGTCAAACACCCGCATTATAATTATAAACAAAAGAGGCAGACAGCGCTGGAGAAACTGCTGGAGTTGGTGAAGCCGGTGGTCCCCACAGCAACCATCCCCTATTTAAAAGCCAAAATTGGTGGCCTGAGGAGCACTTACCTTAGGGAGCGCAAGAAGGTCACGGATTCCCAGAGATCCGGAGCTGCAGCAGATGACATTTATGTCCCCAGGCTGTGGTACTATGAGAGACTGTGATTTCTGTCAGACCAGACTGAAGTCAGGGAATCCCTCTCAACCCTTCCTTCCACTCTTCCTTCCACCCCAGCTGAGGCTTCCGATGTCCAACCTGGGACTTCCAGCCAGGAAGAAGCTGAGGAGCCCAACTTGAGCCAGGTATAGCATTGTTCTACAGATTTCTGGTCAATAAATAAATGATGTTTACTAGATGTTATTATTGATCACTAATTGCTAATTTAATAAAGTGTTTTACATATCAATAGACAGTAGTGGGCAAAAATAATTGGGACAAGAATGAAAACTGCTGGGCTCAGAATGATAGTCTGTTATATTTGTTAACATTCAATTTGCAACAGTCATGAGGTGAAAATTGTGTGTGATTGATGAATAAAAAACTAAAACTATGTCCCTTTTTCATACACAGGAAGACCTCAGCCAGGAGGAGGCTCTGGAATGTGGCACACAGGAGGAGGCTGTGGAATGTGGCAGCCAGGAGGAGGCGGGGGTTAGTGGCAGCCAGGAGGAGGCGGGGGTTAGTGGCAGCCAGGAGGAGGCGGGGCTAAGTGGCAGCCAGCAGAAGCCAGGGCCCAGTAGGAGCCTGACAGAATCGCAGGTCCCTCCCCTCCGTCTTCCAAACAAAAGACCCAGAAAGGGGAGTCACGTGCAGGACTCAGTACTCAGGCTCATTCAGGAGGCTTCTGCATCCCTGAGAGCCACCCCCACTCCCGAAGAGGCCTTTGCCTGCATGGCTGCCACCAAACTGCAGGGCATGCAGGAGGGCCAACGCCTCCTGTGTGAGGACCTTCTTTATAAAGTCTTAACTAAGGGGGCGAGGGGCAAAATCACACCCAATACCCACCTGAGTGAGTTGGACCATCCTCCCCCTCCTCCTCCTCCTCCTGCCACAACTCCACCACCAGAGCCACAGCGTGAAAGGAAGCGTGGAAGGAAGACCAGAGAGTGATGACCCTGGGTTCAGTCTGGTCTGGCAAAAGATGCAGGCTCTTGTATGACCACAGCCTGGGGACACAGATGTCATCTGCTGCTTTCAGGATCTCTGGGACTTCTGGACCAGACTGCACTCCCTTACATATGGACTCCTCAGGCCACCAATTTTGCAGTAAAATAATTGATGTGTGCCCTGGGGTCAAAGGCTTCACCAATTTCTGCTGTTTCTCCAGCGTTGCCTCCCTCTTTCTTTGGTTAGGACCCCTTAATAAAGGATTTTGTGTTTCAATTATACTCACCTATGTGTGTTTTCCTTCAAAAAGGACAGTTTGTTTGTGAGGATTCAGGTACATTTCAAAAATACAATGTGAAATTAACAAGAGACACCAACATCAAACAATCTCCTTGAGATTAAATAATACAAGATAATAATGGTGTTGTGGTAACTTGACACACAAAACACACACAAAAATATTCTGGAGTAAAAAAAAAAAAATCATCCTTGGAAAAAAAAACAAAACAAAATTAAAAATCCCCAAAAAAATGTTGTCAGATGTGACAAATCCAAATATATTGAGGGAATCACGATAAATAATAAAGAAAGAAGTTTGTAAGAACTCTGTGTGAATATCAGCAGCAAAACTACTTCATTTTTCTTGCATTATAAAGAAGAAGAGAGTGCGCTGCATTAAACAATTTTTAACATTGCAGCCTGACGAAAGTGCTCTATCCATTCCGAACGCTAATTTTACCAGACCGAGCTGTTCCGTCTCGGAATTTCTTCTGAGCATGCGTGGCACTTTGCGCATCGGAATTGTCCACACACGGTCGGAATTGACGCGAACGGATTTTGTTGTCGGAAAATTTTAGAGCCTGCTCTCAAACTTTATGTGTCGGAAAATCCGATGGAAAAAGTCCAATGGAGCCCACACACGGTCGGATTTTCCGACAACATGCTTCGATCGCACATTTTCCGTCGGAAAATACGACCGTGTGTACGGGGCATTAGAGAGTTCTTACCTGTCCTCCAGCAATGCAAATTCCCTCGCCTGTACATCCATCTTTGTTCACCTTGAGTGGCAAGTTCAGGATGACATATCTTCCGTGCAGCACCAATCTACATGGCAAGATTGTACACTGAGCAATCTAAAGCAGTTGGGAGGCTGCAATAAAAAAAAACTTGCCTACTGGCATTTTTTTTTTTTAAGATTCCACTTTGCCCCCATTGAAACCAGTGCGACTTGTCATCTGACAGTTCCAAATTGCATTACAAGTTGCACCCTATTGCTGGCAATGGAACCGTTCAACCGTTATGAAAAATGTACTACTATTTACAGGCATACCCCACTTGTACCAATTTCATTGCAACTTGCATAGATTTCTGTTAAATTAAGTCAAAAGCCGCAATGAAATCAGCAGTGCAAATCGCATAGCCACACCAGTGTGAGCGGGGCCTAAAGCTGTAGAAAACAGGGGTTCTTTCCTCCTCTCCTGGGCCCTGTATTAGTTGGTTTCTCCTTTGCCTCCCAGATGACCTCATTGCTTATGTGTGGACGGGTTACACAGGAAGAATCTTTGTCCCTGACTCCAAACATCCGCTCAACATGCTTTAGCCACCTCTGACACATCTCACACGCATGTAAAAACTGACTTTTTTTGCTAGAAAATTACTTAGAACCCCCAAAAATTATACATATAAATATATTTTTAGCAGAGGCCCTATAGAATAAAATAATGGGTGTTGCAACTTTTAATGTCACACGGTATTTGCGCAACAGTTTTTCAAATGCAATTTTTGGGGGGAAAAATACACTTTAATGAATTTTATTGCACACAAACACAATATAATACCCAATTTTTTGCTAAAGCATAAAAGATTATGTTATGCCAAGTAAATATATTCCTAACATGTCACGTTTTAAAATTGCGTCCATCGGTGGAATGGCGCCAGACTACGGTAGATAAAATTTTCCATAGGCAATGCTTTAAATGCCTTTACAGGCTACCAGTTTAGAGATACACAGGAGGTTTGGTGCTAGAATTATTTTTCTTACTCAGACATTCGCAACAATAACTCACAAGTGTGGTGCAAGCACCGTTTACATATGCTTGTGGGACTTACATATGCGTCCGCATTTGCGTGTAAGCATGTGGGGACAGGGGCACTTTACATTTTTTCTTTATTATTTTTTTTTTTTTAATCCAAAACTTTTTTTTACACTGTCTCTTTATTTTATTTTTTTTTTTTTGGATTAACTTTATTGTTGTCACAAGGGATGAACAACATCCCTTGTGACAGAATGGGCCGTGACAGGTCCTCTTTATGGAGAGACTGGGTTCTATTAGTCCCCAAATCTCTCCTCTGGCCTCGAATGCAGCCGATCAGACACAGATCGGCTGGCCTTTACTGGACAGGTAAACAAAGAGCCAAAACCAGAAGTGACTAAATCCTTGTCGCTTACAATTTCCAGGGTCAGAGAGTAGTAGTAGTGCCGCCGTTGCCGCCGGTTGCATCGCTCCTGGGCTCTGGGAGAGGAAGGCAGAGCCCAGGAAAGGGCCTTCTGTGTCCAGCAGCCCCTTCTACCCCCTCAGCCCCCCTAATACTTACCTGAACCCCATCTCTGTCCAGCGATGTCCACAAGTGTCTCGTCTGTCTGAGGCTTTCCCTTCTGATTGGCTGAGACAGCCAATCAGGAGAGTTAAGGTTCCGAGGCCGGGCCACAAAAAGCTGCAGCTCGGCTCAGGTTTCCCCATTTAAAGCTGCTTGATGTGGGGGACACTCAACAGGAGGGAGGGGCCAGGAGTACAGAAGTGGGGCCCGAGAAGAGGAGGATCCAGGCTGCTCTGTGCAAATCCACTTCACAGAGCAGGTAAGTATACCATGTTTGTTATTTTTTATAGAAAAAAAATTAATCACTAATGTGAAAGGCCAGCCAAAACTTTTTCCAGCTTTGGCTAGCATGGGGATCAATTAGAACCCTTGTCAGGTTTTTACTGCTATCCAGGGCTCCATTAGGGAGATGTAACCTCACTTCCTGTTGTTTTAACAACACTTTCACCAGACAGGAAGTAAGGAGAAATATGATACAGAGATATAGACAGTAATAACGAGCTGACAGGGAGTTCTAGCCTTCCCCTACACTACAAAAAAAATATTTTTTTTTATTTTGTTTCGTTTCGTTTTGTTTTTTAAATTCAGTGTTGCTGTTGATTTTTCCTCATTTCCTATCTGGTGAAACTGTGTGAAATCTAAACTGTACATACTTACCTATTCACCATATAGTACCGACCTATGTATCAATGATTCTTCTGCAGGTACTGCGCAACTATCACATAATGCCAAATGGATCTCCTAGTCTTGGTGTTATTATGTATATTTATTATGTTAAAACCTAAAAATTACATTTAAAAAATATTTTTACTTCCTTTGTCAGGCAAATACGAAATGCTGTATAGAGGCATTTTATATTACATTACAGCAGGTGCAGTTTCCTGGCTTCATCTTACATGTTTTCCATTCTTCCAGGCTGCTTTGAAAGCCTGTTTTTACAGAACTCAATAGCTCAAAGTGAAACTAATATACAAAACTGAATGATCAGAACAGTGATTCATCCCTTACCCTTCTTCTTCCTGCCTGCTCTGTTCAGAGAGGCCTTAAAGACCTTCAGCCATAGGGATGGGTCCAGATTTCATTCTTATTTATGCTTTAAGTGATGTACAAAAAACAAAATAACTTCAAAAATGTTCTTGCACTGTTCACTTTGTATTTGGACTGATTTTGCACCGTGCACTTTAATGAATTATCATCTTTGGACACTTTTTGATGAATTGATTTTCACATTTTTATTTTTATGCAATATCCCTATGCTAATGGGTTGTATTATTAATGTATCAGCACTTTGTTTGACAGCGCAACATAATGATTTTGTTTATTGCTTTTATCTGTATGTGGGAGGTTAGTGAATGCTGTCACAATCTTAATTGATGTTAATTGGTTTCATATAATTGTTTTTTTTTTTTTCTTCTTTACACTAAGCCCCCTTTCACACTGAGGCATTTTTCAGGCGCTTTTGGCCTAAAAATAGCACCTGTAAAGCGCCTGAAAAACGGCTCCCCTGCAGCCTCAGTGTGAAAGCCTGAGTGCTTTCACACTGAGGCGATGCGCTGACAGGACGTTAAAAAAAACTCCTGCAAGAAGCATCTTTGGAGCGGTGAAGAAACCGCTCCTGCCCATTGAAATGAATGGGCAGCGCTGCCGAACTGCCGGCAAAACTTTACTGCAGCAGCACTTTTGTGGGTCGTTTTAACCCTTTTTCCGTCTGCTAGCTAAAAACCTCAGCAAAAATGACGGTAAATCGCTGCTAAAAATAGCGGCGCCTTACCGCCGACGCCGCCAATGCCCCAGTGTGAAAGCAGCCTAAGTGCAATCGGTACTTCTTTCTCTTTAAGTGATGTGTTTAATCAATATTAATAAATGTTATGTGGGTATCCATTCTCATATAGTGATCCAAGTAGTTACGCTTTGCTTAGTTTAATTTCATTTTTATTTGCCACAATAAAAGTGTCTGTCATTGAATGACAACCAATGCGTTTGGGGGGTTCTGGACAGATTCCTATTCATCAGGACTTAAATGCATTATACAAGAGGAGTTTGAACAGGTAATTAAATCATGAGTTTTTATTCCTCCGAAGCTGTAGTTAAAAGCTTGCTCAGTTAAGTAGTATGGCAGTCGTAAAACCAGATAGCATTCGCTGCCCTGACTCCTCGCTAATTATAATACCCTTATTTCATCCTAAATCCAGAGGCATTAGTACACTCTGTATTTAATGTGTATTTAATGTGTATTTGTTACAAAAATAATAATAATATTAAATAATTTTAAATAATAATAATTTAAAGATTTATTAAACCCAAAACCAAACATGTAAATATATTGCAGCTTACCAATCATTAGATGTAGCGGCTGCATCAGTTTCCTTTCCTTTGGCTTTTCCCCCTCTGTTTTCACCTGGTTATATGGCCAGTAACACACCTTCTGTATTAGCGAGACGCCATTCTGGATAAATGAGACCATAAGGCACAGCAGACAGCAGTGTTGCCAGTCTGGGGGGAGGGGAGTGTTAACTGTATTAGTAGATTTAAATACACTAACAAATTGAAGCCAAACTCCAGCTCGTACTTTGTAAGCAGTTACAGCAACCGTTTTTCTCTTTTGGGATAACAGTTTTACACGAATAAATAAAACTGATAATTTTAAGCACCCCTGCCAGTGTTAAATGGAGTCCCCGGCCAGATCCCCAGATGAAAATAGAAAAAAGAAAGCCTAAAAAAGAAAACAAAGTCAGCCATCTCATCTAAGAAAAGCTAATCTGCAATATATTAAATGTTTGCTTTTGAGTTTAATACTGCTTTAATACCTACAGTAAAAGAATATAAAACTTCAGGTTAAACATATATAAAATTAAAAACCTATTTAAATATAATATAGTATGCATTTATTTATTTATAGTTTCTCTCTACATTTGGGGCTCGGTTATATTTAAAACATAAATAATTAAAGTACCATGTTTCCTCTGATTCTCAGTGTTTGGAATAATATTAACATGTAATATTACATGCTCTGTGATCTGGAGATCTTTCTGGTGCTACACACAGATACTATTACCACTATAGGGTAGGTCCCTGTAGCAATATCAGTAAAGTGACCTACAGCCTTGCAGTGGTCTAACATTAAAGTTGAACTTCGCTCTCCCAATCAACACTGATTATTTGTAGCCCTTATGCTGCTAGCATTAGTAAATAGGAAAGTATATCATATTTACCTGTTTTAAAAATATATATATATTTCCTCAGTTACTTCCTGGTTTCTCGCTAGGCAAATTATGTCATACATCCCAGGAGTCTTCCGGAGGGGAGAAGAGGAGGTGTTTACTCAGCTAAGCACACTCTTCTGTCTGCATGCTTGAGCTAAGGGCAGATGGATTCCAGGAAGTAAATGCTACATGAGTCATTTGCACTTACTCATGATGGCCATGGCCAGGAATGCTAGGTAGATGTTTTTCAAACTGATTTCTCCATATAGCATTGAGACATGGATAGATGGGGAGTTTGCTTTAAGTATTAAAAATTAATAAATAGTGTTTTTGGATTGTGGTGCTCAGATGCAGTGAAGATCCACTTTAAGGAAATGTTGAAATGTTCACCCACCAATATCTTCTGAAAAACTGTTTTAGTGCTCTTGCTGGCCTTAGTCATAGTTAGGATGGCAAACAAGAACCTCAAAGCTTTTACACTAAAATGGTGTGAAATACAATTTTACCTCCTTAAAACAAAAGTTGGATACATTTTATCACTTTTCTGACCACTCAAAAAAAGCAAGGGGTTTATTGCATTATATAATAATGAACAATGCAGGTCTTCCACTAAATCTATACCCGATGCTTAGAGAACCACCAGAGGGCAGTGTCACTATACTTATTACAACAAGGGCCACTGCAGTAAGATTGAAGGTTGTTAAAAAGAGACATCTTTCAGAGCCACTACCTTGTTACATCTTGTCTGAATCTTTTTTTCATCATTAAAGTTGAACTCCAGCCTCACCTTCAGACTTGTACAGTTGTACAGACTCCTCTCCTATACTGATATTGCTTACTTTGATTTCAGTGCACAATGTGAGCTTCTCACAGTGTGCATTAGAAGCTGCAGCAAGTGAGGTACAGCCCACTTCATTTCCTGGCTGGATGATGTCCAACATCATCTAGTGCTTTCCTCCCTAGCCTTACTGTCCCTGGACCATCCCTCTCATTCAATTTATTTCAGTTCTTTCAATCATGGAGGCTCAGCATCATATATGGGTGTTATCTAGGGCAGACAGCAGGCAATTGAAGCCAGCCTAGCAATGCCTACTTCTCCAGACCGACACCTACCCATCAAGGCATTTCGATATGCATGCATAACTCCCACCAAGAGCCAGACCACTGTTTCCATCATAACAGAGGGCTCTTGAAGGAAATAGTACCCGGCAAGATCCTGTGGACACACAAAGTGTCATCGTTATTATCACTGGAGCAGCCACCATACCAGCCCTGAGAAACAGATTACTATCTTCTATTCAATACATTACAAACACTTTCAAAACTGTCGCCTAACACAACTGTGATAAGGATATTGTCTCTATCGCTCCTAGTGAGACTCTGATTATTATATACAACATAATAACCAAATAATGATGTGACCTGACCTGTTAGATGCTTATAAACGCAATCAGTAAACCGCTCCCATCCTCTCACACGCCTCTGTTCTTTTCTGTCATATTTTTTGGAGTAAAAATTTCCTCAGATTTCCTCAGATTTCTGACCTGAAGAACAGCGTTCTTCTATTTCACCTCGTGACACATCACTCCACCCCCCTCATCTTTTTGGGATTCATCACAACGTTTCACCCCTCACTCCAGTGCTTACTTCCTCATGAGGGGTCTACCTTCCACACTTTATCAGTGCTCCATACTACATGGGCCTCGACTTCTAGCTCTCCCTTCAATGACCTTCTCTCCAGGACAACACTTTAGCCAGCATACTCAAACCTTATCTATTCGCCAAACCTAACCAAGTGAAAGGATAACCACTCCTGACTACATTGTCTACATATTTCTTCTACATCAGCTACATTTTTCAGTAATAACATGGGGAAAAACTTCACCACAGCCCCCTCTAAAACAGGCAAAGAAATTGCAAGCAACCACAAGACCATCACAACCCCTGCCAGATGCCTACAAGTCAAGATGACTACTCCATAGCCTTCACCTAAACAACTTCACTTCTTCCAGGAACTGACAACCAAGCTGGATGATTCCTTGAAAGACAGCATTCCTACTGCCCACTCAGAGGACCTTAATGAAGTGATCCTGATTCGGTACTTCTAGAAAAGTTAAAATTTCTTTTTCAGAAAATACTGAATGCTGCTACTGAAAGGCTTACCACCATATTAACATGTGAGATAGGGGTAGGTATCCAAATTAATGGTTTAGAGCAGTATTTCTCAACCTTCTTCCGGACAGGGTGCCCTTAAAAAGTATTTTCAGGCTTGAGGCACCCCAGTCTAGGGCTGGGTTCACATTACTGCTTGTTGGGGAATGTGAACAAAATCACACACGTTTTCAACACACAAACACAAACTCTTTAGCAGACTCACAGGGGTGTCATTAATTCTTTATGGTACCCCTATGCACTGCAAAACGCAGTGTGTTTACGGTGCTGCGTAATTTTAATAAAGGGTTGGGGAAATTTCAGATTTCGTGGACTCCCTGAATTCATCAAAGATCTTAACTCCACTGTTACTGCCCTACCTCATCCATAGTGCCCTGGGCTCCAAAAGAACCGACTGTCCTCCAAGTGATATCATAGTGAAACCCACTTACTGTAAAGCCAAAGAGGCCATTTTGCAAGCAGCCTTGTCTCAGGACCTGACCTTTCAATCTCACAAGTACGAAACCTTCACTGACCTGGCCCTACAGACCCTGCTGAAATAGAAAACTCAAACCATACATACAAATACCAATGAGGATTCCCTCTCAAATCCCTCTCAAACTGATGTTTCTACATGACAGCCACCCTTACTCCTTTTCTTCCCCAAATGAGGCACAGGAAGTAATTTGACAATGAAACTAATGACACCCCCTGTTACCAACTCACAAAACTCACAGTCTTCCTTAGGCAAATCTCTGTTTGACTCCACTCTGGAAACCCTTACCACAAAGACGACATTCTGTGGTGAAAAAAGTGTGATCTGCTTCCAGACCTAGCAAGAGACTGAATCTTGCTCATCTCCTTTGCCTACCTGCTCTATTGGCATCCCCATAACCAAACCAAGGTTTTTTGAGATTCCTATTTCTTAATGGACAAAAGTCTTCACCATTATCATATTTTTTACATTGCTGTTTTCCTATGTTGCAATGACTGTTTGATACTGCCTACTTGGGAAACCGCAGACACTCACAGTAGTCTTCAGGGTAAGTAAACCTTGTCCTGCTTTGAAAGTAGGATTTACCATAATATCCAAATTTACAATCACTTTCGACATTTCTTTCTGGCTGGTCACATATCCATATACATTTCTTTGAACCCTCCACCCAAGGCCCCCCTGGGCTGGCACCAGTCTCCCTTTGATCACTGATCATTTTGAATACTTAGAACATTATTATAAGGTTTGGTGTTCCCTCTTACATTGTTATTGACATGCATAATAGGTTGCTTTACCTGCCATTCAGTATCAAATTCCCCTTCCGTCCCACTATCACTTCCAACCCCCCCCTTTGTCCACTCCACCTCCTTTACTTGCAATATTATTCATGCACCTAAACAATCCAGACGACCCCCACATTATGGTAATGTCCCACTGCATCATCACAGTTTGCTTGGCAACTTTTTTGTTTTTGAATGTTTGTGTTGTTTCTACCACACCTCTTTTTTCTTCTTTCTTCCCTTCCATCCTCTCTTCTTCTCCCTTCCCAGTGGACATCAAGACACCCAAGTTTTTGGCCTCCTACCCAAAATGGGCTCCAGATCTATTGATATAACACTTTCTTCTTCAACATCCATACTGACTTTGTCGAAATTCACTATTAACTCGAACTAAATACTTTTAATTCTTTTGGAAATGTTAGTGTGCTTTTAATTTTTACGCTTGACACCAGGCCAATATCATAAGCTTACAGGAAACTATAATCTCTTACCAACCAAAAAAAAAAACTTTACAGGAAATATCCCCAGGTGTCCAGGCTAGTTTTAGGGGGAAAAAAAGAGAGGCACACTAATAGCATTTCACAAAAATGCCCCTTTTACATGTTCCTTCAAACATCCGACCTTACTGGGCATTACCTGATTTTAAAGGGCAAAATTCTGACAAGGATATAACCAGTGTAAACGATTATGCTCCTGACACCCATCAAACTTGTTTTTTCTCCCATTTATTGTAAGTTGTCTCTTTGCATAGGGAAAGTAATACTAATGGACGATAGTAATCTGATCTTAGACAGAAAATTGGATAGATCCTCTTCTACCTTAAAGCAATTCACACTTCCATTTCTGCACACAAAATTGCAGACTCTGTGGCAAGCCCAAAGAGCCACTATCAGGGGAACACAATTATACAAATCGCAGTGCGCAAAAAAAGGAGAGGGATTCTAAAATTGCCTCATTGTCTTCTCATCTTGCACAATTAGAGACACAAATCAAATAATTACAGACTGTTTCCTTGCGGAAACAAATAGATGCCACCAGATTTGAACTTAAACCTCTGCTTATTGATAGGGCAGAAAAACAGTTACGATGCGATGGTCTAGAAGGAACCTTTTTACCTATGCTAACAAGCCAGGTACCATGCTAACAAACTTAATGTCCATATCCATGAAAAAAGCCTATTAAATTGCGCTTACCTAATAGCACGATCATGGCCAATCAGTCCTTAATTATGGATAAATTACATTGACTTTATCTGCCATATATAAACTCTTGGATCCCTTCTGTGGGGATTTAACAAATACCTTACCTCAAAATATCAACGAGCGAGCGCCCCCCCTCCTGAACCGTACCAGGCCGCATGCCCTCAACATGGGGGGGTGGGTGCTTTGGGGGAGGGGGGCATCCTGCGGGCCCCCCCACCCCAAAGCACCTTGTCCCCATGTTGATGAGGACAAGGGCATCTTCCCAACAACCCTGGTCGTTGGTTGTCAGGGTCTGCGGGTGGGGGGCTTATCAGAATCCGGGAGCCCCCTATAATAAGAGGGCCCCCAGATCCCGGCCCCCCACCCTATGTGAATGAGTATGGGGTACATGGTACCCCTACCCATTTACCTAGGGAAAAAGTGTCAACAATAAAACACACTACACAGGTTTTTAAAATAATTTATTAGACAGCTCCAGGGGGTCTTCCTCCGGCTTCGGGGGTCTTCCCCTGGCTTCGGGGGTCTTCTACCGGCTTCAGGGGTCCCTCCGGTTCCTCTTCTCCCGGCGTCTGGTTGGTTCTTCTCCGCTCTCTCTGGCCTCTTCTCCCGCTGTTCCAGTTCTTCTGCCGGCTCCTCCGCTGTCTTCATGCCGCTCTTTTGCCAGCGGAGGCCCGGACTTCTGGCTTCTTCTCTTCTTGGCTTCTTCCCACTTCTCTTCTCCAGATGTTGATACGACAGTCTCTCCGGCTGGACTGCTCTCTGAGTGCTCTGATGTGACCTATATAGGCGGAAACCCTGCCCCCTTATGACGTCACAGTCCCTGGGCATGCTGGTCAACATCACCCGGTGACCACGCCCCCTAGAACGTCACAGTCCCAGCATGCCCAGGGACTGTGACTTCATAAGGGGGCGGGGTCTCCGCCTATATAAGTCACATCAGAGCGCTCAGAGAGCAGTCCAGCCAGAGAGACCGTTGTGTCAACATCTGGAGAAGAGAAGAGGGAAGAAGCCAAGAAGACAAGAAGCCAGAAGTCTGGGCCTCCACTGGCAAAAGAGCGGCATGAAGACAGCGGAGGAGCCGGCAGAAGAACTGGAACACCGGGAGAAGAGGCCAGAGAGAGCGGAGAAGAACCAACCGGACACTGGGAGAAGAGGAACCGGAGGGACCCCCGAAGCCGGAAGAAGACCCCCGAAGCCAGAAGAAGACCCCCCCCGGAGCTGTCTAATAAATTATATTAAAAACCTGTGTAGTATGTTTTATTATTGACACTTTTTCCCTAGGTGAATGGGTAGGGGTACCATGTACCCCATACTAATTCACATTCTGGGGGCCCTCTTATTATAGGGGGCTCCCGGATTCCGATAAGCCCCCCGCCCGCAGACATCGACAACCAACGGCCAGGGTTTTCGGGAAGAGGCCCTTGTCCTCATCAACATGGGGACAAGGTGCTTTGGGGTGGGGGGCCCACAGGGCGCCCCCCCTCCCCCAAAGCACCCACCCCTCATGTTAAGGGCATGCGGCCTGGTACGGTTCAGGAGGGGGGCCGCTCGCTCGTCCCCACCCCCTTTCCTGACCGGCCGGACTGCGTGCTCGGATCGGGGTCTGGTATGGATTTTAGGGGGGACCCCACCCCGATTTTTCGGCGTAGGGGGATCCCTTTAAAATCCATACCAGACGTAAGGGCCTGGTATGCCCCGCGCTCGCCGCAATAGGAAAATTTGTTTTTCCTATTGCAGCGAGTGCGAGATGCAATACCCTGCCCTTGCGTCGTATCTGGTCCGTCGGACCAGCATACAGACGAGCGGGCTTTCCGTCGGACCAGCATACAGACGAACGGACTTTCCGTCAGGAACTGAGTCCGACGGAAAGATTTAAAACATGTTTCAAATCTAGGTCCAGCGGACTTTTGGGGAAAAAAGTCCGCCGAAGCCTACACACGTTCGGATTGTCCGGCGGACTCTTGTCCGCCGGACCAAGTATGCCAGAAAGTCCGCTTGTGTGTACGCGGCATTAGACATACTAGTCTTGGTTGAAAGGAATGTACCACCAACCCTCGGCCACCATACAATACGATACCTTTCTCGACAATCTGTATCATTCCCAATCAATAGAGGCACATGCCAAGGCTGTCCTCTCTCGCCTATCATGTTTATACTGGCCCCCAAACCCTTGGCATGCCTCCTCAGATCCAACACCGATATTCAAAGAATTGATCTAGGACCCAATAATTCAAAATAAGCTTCAATAATAATTCAACTCCTAACCTTAAAGTGCTACTAAACCCACAAACAGTCTGTATATGTGGTAAAGCATGCTTGTTATACCCACTGTGGAACCTAAGGGGTTAGTCCTATGCATTGTGTAAAAAGCTGTTTGGTCCTGTCTTCTCTAATCCTCCCCTCTTGCCACTGACTCCTAATAATTTTCTGATAACACAAAATCTATGGAGTCAGGCTGCACATGCTCAATTTGGTGTGTATTGCTAGAGAGGTTTTTTTTTTCTTGGGAGGATGCATGTGATCAGCACAGGGCCAATCAGCACTGTCCAGACAGAGGGTCTGTAGACTTGCAGTCTCATAGGTCAGTCAGAAAACTCCTCCTACAAGCTTTAACCAGTGCTTGACTAGACACTGATAGAAGTCACTTTCGGATGAGAAAGGGTATTTAGCAGTTTATATTTACTAAAAGAGTTGCATCTCCATGTTCTGTGTATTGTGGGAGACCAAATATTGTGAATGCAGGGTTAAAGGTTTAGTAACACTTTAACTCAACCACATACACGTTACCAGTTTTGTTTTCTACTCCTAAACAGCTCTCTAAAATATCCTGCCTTAGTATCAATAAAGATAAGTCCTCGGCTCCTAATATCTCTTTCCCAGATATTACCATGGCTTCCTTGAAACAAAATTATAGCTTTACTTGGTCTACAACCAACTTTTATTATCTGGGAATCTATCTTACACACTTGTACCATACCGTTTAGGCAGCTAACTATATCCCAACTTCCCATTGACTAAAAACTCTAATCAACTCCTGATCCCGCCTCAACTTATCATGGATAGGGAAAATTCATGCCATTTAAATGACAGTCCTATTGAAGCTCCTATACTTGTTTTGTACTTTTCTAATCCCCACTCCCTGAAATATTTTCTTTTACAAAAGATTTTATTAAGATTCAATCTAACAGATTAGGCCAATAATGAGATGGTTACATTGCATATGAGATATACAAAAAAAAATCAAATGCCATGAAACAAACTAATCGACAATGAACGTCTCTAAATGAGGGAACTTAGGTGTCCCAAATGCAGTGCATACTGACTTGAGACAAGGACATCCAGCTGAACATAATAAAACATGAAAGCTCTTTGTCAATAGGGTTACATATGGGTGAGAGTGCAATGTACAACCATAAAAGTGCTTTCACCGTAACAATCCTAACCAATCCCTAATCTGCCAATCCCTCCACTGGCTTCCACTCAACCAACGAATAAAATTCAAAGCACTAACAATAATTTATAAAGCCATCCATAACTCTGCCCCCAGCTACATCACTAACCTAGTCCCAAAGTACCAACCAAGCCGCTCTCTTCGGTCCTCCCAAGACCTCCTGCTCTCTAGCTCCCTTGTCACTTCCTCCCATACTCGCCTCCAGGATTTCTCCAGAACTTCTCCCATCCTTTTGAACTCCCTACCCCAATCTGTCCGACTGTCCCCTAATCTATCCATCTTTAGACGATCCCTGAAAACCATTCTCTTTAAAGAAGCCTATCCTGCTTCTAACTAATACACTGTTTTACTTCCTCCATCCGCTCGCTCACCCCCCACAGCTATTACCTTTTGTACCAATTGACCCTCCCTTTTTAGATTGTAAGCTCTAATGAGCAATGCCCTCTGATTCCTCTTGTACCAAAATGTAATGTAACTGTAATGTCTGCCTTTATTTTGTTAAGCGCTGAGCAAACTGTTGGTGCTATATAAATCCTGTATAATAATACTAATAACCAGGACCTCGCCGGGCGGCCTAAAAGGCCTATGAGATAGATACACAGAATGAGACTAATAAAAAAAAAAATTAGAAAGGAGGAAGAAAAGAAGAAAAAGAAGCTAGAAATAAGGGGAAGGAAAGAAGAAGAGGAAGAAGAGTCCTACTGGGTTTGTGCCAGAGAATCATTTAATCAAAAGAAGCATGTTATCGAATCTAGAAGGTTGGGTATACGCTATCCATGGTTGGGGGACCCTCAGAAATATATCATGTGTGTCCGAGAGGAAAGTCGTCAGCTTCTCATTTACCATGATGTCATGTATTCGGTTTTTACCACCGTTAATCCTTCGAGCATATAAGACCTGTTTGTTGATTCGGGGTCAAGTGGATCCCCATATAAATTTCAAGAGCTTGCGCTATTGTATACGTAAAATATGCGAGGGAAGCGAGACTGGTAAAACTCAAAATAAATATCGCAGTTTCGGAGGTAGGACATATGGACCGCAGTGATCCTGCCGAACTAGGATAACGGAAGATGTGACCAGGAGGAGAGCATGTCATTCACGTTTCTACATAAAGGTGGAAAATTGGCCTGATACAGTCCTTCATACCTGGGGGTGAGCCGGATTACCAAGTAAGGCAAAGAGGGAAACCAATGAAACGGGAAGGCAGTTTTCAAAGCTTGCAGTATGGAGGATGAAAGATTAACTGACATTGCCTTAGACTTGGTGTGATTAACCTTAAGACCTAAAAGGGATGCAAACGTGTCTAAGAAGGATAGCATGTTAGGCAGGGAGACTCAGAGAGGTTAAAGTCATCAAGATATCATCGACCAATAAAGATATTTTATGAGCAGAGCCCCACAACTTCGATGCCTTTTATGTCTGGATAAGAGCAGACCGCCTCTGCCAAAGGTTCCAAGGCTGAAATAAATAAGAGTGGTGAAAGTGGGCAGCCTTGGCGGGTACCCCTTCCAATGGGTAAACGAGGGGACCCAAATCCATAATATTTCATTTTAGTCAGAGGAGAATTATATAACGCCGATATCCAACTTAAGGATGAAGCACCGAAGCCATAATGACAGAGTCACAACAGAGTGTCAAATGCCTTATTCACATGGAGTGATAGAAGCATTGTCTCCAAAGAGCGACTATGGGCAATATGTTGCAACTGAATGATTCGCCTCCCTGAAATAATTTCAAAATCCTGTTCTGCAGTTTATTTGGTCCAAAAAAAAACACTTCTCAAAATACACCAAGTTAATATAGGCTGGGCAGACTTGGAGTACCTAACTTCATTAAATATTTCACAGCTGCACAAATCACCCCTCTAATTTCCCTGTACACTTCACAACAAGCCCCTCTGTGGGCTGACCTGGACACATTCTGTTGCTCTCTCATTTCTCCCCGTTCACTCCCCTGGCTTCCAACAAAATCCAGACCAGCTTCTATGAGCCCTCTAATGCAGTACACACTCAATATTTGATACACCACTAAATATATCAGCAAACTATTCTTACCACATTTGTCTCTTCTACCCCTTCTAGACAACCCATTCTCCCTGAGAATTAAATCTCCTAGTGATTTCCATCGGTGGCACTTTCATTAATTTCAATACATCTACTCCTTTTTTAATGGTCACTCCACTTACACATAGCGGAAATTATAGAAAAATATCACCCCCATCTTCTGATCTTTTCTACTTCCTGCAAATAGTGGCTTGACGCCATACTCGCCAACAAAGATCTCACAAGCTAGCTCTCGCTTTTTCACATCTCTGCTGTTACACATTTTTCTCTCACAAATTAATATCTATCATTTATTCACAACTAAACAATTCCAACAACCATGCAAGCTACACTTCTGTTTCCAAATAAGAAAAAGAATGCTGGTGTACTAAACAAAGGGAAGACTGGGTACAATTTTGGTCTACAATGACTTCCTACTCCATCAACATAACCACAACTGATTCTGTATTCAAGACCATTGCAAGATGGTTCTTTCGCGATTAGGGCATCTTCATCTATCTCTTTCTGACACATGCTTTCATGGCTACCCTGGCTGCCCTTGGGAGATATTTTGCACATATAGCGGACCTGTCCCATGCCTGCAAGATTCTGGAACAAAGTTCTCAAACTCTTGCAGTCTCTGTTTGGTTACCCATTCCTAAGAGATGCTTGGAATGTTCTACTTCATTGTAAACTTCCAGGCCTCACTAACACTTACTTTAATCTAGCGATCTATGTTTTGCCAGCAGCAAAAAAAGACCATAGCAAAAGCTTAGAAGAAGCAATTTGCTTACTTCACGACAGTTCATGGTTCATGGACATGTTGATTCATTAATGAAAAACAATCCAAAAAGACGGCGTGGTTGTTTTTAAGGAGCACAATTCAACAAAACTTGAACAAAAGAGAGCTGCATGGTCAAGTTGCCAGAAAGAAGTCTTTACTGTACAAGTTCCACAAAAAAGCCTGGTTACAATATGCCCAACAACACCTTGACATGCCTCGTTGTCTTTTTTGTGGCATTGACACAGTAAAGGCTTCCTTCTGGCAGCTCAACCATGCAGCTCTCTTTTGTTCAAGTATCGTTGAATTGTGCTCCTTAAAAACAACCACACCATCTTTTTGGAAAGCAGCCTGTATTTCTCCTGCGGTTACCTTTGGGTTTTTCTTGGTATCCTGAGCAATTCTTCCGCCAGTTGTGGCTGCAATCTTTCTTGGTCTACCTGACCTTGGCTTGGTATCAAAAGAGCCCCTAATTTTCCACATCTTAATAAGTGATTAAACAGTACTGACTAGGATATTCAAGGCTTTGGATATCTTTTTATATCCTTTTCCATCTTTGTAAAGTTTCATTACCTTGTTACGCAGGTCTTTTCACTGTTCTTCTCTACCTCCTCATGGCTCAGTGTCTAGCCTGCTTAGTGCATCCATGTGAGACCTAATAAACTCATTGACTATTTATACACAGACACTAATTGGGATTTAAAAAGCCACAAATGTGGGGAATTAACCTTTAATTGCCATTTTAACCTGTGTGTACCACCTTCTGTGTCTGTACCAAGGCCAAACATTCCAGGGTATGGGAACTTTTTATCAGGGCCATTTGGGTGATTTCTGTTATCATTATGATTTAAAAAGGATCCAAAAAACAATGTGATAGTAAATGGCTTCATGTGATTGCTATCCTTAAATAAAAGACAGTTTTTTTGGCATGATCAGTCATATATTCAATATTAATGCCAAAATTTCCCAATTTCTGCCACGGTATGCAAACGTTTGAGCACAACTGTACATAGTGCAGAGTTCAGGGGTGCGCTACGTACCCAGTCCATAGTTCAGGGGTGTGCTACATACAAAGTGCAGAGTTCAGGGGTGCTCTGTGTACAGAGTGCAGGGTTTAGGGGTGTGATATGCACAGTGCGCAGGGTTCAGCCCTTTTTTTACAGGCTGTCCACATCTCACTTCCACCTCTCCTTTGCTCTGACCTATGCACCACTTTCCTCCATCTCCCACTTCTGCACACTCTACAGGCCCCCCCCAAAAAAAAGAAGCTCCCCCGCATCTCACCTACCCAGCCTTGTTCCAGTACCTCCCAGCAGTGTAGGCAGCTCCACCTCTCTCTCTCTCACTTGCAGGGAGATTATTGTTTGGCATCTTTGCACCCAGGCACAGATGGAGATCACAGCTTACCACATGATGACCCATCCCACACTGCAGCTTCATCTCCCTTGTCCCCGCCATGAATGCATGCAGGCAGGGATCTTTGAGAGCCGATGGGAGGAAAGCTGTCCTTGTAAACACAGAAGGCCTCTGTGGGGCAAGAGTCTGAGGTCGCGGAACTCTGTTACGCCACATTCTGGCTGAAAAAACCCTGGGTGTGAAGGCCACATGAAATGGCCTGGCAGGCCAGATTCAGCCCGTGGGCCTTGTGTTTGACACATGTGCCTTAGAGTGTATGAAAAGTTAAACTGCATTTATCTATTTAGAGGTAGTGATTCTGCCCTTGTTTCTATCTATATTTAGTGTTTGCTGTGGCTGAGTTATAACCAGTCTGAGCTGCTAATTTACTTTTTCTGGGTTCTATATGTTCTGCCTAAATCTGGTGGGTTAATTGCTTTTAGCCTGTTGCTGGAAGGAGGTTCCAGTAATCAGTGTGGGAAGAATTAACCACTAGGTCATAAATATTTATCTAACTTAATTAATCTGCTTCCTGCTTCCATGGGTGTGGCACGTCTGAGTGAGAGGATGTGAGAGGGCTCAGGAGATGGAGCTCTGCTGTTGACCAGAAAAGTTTTTTTTTTCCTTTTTTCTTTTTTTTGGGAGACTTATTTGGAGATTTATGTCAGTTTTTGTGTTTTGGCTGATCTGGGGGGTGACATTGGCGGAATCAGCGGCACTGCTGGCCTTGTTACTCTGCTGCTGTGTTTGACAACTGATGGCTACTATTTTTTCTTTAATATTCCCCTCTGAAAAAAAAGAAAAGAAAAGGAACTGGCTCAGAACTACGCTAATTTTCTGACACTATGGCTGAATTATGGCTGCTATAGCTAATGGTTGAAACCTAGTACAGCTAATACAGCTAATACTTAATACAGCTGACGCTGCTCTGGAGCCCTGGTTATCTTCAGCTGAATTACAGCTGATCTATTTGAGTCTTTAATTGAATCTCTCTGCTCCCTGCTTCCTCTCATCCATACGTGTGGCTCTGACACTCTGGCTGACTCCTGGCTTATGATTCGTGAAGTACACAGCTCCCGGTATCCAACTCACCTATCCAGGTGCTCGGTTCCTGGCTCCTGCTCCACGGATACACAAGCTTAATGTATTCTAGTAAAGTTAGTGTGTAAACTAAGGTCTGTTTTGTTTGTTTATAGCAGTAGTTTGTTATTTTATAAACTTACAGCAGGCCGTGGCCATCTTAAGTGTGGGCATCTGAAGCCAGACTGTATTTCTGCCTGGATCTCATCCTTGCAGATCTCGCACATGCTCAGTGCAGCACAAGCAGTGTAATAGGTTTCAGGTCAGGTTTCCATAGCAACGGCAGTGTCAGAGGAAGTTGCCGCCCCTTCCCAGAAGACATTGCAAACAGGAAATGATGCAATGAGCCACGGCTAGGGAGGAGGAAGTGAAAAATGAATACAGCAGATATACAGTAGGTGCTGAGAAAAAAAAAATTTAAATATCCAATTCGTTTGCAGTGCACAGTTTAGTGAGGGATGCTGAAGAGTTGTAAAAGTGGGTGGAACTCCACTTTAAGCACAATAATATACAATTGCAGACCCCAGCGTTCAACTGCCTTAAGATCTTTATTATACAGCACATCCTTTGGCTTTGGCACTGCATCTGCTTTTCACTTCTTGGATCCCATATTGAGGTTCATAACAGATTCCTTACTTCTGGATACCACTACTTTTTTTTTTTTTTTTCTGATTTTTTTGTGTAAAGGCTCCCAATATACTATATATCGTATATATACCGCATATAGGAGAATGCTGGAGAAGCATCAGAAACTGAAGCTGAAATAGCAGTTAGTTGCAAGATATAGGTGGAAAAAGTATCATTGACTTTTGACCCTGACTTCTTTTTGGCTGCTCTGGGTATACTATAACAGTGCACTCCTGGTCTACTACTTGTCTTATGAGCGTCATTCTGCTCTGTGAATATATTGAATACATCTGCTATAACTCGATAGGGGAGTATATGATTATTTTGTAATTATATACAGTGGAGTGCGATTCATGAAACAGTGAGCCAAGGAGATTGACTGTGAGCGATTGAGCCCAGTTGCTTGTAAAAATGACACGTAAAAATAAAAAGGACATGGGGGGTGAAGAACATACTATAAATGACTGCTCCCTACATAGCAGTATAGATAAAAAGTCTCAAACCAAATCTCAAAACAAACAACAAGATATAACAGCCCGACTTGAAAAATTTGCCCATGTCCCTACTATGTCTAAAGATCTAGTACAAGCTGATATTTCAAATTCAACACAAGGTCCACGGGGACCAATAATGAAAGGACAGATTAATGGAGCAGGGAGAATGGACACTGCGCCAACATTAAGGAATCAGCCGGTTGAGATAGCAAGTAATGCAACTTCTGAGAGCGATTTGCACGATACATCAGCTACATCTTCCAATGTATCAAATACTCCAAATAGCCCAAATACAGAACAAGTAATTACTTTAACAGATATAATGAGAGCTATTAATACATGTAATAGCTCTGTGAATTCTCTATCTCATAATTTAGAAGGAATGAGGGAAGATTTAAGTCTGTTCAGACAAGATATGCATACAATCGAAGAAAAAATATTGGGTGCAGAAGAAAGAATAAGTACAATTGAAGATTATTTACAAACAGTTATGAAATCTGAAAAAAAAAAAAAATGATGCAGCAATTATCCTTATGCGATTCCCGTTTAGAGAATTTGGAGAATCGTCTCCGACAAAATAATATTAGGATAGTAGGTCTCCCTGAACGGGCAGAAGGGAATAAACCAGAAGAATTTATAGAAAGATGGCTTAAGGATATTATGGGAGCAGGACATTTTTCCCCATTTTTTTCTGTAGAATGGGCACATAGAGTGGCTGTACGATCTCCGCCCTCGGGAGAGCTACTAAGACCCAGAACTTTTATTTTGAAAACTTTGAACTATAAGGATAGAGATATCATATTACAAAGAGCTAGACAACTAGAAGATATTCAGATGGATGGTTTAAAGATAAGTTTCTTTCCTGATTTTTCCGTAAATGTACAGCGACAAAGGGTGGGATTCGTGGAGGTAAAGCAACAACTGAGACATTTAAAACTATCCTATGCTATGCTGTTTCCAGCCAAGCTAAGAGTAAAGACTCAGCGTCTCAATGGTTGGATAACTAAATGCAATTAAAATAGTTAAATTGTCTCTCTTTTTTTTTTTCTTCTTCTTCTCTTTGGTCCTTTCCCTCCCCCCTCCATATAACCTCCTTTTTTTTTTTTTGGTCAGGGTGGGCTCCACTTTTGGGGGCCTTTTGGATCATATAACCCATATGATTGTTTTTCAGTTTTTGGTGTTTGTTATTTTTTTTTAGGTGTTTTGGTGTATGTTTGTCTTTGTTTTATTTCTTTGTTCCTCATTTGTCTTGGTCATGGTTGTTTGTTTGTCTTTGTCTTATTTGTTCTATATGTTAGTCTGGTGACAACTTTTACTAAATCTTTGTATATCAACTCTACCGTTATGCTCCTGTCTCGGATCTCCTCTCTTCCCTCCCCTTTTCTCTTCTCCTCCCTATCTTTGATGCCCTGGGAATCAAATGATGGAAGATAATATAAAAAATGTGGAGATAGTTTGCAAAATTTTGATATCCCTTCTCTCCTCTAGCTTCTCCACTCTTATCTGCCTATGCTTTTATTCTTCTACTCTATGGCCAAGTGGCTATTGAAGTATAAATATAGTTTGCAATGTGTTTATAACTGAAGCTAAAATGTATGATGTAATTGTTTTATGACCCCTCAGAAAGATGTATAATCTCATGGAATGTTAGAGGCTTGGGCACTGCATCAAAACGGCAGGCTATTTTTACTTCACTGACGAGATTTTCACCTTCTATAATTTGCCTCCAAGAAACTCACTTACTTCCTCATACCTTACATTGCTTAAAGAAAAATCAGTTTAGAACCCAATTTCACTCAACATACACATCATACTCTAGAGGTGTATCCATACTTATAGCCAACACAATTGATTTTCAATGCAGACAGGTTAGGAAGGATAGCAGGGGCCGATATATTTTTTTGGATTGTGTATTGGCTGGACAAAGATGTGTATTGGCAAATATTTATATTCCACCACCATATTCTCTTGAAATTCTGAAGGAATTTATTGTGTTTGTATCTGATAAACTAGATAGACTATGTATGATAACTGGTGATTTTAACAATTATATGGATCCATCAATGGACAAATTTTCCTTATTGTATAAGCGATACCCACAGGGGACCACGGCTTTTGCCAAATACATAGCAGAAATGGGGCTACTTGACTTATGGAGATTGCGAAATCCAACCAGTAGGCAATTTTCATGTTTTTCAAGTACATATAATACCTTATCTAGAATAGATTTGGCACTGGGGTCTCATTCCCTATTGCCATATCTTAGTGAAATCAAATATGAGGCCAGAGGTATATCCGACCATTCACCCTTGATATTATCCATTTTATTCAGGACTAATGTGGGAAATAGATTGTGGAAGGTGAATCCTTACTAAATTTCAGTCTTTCCTCCAGATGAAATTAAATTAGAGCTCACTACATTTCAGCAGATGAATAAACCCACTGTATCGCCCTTAATATATTGGGACGCACAGAAAGCTTACCTTAGAGGCCTTCTTATCTCACAAATTTCAAAAAAGAAGAAACAATTTAGAGCTTGGGAAAGAAACTCTTGCTGACAGTATGTTGCAAGCTGAAGCATTATACAACCCCTGGCATAAATTATGGAATCACCAGTCCCTGAGTATGTTCCTTCAGTTGTTTATTGTTGTAGAAAAAAAGCAGATCACAGACATGGCCAAAAACTAAAGACATTTCAAATGGCAACTTTCTGGCTTTAAGAAACACTAAAAGAAATCAAGAAAAATAATTGTGGTGGCCAGTAACAGTTAGATTTATAGAACAAGCACAGGGAATAAATTATGGAATCACTCAATTCTGAGGAAAAAATTATGGAATCACCGTGTAAATTTTCATTACAAACACTAACACCTGCATCAGATTAAATCTGCTTGTTAGTATGTAGGTATAAAGGAGTGATCACACTTTGGAGAGCTGTTGCAACAAGTGGACTGACATGAAGCATGGCTCCAACACCAGAGATGTCAATTGAAAAAAAGGAGAGGATTATCAAACTCCTTAAAGAGGGTAAATCATCACGCAGTGTTGCACAAGATGTTGGTTGTTCACAGTCGGCTGTGTCTAAAACATGGACCAAATACAAACAACATGGGAAGGTGGTTAAAGGCAAGCATACTGGTAGACCAAGGAAGACATCAAAGCATCAAGACAGAAATCCAATCATCCACAGTCCACGATTGCCTTTCCTTAGCCCATTGTGAACAACTGAAGGAACATCCTCAGGGACTGGTGAGTCCATAATTTTTGCCAGGGGTTGTATATAACTAATTTTAGTAAAATCACTTACACAAAATGGATAAATAGTCAGGAAAAATATGCACAAGTAGCCATAAAGAAAGCAGAGAATAAAAGGTTTTTCCTGCAGCAACCTTATTATGAGGAGGGAGAAGGAACAGGACGTATATTGGCCTCTATAGTGAAGGCACAGCGAGCAACATCCCTTATTATGGAAATTCAAACTTCTGAATACGGGAAGACTAACAATACCCTAGAGATCCTAGAAGTGTTTTGGGCTTTCTACCAGAAGTTATACAATTGTAGGACAAGAGATCATGAGGAGGACATGAAAAAGTTCTTTGAGTCCATTAAGTTACCAAGGTTAACAGATGATGACAGGGAGATATTGGAGGAACCATTAACACTAGAAAATTGAGGGATTTAGCCAATAACAAATCTCCTGGGTCAGATGGCCTACCAGGAGAAATTTAAAAAACATATGGAGATGTATTACTACCTGATCTCCTAATGGTTCTTAATCATGCCTAAGAGGTGGGGTCCCTCCCCCCCTCGATGAAAGAGGCTGTAATCATCTCTATTCTGAAACCAGGCAAAGACCAAACAAAGCCTGATGCATACCGCCCTATCTCCCTGTTGACATCAGACGTTAAACTTTTGGCAAAGATAATGGCAACTAGACTCTCAAAGTATATCGATAAATTAATACACCGTGACCAATCAGGTTTTATCCCAAATAGATAGTAGCCAATAATATTAGACGTTTATTTCTAAATTTACAGGTACCCATAGATAATACTGGAAATAGAGCTATCATGTCGTTGGATGCTTCCAAGGCATTTGATAGTATTGAGTGGAATTATCTATGGGCTTCCCTAAAACATTTTGGAATAGGACCAAAATTCACTAGGTGGATACAACTGTTATATAATTCCCCGAGCGCAAGAGTACAGATTAATGGATCAATTTCATTACCTTTTTTTTTGAAGAGAGGAACAAGACAGGGTTGCCCCCTGTCTCCTCTCCTTTTTGCACTGGCCGTGGAACCCCTGGTGGAGGCTATTTGGGAAAACCCAGATATTGTGGGATTCCAGAGATATGCGGGCAAAGAAAAAATAGCACTCTTCGCCGATTAAGCTCTAGTCTTTCTAGGGGATACACATAAGTCTTTGTTTAAAGTTATCTCACTTATTGATTATTTTGGTACATTCCCTGGATTTAATATTAACTGGGACAAATCAGTAATAATGCCGATTGATCCGATGGACCCGATGCAATTGGGGTCTCCACACCAGAATCACCAGATGAAGTATGTTATGTCATTTAAATACTTGGGGGTGATAGTTACTTCAAATGTTAAGGACTATATAGATAAAAGCTTATTACCTCTTGTAGGTAAATTTAGGCAACAAAGTAAAACCTGGAGAAAATTTCCATTAACTATGATAAGGAGAGCAAACCTGGTGAAGATGGTGTGGCTCCCCCAATTGCTATTTCTACTACATAATTCTCCAGTTTGGCTGACATCAAAATTATTTAGGACATTAGACGCTACATTTAGAGATCTTATTTGGAAACATGGTAAACCAAGAATTAAACTTGAAACCCTCCAACAGGCACAAGATAGAGGTGGAATAGCGGTTCCTAACTCTACACAGTACTTCTTTGCAGCACAACTTCAACACTGGTGTGGGTGGAAGGAGAAAGATGACCAAGACCCTATACAGAATATAATAATGACTCAGTTTAAACCTTTACCATTAGTTCAGCGAATAGTCTCCCACAGATTTTATGAAAAGAGAAAATTTCCAACTTTCTATTTAATCCATAAACTGTGGCAAACAATACGCATTATCACGCAGCATAAGGGATATACAAGACATATGCCAATATGGGAGAATCTTTGCTTACCCGAGTTGAATAAAATTTTAGAATTTTTAGAATGGAAAAGGGTTGGGATAAATTTTCTTTACCAGTTATTTGAAGGGGATACTTTACTGCCTTTTAGTAAATTGAAAGATCATTTCCAACTATCAAAGGTCAACTTCTACCAGTACCTTCAGATTCGCCATGCTTTACAAAGCCAAGCTTTAACATTTCAACTTCAATATAATCCATCAGAAATCTTATTGAAAGCAACTTCAGTTAGGCCTATTAAATGAGGACTAATAGGGGATCTATACCACATTTTATTAAATACAGCGAAGGCAGATGGACAGGCTAAGAGTCTCATTTGTTGGCAAAGGGATCTGATAGATCTTAATGTAGATGAATGGACTTGTGCTATGGAAATCCTCCCTGAGGTATCTATTTCATCATCTCAGCAATTGACTCAGCTCTTTATTTTACACAGAACCCACTATACCCCACAAAAACTATTTGCGTGGGGAAAAAATATATCACCTTTATGTCCACGAAGTTCAGCTTCGAATGGCTCCCTTATTCACATGCTTTGGCGATGTCCCAAACTTTACAGATATTGGGAAAAAGTTTTTATGACTCTGAATACAATTTTGCGAACAGAAATAATAAATACTCCTAAATGAACACTACTGGGAATAATTCCAGATGGAATTTTACCTGTAGATATGCACATAATGTGGACTAGATCTCTCTACCTAGCTCGTAAACTTATCCTACAAAAATGGACAGTTAAGGATCCACCAACTCATAAACAGTGGTGTAATAAAATAAACTATATATTAAAAAAAGAAAGATTAACATATAAACATAGAGGAGTCCCCCAGAACTTTAGTAAAATCTGGCATTACTGGATTGATTCGAGTAATTTGCTGTATGATGGCGTATGTGGAGGGTTGGTGGGGAGGGGGGGGGTGGGGATGAGGAGATTGATCTTGATCTTGATTTATAACATATAAAGATGATGGGAGTTAAACAAAGTAAATCAATTGAAAATCAATGTGTATGTCTATTGTTGGTGTGTGCGTGGTTAGCTATATATGAGTTTTCAATGTTTTTTTTGTATTTGTTTGTTTCTTATTGTGAATATGTCTATACTATGAAATGAAACGATGGTAATTTTTTTTTTTTTTAAGTTGTTAATTTGTATAAAAAATATCTCTTCCCTTATTTGCATTATAAAAATAAAAAAAGATTTGATATAAAAAAAACTTAATTAATCTTTGATTTCGTTGTTAAAGCGGGGGTTCACCCACACCGCCAAAAAAAAAAAAAATATTAAAAGCCAGCAGCTACAAATACTGCAGCTGCTGACTTTTAATACATGGCCACTTACCTGTCCCAGGGTCCCTCGATGTCGGCAGGGGACGCCGAAAACCAGCTCGGTTCTCGGCAGCTGCCGCCGCCATCCTAGGTGAGGGAATCAGGAAGTGAAGCGTTGCGGCTTCACTTCCCGGTTCCCTACTGCGCATGCGTGAGTCGCGCTGCGCGTCCCAAGTGGTCCCCGCTCTCTCCTGGGAGCTGTGTGTTCCCAGGAGACAGCGCGGTGGGGACGGGAAGAGGCGTAGACTCCCATGGGAGTCTATGCCGGAAGTGGGTGCAAATACCTGTCTTAGACAGGTATCTGCACCCCCCTCCCCCCTGAAAGGTGCCAAATGTGACACCGGAGGGGGGGAGGGTTCCGAAAAGCGGAAGTTCCATTTTTGTGTGGAACTCCGCTTTAAGTATGAACTGAGAAATTTTTGGGAGCACTTTTCCAGAATCTCCTTTCCCCTGAGACTTCTTCCTGGGAGGAGGCCTGTGTGAAGAACTGCTGTCAGGGCCTGGCCTCAGCATGAGCCATTGACTGAGGGCCCTTGATACCAAGCAACTTGGTGGAGGGCATTCAGTATGTCAGTTTTTTCAATTATGATCCTAAATAGCTTCTTGCACAGCTCCGCTGTGTGGTTACGCGATCCCCCTACACTCTCCTTCCCTGATCTAAGGAGAGCAGAGGGAGGGGCTGAGATTTCCCTCTGACGTCAGCTGGCAAGCAGAGGGAGATCATGTGACCACACTGCAGCACAGTGCAAGAAGGTATTTAGGATTAGGATATTAAAAAACTGACATACTGTGCTTTATATCTTCATGAAAGAGGGGGATTCCAGTGTTTTATATACATTATTTTAGAGGACTAGCAGTAGGAGGGGAGGGGCAGGGAGGAAATTGGTTCTCACTGCACAAACTACTAAACTCTAAAGGCAGGGAGGGAGAGACTGACCACATAGTGTGATGATAGAGGCACGTAAACTGACCTTGATATCATAGATTAGTAGCCATGATTACTGTGGTCAGCAGACATAGGGGGACACAGGAACAGGCAGGATCAACCAGATATTTTACAACATAGAAAGGTACAAATTACATGGCACAAGCACTATGCTATAGATTATGCTTTAAAGAAACAGGAGTATTTTTTTTTATGGTTACAATCACTTTAAGCCTCTCTCATTTGAGAACTGCAAATAAAAAGGTAAAAAGACCCTCAAGACTGGAGCCTGATTAATGTCAGAGGTTTGTCAGCTGTTAGATCCAGATACTAGATAGGCAGCCACAGAACAGGAGGAAGAACCCAGTTATTTTGTGAGTATCGCCAGAGTGTTGTGTACCCCACAGAAGGAGAATGTACGGTGAGGAAAAAAGTATTTGACCCCCCGCTGATTTTGTACGTTTGCCACTGACAAAGAAATGATCAGTCTATAATTTTAATGGTAGGTTTATTTTAACAGTGAGAGACAGAATAACATCAAAAATATTCAGAAAAACACATTTCAAAAAAGCTATAAATTGATTTGCATTTTAATGAGTGAAATAAGTATTTGATCCCCTATCAATCAGCAAGATTTCTGGCTCCCAGGTGTCTTCTATACAGGTAAGAAGCTGAGATTAGGAGCACTCGCTTAAAGGGCATGCTCCTAATCTCAGCTTGTTACCTGTCTAAAAGACACCTATCTGCAGAAACAATCAATCAGATTTCAATCTCTCCACCATGGCCAAGACCAAAGAGCTGTCCAAGGATGTCAGGGACGAACCTGTTCCAAACTATCAGGTGTCCGGATTGAATTTGTGTTCCCGGGGGGACGTGACCGGATGTTGGTGATGGTGGTGAGGGAATGCAGGGAGTGAGAGGAGCGATGTGAACTCTTCTCCCTACCTTTTTAACCATTGTATCCTGTACCCAGTAGCCCGTCTGAGAGGATAGGAGCGGTGGTAGCTATGGAATCCCTGAAGGACTGCCAATCTGTCCATTGCCGCTTTGACCCCCCGCCCCTCTGTCTCCTCGTCAGAGCAGTGGCCAAACTACGGTTGCGCAACAAGGGGCTGAGAGTTGCCGAGCTCTGTCAGAAACAGCTGGACTGTGCGGATACCGAGCTCATGATTTTTTTTTTGAGATCCCGCGAGAGCTCGGACAGACGCCGCAAGGGGATAGCAATGGAGGCCTCTCAATAGACTGAAGAGCGGTCGGAGCGGTGAGGTACACCGTGGCAATGGGAAGAGCTGAGTCAATTAGTTCAGAGTGTGGCAGCATAGGAGCCCGGCCGAGTGACCTTTAACAAGCCGAGAAAACCAGGAACAGCAGGTGAGCTGCAAAACGCTGTGGGAGACACTGTGGGACATTGGGACATTGGGAGTGTGCATTGCTATCAAGATTGTGCTCCTAGGAAAAGTTAAGAGAGAAATTCTGCAGTCCAGAATAAGGAAGCCAGGAATATATGGACGTATGTTATAAAACCCTCAATGCATAGCACAGCACAACGCTAGCCCCATTACTAGTTCCAGCGTTTTTGTTGCCAGGCTGTTTCTTTGTTCCTTGCCTCCCTTTCCGGCTATAATTTAGTGTAGCTCCACTGAAGAACAGCTATGTCAAGGAGAAGAGGAGATGGAAAGCCTAACCTGGAGAATGTGAGGTCACAAATATTACGGTCTGCAAAGGATAAGGGAAGTCAATCGGCAGCTGTAGCAGCAAAGCTTGAGAAATATGCCCATACCCCTGATCTGACTCCCACTCCCATCTGGGTCCCCCCGCCCCCATACGACTACGTTATCGCGCCGGGGGTTGTATGTCACCACGCCCAGAGTTTCACATACACTCCGGCCGTCTCCATGGGGACCGGTGCGCGCGCCCCAGGCCCGAGGGGCATCTTCCTTCCACTCATTGGCTGCGCCCGCCACCAAGGCCATACTACTTAAATGCAGCACTGATTCCATTATTCCATGGCGTCTCTTGTCTATGCATGCCGATCTCCACCATACCGCCTTGGAACCAGGACCTGACCCAGGTGAACTGCCCCCGGGCAGACATCCAGCCACCCGCCCTACCTCTTTCCCTGACTCACTTCCTTACTGTTTTGCAGGCCTGACCCTCCAAGCCTCTTCTGGCCTGGACCCCTGGCTGGGCACTTATCTCCCAGGGCCCCTGGATAGCCCTCCGGTCGGCACCCTCCAATCCACCCCCCCCGTTGGCACCAAGGACCTTCCTGACACCGGGTGTCATTTAGCCAGGGTGCCATTTTCTGCCACACAGGACCACGGCATATGCTCACCTGGGCCGACCCTCCTTGTATACCTAACAGGATCTGCCTGCACAGCTCCGACGGCCTTATCCAGGTATTTTATCCCATGCTATCCTTACACACTATGTACATACATGGTCTGTTAAATACCTGGGGTCACATACCCCTTTCTTGTGACACACCTACTGCCATGTCCTAACACCTTCTCCCTACCTCTTTGCTCCCTTGCAGATTGGAGCTCATTTTAGGACCATTCCACCTCATCGTGGCTCTCTGACGCCCTCTGTTGGGGAATACCTCCCTGGTTACTCCGCTGGGACAGGGCACACAAGGCCTGCCAGACGTGGACCAGGAACGAGCTGTATACCGAAGTCCAGTGGTGTTATATCCCCTCCACACTCCCCTCCCTTTCAAAGAGTCCAATGGATACAATGGATACAGTACTATAATACATGTCCCCCAAGCAATACTATATGGTCAGTACCTTATTTTTCTTCTGTTTTTAACACATTGTGCATATCATATATCTATACCACAACAGCTATACCTCCTTTGATGTTTATGCTGATTTTGAATATATAATAATTCACAATTGGTTCATAATTGTCTTTTTGATTTATAGACATACCTTTTTGCTTGCTGATTCCAATCAGACACCCCTGAGAGAGTATATCTCGAAACGCGTCGGGTACTCCCCGTATGTGTGTTCCATATGTACTGGAGTTCTATGATTGTGGATCTCTGCATACTGTATTGCTATATTTTTGTGTTTGTGTTTTGCATTCTGTATCCTCTGTATATTCTCCCTATGTACTATAGACCTATCCAGATCTATACCCCAATAAATATCTAAATTCATTGCAACAAACTTTTACTACTTATACTCCTTATTACTCATGAGTAGGTGTCCCCTTTAAAGTCCCGCAAGAGGATCAAATTTCCATTTATCTAAACAGGTACAAGTAAAAACGTCAACAGATAGGAAGAGCCAGGGGGAAGTAACAACAGCCTTAGTGGTGTCAGGGTCCAAGGTCGTGAATAATAACAGAAGCTCAGGGACGGTTGAAAAAGAATATATATCAACGCCAGTTAACGTTCCCCTTGCGGAGGTAGAACCGACTTTGAATGATGTGTTACAAGCAGTCAATTCATGAAAACTCTCGCTTGGGGACCTATGTAATCAAATGAAGGGGGTTAAAGATGAGCTGTCGTTGATGAGGCATGAATTACAAAAAACAGTTGAAAGGACAACGGCCTTGGAGGGGCGGGTAAGCCAAGTGGAAGACGATATATACTCGCTACATCAGGAAGTTAAAACTGTAAAATATCAACTGGGCAGAGTCATTGAGAAAATGGATAAAATGGAAAATCGACTCAGAAGGGACAATGTGAGGGTGGTGGGGCTTCCAGAAAGGAGTGAGGGGCTTAACCCTATTTTTTTTTGGAAAAGTGGTTTATAGACTTATTTGGAAGAGAGATTTTTTCCCCACAGTTTTCAATAGAAAGGGCACATAGAGTCCCTTTTAAGGCCCCTCCCCCAGGAGGATACCCTAGATCTCTATTGCTGAAGTTTTTGAATTACAATGACAAAATAATTCTATTGCGTAAAGCCAGGGAGATGGGGTCTATCCTCTATAAGGGAATTAAAATTTCAATGTATCCGGACTTCTCGCCGGATTTACAGAAGCGCAGGGTGGGGTTTTTGGAGATCAAAGGCAGTCTACAAAAATTTGATGTTAAATATGTGCTACTTTACCCAGCGCGGCTGCCGGGGGAAACCCAGTTTTTTTACTCACCAGCAGGAGCGGCAGTTGAGATCTAAACAAGAGGAACGGAGCGAGTTGAGGACATTTGGACTGAATATATTGGGCACTGGGAAGAGTTGTAGATTTGGTAAAGTAAAGAGTGGGGAAGTAGGGATTCATATATAAGTAGAGTGGAAATGAATGAAGGGGAAATGATCACATTCAAATTGTTGTACACTTGTATGCTTATAGTATGGGTGTTGGGGAGGGAGGGGTTGTGGACAAAGCACATAAGAAGGTATGATATGGTGGGAGTTTGCATGAAACATGAGTTGTATGAGGTGGTCACAAATAAAGCCCTCAGGGCGAACCTGGAAAGGTGGAGGGTGGGAGAAGCTGGGAGGGAACCAGGGAGGAGGGGATGGGGAGGGCGGGGAGGGTCGGTAGAGGGAGGGAGGGGGATAAGGGATTTAATAGGATTAGGGCAGAGTTATATTATAGTTTACATATTAGACGAGGTGAGGCACGGGGAAAAAGAAAAAAGAAAAACAAGTTTGAGAATAAAACAAGTATTTGGAGTTGCCACAAATGAGGAAATTATATTTATTGTAAAAAGTAGGAGAAAATGTTTGGAGGGTATTGAAGTACAGAGGGTAATTGAGGTTCACAATATACTACACTTTTGATTTAAATGTCATGCTTTTTTTTTTAATTTGTTTTTCTCTCCATTTTCTTTTTTATCTCTCTCTTTATATGCAGTCTAAGGTACTTAATTTAGGCTCCAGGAATGTCCGGAGGTTGGGTAATCCGGCTAAGAGGACTGCAGTTTTCTCGATGCTAGAAATGAAAGGGGTGGGCCTGATCTGCCTGCAGGAGACCCACTTGACAAAGGATACCTTGGCACATCTTCAAAGTTGGAAGTTTCAATGCCAATATCACTCGGTGTACTCCTATTCCAGAGGGGTGAGTATAATGGTGAAAAAGGGAGTGGCTTTTTCCTGCCGGCAGATCAGTATTGATAAAATGGGTCGTTATATTTTCCTTTATTGTTCAAAAGAGAATAGAATGTATGTTTTAGCAAATGCTTATATTCCCCCACCATTTAAACTAGAAGTTATGTACAGTTTAATGGAATTTATGTTGGATAAAGTAGATACCCCGGTTATAGTAACGGGAGATTTTAATGAGGTTCTTAATAAAAGTATGGATAGGTTCCCACCAGGAGTTCAGTCATATAACATAGTTGAGGGTCGGTTGTATCAATTTTTGGCAGAAGCAGGGTTGTTTGATGTATGGAAGGTACGGAACCCAGATAAGCAGCAATATTCTTGCTTTTCAACCTCCTATTTCACACTCTCCAGGATCGATATGATCCTGGGGAATGCGGAACTACTACCACTGGTAAAAGATATGGTTTACTTGCCAAGAGGGGTCTCAGACCACTCATTGTTGGTGGTATCTGTGAACCTAGGAGGGGATAGACCCCTAAGGTCCTGGAAGCTGAGCCCATTGTGGTTGGAGCTAATGGGAGAACCAGAGGAGGTAATAATGAAATTAGAAGAATTTGTGGTATTTAATGAAGGTACGGTAGCAGCGGGGGTGTTGTGGGAAACTCTGAAGGCATTTCTTAGGGGTATACTGATCCAGAGGGTGGCGGAAATTAAGAAGAGATCCAGGGAGTGGGAGGAAAGTATTAGGAAGGAACTGGGGAAGGCAGAGAAACAATATATAGAAGACCCGACACCAGAGAAACAAAAACTATGGTTAAATAAGCAAGAGAACTATAGAGTAGCAGTACTAAGGAAAGTGGAAAATAAACAACTTTTTCAGAAGCAATTGGCTTTTGGAGAAGGGGAAAGTGTGGGACGAATGTTGGCCTACCTGGTGAGAACCAACTCCTCCCCATCGGCAAAACCGGCGATTAGGACTGTAAAAAGAGAGATTTCTTCTCACACATCAGAGATTACAGATACATTTAGAAAATACTATGAAACATTGTACAAGTCGCGGGAAATGGATGGGGAGGAGGAAATTAATATGTTTTTTAAGAATATGGGGGTACCAGTTCTCACAGAAGGGGACAGAGAGGGAATGGAGGCCCCAATAACCTTAGCGGAATTACAACAAGCAGTGGCCGGGATGGCCAATCAAAAATCCCCGGGGCCAGAAGGACCTCCGATGGAAATCTATAAGTACTATGGGAAAATACTGCTTCCAGAGCTACTTAAGACGTTAAATTGGGCTATGGTGGAGGGGAGACTGCCTAACTCAATGACGGAGGCCACTATAATTATGTTGCACAAAGAAGGGAAAGATCTGTTAGAAACTTCAGCATATAGGCCAATATCTTTGCTGTGTTCTGATGCTAAAATACTAGCAAGAGTGTTGGCAGCTAGGCTGAATAAAATTATTTATAAACTTATACACCCAGACCAAACAGGGTTTATCCCTAATAGGTCTACTAGCATGAACATAAGAAGGGTATATCTGAACTTGCAAACCCCGACAGAGAACATGGGATCAAGAGCTGTTATGGCCCTGGATATAATTAAGGCCTTTGGTAGCCTGGAATGGGGCTATCTCTGGCAGGTTTTGGAAGAATTCGGATTTGGGCCCGTCTTCATAAGATGGATAAAAATATTGTACAACAGCCCAAGCGCTAAAATTAGGGTTAATAATGAATACTCAGAAAAGATTCAACTTGAAAGGGGGACGAGACAGGGGTGTCCGTTGTCTCCCTTGCTCTTCGCTCTTGCAATGGAACCATTGGCAATAAGTATCAGGTCTTGTGTAAACATGAAAGGATTTCTAAGAAAGTCAGGGGAGGAGAGGATTGCACTATATGCTGATGAGGTCCTTCTTTTTTTAGGAAATACGGAGCAATCCCTTAGGCAGGTAATAAATATGGTAGAGAGGTTTGGAAACCTTACGGGATTAGTGGTAAATTGGGGAAAGTCAGCACTTCTGCCCGTGGACACTCTTAGGAATCCCATAACGTCTGAAATACCTCACCTGGAAGTTGTAACAACAACGAAATACCTAGGTATATTTGACAAAAGACCCAAATCAGTATATAGACAACAATATAACCCCGCTTTGGAACCGGTTACCCCTGACAGTAACTGGGAGATGTAATTTAATTAAGATGATATGGATGCCCCAATTACTGTACTTGTTACATAACTCCCCGGTGTGGTTAAATAAGAGGTGGTTTAGGAAAATAGACACCTTGTTTAGAGAACTGATATGGAAAAAGGGTAAAACTAGGATTAGTCTCTATACCTTGCAGTTACCAACAAAGGAGGGGGGAATGGCGGTTCCACACTCAAGGAGTTATTTCTTGGCAGCGCAGATGCAGCATCTGGGAGGAGGTAACATTAGTAGGGGATTAATGATACTAGGAGCGCCGCATAAAACAGTTGCAGAGGTGTTAGAGGCAGACTCCTTTTTTTTTAGGAACCCTAAGTTGTCAATAAAAGTATGGAAAGCAGTAAAAATGCTAAAGGGGTATGATGGGTTTACAGAGTATGCCCCTCTCTGGTACAATAGAAACTTACAGGAAATTGCTGCTATGGGGGAGATTAAAGAATGGGAAATGCAGGGCATAAATAGATTATCGCATTTATATAAGGGGAATACTCTAAAAACTTGGAGATTTGCAAAGAGAAAACGGGATATCAAAGCAATCATTTTACAGATATTTGCAAATCAGACATGTGTTGGGTGCTCAATTTAAGACACAACCCTTAGTATGGAGTAATGCATCGCTGCTCCAAAAAGTAATTAAGTCAGATAATACGAAGGGACTTATCTCAGAAATATATACGCAGTTATGTAGCAAAAGTACTGTAAGGCCTGAACATCTCAAATGCAGGAAAAAGTGGGAAGAGGACCTAGGGGAAATTACGGAGGTACAGTGGAAAAAAAATATTGGAGCTGGGGCCCCCCTCACAGAAATGGCATTTAATGCTGATACATAGAGCATATTATACTCCCAAGAAGCTGTACATGTTTGGGTTAAGACCAGATGTCAAATGTCCTAGGTGTCATGAAATAGGAGACCTAATTCACATGGTATGGAGATGTCCCAAGTTATTTCGATATTGGACTGAGGTATTAGATATTATAAATAGAACGTTCGGGACCACATTAGAGATGGATGCTAGACTTTGTGTATTGGGATATAGAGGAAAGGGGAAGGGGTAAGCTTAACAACAGTGGTAGTAAGGTGTCTCTTTCAAACCCGGAAACTAATTGCACAGAGATGGCAGTCAGTTAAGCCCCCAGCAGTAGTGGAGTGGTCAAAAACAATAAATGAGATAATTTGGAGAGAAAGGGCACTGTACATCAAGAGAGGGAATCTCAAGGAATTCGAAAAAATGTGGAACCCCTGGTTGGTAAAGTTGGGATATAATATGTAGTAAAAAAAACAAAAAACAAAAAAAAACCTGTCTAGTTGGGGAGGGAGGGATAGAGGGTTGGGAGGGGTATGGTAAGAGTATATTTTAATTGATATATACCGCAATGTAAGATCGCTGTACAGATGAAAATGTAAAAAGTAATTTTATAACTGTCAGAGAGCCTACCTCGGTGGTCATGGTGCTGCTCGCTTTGGTGAGCGTCGGGGTGCGCCGGCGCACGCTGGCGCGCGCGTTCCTGCTGGTCCTGTTGTGCGTGCTCCTGCGGGCACTGGTGTGTGCGACTCGGCTGGCCTTGGGGTGCTTGCTGATCTTCTGACTAACCCGGCTTGTTTCCTGGACTCCTCTGAACTCCGCCTGCACCTGACCTCTGGCCTGTCTGACCATTCTTCTGCCTGCTCCATTGTACCTCGTTGCCCGCCTGTTGCCGAACCCAGCCTGCCTCCAGACCTTCCAGTTCAGTCTTTGCCTGTGTTCCAGCCTGCACCTTGCTGTTAAGGACTGCTCATCCACCAGCATCTGGACTCTATTACCAGGCTCCCATACCACTCCGTACTCCTGCGCTTCCTGTATACTCTACCAAGGGCCGCGAGTCAGACGCGTAAGGAAGCCTACCCTCTGCCCAAGAGGACTCACCGGTCTGGTAAGTGAGAAGTCTGATAATAACATTGCCACCCTTTTACTATGACTGTAAAGTTAAAAACCTAATAAATTGCATGAAATATAAAAACTAAGAAAATGGACTTTGAAGGCACACGAGTAGCTTAACTATAAAAAGTAAAAATAGTTTTATTTAGTTTAAATAACAAAGATAAATGAAGGAATACTATAAATGTTACATTGATTATATGAAAATGCTCTGTATTCAATTTTTCCACCCTACATGCAATTTAAACCTCCTCTTATTATACATATGACTTATAATCGAACATTCAGAAAGTATGTGGGTGATAGATTCCCAAACCAATATTGCGATTAAATGAGTGTCAGATGAGGAGTTGTGGGTTCAATTGCAGGTCCGGGTGGGTTTTTCTCTTAATTGCTCAACATGTTGCACGTCTCTCACGTGACGCTTCCTCAAGAGCTTAAGGAGTTCTGCTGAATATACATAGAAAATACATCAATGAGTACATATGGAATGTCAACACAAAACATATTACAAAATATAATACCTAACTAAATAAAGTGTGAAAAATATTCCGACTGAGCATAATGGCTACAAGGGAGGCCCCATAAAAGAGCTGGTCACACGGGGGCAGACGGTAAAGCCAAGTAACTGGGGAAACTATATAGACGCACACACATACGGTTAAATAAGATAATCACATCAAAAAGCCTAATATATAGTATCATAGATTAGCAGAAGAAAATATCAAGATAACTATTGATAGAGTATTAAACCAATAACTATTGATAGAGTATTAAACCTGATCCTGTTTGCTGCACCTGACTTCGCTGATCTCTGTACTCCTGTTTTTCTGGCTTGTTTTGACTCCAGATCCTGGTTACTGAACTCTGGCTATGTTTAGACTATGCTCTGTTTATACCATTTTTTTTCCCCAAATAGTTTTTATTGAAAATTGTAAATATCTAATTCCAAGGCAAAATATTGTTTACATGAGATAGGTATTTCTGTATACAGAGTGATGTTTTAAGGTACTGGATGTATGAGCAAAATGATATATTCCAACAAATGTACTCGTTGTATTTCTTATCTCTATATACTACAACATAATGAACTACAACAGAAACCCGTAAAAAATAAAAAAAGAGGAGAGAGTTAGCACATTCTTGGATCCCTGTCATTCCTTTAGGCTTCATGAGGATGAAAAGGAGGGATCCATACCATGTAACCATGTGGCCAATGTGCTCTTACTGGTCACTCAAACAGGATGCAGGGGAAGAAAAGAAAAGGCTGCAAGAAGAAGAAAGAAAGGGGAGAGAAGAAGGGAGGAGACGGTAAAAGGGGGGAATGTGCACCCCTGTCATTCCAGGCATAACTGTGCGGATGTCTCATAAGCCTTCGGACAGATATTTTATTCATGGTTCCCAGACTCTATCAAAGACTGACTGCTTATCAAGTAATATAGCTGAAAGGCGTTCATTGATAATGTTCCACGACAACTTAGTTCTCACCAATTCGAAGGGGATCATGTGCACCCTCCAAGATCTAGCTACCGCTATCCTGGATGCAGTAAAGATGAATGATATAAGTTTCCTCGTTTGTGTTGGCACTCCCTCCACTGGGCATCCTAGTAGCGCCCGCTGCGGTGATTTGATTATATTCACTTGGGTTAGTGAAAAAATAAAATTGTAGATGCAGATCCAAAATCACCTGACTTTAGGGCATGTCCACCATATGTGGTATACTGTGCCTTCCATGCCACATCCCCTAAAACATAGAGGGGTAGTGCCTGGGACATATGTCACCACTCTCACTGGTACCATGTACCATTGCAGCAAAACTTTGTAGTTCGTGTTTATACCATTTTAATAAATAGTATGATTTTTACTGCACTTCTGTCTCAGTCTGATTCATGGTCCTTGACAGAGTTCTGCCTTTGCACACCCTATTTTCTTCTTGGGAACCCCTGCTATTTCTTATGCTACATAGGCACAAAGTATTTTGGAAGCCAGCCTTTCTTGCTTCCCTTGGGCTCTTCTTGCCTTATGTCAGAAGGTCATTCTCCCTCCCCATGTCCTGCCTTAAAGGCATGCCAAACAATTTTCGGTTCTCCCTATGTAATCTCTCCCTCACCTCTGGCGTCTTCCCCAATGCTCTAAAACATGCACTGGTCACCCCCCTACTTAAAAAGCCGTCCTTGGACCCTACCAATCTTAATAACCTACGCCCTATCTCCTTGCTCCCCTTTTCCTCTAAACTCCTTGAAAGCCTGGTTTACAACCAACTGAGTGACCACCTCATTAAAAACAACCTTCTTGATCCCCTTCAATCTGGATTTCGCCCTCAATACTCCACAGAAACTGCTCTTTTAAAACTCACAAATGACCTGCTAACTGCAAAAACCAACCAACACTATTCTGTACTCCTACTTCTGGATCTTTCAGCTGCCTTTGACACGGTTGACCACCCCCTCCTCCTCAAAAAACTTTACTCCCTCGGTCTCCGTGACTGTGCTCTTCAATGGCTCTCATCCTACCTATCCCAACGCACCTTCAGTGTCATTTACAATTCTACTTCCTCCACTCCTCTTTTCCCTTCTCTGTCGGGGTCCCCCAAGATTCTGTTCTTGGACCTCTTTTATTTTCAATCTACACCTCTTCCCTGGGTCAGCTGATAGCCTCACGGCTTTCAATATCATTTCTACGCTGACGACACACAAATCTATCTCTCCACCCCTCAACTCACTCCATCAGTCTCCTCACGCATCACTAATTTACTAACCGACATATCTGTATGGATGTCACACCACTTCCTCAAACTCAGTTTGTCCAAAACCGAGCTTATAATATTTCCTCCCTCACGTGCCTCTTCCCCTGACTTGTCTGTCAAGAGCAATGGCACAACCATCCACCCGTCCCCACATGTCAGGGTACTAGGTGTTATCCTGGATTCTGAACTCTCCTTTCGGCCCCACATCCAATCACTTTCCAAAGCTTGCCGCCTCAACCTCCGCAACATCTCTAAACTACGTCCCTTTCTAACCAACAAAACCACAAAGCTCCTGATTCACTCCCTGGTTATCTCTCGCCTCGACTACTGCAACTCCCTCCTCATTGGCTTACCTTTAAATAGACTATCCCCCCTTCAGTCCATCATGAATGCTGCTGCCAGACTCATCCACCTTACAAACCGCTCAGTGTCTGCTACCCCTCTCTGCCAATCCCTCCATTGGCTGCCACGCACCCAACTAATTAAATTCAAAATACTAACAATAAGTTACAAAGCCATCCACAACTCTGCCCCCAGCTATATCACTAGCCTAGTCTCAAAATACCAACCTAATCGCCCTCTTCATTCCTCCCAGGACCGCCTGCTGTCTAGCTCTCTCATCACCTCCTCCCATATCCACCTCCAGGACTTCTCCTGAGCCTCGCCCATCCTCTGGAATTCCCTACCCCAATCTGTCAGACTGTCTCCAAATTTATCCACTTTTAGGCGATCCCTGAAAACTTTCCTCTTCAGAGAAGCCTATCCTGCCTCCATCTAACAACTGCACTATTTTCTCCATTAGCTCATCCCCCACATCTATTACCCTTTTGTATAACTTGACCCTCCCTCCTAGATTGTAAGCTCTAACGAGCAGGGCCCTCTGATTCCTCCTGTATTGAATTGTATTGTACTTGTACTGTCCTCCCTAATGTTGTAAAGCGATGCGTAAACTATTGGCGCTATATAAATCCTGTATAATAATAATAATAATAATAATAATGTATGGGGTCAGGGCTGTCATCTATGAATACCTGTCACTTCTTGCGTCTTCTGTTTCCTCAGTTGTCACTTTGTGGGTTTCCACCCACCTTTTCTACCTTGCTGGATGGTTATTTTGGCTTTTTTTATTAGGACTTCAGCCCTTAGGGAACAAGTTCCTCCTTCTCTACTTGAGACTTTTCTCCCAAAGATGATGCAGGGCCTTCTCCTATTTCTTTTTTCATATTTTCAAAAAGTTTCTTGACTGGTGGCTTTTTGAGCCTTTACTGATCAGAGTTTCGAATGTAAGGTGCTTCTCTTGTCAATGTCTTATGGGTCCATTGACCCTTCTTACTTTTTTTCTGTGGGCCTGTTTGTTACCCATTTATATTATTATTTTATAATGTCCCATGGTCTAAATCAGTTCCTGTGTCCTGTACTTTATGATTAAGATATTAGGAATTTTAATGTACCTGTAAATTCTATGTCTTGGAGTACAGTACAGGACACATGTACCTCCCTTCTTTTGTCTGTGATGTCCTTACTGCTTGCTAAAAAAACTAGAGCCTTATGGAGTGGGCGGGGTTATATGGGTACATTCGGGGGTGGTCCCAGCAAAGTTTTTATAGTTTCCAGTCATCTGAAGGTAGCAAAATATAACCTATAGCCTAGGAATAACTTTCTGTATTGTACTCCAAGATGTGGAATTTATAGGTATGCCAACATTTCTATTTTCTTTAATTCTCATTTTGGGGAAAAGACATGTTGAGCTGAAATTGGTCTTAGCAAACACTCACCTTCCACAAGTGTAGAAAATTAATGAGTAATGTCTTAAAATGCAATATATCAAAACACAGGTAATACAGAAGGCCAGCCAACGAACCCAGTAAAGAAACAAGAACTAAACAAATTACTTTTTCCCTAAAAGTCTGTACAGATGTGCTTGTGATTAGGGATGAGCCAAACACCCCCCGATTCGGTTCGCGGCTGAACATGCGAACAGACCAAAAATTTGTGCGAACACGCGAACCCCGTTAAAGTCTATGGGGCTCAAACGTGAAAAATCAAAAGTGCTAATTTTAAAGGCTAATATGCAAGTTATTGTCATAAAAAGTGTTTGGGGACCTGGGTCCTGCCCCAGGGGACATGTATCAATGCAAAAAAAAGTTTTAAAAACGGATGTTTTTTTGGGAGCAGTGTTTTTAATAATGCTTAAAGTGAAACAATAAAAGTGTAATATTCCTTTAAATATCGTGCCTGGGGGGGTGTCTATAGTATGCCTGTAAAGTGGCATATTTTTCCCGTGTTTAGAACAGTCCCTGCACAAAATGTCAATTCTAAAGGAAAAAAGTCATTTAAAACTGCTTGGGGCTGTAATGTAATGTTGCCCCCCCCCCCCTCCAGCCCATTACTGGGCCCTTTGGGTCTGGTATGGATATTAAGGGGAACCCCGCACCCAAATTAAAAAGAAGGCGTGAGGCCCCCAGGCCCTATATACTCTGAACAGCAGCAGTATACAGGCGGTCCACGGGTTACAAACAAGATAGGGACTGTAGGTTTGTTCTTAAGTTGAATCCATTTGTAATTTGGAACAGGTACATTTTTTAAGTGTAGTTCCAGCCCAAGAATCTATTTTTAAGCTTTTTGGATAATATAGGGCAGGATTATCACCCCTGTAACATTTTTTTTGCTGTCTGTGCCCCTGTTCAGAAAATTTCACCTCACTTTCTGTCCCAATGACAATTGGATTTTGAAAATTTTGGGTTATTAGGGAAACAAGGATTGGTGATAAAGCATCAGTGGAGACACCTTTTTCCCATATTAACTCTTATGCCCCGTACACACGGTCGGATTTTCCGATGGACAATGTCCGATCGGAGCGTGTTGTCGGAAATTCCGACCGTGTGTCGGCTCCATCGGACATTTCCAAAGTTTGAGAGCAGGCTATAAAATTTTCCGACAACAAAATCCGATCGCGTCAATTCCGACCGTGTGTGGCCTGTTCCGACGCACAAAGTGCCACGCATGCTCAGAAGAAATTCCGAGACGGAACAGCTTGGTCGGGTAAAATTAGCGTTCGGAATGGATATAGCACTTTCGTCAGGTTGCAATGTTAAAAATGGTTTAATACAGTGCACTCTCTTCTTCTTTATAATGTGAGAAGAATGAAGTAGTTTTGCTGCTCATATTCACACAGACTTCTCACAAACTTATTTCTTTATTATTTATCGGGATTCCCTTAATATATTTTGATTTGTCACATCTGACAAAAATATTTTTGTGTTTTTTTTTATTTTTTATTTTTTTTTAAGGCAGATTTATTTTTTATTTTAGGTTTGTATTTTTTCAAAGGCTGATCTTTGTTTTATTTTATTTTTAGTTTTACTCCAGAATATTTTTGTGTGTGTTTTGTGTGTCAGGTTACCACAACACCATTATTATCTTGTATTATTTAATCTCAAGGAGATTGTTTGGTGTTGGTGTCCCTTGTTAATTTCACATTGTATTTTTGAAATGTACCTGAATCCTCACAAACAAACTGTCCTTTTAGAAGGAAAACACACATAGGCAAGTATAATTGAAACCAAAAATCCTTTATTAAGGGATCAGAACCAAACAAAGAGGGAAGAGCGAAGCCTTGGACCCCCAGGGCAGACATCAATTCTTGAACATCAAAATTGGTGGCCTAAGGAGTCCATATGTAAGGGAGTGCAGTCTGGTCCAGAAGTCCCAGAGATCCGGAAAGCAGCAGATGACATCTGTGTCCCCAGGCTGTGGTACCACAAGAGGCTGCATCTTTTGGCCGACCAGACTGAACCCAGGGCCATCACTTTCTGATCTTCCTTCCATGCTTCCTTCCTGGCTGTGGCTCTGCTGTTGGAGATGTGGTAGGAGGAGGAGTAGGACCTGGAGGAGGAGGAGGACTAGTAGGACCTGGAGGAGAAGGAGGAGGAGGAGGAGAACCTGGAGGAGGAGGAGGACCATGTGTGAGGTCACAAAGGTGGGTATCAGATGTTATTTGGGCCCTCAACACCTTATTGAGAGTCTCCAAAATGAATGACTCACACGTGAGTTATTGGCCCTCCTCCATTCACTGCATTTTACAGGCAATTATGCCAGCAAAGTCCTCCTCCACAGTGTGTGGTGCTCCCAGGGCCTCTGCAGCCTTCCAAAAGAGGCCTATGGCAGCCTCCTCTAGGGTACTCCTCCTCCTGCTACTTTCTCTTTGCGGGTGTAGGGGAGGGACCTGCATATCAGGCAGCCTGCTCGGCCCGGCCACCTCCTGGCTGAGACTTCCCTGTGTATGAAAAAAGGACATGGTTGTAATGTTTTGCATCATCAATCACAATCATAAATTAGTACTCCAAACTAACATCGAGTTAACATCATTGATTGGACAACCTGAAATATTTAGAAGAATGCTATACCTGGCTCAATCTGGGCTCCTTCACATGTTGTTGCCTGGAAGGCCCATGTTGGGCGTCAGAAGCCTCAGCTGGAGGGGAAGGAAGCGTGGAAGGAAGACTGGAGAGTGATGACCTGGGTTCAGTCTGACCTGCCAGAAAATGCAGCCTGTCATAGTACCACATCCTGGGGACATAGATGTCATCTGCTGCTCCGGATCTCTGCGAATCCTGGACTTTCTGGCTCCTTTACATATGTGCTCCTCAGGCCACCAATTAGGATCTTCAAATATGTGATGTCTGCCGTGGGGATCACCTGCTTCACAATTTCCAACAATTGATCCAGCGCTGCCTTCCTCTTTGTTTGGTTCCTATAATGTGGGTGGTTGATCTCCCACAGACAAGGCAGCTCCCTGAACATGTCAATGAATATTGCCATGAAGTCTGTATCATTCAAGATATCCATTTTAACTGCAAGACACAACACAAGACAAACCCTAATGTCAGCCAAAACTCTCCTAATCTTGTTACAATATAGGCCTCAATCTAGAAGCAGTATAGGCCCAAGTTTGTCTCTTACCTTTGTTATTACGATCGGCGCCTCCAATGCTCCTTCCTCCGCTCACAGATCATACGTACTACGCACGCGTGTTACACTTTATACACACTGCGCATGCGTGTAACTCCGCCCGCCCCTGACGTTCTTTCTAGTTTATTCCCTGCCCCTTTTTGTTTGGCGCTGTGGGTGAAGAGCACATGGCGGAGACACAGCAGGTGCATGCTGATTATAGCAACGAGGAGGAAAGCCCGGATCCAGAAAGGTCCCGATCCAGAAGGAGACGATTTAAGGCCACAAATATGTCCTTTGGGGAGATGATGGAGATGGTCGACATCCTGAAGAAGGCCGACTATGATGGGAAGTATGGACCTTACCACAACCCCAATATCAGAAAGGCCAAGATCATGGCGAAAGTGGTCAAAAGTCTGAATCCGGAATTTCGGGGTACGACGATCGAAAGATCAGCTCAGGAAGCGGTGGTCGGACCTGAAATTAAGAGAGCCCGAGCAGTACAGAAAGATCCGGAGAGTGCTGCAAAAAAAGTAAGTAGTTGTGCTGTGTTCCTATTCTTTTTGTCTTTATTACGTTCGTGCTGCTCCATATGCTTTTCTTAAGTGTTGTACAGTTTAAAATGGCAACTTTAATGTTCATGGGCCCATTATTCGTTCGTATCAAACATTTTTCTTTCGGCCTATAAAACACCATTGTTTAGGCCATATGCATTTGCCAACATTTTTTAGGGCCTACTTGTATGAAAAATATTTGGTTGTGTAGATGGGTTTGTTACTAGAATGAAATGCAAACTAGATTCTGTGTAAGGAGAGGACACTCAGCAGCTGTTTAGACATCTGGACACTGGAGCACTAGTGTGGGACACAAGAACACCCTTTTTATTAGGGGGCCCACACAGGTGCTCCAGTGTATACTATAGGGGGGTCTCCATCTGTGAAGCTTTGTACAAAACAGGTAAAGTATTGAAGCTTGACAAAGGACAATAAAAATGCTACATCTTGGAACTCTGCCCAAATAGACAATTGTACCCCACTTCCAAGCAATGTTTCATCTTTAGATTTCGGCCATCAAATATCTGTGTGCTAATTATACCATTTTTGTTTTACATAGGGGAGAAAAGACTCGGAGGACACCCCTCATCCAAGGAGACCACAGACCTCTGGAAGAAGGGGAAATACCCCCAACCCAAGAAGAGCAGGAGGAGGAAGAAGATGTGGTGGAAATTGACACCACAACAGGTGAGTGTCTGCGACCACAGGTTCAGGTAAGAGATGGATGCCGGCAGATTTTTGATACCTGTTTTTGTTTGGTTTCTCTCTTTTTAGGTGATCGTGATGTTGTGGATCGAGATCCTTTCACATCAGAAAGTGCCCAGATCCTGATCGGGGAGATCATGGGGTGTAATTTAGAATTTGAAAACCTCAAGAAAAAAATCAATGATGTTATTCAAAAAAATAATAACATCATTGATGTTTTGGGGCAAATTTAAAACCCCTCAAAATCACTTTGTTTTTTTGTGTGCTCCAATCTTAAAAATGTTTTAGCGATGTTTAGAAAAGCCAAATTTGGAGGATGCACACAGTGTGCCAACATGTGCTATCTGCCATCACGGGAGATCAATGGACGCATTTTGGGGGTGCAACCCCTTCCTCAATAATAAAGTAGCTGAGAGGAAGGGGTTGCTCCCCCAAAACACGTCCCTTGATCCCCCGTGATGGCAGCTAGCACATGTTGACATTCGTAAATTGGTGTGCATCTTCCAAATTTGGCTTTTCAAGGGGTGACTTCACCCCATCTGAACGCAATATCAAACACAGTTCCTAAATATTCATGTCTGATATTGCCTTCAAGTTTTACCATATGTGAACTTTGTAAGTTCAAGATTTTTGTCTTTCTTGTTGGTTTTACACATGCCTGTTTTATCTTAAATGGACATTTCTATTTTTGATAATGCCACCCCAAAAATTGTTATACAACAAACATGTTGGTTTGTTTTAAAACCCTTTTCTAAATGCACATGTGATTGTGCAGGTATTAAAAAGATTGTTATCAAGAATGTGTGGATTATTGTCTCAACGCTACAAAACTTTTGTGGTGATGTAATTGCTGTTTTCTGTGAAAATGGGGGTTATTTCCTAAGGGCAAATCCTCTTTGCACTACAAGTGCAGTTTCAGTGCAGTTTCAAGTGTACTCGTAGTGCAAAGTGTCTACGTCTTAAGTAAATAACACCCAACAGTGCTTTGTATAAGGTTACACAATCACGCCATTTTCAGTACTCCCCGCATTGCTGTCAGGGTCAGCTAAAACAAACACAAGCAGTAAATGTCACCAAATATTAGCTTTTTTTTTTATTTGATAAAGGCTTCACAAATTGTCTGGCATATTGATGGCCCCCCTACCCGCAAAGAACTCAAGGTATCTTAACTGGACATCACAGGCACTCAGGGAGGGCAAGCCAGGACGGCCACTTTCAAGCGCCGTCAGGGTTGTTTCATGTAGAATTCCGGCCTCAGGCCCAACTGAGCCAGCATAGTTGGCAGAATGTTGGCGTAAAAAGTTATGTAGAACACAGCACACCAGGATTAGATGATTAAGTTTATACTCCGCCATATGGATGGGAGTCAGAAATAGGCGGAATCGGCTGGCCATGATTCCAAATGTGTTCTCCACCACTCTTCTGGCTCTGGCCAGCCAGTAATTAAAAACCCTCTGTTCCGGGGTGAGGGTCCTCATCGGGAATGGCAGCATAAGATGGTCCCCCAGCGCAAATGCTTCATCCGCAACGAAGACGAATGGGAGTCCTTCCACATTGTCTTCTGGAGGTGGCAAGTCCAAGCTGCCCCTCTGGAGACGCCTGTAAAACTCCGTCTGGGCGATGACTCCACCATCGGACATCCGGCCATTCTTCCCCACGTCCACATACAGGAAGTCGTAATTAGCCGACACCACCGCCAACATCACAATACTATTGAACCCTTTGTAATTATAATAGTACGACCCCGAGTTGGGTGGTGGGACGATGTGGATGTGTTTCCCATCAATTGCCCCTCCGCAGTTAGGAAAGTCCCACTGCTGGGCAAACTGGGAGGCCACAGTCTGCCATTCCTGTGGCGTGGAAGGAAACTGTTGAGGAAAACAAAAAAGATTTGTATTTTTGCACATAAACATGGCAAGCAGATTAGACACAAACATTCTTGGCCAACCTCCAGATAACATTTATTAAGGGGAATTTTACAACACCAAAGTATAAGGTACACCTATCATATTCCCCCTCCCCCCCTCTCATGGGCCATTTCTAACATTATAGGGGGGATCTTGGACAGGTAACCCTCTCCATTTCATTGAGAGATGAATGTCTCAATAATGGGTATTACTTGGAACAACCCCTCCTTAGTTACACTATTGGCAGCCCACTGGACAGGTAAGAAGTGTCCTAATACAAAGATATAAATACACACTGTACACATTTGAGCACATTTGGACATTCTGCAATTACCTATCAAGATAATAATAGGATACAAAAACTTGAAACAGTACCATTTGAAAGTATACAGGCAGACCCTTGCACTACATGCTTTGGGTAATTCATCCATACATCTGACCACAAAAGAGGTGGGTATAATGTGTATGGGTTTGGCAAAGTCAGCAGATAGATGATTGAGGATAGATAGAGAATTGGGATCAGCTGACTTAGCAGTTGGGGGGAGGGAGGGTTAATGATTTGGGGACACCAGAAAAAAAAGCCTCTGGCACTCTGTCTGAATTTAAAGCACAAATCACATTTCAAAACATTTTAGGGGGTGTTTGGGGTTAAGCACAACTATGGAGCTGATAAAATACATTGTTAAATGACTACATGAGGTGAATATAGGGCAGGGGAGCATGCCGGGGAGGTAAGTGAAGGCAAATATGTATGAAGGACAAAAAAAATAATGACATAAAAATCCAGCATGCATGAGGACAAAGGGGACATTCACAGCATATTACAATCATGGTAATTTGGGAATGAGGAGAGAAATACAATATATTAGCAAACATTATATACAATAAAATGTGATATTAAAGGATAAAAATCTTACTTTCATATACTCCTTCTGCAGGACCTGGATGATGGCAGAACAGGTCTCTGGGATAATGATACCCAGAGCCTGGGGGGAGATGCCTGTCGAGAACTTCAAGTCCTGCAGGCTTCTCCCTGTCGCCAAGTACCGCAGGGTAGCGACCAGCCTCTGCTCCGGAGTGATGGCTTGCCTCATGCAGGTATCCTGCCTGCTGATATAGGGGGTCAGTGAAGCCAACAAATGGTGAAATACGGGGTTGGTCATCCGGAGAAAGTTCCTGAAATCATCAGGATTATTCTCACGGATCTCACGGAGCAAAGGCATATGACAGAACTGGTCATGCTGAAGCAACCAATTCTTGGTCCATGAACTCCTCCCCACCCTGGACTTGTGTCAAGGTCAGGACCCAACACCAAGCCCCCGCACGAGGAGTACGTATACGCAACATGGCTAGATGGCAACATGGCTAGAAAACGGTCGGCTGCTCAGAACGAGGTAACAGAACGCACTGAAGAACAGCAAGGCCTGTGAAGAGCGACCTGAAAAACAGTAACCAACGAACAAGAACGCAATGACTAAGTCGCGCGGAACTTGCTTGCACGCACTGAAGAGCAGATACAAACCCACAAGCACAAACTGAACCACAGAAAACGATCTGAAAGCCATGAGTCTGAAAAAGCGCGAATCGTCTCTCACCAAACTTTTACTAACACGAGATTAGCAAAAGGAGCCCAAAGGGTGCCGCGCTTGGTTCTGAACTGGCCTTTTCTAGTCTCGTCGTACGTGGTTGATGTCACCGTGTTGTTGGTGATCGGAAATTCCGACAACTTTGTGCGACCGTGTGTACGCAAAACAAGTTTGAGCCAACATCCGTCGGAAAAAAATCCTAGGATTTTGTTGTCGGAATGTCCGATCAATGTCTGACCGTGTGTACGGGGCATTAGAGAATTTCCCTTCCTAGGGGTAGATTTCCTCTCACTTCCTGTTGTCTCCCTCCATTTGTAAGTAGGAGTCCTTTGTAAATCGGATTTTTGAAAATAGGGGACCGCCTGTATATACTATACGGCCTGCCCTATACACTCTGTGGAAAATTGGGCCTTAGGAGTTGGTGGTACCAGAACACTGTAAGCCCTCACAGTTACTCTTGGTGGGTGCTGGAACGGGCCCTGCTGTGAAATATTTTGTCAAGAATTGTAATTACATGCCCCTGTTAAACAGTGGCAGAAATATTTGGCCTTAGGCAGTGGTGGTGGTGGCACAACACTGTAAAGCCTCACAGATACTCTTGTTGAGCACAGGAACGGGCCCTGCTGCGAAATATTAGATCAAAAATTGTAATTAAATACAGTTCAGCCATAGTGCAGTTGCTACTACTTTTCTGGTGGTGTACACAGTACACAATACAGTATAGTGCAGTGTTGCAAAACAAAATATACATCATGTCCAGAAGGCCACCAAGGAGAGGCAGACGCTCACAGGCCACTAAAAGAGGGCAAGCAGGCTCTGTGTCCACAGTCAACAGTGCTGATCATGGACATCGTGCATCCTCTGCCGGTGGCTGTGGGGCACACTTGTCCTTTTTTTCTGTTATGTTGTTAAGCCAGAACATGCAGAAGAGTTGGTGAAGTGGATAACAAAGCCCTCCTTATCCTCTGTCACCCAGCCTCAGAGTAGTTTTCCTTCCTATGCAGATGCCAAAGCGGTCTATTCCACCGGCTCCTTGTCCACAGTCACTCCTTCCGTAGCCCAACCATCATGCACAGAGGAGTCCCCCGAACTATTCGACCACAGTGTCATGTACATGCTGCTGGAGGATGCGCAGCAATTTGAAGGCTCCAATGTTGGTTCCCAGGTTGAGGAAGGGAGTAACATGAGCCTAGAGAGAGGGGGTGCCCAAGAAGGACAAGAAACTGGCAGTCTTGTTCCCCCCAGCAGCAGCATAGTGCCAAGTTTGCTCCAGTGACGAGGAGGGAGGGGATGATGAGGTCACTGACTCTACTTGGGTGCCTGATAGAATAGAGGAGGAGGCACAACTCCAACGAGGCAGGATGTTCTCTAGGGGGCAGCTTAAGGGCAGCCACCCTACTGCAGAGCTCCGCAGATGCAGGGCACTGCTGACTCCCCGCTGATTTTGAAAAGTTCCTTGGTGTGGGCCTTTTTGGACACGTGTGCAGCAGATCGCACGATTGCTGTTTGCAACCTATGTCAGAAGCGGATCAAGCGTGGCCACAACAGCAGCCTCTTGGCCACCACATGCTTGACCAGACATATGACGACCTCCGATGCAGTCTTTTTCCTGTATACTATATTTGAGATTTAATATCTCTCAGATATGATTTAGGTTAAATTAGAGTTCTTTGACCATGAGTGAAAGCTTTAACACAATAACAACATTCATTGGTTAGTAGTTGAAAGTCTATCTAATACACAACCATCTATCTATAGTCTACACCAAGGAAGAAAATATTAGGTTAAAATAAGAGAATTACATGAAGGAATACAGAGTATATTCCAGAAAACATTAATCTGCAAACATATTTAGTTACAAGTAAAATGCAGACCTTTCCCATAATTACCCTTTGCACCAAGGTTCCATTCTGATGGTTGCTCTCCCATAAAAGTGTGTGTTACCCTCCCATCTAGTCTGTGTATATCATTACATGCTGATGCCTCATTGGTTGGCATAGTGTGGCTCTGATTGGTGAGCTTCCCTATTCCTGATTAAGGACTGGCTACATCTCCAATCCCTATACTTTGCATAAGTCAGCCCCCTTTAATGCAAAACCTTGTGACTATTAAGAGCAGGAGCTTAACTTGAATTTTCCCGGGAAGTTAAGTATTGATTACGGGTTGGCCTCCCTTCATTGCATATCCCAGCATGGGATCCTTTGAAGTGAGTATGTGTAAAACAATGAGGTTTGGATCCCATTGTTTGTATACACAAGCCTAGGCACCGACTTGTCTGGTCTACCAGAGATTTCTGTGAAGATAATATGTTCCGCCCTACATAGATAAAAGCTAAATTAAATATATTCATTCATTATTATATAAATTAAATAGATTTATAATTACAATATTTATTGGCAACAGCACTTGAAAGGCCCACATTAAAGAAAAAGGCGGACTTCTTGCTCCTCATCTGGGATCTCCAACCCTACTCCAGTCCTCTCGAAAACCTGCACTGAGAGGAATGAAGGTATAGCAATAGGTGTCCCAAGTACTTGTAGCCAATCTGCTAGCAGTACACCACCATCTGATTTTAGCAGGCAAATTTCCCTACCCCAGTTGCTAAACCGTAAACAGAAATTCGGTCCCAGCCATCCACATACTCACAGTCTGAATGCTAGCTTGAATGCCAGCTTGTCTAAATTGCTAGCAATGCAACTACTGCCTTTTCAGCTGGTAGACTCTTTCCCTCCTTTCGTGAATTTGTGGAATGTGCTGTACCTCTGTTGCAGGTTCCAAAATGCCATTTCTTTTCATGGAAGGCCATTCCAGGCCTCTACCGTCATGTGGAAGGCAATGTTTTTGTCTTGTTGGACAGGGCGGTCAGCAGTAAGGTATATATTACCGCAGACTCATGGTCTAGCAGGCATGGGCAGGGATGTTACCTTTCCTTCACGGCACACTGGGTAACTCTGCTGGCAGCTGGGAAGGATGCAGGACAGTGTCCAGTATTGTTGGAGCTTGTTCCGCCACCACGCCTCCAAAATGCTAGCAGTGATTCTTCTTCCTCTATGGCCTCTTCTGCAGATTTGTTCTCTGAACCAGCGGTGCTCCGTAAGCGTTCAAGGGGCTATGCAGGCACTCAGGCAAAAAGATGCCATGCGGTGCATGAGTTACATAGTTACATAGTAGGTGAGGTTGGAAAAAGACACAAGTCCATCAAGTCCAACCTATGTGTGTGATTATATGTCAGTATTACATTGTATATATGTTGCGGTCGTTCAGGTGCTTATCTAATAGTTTCTTGAAACTATCGATGCCCCCCGCTGAGACCACCGCCTGTGGAAGGGAATTTCACATCCTTGCCACTCTTACAGTAAAGAACCCTCTACGTAGTTTAAGGTTAAACCACTGCTTAGGGGACAGGAGCCACACTGGGGCAGAGATTCTGTCAGCTCTGCAGGGGCAGGCTCAGAGGTGGTTGACGCCACGCTAACTTCATCCAGGAATGGTTGTATGCAACAATGGCACCAACCTTCTCTCTGCCCTCCGACAGGGACACTTGACCCATGTTCAATGTTTGGCACACATCCTGCATTTGGTGGTGCAGCGGTTTTTGAGCAGGTACCCAGGTTTACAAGATCTCCTGAGGCAGGCCAGAAAAGTCTGTGGTCATTTCCAATGGTCATACAATGCCAGTGCTCGGGTGGTTGACATTCAAAGGGAATGCAACCTGCCCACCAACCGCCTCATTTGTGACCACCAGGTGGAAGTCAACGTTGGCAATGCTGCAGCGGCTGTACATGCAGCAGAGGGCCATCAATGAGTACCTGTGTGAGTATGGCACCAGGACAGGGTCAGGGGAGCTTGGCTTCTTTTCACCACGCAAGTTGCTACTGATCAAGGATGCATGCACTGTCCTGTCACCATTTGATGAGGCCACGAGAATGGCAAGCAGCGACAATGCATGCATCAGTGATACTGTAACTCTTGTCTTCCTGTTGGAGCACACGCTTCATGGAATAATGGACAGGGCACTTGAGGCAGAAGAGTGTGAGGAAGAGGAGGACTTCCTTACCTCTCAAGGCACCCTTTATCCAGATATTATTCCTGCAGGCCCGCCAAACACACAGGAAGAGGAGGAGGATTGTGTCAGCATGGATGTGGAGGATAACACTCAGCAGCAGTCTTCAAGGGATGGTTTTCAGTCCCCAGAAACCCATCATGTGATCCTTAGTGACCCAGAGGACTCAGAATTGAATGCCTCTGCAAACTTTTGCAGGCTTTGCAGAATAAGGGAGGCCATGCAGCGTAAGGACCCTAGGATTCGTGGTATCAAAGAGAAGGAATCGTTACTGGCTGGCAACCCTTCTTGATCCATGTTACAAGGATAAGGTTGCAGAACTCATCCTGCCTTTGCAGAGAATGAAACATCTTCAGGAGGCTTTGAAGAAAGGTTTGTGCAATGCATTTCCAGACCCTGTGAGGTTACAATTTACTGGTGCTGGACAATGTGTTGCTGAGGCTTCTGTCAGGTCACCTGAGGCCAGGTGACAGATGCACACTGTCGCATCTGTCACCTGGGTCAGGAGTGCACCACAAAGGTAGTGGACCCTATGGCTGACTGCTGCGGATGGGAGTCTAGGTAGTTAAGGAAGGTAGGTCCACTGGAACACCAACACGGATCCCACAGGGGCTAGAGTGTAAGAATCTCCATGGCGTGGAGTCTAAGAGTCAGCAGGTGTTCACCAGAGCCTCTAGTGGTGAGGATGGACTGGGCTGCAACTGGATCCAATTCGCGACCCCCAGGGTCTCCCAGCTCACTCCCGCAGTAGGCTACAGGGGGACAGAGATAGTAAGGGAATAAGTCAAAGGTCGGGGCGACTAGCAGACAAGGATAAACATAGAACACGCCAAAGTTCAGGGTCACAAGCAGGCAGGGAAAGTCAAGAACAAGCCAAGATCGGTAACTGGAATCAGACGTAGAAGACCCAGCAAGATGCACGCAAAAGCTAAACACACAAAGGTTGATCAGCAAGGCAGGCTTGCAGTGCATAGGTTAATATAGAGTTAGGGGCTGGTGTGGAGCCATCCTTTGAGGAGAGATTATTTAAATAGCCAGGTCAGAGTGGCTGGCCTCTAAAGGTGAACACATGGAGGAGAGGTACGCTGACAAAGATTACTGCATAACCATGACAGCTTTGTTCAGTCAGAGGAAGAGCAGTGGAGAAGGGAAGAATTGTTTGGCCAGTGTTGTTGCACAAAGAGGGGTTGTGCCACATCCAGTGGTATAAGAAAAAGAAAAATTCCCCTATGTGGTGGACTTTTAAGGCACAAGATAACTCGGAAGAAATTTAAATAATGTATATGAATTATTTCAAAATATTTATTAGAAAATGCAGAAAAGAGTGTATAAAAAACATGTAATGTTCAAAAACGTCTTAGAGCTTTTACATCATCATGTACAAAATATACAATACAAGTTTTGGTTTCTCACAGCCAATACATTTCAGAGTGAATAAATTCCTCCTTCAGGGATGAGAACAAGGAGAAACCATGTTTCTAAAATAAGATAGAAGGATAGAATGAATAATACAATAGTTTCCTCATGTACTAGGTTATTGCGCGAAATCACCCTTTTCACTTTTGGTTTTCGTTTGTGTTGTTGTGAACATTATAGATTTTGCTGCAATTATCCAACACCATTTTACCACTTTTAGCGATTTTACCACTGATAGCGTGAAGGACATTCACTTCTATATTCTTTATATTCACATTTTCCCCTTTGCTGCTATTATGGATGTGTTTACATTCATGGAAAATAGAAAGGTTAATTTAGATGAGGTGTTTAACCCACATAATAAAACACGCAATACAGACTTGGAAAGTATGGTCAGAAAGTTAGGTCACCATATGGAAAAAAGAGTTAACCTTTGGTGGGATACTAACACATTTGAAAGGTACATAAGGGAAAACATTGTCTCTAGAAGATTACGGTGGGAATTACCACCAAATGATGTTTTGGTAGACAAGGAGTCTTTTGAAGAATGGTTTGAATTTTTTAATAGTAAAAGCATACATGGTCTAAAATTTCTATTACAAAGGAAACTTAAAAAGACCAAATTAATAGAACAGATAGAAGAAATCAAACAAAAACTAGAACCCCATAAAGAGTCTACAGAGTTTAAGAAGCTAGCGACACAACTTAATAAAGATCTTATCGCTAAGGACTTAGAAGTCCAAAATCGGAAATTAAAAAAATATCAACGGGATATGACAGACTACAAGACAGACCAAGTCTTTAAATGGCAAAGCAAAATGGAACAAGCACAACCTGCATCTACATATTCAACACTGGAAAGAGAAGTTAGAATCCAAGATCCTACTGTATGCCATGTATACAACCCACCAAGATGGGATGACAGACGCACGCATAGAAACACCAAGATCATATGGTGATCAACGAAATATAAATGGTCACAATCCACCAAGATAGGATGACAGAGATACATACACAGAAACACCAAGATCACATTATGATCAAAGAAATACTTATGGATATGGACAACACACTCCAAAAAAACGGGGAAGAAACTTTCTAAGAAACCTTTTAAAAGAACTTATAAAAATTGGCAACAAAATGAAAGAAATCAAAGAGATAACAGAGGACCTCCTTACCAGCAAGATTATTATGGAGGATATGGTAGAGCACCCATACCCACCTACAACAGATTTGATCCAATTGGGGATTGTCGTGATCAATATTATGACAACCAACAATACTATTCGAATCAACAAAATTATAACACACAACACCCTTTTTTAGACAGAGAGAGGAGAGATTACTCTCCTCGAAGACCACCACAAGACGCCAACCGCTCACCCAGGAGACAACCTCAGGAAGATCGAACAAGAAACACCCAAGAAAGAAAAGAGAACACAGAGCAGGAAAGAGACTCCAAACGAAAAAGAGAGTAGTTGGAGAAAATATGGTCAATCTGAGTGGAATACCTATTACGACAGAAGAACTAGCAGTGTTGGATAAGGGCCTAAAACATGCACCTGTAAAAAATCTCAATAAATTCAACACTTATATAGGAATACAAAAGTATATAAGAAAGATTAAAATTAAAAAATACATTATGAATAATCCTTGGAAACCACAAAATATAATAACAAACACCTCTCAGACACCAGAACATAGTAGGTTACGTAATAACTCTGTTTATAATCCACAAGTGTCTAACAACCAGCATATAGAGGTCTTTAAAAATCTGGTTTTACAAGATTTAGAATCTCTAAAACTTAGGAAGGCCTCAGACCCTATTTATATAAAGAAAGGTATGAAACTACTGACTGAGAGGAACGACATAGTAATCCGCTCAGCAGACAAGGGAGGTGCAATAGTACTACAATCTAAAGAACAGTATCTAAACGAGTTAAATAGACAACTGCATGATGAAATAACCTATATTACACTATGTGGGAATCCAACCACTAAATATAAGAAAGAGTTGGAACTTTTAGTGAATTTGGGAGTCAAGAAAGACATTCTCAACCCAAAAGAATCAAAATATTTAATACCAGAAGCTTGCAGAATCCCGATCATCTACACAGTCCCTAGAATTCATAAATGCAAAGAAAACCCACCAGGACGACCAATAGTCAATGGGATAGATTCCGTGACATCCAGAATGGGGGCAGTATATAGATTTCTTAATATAACCAGCTGTCCAACAAACCCAAGCATACCTCAAGGACACTAAACACATATTACAACTTTTGGAAACATTATCAGTGCTAGAAGGTAGAACCTTGCTGGCCACTGCGGACGTCACATCGCTTTATACGATAGTCCAACATCATGATGCATATTCAGCCACTAAGTGGCTACTCAGGAAACATAGCACCTTAATGTGTAAACAAAGAAAATATTTGATTAAGTGTCTTGACTTTTGCCTAAAGTGTAATTATTTTTGGCATAATCAATCCTATTACAAACAAGCAGTAGGAATTGCCATGGGTGCTAAATTTGCACCAGGAGTGGCAAATGCATTCATGGCACAATGGGAGGAGACAGCAGTCTATACAGACACCCCTGCTGAACTCTCTCTGTATAAAAGGTACATTGATGAACTGATTATAGTTTGGAATGGAGATAGAAATACCCTTGAAGCATTCTTAAACAAACTTAATGAGAATAATAAAAACATTAGCTTGGTATGGAAAATAGATGAAAAGGCAGTTGACTTCTTGGACCTAAATATTAGCCTGGAAGGAGACAAAATAGTGACAAAAATCTTCTTCAAGAATGTGGATGCTAATAGCTAACTGTCAATTGACAGCTGCCATCACAAACCCTGGCTATTTAATATTCCAAAGGGACAACTTATAAGCATAAAAAGGAATTGCACTAAAGAAGATGACTATAAGATCCAGACTAAACAAATCGGAGAAAGATTCAAGATGAAGGGATATGATGGCCTATGGATAGAAAATCAGATCCAACATGTAAATGAAATGGATAGGGCAACCATGCTATTTAACCACTTCAGCCCCGGAAGGATTTACCCCCTTCCTGACCAGAGCACTTTTTACAATTTGGCACTGCGTCGCTTTAACTGCTAATTGCGCGGTCATGCAATGCTGTAACCAAACGAAATTTGCGTCCTTTTCTTCCCACAAATAGAGCTTTCTTTTGATGGTATTTGATCACCTCTGCCGTTTTTATTTTTTGCGCTATACACGGAAAAAGACCGAAAATTTTGAAAAAAAATGATATTTTCTACTTTTTGTTCTAAAAAAAATCCAATAAACTCAATTTTAGTCATACATTTAGGCCAAAATGTATTTGGCCACATGTCTTTGGTAAAAAAAATGTCAATAAGTGTATATTTATTGGTTTGCGCAAAAGTTATAGCGCCTACAAACTAGGGTACATTTTCTGGAATTTACACAGCCTTTAATTTATGACTGCCTATGTCGTTTCTTGAGGTGCTAAAATGGCAGGGCAGTACAAAACCCCCACAAATGACCCCATTTTGGAAAGTAGACACCCCAAGGAAATTGCTGAGAGGCATGTTGAGCCCATTGAATATTCATTTTTTTTGTCCCAAGTGATTGAATAATGACAAAAAAAAAAAAAAAATTACAAAAAGTTGTCACTAAATGATATATTGCTCACACAGGCCATGGGCATATGTGGAATTGCACCCCAAAATACATTTAGCTGCTTCTCCTGAGTATGGGGATACCACATGTGTGGGACTTTTTGGGAGCCTAGCCGCATACGGGGCCCCGAAAACCAATCACTGCCTTCAGGATTTCTAAGGGCGTACATTTTTGATTTTACTCCTCACTACCTATCACAGTTTTGAAGGCCATAAAATGCCCAGATGGCACAAACCCCCCCCCCCAAATGACCCCATTTTGGAAAGTAGACACCCCAAGCTATTTGCTGAGAGGCATGTTGAGTCCATGGAATATTTTATATTTTGACACAAGTTGCGGAAAAGTGACAATTTATTTATTTATTTATTTTTTTTTGCACAAAGTTGTCACTAAATGATATATTGCTCACACAGGTCATGGGCATATGTGGAATTGCACCCCAAAATACATTCTGCTGCTTCTCTTGAGTACGGGGATACCACATGTGTGGGACTTTTTAGGAGCCTAGCCGCGTACGGGACCCCGAAAACCAATCACCGCCTTCAGGATTTCTAAGGGTGTACATTTTTGATTTCACTCTTCACTGCCTATCACAGTTTCGGAGGTCATGGAATGCCCAGGTGGCACAAACCCCCCCCAAATGACCCCATTTTGGAAAGTAGACACCCCAAGCTATTTGCTGAGAGGCATGGTGAGTATTTTGCAGCTCTCATTTGTTTTTGAAAATGAAGAAAGACAAAAAAAAAAATTTTTTTTTTCTTTTTTTAATTTTCAAAACTTTGTGACAAAAAGTGAGGTCTGCAAAATACTCACTATACCGCTCAGCAAATAGCTTTGGGTGTCTACTTTCCAAAATGGGGTCATTTGGGGGGGGTTTGTGCCACCTGGGCATTCCATGGCCTCCGAGACTGTGATAGGCAGTGATGAGTGAAATCAAAAATTTACGCCCTTAGAAAGCCTGAAGGCGGTGCTTGGTTTTCGGGGTCCCATACGCGGCTAGGCTCCCAAAAAGTCTCACACATGTGGTATCCCCGTACTCAGGAGAAGCAACAGAATGTATTTTGGGGTGTAATTTCACATATTCCCATGGCATGTTTGAGCAATATATAATTTAGTGACAACTTTGTGCAAAAAAAAAAAAAAAAATTTGTCTCTTTCCCGCAACTTGTGTCACAATATAAAATATTCCATGGACTCGACATGCCTCTCAGCAAATAGCTTGGGGTGTCTACTTTCCAAAATGGGGTCATTTGGGGGGGGTTTGAACTGTCCTGGCATTTTATGCACAACATTTAGAAGCTTATGTCACACATCACCCACTCTTCTAACCACTTGAAGACAAAGCCCTTTCTGACACTTTTTGATTACATGAAAAAATTATTTTTTTTTGCAAGAAAATTACTTTGAACCCCCACACATTATATATTTTTTTAAAGCAAATGCCTTACAGATTAAAATGGTGGGTGTTTAATTTTTTTTTTTCACACAGTATTTGCACAGCGATTTTTCAAACACATTTTTTGGGGAAAAAACACACTTTTTTTACATTTTAATGCACTAAAACACACTATATTGCCCAAATGTTTGATGAAATAAAAAAGATGATCTTAGGCCGAGTACATGGATACCAAACATGACATGCTTTACAATTGCGCACAAACGTGCAGTGGCAACAAAATAAATACATTTTTAAAAGCCTTTAAAAGCCTTTACAGGTTACCACTTTAGATTTACAGAGGAGGTCTACTGCTAAAATTACTGCCCTCGATCTGACCGTCGCGGTGATACCTCACATGCATGGTGCAATTGCTGTTTACATTTGATGCCAGACCGACGCTTGCGTTCACCTTAGCGCGAGAGCAGGGGGGACAGGGGTGCTTTTTTTTTTTTTTTTTTTTTTTTTTTCTTTATTATTTTTTTGCTTTTTTATCTTATTTTAAAACTGTTCCTTTCATTTTTTTTTTTTTTTAATCATTTTTATTGTTATCTCAGGGAATGTAAATATCCCCTATGATAGCAATAGGTAGTGACAGGTACTCTTTTTTGAAAAAATTGGGGTCTATTAGACCCTAGATTTCTCCTCTGCCCTCAAAGCATCTGACCACACCAAGATCGGTGTGATAAAATGCTTCCCCAATTTCCCAATGGCGCTATTTACATCCGGTGAAATCTAAGTCATAAAATGCTCGTAGCTTCCGGTTTCTTAGGCCATAGAGATGTTTGGAGCCACTCTGGTCTCTGATCAGCTCTATGGTCAGCTGGCTGAATCACCGGCTGCATTCTCAGGTTCCCTGTTGAGACAGGAGAGCCAGAGAAAAACACGGAAGATGATGGGGGGGGGCATTCTCTCCCACTGCTTGTAAAAGCAGTCTAGAGGCTAATTAGCCGCTAGGATTGCTTTTACATGAAAGCTGACCGCTGGCTGAAAAGAATGATACCAAGATGATACCTAAACCTGCAAGCATCATTCTGGTATAACCACTCAAAGTCGTGAATGCTGTACCTGAAGACAAAAAAATGGTTAACAATAAAGCACAGTAAACGGTAAAGTATAAAAAATTGCATACCTGAAAAGCAAACATGATAAAACATAATAACAATAAAACATTGCAGAATAGAATACAGTAAAAAAGAGCAGAACAATAGAGAGAATAGAGAGAGAGAGAATAGAGAGAGAACAATAAAACGACAACTATTATTTTTTATTTTATATTTTTGTTTGTGTTTTTTTTTTTTTTTTTTTTACACTTTTTTTGTAACTGTAACTTTTATAACTGTAACCGGTTCCAGGTTCGGGTCTCTCGAAATGCGATGGCATCTTGGGAGACCCTGTGAAAGTGTGCCCAGTCTGTGCAATGCTGTACCCTACGCTAATACTCAACTAGTGAATGGTAGCGTTCAAAACATTCACCAATGCAAAGACCAGGATTGTCAGGACAGGAGGGACAATAATAGCGGGTGTCACGCCTATATCCGCGCTTGCTGCAGACACAACATCTTTTTTGGGGGGGTTCGTTGGGTAGGGGTACTCGGGAGGACATAAAGAAAATGCCTCTCATGCAGCCGACTGCATTTGGTTGGGGATGTGAATGGGGGAAGTACGGGCGCTGCAGAAGTGGTGGGTTCCCAATTAGGATTGGCGAATGCAGCAGGAAGGGCATTATGGGCACGACGGGCCTGTGTTTGTCTTCTTGGTGGCAGCGGGACACTATTTGTGCTTGCCACCTCACCAGCTTGAACTGCACTTATGGGACTCGCCACGTCACCAAGTGTTACTGCAGTGCTGGTTTGACTACGACCGGGGTGTACTAGGCCGCTGGCGCTTGCCAGTTCACCAAAACGCTACCAAAAAAACTGTTAACGATCGCAGGGATCAGGCCTGACTCTGCGAACGCTGCAGTTATGCGTTTAGTGTTTTGTAAGTGACAGTGATCGATCGATACTGCACTTGGGTGGGCTGGGCTGGGCTGGGCTGGGCGGAGGGGCAAAACGCAGGTGCTAGCAGGTATCTGGGCTGATCCCACTAACACTGCGTTTTTGGGAACCCTAAACTGCTGGGGACGCCAGTATAGATCTGATCGGATCAGATCAGATATTGATCAGTTCAGATACTATACCACTAAGGGAGGTGTACGGTGCGTGCGTGGGTGTTAGCGCTACTGGCACTAACCTGACGCTGCCTGGGGCTGGTGCTTGCCAGTTCACCAAAACGCTACCAAAAAAACTGTTAGCGATTGCAGGGATCAGGCCTGACTCTGCGAACGCTGCAATTATGCGTTTAGTGTTTTGTAAGTGACAGTGATCGATCGATACTGCACTTGGGTGGGCTGGGCTGGGCCGGGCGGAGGGGCAAAACGCAGGTGCTAGCAGGTATCTGGGCTGATCCCGCTAACACTGCGTTTTTGGGAACCCTAAACTGCTGGGGACGCTAGTATAGATCTGATCGGATCAGATATTGATGCGTTCAGATACTATACCACTAAGGGAGGTGTACGGTGCGTGGGTGTTAGCGCTACTGGCACTAACCTGACGCTGCCTGGGGCTGGTGCTTGCCATTTCACCAAAACGCTACCAAAAAAACTGTTAGCGATCGCAGGGATCAGGCCTGACTCTGCGAACGCTGCAGTTATGCGTTCAGTGTTTTGTAAGTGACAGTGATCGATCGATACTGCACTTGGGTGGGCTGGGCCGAGCCGGGCGGAGGGGCAAAATGCAGGTGCTAGCAGGTATCTGGGCTGATCCCGCTAACACTGTGTTTTTGGGAACCCTAAACTGCTGGGGGCGCTAGTATAGATCTGATCGGATCAGATATTGATCCTATACCACTAAGGGAGGCGTATGCTGCGTGCGTGGGTGTTAGCGGTACTGGCGCTAATCTGACGCTGCCTGGGGCGACGCATATCACCGCCGGGCGATCAGGGGGCTAAATCTTTATTCGGTAATAAACGGCGGGTGCCCTGACACTATAAAAAATAAACAAACTAACCAGCGTCACCCGTAACGGTTATACAGTGATCAGTGGTGAAAGGGTTAACTAGGGGGCAATCAAGGGGTTAAAACATTTATTAGGTAGTATATGGGGGTCCCTGTCGCTATAAAACGCTGACGGCGAACCTAAATATTTACCTCACTAACTAGCGTCACCAGCGACACTAATACAGCGATCAGAAAAATGATCGCTTAGCGACACTGGTGACGGGGGGTGATCAAGGGGTTAAAACTTTATTAGGGGGGGTTAGGGGGGTATCCTAGACATAAAGGGGGCCTAACACTCACTGCCCTAACACTGTAACTGTCACAAACTGACACCAATACAGTAATCAGAAAAAAAAAAAAAAAAAAAAACCCTGCTTGGTGTCAGTTTGTGACGGGGGGGGGTGATTGGGGGGGGATCTGGGGGAGATCGGGGGGGGGGGATCGGGGTGTTTTGTGTGCCTGGCATGTTCTACTGTGTGTGTAGTGTGTTGGTGCACTCACATTGCAGTCTTCTCTCCTCAGCCCAGAACGGAAAATACCGAGCCGAGGAGAGATGACATCATTTCTTCTGCCTCTGTGTACAATACAGAGGCAGGGAAATGATCCCATTGGCTGGGAGCGATCGCGAGGGGGAGGCCACGAATGGATGGCCTCCCCCTCACCACCGATCGCCGGGGGAGATTTGCCGACCGCCGCAGGCACTGGGGGGGGTCCGATCGGACCCCCCACCCGCGGGAAGGCAAGGACGTTCCTGTAAGTCCTTTTGCCTGCCCGTGCCATTCTGCCGACGTATATAGTCGTGCGGCGGTCGGCAAGTGGTTAACCACCCTAAAAAGACATTTCAACATGAAGCACCTTGCCTTCTACTGGACTATAATATTCAACACAAGGATGTAGCCAAACTTATTCAGAAGCATTGGCACATCCTTAAGAATGACAAGGACCTTAAGAAGATCCTGCCAGAAAGACCCAATATAGTCTATAGAAGAGCACCTACTATCAGAGACCTTATTGTGAAATCTGTAGTTGAACCTCCCCCTACACCTACATACACATTTTTCTCTGGCAAAGGATTTTATTCTTGCCGGAATTGCTATGCGTGCCGTCATTCTCAGAAATTCCAAGGAAAACGCACAGAATTTACAGCCACCAACACAGGACAAATCTTCAATATCAGAGATTTTATAGGATGCCACACTGAGGGAGTAGTTTATGTTTTGCAGTGTAGCTGCAATCTCCAATATGTAGGCAGAACAAAAAGGGCACTCAAAGTATGAATACAGGAACATGTCCAAAATTTTAAAATTTGCTTCCCCAAACACGTTTCGAGTCACTTCGCCAAGGTACATAATAAAGACCCCACACATCTCCAATTTTTGGGCATAGAAAAATATAAAAAGGCATGGAGGGGAAGTCATATGGTCAGGACTATCAGTTAAAAAGAAACCAAATGGATTCATACCATGCGTACTCTTGTACCCGGAGGCCTGAACGTAGAGTTCGACCTGAACTGTTTCTTGAGCAACTTTTAACCACTACCTCACCATACAGCCTCTTTAGGTCCTTTTTACTCTCATACATAATTATTTATGTATATATTTTTATTTATTTCCATTTTTATACACATTTTTAGTATATATATATTTTTTTCCCATTAGAATGAATTATGGGTGTTTTTCATTCCACTCATTTTATTTTGATATAAAATTGATAAAAATTGATATAAAAAAATATTTTTTAATTTTATTATTGTATTAAATCTGTATGGAATTATTTTTAATATTGTTAGTTTTTCAGGGCACTCTCAGATTTCTTCCCATTTGTACGACTGAGCTAGCCCGATTTAGAACATATTTATGGCCTTTTGTTTTCCAATATTTATGATTCAGTCTCTGTCATGACATTATTAATCAATCTTATTTTTATGTATCATTGCGGCGTATTTTATAGCAATTTATTATTTGCATGATACAGCATGATATGCTTCATATCATTTCACATTTATCATCCCATTTATGAATATAGATAATTACGGCTTTGTACCGTTCTCTATCTTAAAGTGGCATCTGTGAAATACCTCTATGTTTATCTAGATGTTTTCCATCAAAAAGATGGCCGCGTCCATATACATACACACATACAAGAGAAACTTTGTTCACTTACAACAAAATGGACAGCACACATAATCTATTGGCCCACGGCAAAATGGCCACCATTTTAAACACAACATTGACCACAACCAAGATGGCCGCTTTAATATTTCCGTTTTTCACATTATTTAAATCAGAATAGCATAACCAATCTGGTTCCCCAGATGAAGACACGTGATCATGTCATAACGCGTAGGGAGTGGCCGGAGCGAGACGTACACCAGGAGGAAAAGTGAGAGGGCACTGAGAACGCCACACAGTCACTATTTTTCCATTCTGCTTTTATGCATTTGTTACAATGTAAGAGTCCACTTTCGTCATTTAATAAATATCCCCCAGCTTTTTAAACATACTGCACTAGTGGAGGCCTGTCTTTCTCCTTTTCCCCCCTGCCGGTGCTGTGGTGATACCGGAGCAATTTAGGAGACACTGGCGGAGGAATTTAAAGGAGAGATTCACAACGGGCTTCACTGACAGTACCCATCAGCGATAACATCCATACATCTTTTACTTACTGATGCGATCATTTATCAGACCATATCCAGGAGAGATTATATGGAGTTTTTTATGGGCAACATCACTGAATCACATCATTAATAACGAGTCACTCATTGGATCATCTTTTATATATCTGTGACTTATAAGATGTGTCCACCTCACCCTTTATGGACTTTCCACTTCTAATTAGTAATCATTTGGACTAGTGACACAATTTAATTCATCTATTCATCCATTTATTTATCTTTTCAGTGCTGCTGTTACTGCTGCACTACTGTGACCTATTAGAAGACACTATCTCCTAGCACCATTTACACTAGGCATGTTTTATATTGATTTTAGGTGATTATTTGAAGTTTATTTTCACCTGTCACTACTTTTTACGTGGTATTATTCTATTCAGATAATTATAACATAGTGATGCACCATTCACATGCCACTACTGCACGTTGCTGTCACATATATTTTTTTTTAATTAATATAAGGACTTTTTTGTCGAAGCACTTTGTATTCTACTTTGGGACATTTATGTTGATTTTGTTTTTGATGGACTTTTGCACATTTGTCACTTTATGTGATGCATGATGTTTTGATTCATCTGATATCCATGCTTTATTGATTTGGATACACTGTTGCACACTGTCACTTTATGAGCTGTTTCTTGCACACAGTGTAAATCACTTTTTTATATATTTATCTGCACTGTATTAAGATATTTCTTTCACCTACTGTGAACGAGTTAAGTACCAGGGTGATGCGTTTTAAATATGTGGTTCTCTATGAACATGTTTTCATATGTATGATATGTGGTTTTACAATTTAATATTTTTTGGTTATTGTCACGTACCACTTTTATTAAGTTTATATTTTGGTGATGTAAGATTTGATCATAAGTTATTTCTATTTATTTATCTTTTAGTCCATACATTGAGGATTAGCGCAGCACCACCCATCTATATACATTTATTTCCAAGGTCAGGTGTGTACCCGATTCGGTGCAAGCAGCTTTTCCCATTCTAGCCTTCTTCCCATTCTAGCCTTCTTCCATACCTGATAGCACGGGAATAATTTTACAATTTCTAGTCTATTGCACTTTATTATTTATTCTTAGTCTCTATTGCTTAGATTGCACTTTGTATAGAGGATATTTCCTCATGTACTAGGTTATTGCGCAAAATCACCCTTTTCACTTTTAGTTTTCGTTTGTGTTGTTGTGAACACTATAGATTTTGCTGCAATTATCCAACACCATTTTATCACTTTTAGCGATTTTACGACTGATAGCGCGAAGGACATTCACGTCAATAATACAATAGTAACACTAGCATTTTGATGACAAACAGTATCAAACAAAACTTCCAGGTGTTATAGCGATGTATTCAACATTTCGACAGTTGTATCTTTAAAAACATGCAGGGGTATAGGTGCTTTTCAAATCTTTACCCCAGAAATCCCCAGTGGCATGGGCATGTGTGGATGGTTAATAGTTTGCAGCTGTCACATCAAACAGGGGTGACCCGCCCTGGACCCAAAGGGGACCCCCCTCCTCCAATGGTGGAGGGATAGCTGGTTGAAAGGTGGGGAAGGTCTGAGGGCACACTGGAGTTGGGAAATGAGAAGGAGCCCTGTATAAAATAAAATAAAACTATTTGGGAGCTGCCGCAAAAAATACCCAAGGTACAAGATCTTTTCCTTTTTTCTTTTCAAGTTCAATGCTTTTTTGCAGCTTAGGCACCCCTTGTTAAGTAAAGGCTGTTATGCCTATACTTTTAGCACAGCTTAATACCAAATTGTAAGGTAACAATGTCTGGGTATGTGAATTAAGTCAACTCTGAACCTATACTCTAACGGTGATATTATATATACAGCCATTTCTGGTCTATACAATATAAATTATCTACATAACGGATTGAGATATATATTGATTAAAAAATTATGGATACAAATATTTTTGGCCATTCTATTGGCTGAATTGTTCTCTATAATATAATATATAGGTTGTTACATACTTTAGACCAGTCATTTAATCAATAATACTTAGACCTTAGAGGAACATCTATTTCTAGTAACATCGTGTAACTATTATTATTTTTTAGAACTGTGGCCCTACATCACTTTATTCGCTTGCTGTAAGAACTAGTTCATCACCAACGGGCATTAAATCACTTTTAAACAATGTTCATACCTATATAAATCAGTATGTACCTTTTACTTTTATAGTTTTATTTTATATTATACAGGGCTCCTAGTCATTTCCCGAACCCACTGTGCCATCAGACCTTCCCCACCTTTCAACCAGCTATCCCTCCACCATTGGAGTAGGGGGGTCCCCTTTGGGCCCAAGGCGGGTCACCCCTGTTTGATGTGACAGCTGCAAACTATTAACCATTCACACATGCTCATGCCACCGGAGATTTCTGGGGTAAAGATTTGAAAAGCACCTATACCCCTGCATGTTTTTAAAGATACAACCGTTGAAATGTTGAATACATCACTATAACACCTGTAAGTTTTGTTTGATACTGTTTGTCATCAAAATGCTAGTGTTACTATTGTATTATTCATTCTATCCATCTATCTTATTTTATAAACATGGTTTCTCCTTGCTCTCACCCCTGAAGAAGGAGGAAATTATTCACTCAGAAACGCGTCGGGTGTGAGAAACCAAAACTTGTATTGTATATTTTGTACATGATGATGTAAAAGCTCTAAGACGTGTTTGAACATTTCATGTTTTTTATACACTCTTTTCTACATTTTCTAATAAACATTTTGAAATAATTCATATACATTATTTAAATTTCTTCCGAGTTATCTTGTGCCTTAAAAGTCCACCACTTAGGGGAATTTTTCTTTTTCTTTCCCAGCAGTGGAGAAGGTGGCCGGCTGACCGATGCCTTTAGACAATTTTTCAGTCCTCAGCGCCATGGTCTGATCGGTTCAAGCAACCATCGCTAGTGTCTGCATTACATGGTGCAGGAATATCTAGGGGCAAGAGCAGACTTGGAGACCTTTCCAACAGAGCATCCACTGGGTCTTGAGGATGGACCACTGGCCAGAACTAGCTCAATATGCAATTGATGTACTGGCCTGTCCTGCATCCAGCGTTCTTTCTGAACACACATTCAGTGCTGCTGGAGGGTTTGTAACGGATCATAGAGTGCGCCTGTCCACAGACTCCCTTGACAGGCTAACATTCATAAAAATGAATCAGTTTTGGATCAGCAGTAGCTATCAAGCACCTGATGCTGATGTAACTGATTGATTTTTCTATGGATGTGGGATCCCTTGAAGACTGCCTATGCTGAGTGACTATCCTATTCCTCCTCAATCTTGGTGATGCTAGCTTCCAACAATATTTTTAGTTTAGGACACCACCACCACAGGTCCAATTTTTCTGTCCCTATTTAACAGGGGCATGTAATTACAATTTCTGATCTAATATTTCACAGCAGGGCCCGTTCCTGCGGCCAACAAGGGTATCTGTGAGCAGTTACAGTGTTGTGGCACTACCAATGAAGGCCCAATTTTTCTGCCCCTGTCCCAGCAGCATAAAAAAAGGACAAGCGTGCCTCACGGCCACCTGCAGAAGATGCACCATGTCCATGACCAGCACTGTAGACACAGAGCCTGCTTGCCCTCTTTTAGTGGCCTGTGAGCCTCTGCCTCTCCTTGGTGGCCTTCCGGACATGATGGGGATTTTGCTTTGTAACACCACACTACACTGTATTGTGTACACCACCAGAAAAGTAGTAGCAACTGCACTATGGGTGCAGGGTATTGTGTACACCACCAGAAGTCTAATAGCAACTATGGGTGCACTGTATGTATTGTGTACTGTATACACCACCAGAAATGTAGTAGCAACTGCACTATGGGTGCACGGTATTGTGTACACCAACAGAAGTGTAATAATAACTATGGGTGTACTGTATTGTGTACACCACCAGAAAAGTAGTAGCAACTGCACTATGGGTGCACAGTATTGTGTACACCACCAGAAGTCTAATAGCAACTATGGGTGCACTGTATATATTGTGTAATGTGTACACCACTAGAAAAGCAGTAGCAACTGCACTAGGGGTGCACGGTACTGTGTACACCGCCTGAGGTATATTAGAAACAGTACACCAGGAATGGCCTGCAGTGAGATATAGCTAAGCTGTATGCAGTGGATATATATATATATATATATATATACATCCACGAGACTATCTGTGTGTGTATATATATATATATATATATATATATATTAAATAATATACTGCAGCTAACTGAATCACCTGCCTGCCAGAAGTATATTAGAAAGAGTACACCAGGAACGGCCTGCAGTGAGATATAGCTAAACTGTATGCAGTGGATATATATATATATAAATATATATATATACGAGACTATCTGTATATATATATTAAATACACTGCAGCTAACTGAATCACCTGCCTGCCTGAACTATATTAGAAACAGTACACCAGGAACGGCCTGCAGTGAAGTATAGCTAAACTGTATGCAGTGTATATATATATATATATATATATATATATATATATATATATATATATATATATATATATATACACAAGACTATCTGTACATATATATTAAATACACTGCAGCCAACTGAATCACCTGCCTGCCAGAAGTATATTAGAAAGAGTACACCAGGAACGGCCTGCAGTGAGATATAGCTAAACTGTATGCAGTGGATATATAGATATACAAGACTATCTGTATATATATATATATATATATATATATATATATATATATATATATATATATATATATATATATATTAAATACACTGCAGCTAACTGAATCACCTGCCTGAAGTATATTAGAAACAGTACACCAGGAACGGACTGCAGTCAGATTTAGCTAAACTGAATAAGGTGGATATATATATATATATATATATATATATATATATATATATATATATATATATATATATACGAGACTGTCTGTGTATATATATATATATATATATATATATATATATATATATATTAAATACACTGCAGCTAACTGAATAATATGCCTGCCTGCTTAATCTAAATGACACTCTCTCTCCGTCCATGCTAACAACACACTACACAAGGCCGACGTGCAGGCAGCCTTATATAGTGCGGGGCGTGGACTTAGTCCCTCTGAGCCATGATTGGCAAAAGGCACCCTGCCTTTGGCCAATTATGGATCTCTTAGCTGAGGGCGCTGTGATTGGCCAAAGCATGCAGGTCAAGGTGCATGCTCTGGCCAATCATCATACAGCAATGCACTGCACTCCCACTGTGCATTATGGGCTGTTACATGGTGCAAGCGGCCCATAACATTCGGTTTTCGATGAACGGGCGAACAACCAATGTTCGAGTCGAACTCATGTTCGACCCGAACAGAAAGCTCATCCCTACTTGTGATGTATTTATTTATGACTTTATATGCTATGGCATAGGCATGCACAGGGGGTGTGCCTGGGCACACCCTAATCCAGAGGCAGCACCGGGGGGGAACTTGGGTTCACCCTCATCTCCACGACCATCTCTTTTACCAGACCGGAAAGGGCTGTCTTTGACTTTCCACCCAAGCGAAGGTGCCCCAGTAAGGCACCACACACAGCATCCTGAAGCTTGCAGCCTGCAGGGACTCTCTCTCAGCTTTTCAGTATCAACCTGTGCAGCCGGCTGAGGAGGTGGTGGGCGGGGCTATGCCTGAACTCTCCTTCATATACACTTACAGGTGGCCGCTCTGGCTGATCAAGCAGCTGAAACTGGGAAGGAAGTGGGGCAGAGATGGTAGCCCGGGAGTCTTCAACCTTCAGCCATGTAGTAAATGGCTGATGGAGAGAGGTTTACCTTTTCCCTGCAGTAATTCCCTTCATGCTCCATCTGTGTTGCTTCTTACACTGCACACAAAGAACTGGAGAACTGCTAGTGCTCCCACTACATAGTGCCCACTGACTATCCACACCATATTTTTGAGAAAAGGGGGGAGGATGGGAGCATGGGGACAGTTGCTGAGGCTGTCCAAACATACACTCCAAACCATAAAGGTTTTAGTTGACTAACTTGGTACCTTGGTATCTTGGTATCTTGGTACTTGGTACTGATACACAATAATAAACCAAAAGTAAAAATTATATCATTTATTACATATGTAGCGCTGATAGATTTTCAATCTACTGTTGATAGGTAAATTTAGTGGGTTATCTGTTCATACATAGTCAGATTTGCCTCTGTTCCGGTTTGGCTGAGTTGCATGTAGTTTCACACTGTGCCTGTGGGTGTCGTTGTCGTAATGGGTTGGTGTTGGAAAGGCTGAAGCGTATGAGTGCTCCTCTGTCCCGGAGATAACTCGGTGGAGGTGGTCCTTCGAGTTGCATTCTGGGGAAGGGTATTTATGGGACAGACGCCATGTTTGGGGGTTCGTTTCGTTCCACCTGCTGGCCCTCCTGGCCGACAGGTATGTGCTAGGAGTACTACCTCTTGGTCCTCCATCCTGGAGGCCCACGTAGCTGCAGCGTGAGGGTGGCCCAGAAGCCTGTCTGGGGCCTACCACAGCGGCAGAGGAATGGTCCTGGGCTGTCTGTCCTAGAGGGAAGAAGCTGGACAACTGAGAAGATCCCAGGGGAGGGCCCGTCATGGAAGGATCATGCAGAGTGCTGCTCTGGAGAGGGGCCTGGTGATTCAGTTGGAGGACGTATCCTAAAGTAATCCTACCGCATAATACTGCCGGGTCGGCTTAAAGGTTCTAGTGCTGTGTTTGCTATTCATCTTAAACCATTACATCCTGTGGCAGAGGACTGTACGGGCTTCAATCCAATCAAGTCTGTGGCAGAGACTTTTGTTCGTGCTGCGTACTGGCTGCTAGGTTAGTGAGAGAAACCTATCCAGGCGGGCAAAGATTCAACTTTACAGAGAGAGTATATCTATCCACAAGCTTTCAATTCCTAATACTACACTAAGACAAGGTATTTGAACTTCCCTGCAACTTTCCTTCTACCTCTTACCTGCTACTTCCTTCAATTCATGTCTATTAAAGCATTGGAAAAGATATCCAAGTGTCCGGTGCCTACATTGACTGGTCCTAAACTCAACGGGACCCTAGACCCGGTTCTGGTGAAATAGAGGTAACAAAGGTGACGGTAACAGCCCGCTTAAACCAGCAGCTCCACCGAGAGTTATTGCTACACATATAAAAATCAGTGGGGAAGGGAGGGAGGCAGAAGGGGGGGAGAAGTGGGAAAAAGAGACGGGGAAGGGGAAAAAGAAAGGGAAAAGGGGGAGAGAAGGAGAGAGGAAAGGAGGGGGAAAGGGAACGGTAGGAAGAAGGGAGGAGAAAAAGGGGGGGGAGGGAAAGGAGGGGGGATCTTAAATGGTAGTACTTGTGCGCAGTGATTCTATGGCACTAATGGACAGTTGCAAGATGATGGTTCAGTTCACATGAGGCAACAGCCTCATAAGGGAGTTACTAGGTATCTCTGTTTATATGTAGCCAGTACCAAGCCTATTCAAGTCGATAAGGTCTGTGAGGATATAATAGATAAAATATCCATATAGGGGAAGCTGAGAGCTCATATAACCAAAATTTTGTTGTCAAAATCAGAATCTCACCTCACTCTGTATTGCCGATCGCGAACCCCCTGGAGACAGGTCCACACTGCTCATTAATGGGCCGAAGCCCGTTAAGTGAGCTCCCCAACCCGGAAGACGTATGGGCGCTGCTGGACGGTGGTGTGTGACGTCATCGGGTCTTGCTCCCTGCACTGCGCGTGTGTGGTACCACGCTACCGTGCAAGCGCACTTCGCCTGTTTCGAATAGGCGGAGAGGCCCAAAACATAGGCAATACAAGAAAGGTGCAGCTCCCTCAAAGGAGGGCCGCCCCCACCAGGGGAGTCACATGTCTGCCATTGAGGGGAAGAAAAAAGCAGCCAGGGAGAGGCTGGCTGGGTGTGTGGGAAAAGCAAAAGCCCAGTTAGATTCACAAAGTACAGACAACACTTAGTGCATAGGTAAACATCGATTACAGCAGAATACTAAGAGGCTGAATGGCCCCAAATGTATAAAACAAGGCACTATACAGTGCCTTGCAAAAGTATTCACCCCCTTGGCATTTTTTGTGTTTTGTTGCCTCACAACCTGGAGTTAACATAGATTGTTTAAGGATTTGCATCATTTAATTTACAGAACATGCCCACATCTTTGAAGATGATTTTTTTTTATTGTGAAGCAAACAACAAATAGGACAAAATAACAGAAAAAAGTCAATGTGCATAACTATTTACCCGCCCTAAAGTCAATACTTTGTAGAGCCACCTTTTGTGGCTATCGTAGCTCCAAATCGCTTTGGATAAGTCTCAATGAGCTTGCCACATCTTACCAATGGGATTTTTGCCCATTCCTCCTTGCAAAACTGCTCCTTCAAGTTGGATGGTTTGCGCTTGTGAACAGCAATCTTTAAGTCTGACCACAGATTTTCTATTGGATTGAGGTCTGGGCTTTGACTAGGCCATTCCAACACATTTACATGTTTCCCCTTAAACCACTCAAGTGTTGCTTTAGCAGTGTATTTGGGGTCATTGTCCTGCTGGAACGTGAACCTCTGTCCTAGCCTCAAATCACACACAGAGTGGTACAGGTTTTGCTCAAGAATATCCCTGTATTTAGCACCATCCATCTTTCCCTCAACCCTGACCAGTTTCCCAGTCCCGACTGCTGAAAAACATCCCCACAGCATGATGCTGCCACCACCATGTTTCACTGTGGGGATGGTGTTCTTTGGGTGATGTGATGTGTAGGGTTTGCGCCAGGCATAGCGTTTTCTTTGATGGCCAAAAAGATAAATTTTAGTCTCATCAGACAGGCACAAGGCACTGTATGAGCTCCCAGCTTCCCCTATATGGATATTTTACCCATTATATCCTCACAGACCTTATCGACTTGAATAGGCTTGGTACTGGCTACATATAAACAGAGATACCGAGGAATTCCCTTACCAGGCTGTTGCCTCACGTGAACTGAACCATCAGCTTGCAACTGTCTATTAGTGCCATAGAATCACTGCGCACAAGTACTACCATTTAAGATACCTCATTGATGGTCTCTCTGCCTGCCTCCTCCTTGCCTCTCATTCCCCCCCCCCCCGGAGCAATTTATACGTCTTGAGTACACTCCTAGTAATCTAGTCAGGTAGTTTACAACCCCTTTAACTATCATGTATATCTGCACTCCCCCCTTCCTCACCTTCTACTTCTCCCCCTCCCCTCCTTTTTCCAGCCCTCATTTCCCTTCCTTCTCTCCCCACCTCCCTTCTTCCTGCCGTTTCTTCCCCCCCTTCCTCTCTCCTCTCCCCCCTTTTCCCTTTCTTTTTCCCCTCCTTTTTCCCCTTCTTCACTCGTCCCCCTTCCCCTTCCCTTCTTCCCCATCCCCCCTTCTGCCTCCCTCCCTTCCCCCCTCTCTCCCATTCCCCCCTCCCTTGCCTCCCCTTCTCCCCTATTGAGTAGCTGGGATCGTACCTGGCTGTGGATCTGTTGGGTAAGCAACTTCTTAGTGTTATTGCTGAGTATTATGTATGTAATATGCTTTTGTATTTTTTGTAATTTGTTCTGTGTCTTACTATATTACCTATTTTATAGATTATTCCTCTTGACGAAGCGGTCCATGGACCGCAAATCTAATAGAGGACTGGTTAATCTATGAGAAAACTCCACCATCAGATACTTTTTGGGGAAACCTTTTAGTATTTGTACACTGTTTTGAATTTTTTATATTGAGACCTAAGTATGTTTTTTTATATGTAATAAATGATATAATTTTTACTTTAAGTTTATTATTGTGTATCAGTACAGAGATAGTCCACTAAAATCTTTGTGGGTCGGAGTGTATGTTTGGACAGTCTCAGCAACTGTCCCCATGCTCCCATCCTCCCCCCTTTTCTTCCCTATATAATTTTTGGATGATGGTACTTCCATATGCCTAGTTTTAGGCTTTGGTATTTGAGGCTACACTCAAAAATTTCTCACATCATATTTTAGATAAATTGGAAAAATGAAGTATTTGTTTACATTGATAAGTGACTTTTTCACAAAAAAAAAGTTTACATTTTTTTATATAAGTGTGTGTGTGTATGTACAGGGTATATAGTGTATAAAGTGTATATATATTTATACACACACACACACACGTGTGTTTGAGCTTAATGCAATGGGCTGTGCACACCTATGGCTAGGCATGTTTTGCCATGTACTAATTAAAGTGGGGTTCCACCCAAAAAAAAAAAAAAAACTACATGAAAAATCCTAAAAAAAAATACAAAAAAAATTTGGATATATATATTTTTTTTTTACTTACCTCTAAATGCCTGTTGCTAGGGGGTCCCTCGTAGTCTGCCTCTTCCAGTGCCTGGGCTGGTGACATCACTTCCCCCTCGGCACAGGAAGGGCTCAGCTCTGCTCCCTCCCTCCTGTCAATCATCTGGGACCCATTACAGGTCCCAGGTGACTGAGCGGCCAATCACGGCCCGCGGCGCTGCTCGCGCATGCGCAGTGGGTGCCAGGCTGTGAAGCCACAGCCCGGCACCCACAGTTGCAATGCCGGCGCCGCTGAACAGAGGGGGAGATGAGCGGCGCTTTGATCCCTAGCATCGCTGGACCCTGGGACAGGTAAGTGTCCAATTAAAAGTTAGCAGCTGCAGTATTTGTAGCTGCTGACTTTTATTTTTTTATTTTTTTTTGACTGGAACTCCTCTTTAAGTGGGTGACACTGAAATTCTGTCTTCACAAGATCAGATTATTATTTCTATTTCAGTATTAGGTACTTGAAGTTATCTTATTGCCTAGCTGTGAACATTGCTTGCAGCCCATCCAAATAATTACTAGATTGGGTTTAAATTGACCTACAGTATATCTAGACACAATTCTGCATTAGTATATATCATATTTTATTTATATATTTGAAAAAAACACAATGGGCGTAAAGTGGAAGGAAAAGCAGTACAATCAGTTTTTAAATGTTTCCTCCCAAATTCTTTTTTGCTTCTTACAGTTGACAATATATCTCATTGAAATAACTTTTTTGTCTCTATTTCCAAGTGGTCATATGCTTTCATGTCCGCGAATGCCTTAGAGAGGCACTACTGGGTGGTTGTATTGCCTTCCCTTCTACTTTTAAGTCGCAATGTTGTCATACTAGGATAAATCTCCCTTTTTTCAAACAATGACAATTGTCTCTTATTAGCAGGGCCCTCCTTACTGTCTTGTCTTGAATTGTATTGTAATTGTACTGTCTGCTTTTATTTTGTAAAGTGCTGCACAAACTCTAGAAGCTATTTCAACCCTGCATGATAATATAAATTTTCAGCCTAATGTTCGATGATTAGAATTTTATGAATTGAGCCTAATGCCTTTTATCTATTTTAAACAGCCTTATCATAGGTTTTGATGCTGTTTACAAATATTAATAGGTTACCACTGGTACCTGGATTAGGTCAAGGGCATTTCTAGGGTCCTAAAAGACCCTGTGCACCTGTGCATAGACTAAAATATTGTAGAACCTAAAGTTAAGTGAGGTTCATTCTTGTTCCCTTTTTTTTTTTTAAAGATATTTTTATTGCATTTTTTAACAAACATACATAAAAAAACTCAGACAGAACAAAAACACAGAATACAGAATGCTCCTATTCCAGATTATAACGGAAATGGAATTGTGCAGCTTGCAGATTATACTAGACAGTGCATATACGTCTGATATGGGTATCAATCATGGGAGGTAGATACTATAGTTCCGAGCATCATAAACATGGCAAAGTTTCAGGGTATCAATACAATACAAAATTCACAGTGTGATCTTCATTTATGGCAGTATAGGGGAGAGGGTCAGAGGACTAGCTAGCCACCTGCTCCATATTTTGTGGAATGTTTTTGATTTCCCTTTCGAATATTAAAGGTAAGCTTGTATAGAGGCAGTGACTCATTGACCAGTTTAAAACAAAGATTCATGTCAGTAGAAGGGACTTCCTCACATAGAAATAGAGACTACAAAGTAGACTCTTGGCCTGAGAGGGGATAGTGAGGTTGCCAAAGATGGCCAGTAGACAATTCTTGGGGTTGACTATATTTGGGAGACTCAGTGCTAAAGAGATGAAGGAGCCTATGTTCACCCAGAAGTCTTGTGCTATCGGACAAGTCCAGAAGCAGTGGATAAAATCAGCAGTTTGGCCACATCCCTAGAAACATTCAGCAGAGGGGAATATGTCCATTTTGTGCATTCTAGCTGGGGTGAGGTGCGAATGGTGGAAGATTTTAATTTGGATTACCCTGTCCCTGAAGGAGATAACAGATGTTTTAAATGTGTCACAGAATTAAGACCAGTCTTCTTCTGTAATAGGGATATCCATTTCTCTTGTGCTGTCTGAAATCTAGGGTTGGTGCCTGTCATGAGGGCCGAATAATAGGCGGAGATAAGTTTTGTCTGGTCCGGGGATCTCAGGAGTTTTTCCAGGTCAGGTGTCCTGATAGGGAGCCAAACTGCACTCATACTGCATGTCTAAGCTGATGATAATAGAATAGATATCTATGTGGTAGGTCGAAGTCTAAACGCAGCTGAGAAAAGGATTTGAAACCCTGAGGGGTGTGTATGTGGCATAAGTACATAATTCCCCTGGACGTCCATCCCGTGGGGTCAGGCAGGGAATACAACTCCCTAAGAGTAGGATTAAACCACAGTGGACTATTGGGAGAGGCTAGCCAGGAGTCTGTTTAGAGTTTTGCTACCACAGTTTGGAACAGGGAAAGGGAGGTATGTATAATAGACATGCCTGGTCTAGGTGGCTTGTGTCCTCTATAGACAATGTTGTGGAGTGTTTCAAATGAGCAGACTATAGCTCCTTCAGTAGTGGTGCAGGCATTATTAGAGTTGGGGTGAAGCCAGTCATGAATATTAAATACCAGCTGGGATGCCAGATAGTAAAAGTAAAAGTTGGGGAAGGCCAATCCTGCCAGGTGTGATGGGAGGCGCAGTGTTTCTAGTGCAACTCTAGGGGGTCGTCCTCTCCAGAGGAACGTAATACAAATAGAGTCAATACTTTTATAAATGGATTTGGGAATTTTACAAGGGGAATTAGCCATGACATATAGTAGTTTAGGTACGTAAATCATCGTAAGGATATTGTCTCTTCCCATGAGATCCAGGGGCAGATCTTTCCACGGTTTGGTTTGTGTTTGTAGTTGGAGCTGTAAGGGGCATATATTATTGGTTACGTATAGGGATAATGGTAATTGAATTGTGACTCCTAAGTATCTGAAGGATGTGGCGACTTGTAGCCTAGAGTCTGATTGAATCACCGGTATAGCAGCTTGGTCTAAGGGAAAAAGGATTGATTTACCCCAGTTTACTCGGAATCCGGAGTAGTCACCAAACGTGTTAATTTCTGCTAAGAGGTTGGTGAGGAAGTCACTGGGATCTTCTAGGTAGACTGGGGTATCATTTGCGTATAGGGAGATTTGCTCCTCTGTATCATTTATATGAAGGCCTCTAATCAATGGAGAGCTATGGATCCGAACCGCAAGGGGCTCCATAGACAAAGCAAAAAGGAGGGGGATAAAGGACATCCCTGCCTGGTACCTGGTAATTGGGAAGGTCTCAGTGACATGTGAAATAGTCTGTATGCGGGCTAGTTGTAAGGTATAAAGGAGACGTATCCATGCTATGAGTTGGGAGCCAAACCCATATAGTTGTAACACCCAAAACCAATATGGCCACTCCACACTGTCGAAAGCTTTGCAAGTGTCCAGTGACAGGACAACACGGGTAGGTGAACAGTCATGTGGGTAAGTCAGGTTGTGAAATAATTACGGATATTCATTCTGGTTGAGGTCTGGTATAAAGCCCCCCTGGTCACTCTCGACCAATTTCGCAACTATTTTACTCAGACGATTGGCCAGGACTTTGGCCAAGATTTTGACATCTACATTAATGAATGATAACGGCCGATAGGAGTCGCATTTAAGAGGATCTTTCCGAGGTTTCAGTATCAAGATAATTAATGCCTCTCTCATAGAGGGAGGAAGTACTCCATCCTCCAAGGCCTCATTATACGTATTGAGTAGAATAGGACCCAGAAGGTGTCGAAAGTGTATATACCATTCAGCTGGAAAACCATCCAGGCCTGGTGTCTTATGAGTCGGTAGCTGCAAAATTGCAAGGGAGAGCTCTCCTACAGAAATGTCAGGGCTGGGCTCAGCCCTTCCTTATCTGAGCTGGCCACTCAGCTTTCGGCTAATTGCCAGCTCCTATCTCTCCACAGTGACTCACCTGTTGATGATATTCTGCTCGTCAGTCCTGTCTACTTAAGCCGTCCAGTCCAGATGATCTCTGCCTTCGCCTTAGTCATATCTCTAGAGACGCTCTCCTGTGTTCCTGTTAAAGACTTGGTTGGCTGACATTCCTTCTGCCTCCAGATCCTGCTTGCTGTTCTACTATGCTGTTCTCTGGCTCCCTGACGTTTTGGCTTGTCTGACTATCCATTGCGGTTCCTGAACTCTGGTTATGTTTTGACTACGTTTACTCTGTTTACCTTTTTTTATTATTATTAAACAAGTGTGATTTAACTGTATTTCTGTCTCAGTCTTATTCATGGTTTCTGACAGTAGGTGAAGGCCATGAATTCAGAAGAGGGCCTGGGCAAACCCTTTATGGGGGATGCAAAAACCTGTTGTCTTGAGTTACCCTGAGTTTGTGGCTTCTTTTAAAAGGGTATTTGACGTTCCTGCATGCTCCGCTTCTGCTTCCAAGTGCCTCATGTCCATTAAACAGAGTACGAGAACTGTTGCCGGTTACGCCATTGAATTCTGTACTCTGGCAGCAGAGGTTGCGTGGAACAATGAGGCCCTCATGGCTGCTTTTTCTCATGGTCTCTCGGATACCATCAAGGATGAGATAGCAGCCTGAGATATACCCACTGAGCTGGAGAAGTTGATCACGTTTGCCATCCTCATTGACTCCAGACTCAGAGAAAGACTTTCTTTTAAGGCGCGCTTGCGGAAGCCTCCTGTACATTTGTCTCCGTGCTGTGCAGTCCCACCCTTGCCTTACTCACCACCAATGCCTCCCTCACCACCCATGCCTCCTGGTACCGAGTTGGTCAGTAAGGATGAACCCAAGCACTTTGGCTTCACAGGTCTCTCTGCGGACGAAAGAGCCCTTAGGAGGAGAGAGAGATTGTGCCTTTATTGTGGCCAGGCGGGTCACTTTTTGAAGTCTTGTCCTACCCGTCCAGGGAACACCCAAACCTTGAGGTCCTGTCACGGACAGACCTTAGGTGGCGTTGTGGCATCCCCAGTTATCCTGAAGGATAAGCCCCTGGTTTTGGTTAGCCTTTCTTGGGCTGAGTCGTCCATCGAGATCCAGGCTCTAATTGACTCTGGGGCTGCAGGCCTGTTCATTGATGCTGCCTTTGTATAAAAGCACTTGATTCTGCTGCAGCTTTGTGCCACTCCACTTGCCATTGAGGCTCTTGACAGGAGACCTCTACAGCCTGCCCACGTGACTCATGAGACTGTTCCATTGTCCATGGCCGTAGGGGCTCTTCACCTTGAGATAATCCAATTCCAAGTTATTTCCTCACCTAAATTTCCGCTGGTTATGAGCTAAACCTTGCCCTGCCAGGAATCATGACATAATGAAAGTTTTGTTCATAACAGCAACAAAAAGTACCTATCAGCCTGAATACCTTCACTACGGTAATAAGGTCCCGGTTGTACCAGTACAGCCCAAGGCTCCTGGTTCATCGGCTGTGATCCGGATTATTATTCTTCCAAACAGCTTTCTCCGATTCTCTGTAGTGGGGGATCATGAGTTTCTGGTAAGCGGCCATTGTTTACCTGTGGTGGTGGATCGAGCACTTTTGCCTATATACAGCAGGAATTACAGTTTATATGGACTTCTTTATATCATATTGGTGATTCATTTTTTATGCACATGGACTTATGTCTATTAATGTTATCATTTCACATTAAGTATTATACATTTGGTGAATTGTCACTTCATTATCACCTGTGTTCACTCTGCCTATTTGTACAACATATATATAGGGATATATTGTGGATTGGTGATCACACATATGGTCATTAGTCCTTTTTCAGCACAACCCCTCTTTTGACTGGCTCCGTGCTGAGGTTCTCTCCTGGTCGCCACAATGCAGTAAGACATGCTTCCAGAAGGTAGCCAAGGTCCTGTGCACCTCTTCACTCTCCTCCCTGCCGGAGGAGTACCGCGATTTTAGCGATGTCTTTGACAAAGGTCAAGCCGGTGGTTTGAATCCACAGCGGTCGTATGATTGCGCAATTAACCTTCAACCTGGTGCCATACCCCCTCATGGCCGGGTTTACCCTTTGTCGGTCTTGGAGGATAAGGCCATGGAGGAGTATGTTGCAGACGCACTTTCTCGAGGTTTCATCCGCAAATCCTTGTCTCCTGCTGGTGCTGGTTTCTTCTTTGTGAAGAAGAAGAGTGGTGAACTGAGACCTTGTATTGATTATAGGGGTCTCAATCATTTCACGATTAAGAATGCCTATCCGATTCAGTTGATGACAGAGTTACTTAACCGCCTCAAGGGAGCAACGGTTTTCACAAAGCTTGATTTGAGAGGGGCATATAATCTCATGAGGATTAAGGAGGGCGACAAGTGGAAAACTGCATTTAATAGCAGAACAGTTCATTATGAATACCTTGTAATGCCTTTTGGCCTTTGTAACGCCCCGGCAGTTTTCCAGAAATTTATTAACGATGTCCTCCAAGATTTGTTGCAGTTATGTGTGGTGGTTTATCTCGACGATATCCTCATATTTTCCAAGTCCTTGGAGAGCCACCACACAGATGTCTGTCGTGTGCTTCAGAAACTAAGAGAGAACAATCTCTATTGTAAATTGGAGAAGTGTGAATTCCATCGTGAACAGGGTAAATTCCTGGGTCATTTCCACTGCTGGTTTTTCGATGGACCCAGAGAAACTTTCAGCAGTCCTACAGTGGCCCCGACCTGTGGGTTTACGTCCTCTGCAGTGTTTTCTTGGCTTTGCCAACTATTATCGGAAGTTTATTTGTAACTTCTCGTCTTTGATCAAGCCCCTGACTGATATGACCAGAAAGGACGGTAACCCACAGAGTTGGTCTCCGGAGTCCATTAAGGCCTTTGAGAGTCTCAAGGCTGCCTTTGTTTCTGCTCCTGTGTTGGCACATCCTGATCATACGTTACCTTTTATTTTTGAGGTTGATGCTTCTGAGACTGGAGTTGGCACCCTTCTGTCTCAACGTCCTACCTCTGAGAGCGCTATGCATCCTTGTGGCTACTTTTCCAAGAAATTGTCACCTGCGGAGTGCAATTACGAGATTGGTGACACAGAGCTGTTAGCGATCATTTTAGCCCTGAAAGAATGGATACATCTCCTCGAAGGTACCACTGTGCCAGTTCTCATTCTTACTGACCATAAGAATCTCACATTCTTGTCTGAGGCTAAACGTCTCTCTCCCAGAAGGGTGTAATGGGCTCTTTTCTGTCTTGTTTCAATTACATTGTCTCATTCTTACCCAGTACTAAGAATGTAAGGACTGACGCTTTGTCACAACAATTTTCCTACACTTCCAAGATGGAGTAGATTCCGGTCCCTGTGATTCCTCCTGATCGTATTCCGGCTACGGTTAGCACCAGTCACTTCTCCTTTGGGTGACAAAATTCTTGCTGCTCAGGTCCATGCTCCTCCTGAGAAACCTTGTGACCGCTACTTTGTCCCAGAGAGTCTCTGTACTGCCGTGCTCCAGACCATTCTCCCAAGGCTGCTGGCCACCCTGGGAAGAATCAACTCTTTTGGGCCATTTCCCAACAATTCTGGTGGCCTAGTCTACGTGCTGATGTAACCGCCTTCGTAGCTGCCTGTTTGGTGTGTGCTCAGAGTAAGACTCCACGACACCTTCCAGTGGGCCTCCTACAACCCATACCCAATGGAGAGAGGCCCTGGACCCACCTGTCTATGGATTTCATTGAGAAATTACCCAACAGCTGTCAGCTAATTGCCAACTCCTATCTCTCCACATTGACTCACCTGTTGATGATATCTTTCTCGTCAGTCCTGCCTACTTAAAGCGGAGGTCCGCTGAAAAAAAATATTAAAAGCCAGCAGCTACAAATACTGCAGCTGCTGACTTTTAATATATGGACACTTACCTGTCCAGGGAGCCCACGATGTCGGCAGCCAAAGCCGATCCGTCCTTCGACTCTCGGCTGCTTCCGCCGCCATCCTTGGTAAGGGAATAAGGAAGTGAAGCCGTGCGGCTTCACTTCCTGGTTCCCTACTGCGCATGCGCGAGTCACGCTGCGCATCCTCTCTGGTCCCTGCTGTGTTCTGTGTCTCACAGAATACAGCGGTGGAGGAGCGTGTAGGCGCCGGAAGTGGCGTAGGTCACCGCAAGCGCCGCAGTGATCTATGCCAGGAAGTGGGAGCAAATACCTATATTAGACAGGTATCTGCTCCCTCCTCCCCCCTGAAAGGTGCCAAATGTGACACCGGAGGGGGGGAGGAATCCAAAAAGTGGAAGTTCCATTTTTGGGTGGAACTCCACTTTAAGTCGTCCAGTCCTGATGATCTCTGCCTTCGCCTTGGTCACATCTCTATAGACGCTCTCCTGTGTTCTTGTTAAAGTCTTGCTTGGCTGACATTCCTTCTGGCTCCAGATCCTGCTTGCTGTTCTACTACACTGTTCTCTGGCTCCCTGATGTTTTAGCTTGTCTGACTATCCGTTCTGGTTCCTGAACTCTGGCTATGTTTTGACTACGTTTACTCTGTTTACTTTTTTTATTAAACAAGTGTGATTTAACTGTACTTCTGTCTCAGTCTGATTCATGGTTTCTGACAAGAAAGAGGTTCGTCTAGATCATCCCGGTCTTGATCTGACAATTGGGGGAGCACTATTTGGGTTAAATATTCGTCAAGTTGGGTTTCAGAGTAACGGGCCCTAGTAGTATTAAGGTCGCGGTAGAAAGATAGGAAGGCATCTGTTATATCCTGAGAGACATCATTAATCTTATCTTGGGAGTTCAGGATCCTAGGAATAGAGATGGGGGTGCGGTCTGATCTGCTTAAGTAGGCAAGTAGGCGACCCACCTTATTGCTGTGTTCAGACGTCTTCTGGGTAACATAGTGCATACGTTTTTTAGTAAGGTCCAGCAAGTAGAGCTCATACTCTCTATGGCTTTGTAGCCAGGAGGTTTGTGTAGCTGTACCAGGGTTCTTAGCATAGGCCACCTATGCAACCATCATTGCATTTTCTAGTTCCTCAGTGAGCTGTTGGGTATTTCTCAAAGCGTCTTTCAGGACAGCACCTGGAGAGAGCGTAGCTCCACCCAACTTCCCAGGAAACACTGCGAATAATTCCTTTTTAAGACAGCCCACTTCCACCATGGCCTCAGTTGTAGTGTTTCCTCCGCCACGGTGGAAGCGCTGCAGGGAACTGTGGGTGGGCTGCTCTCTCTCTAGGCAAAGGTCTTGATTAGGGGTGCACGATCCACCTTATTTTTTCTTTTCTTGCTTTTTTTGGACCTTGCAGTCCTCTGGGCCATCCCAGCATCCCCCCAGACTGGTGGGGGACACTCCGGAGCTCCCCTCTTCTTCCGCGCTCGGTGAGAGCTCGGGCCACCCAGTAGAGTCTCTCCCCTTCCTGGTGCATGGAGCCGGGGGCTTCCCGGGTTTCCGTTTGTTCCGGGTTCAGATGGCGGGCAACATCATTTCTGGAAGCAGGCGGAACTTCCAACCAGGCACACAGCATCCGGTTCCGGCCTGTGGAACGCAGGAAGGTGGGGGCAGGCCCTGGCTGGTGTAGACTTCCGGTCCTCGCAGTGGCAAGGAGTTTTAAAAACAGCAGAGCTGCTACATCCGCTGCAGCATGGAGTCGGCGGAGCTAACAGCGATGGCGGGAACAGGAGCCACAAGCGCCAGCCCAGCCCAGGTAAGCTGGGGCAGAGGCTCCAGATCTTTGTACCTTGGGGCTTTGTTTTTCCCTCCACCCTTCCCCTGGTGTCAAGTAATTTGGGAAGGGGGAGCCTGTTCCATGCCCCTTTGGTTACCTCTTGAGGGGGCATGGTTTGGATGATCTCTCTCTCTCTCCCCCCTCCTTCTTTTTCTTCGGGGGGAAGAGGGTTTTGGTAAAAAATGTTGTAGGGGGAAGGAAGGATAGGGATAATGCTTAGGTCCTAATTGGGTGCCTTTCTGTTCTTAATTACAGAAGGCAAGGGAAAAAAATGAAGCATACCCCTTCCTCTTCTAAGAAAAGGGGCCCTTCTTGCAAAGCGTCCCTTAATGAGAGCTGGACCAAGACCCTGTGCAAGGACTGTATAGCGGACCTAGTGAAGCACAAGCAGGGAAAAGTAAAGCAGACACAAATATCGGATCTTTTGGTCTCCTTACAAAAGGAACTTACGGATACTTTCCACTCGTTCCGCTTCTTTTTGGACAAGCACCCGGCACTCCAATCAGGGAGTCAAGCCAGACCATCCAGTCCTCTGTCATCCACTTCCAGGGAAGATAGTGATTCAGAGGAGGAGGCCGCAAGCAAGGCCAGTTCACCCAAAGCCTCAGGGGATGAGGATAAGGAGGTGTCGGACAGAAGATCGTCTAGATAAGTTATCTGTGGATGAAGTGGATGAGTTGATTAAGACCATTCATACCATTCTTAACATTCAGGAAGATAAAGTTGATCTTTCCCTGCATGATAAGATGTTTGAGGGCCTGGGAGAAACTAAACAGAGTTTTTCCAGTGCACAAGGTCCCCTCAGAGGCTATCAGTTGAGAATGGAAGGAACCAGAAAGGGCTCAGTTTTTCTCAAAATCTCTTAAGTTTAGGTTTCCTTTTGAGGAAGACGAATCACATGTGTGGAACAAAAGGCCGAAATTAGATGTGGCATTTTCCCAGGTTTCTCACAATACTGACTTGGCATTCGAGGACATGGGCATCTTGAAGGATGCCATGGATAAACATGCCGATTCCCTTTTAAAAAAACATTGGACTCGTCTATGGCAAATCTTAAACCAGCCATGGCTTTAACTGTGGTAGCCAGAAACTTGGAGCATTGGCTAGATCAGTTGAAGCAGCACATCAAGGGAGGTATCTCTCGAGAGGATCTGTTGGATACCATCTCAGTACTGTTGGATACCATCTGAAAGCAGTGGGATATTTAGCAGATTCCTCGGTGGAGTCAATTAGAATGTACACTAGGACTTCAGCCCTGGTAAATTCAGCGCAAAGGGCGCTCTGGTTAAAGACTTGGTCCAGAGACTCTGCTTCTAAAGTGAAGCTCTGTGGTCTTCCTTTTAATGGGGATCTACTTTTTGGCCATGGCTTAGGGGTCATTTTGGATAGGACCACAGATAAGAAAAAGGCTTTTCTGGCAAAGAAGAAGAAGACACCTTTATTCAAAAAGAATTTTCGTCCTCTTCAGCAAACCCAGGCCCCCAAGGAAACCGGTTATAAGAAACCCTGGGTTACACAGAGGGGAAGAGGTAGGGCAGCTGTTCTGTTTAGACATCCCGAACAGCCAGCTAAAAGCCAGTGACAGTGGTCCTGCTGTGGGAGGGAGACTTCTATCCTTCCTCCCTTAGTGGCGGCCAGTAACCTCCAGTCCGTTTGGTCTGAATGTCATCTCCCAGGGATACGGGCTGGAGTTTTCAGAGAGACCTCCAATCCGTTTCTTTGTGACTCAGATTCCCAGAGTGTAGGACAAGGCCCTAGCACTGGAATCCCTTTTAGAGGATCTGAGGCATCAGTGAGTTATTATTCCAGTGCCTCAGGAGGAGGAAGGTCTAGGGTTTTATTCTCACATTTTTCCAATAAGGAAACCCTGAGGAAAATTTTGCCTCATTTTGAACCTAAAACTCGTGAATCAGTCCATTAGCTACAAAAAATTTTGCATGGATACGATCTACTCCATAAGGAAACTGCTTATGAAGGGGTGTTTTGTGGCTTCAATCGATCTCAGGGATGCTTACCTGCACATCCCAATAGCAGTAGCATCCCAGAGGTTTTTGCGTCTGGCAATCAGCTCAGAGGGCAGGATATCCCATCTGCAGTTCAGAGCCCTGTCTTTCGGTCTGTCTTAGGCTCCGAGGATCTTCACCAAGGTCATGGCGGAAGCCTTGGTGCCTCTCAGGATCCAGGGAATCATGATAGTTCCATACCTGGACGATCTGCTTCTATTTTCCAGCTCAAATAATTAGCTGCTGGCAAGTCTGAATAGAACAAAATGCCATTTGCAAGACCTAGGTTGGATCCTGAACGAGGAGAAATCAAACTTAGTCCCTTCCCAAATGATAAGGTTTTAGGGGTACAGCATCAACTCTATCCAAAAAAAGAGCTTCTTGCCGGAAGAGGAAAAAGAAAAGATCCTGGGGGCAATAAAACAGATCCAGACAAGCTTTCCAGTAACAGTACAGTCAGCGATGTCAACATTGGGTCTTCTAACATTCTCCATTCTGGCCCTCCAATGGGCCCGCCTCCACTCAAGGGACCTGCAGCAAGTAATTCTCCAAAATTGGAGGCACGAAGAGCCCTTAGAGAAACGGTCTGTGATTCCTGCGCAAGTGAGGAGAAAGTTGGTGGTGGAGGAACCAGTTAAACCTAAGCGTGGGCCTACTTTGGGTATTCCCCACTTGAAAAAGGCTAACGACAGATGCAAGCTCCTGGGGATGGGGGGCAGATCGTTTTGCCCAGGGAATCTTTACATGCTCAGACGCAAAAAGATCGTCCAATTGGAGGGAGCTGAAAACAATTTGGATGGGGCTCCTCTTGTTTCAGGAAGAAATTGGGTGCCAACACGTTCAGATCCTGTGCGACAATGCCATGGCAGTCGCCTACATAGCAAAGCAGGGAGGTACCAGAAGCAAGGTACTCCTGTCCTTGGCTCAGGATCTTAAGCTGGGCAGAGAAAAATCTGGGGTCCCTGTCAGCAATACACCTGAAGGGCAGCTTAAATTGGATGGCTGACTTCCTGAGCAGAAAGACAGGAATGGAGTGGAGTCTAAACTTGGAAGTTTTCCAGATGGTGGTAAACAGGTGGGGCAGTCCTCAGGTCGACCTGTTTGCAACCCACTCAAATGCAAAACTCCTGACTTACTTTTCCCTGAACAGAAGGGATCAGGCAAGAGGTTAGGATGCTCTGGCTCATCTGTGGGACTTCCATTTGCGTTATACTTTTCCCCCCTTCTGTTAATACTGTTAATCCTCAAAAAATTTCAGAAAGAGTCCACAAATCTAATACTGGTGGCTTCCTATTGGCCCAAGAGGATATGGTTCTCAACACTCCTGAACATGGCAACAGAACCCCATTGGATGTTACTTCTGCGGGACGTCCTACTGAGTCAAGGACCATCCATCATCCAGACATAAGCCAGCTCAAGTTAGCAGTCTGATTTCTGAGGAGCAGATACTAAAGAAAAGGGGTCTGTCGGACAAATTCATTTCTATGCTGCTAAACAGCAGGAAAAGAGTCACAAGGGATATTTATTTCAAGGTTTGGCAATGCTACAACTCCTGGTGCGTGACAAAAAAGTATTTTCTGCAGGAGACAATTTCCATCCTGGAATTTCTTCACGGTGGAATGGAGAAGAGGTTAAGGGTTAGCACCTTGAAGAAACAGGTGGCCACGTTATCAGTTTTTTTGGAAGTACAATTATCAAAAGATCCATTAGTTATTAGGTTCTTTAAGGCAATGGCTAGGTCAAGACCAGCGCCTATCAATTTTTTTCCAAGTTTGGACTTGTCAGTAGTCCTGCAGGGGCTAATTGGGAAGCCTTTCAAACCTCTGGAAGAGGCCACAGTAAGAAATTGGACTCTGAAAACGGTTGTATAAGTGGCAATAACCTCTGCCAGGAGAGTCAGTGAGCTGCAGGCTTTTTAATATAATAGAACCTTTCCTAACGGTCTTTCCAGATCCGATAATGCTGAAGGTAGACCCAGGCCTTCTTCCTATGGTCTCCTCCGCCTTTCATTGTTCTCAGGAGGTGATTCTAACAACGTTCTGTGCATTCTTAGCCAATTCTAAAGAAGAAGAGTTCCACACGCTGGATGTGAAGAGATGCCCCGTACACACGATCAGAAATTCCGCCAGCAAAAGTTGGATGTGAGCTTTTGGTCAGGAATTCCGACTGTATGTATGCTCCATCGGACTTTTGCTGGCAGAATTCCAGCCAGCAAAAGATTGAGAGCAGGTTCTCTATTTTTCGGTCGGAAATCGTTCCTATCCGAAAATGTGTTCGTCTGTACGCAATTCAGATGCGCAAAAACTCACGCATGCTCGGAAACAATTTGACGCATGCTCGGAAGCATTGAGCTTCATTTTCTCGGAGCGTCATAGTGTTGCACGTCACCGCGTTCTTGACGGTCGAAAGTTCAGAGAACTTTTGTGTGACTGTGTGTATGCAAGGCAAGCTTGAGTGGAATTCCGTCGGAAAAACCATCCAAGTTTTTTCTGACGGAATTTCTGATTGTATGTATGGGGCATTATACATTATCTGGAATTGACTAAGCAATTTAGGAAGTCAAATTCTCTTTTTGTGTAGTTCTCAGGGGCTCGTAAGGGACAGCATGCTTCCAAAAGCTCAGTAGGAAGATGTCTCAGAACAGCCATTGAAGAAGCCTACAAAGTCTCAGGGCAGATTCCGCCAGAGGGTATCCGGGTCCACTCAACTAAGGCAGTGGCAACATGCTAGGCTGAGAGGACTGGCGCCTCACCCGACCAACTCTGTAAAGCCGCAACGTGGACAAGCTTCACTACGTTCATCCGGAATTATAGAGTTGATCTACTATCAGCCTCAGAGCAGGACTTTGGCAGGAAGGTCCTACAGGTGGTGGTCCCACCCTAGAGTAAGTTTTCTCACTTATCCTCTCCAGGTGCTGTCCTGAAAGACGCTTTGAGAAAACCTTAGTTAGACTTACCGGTGACAGTATTTCTAGAAGTCTTTTAGGACAGCAGCTATTACCCTCCCTAATGGTTTCCAATATGACTTGCACTGTTATGTTATATGTGTTTTGTTGTCTGGTTTAAAAATTCTGTCTTTCAGCATGGCTGGAGGTTTCTCGTTTACGAATGAGGCCATGGTGGAAGTGGTCTGACTTAAATGGGAATTATTTGCAGTGTTTCCTGGGAAGTTTGGTGGAGCTATGCTCTCTCCAGGTGCTGTCCTGAAAGACTTCAAAAAATACTGTCACCGGTAAGTCTAACTAAGGTTTTTTTGCGCAAAATGCCAGTAATGGACATAAAGGTGTCCCTCAGTACAGCCTTGGAAGCCTCCCAGGCAGTGGAGGACCCAACAGTTCCCTGATTCCCACGCCAGTAGTCAGCAATACGTTTTCTGGCATTCATTCTGTACAATCTCGTCCTCCAGCCAATGGGAGTTCAAATGGCAAATGTGAGGGCCTGCACTCGGCAGGAGAAGGAGATCCACAGAAAGGGGAGCATGGTCAGATACTCCTCTGGGTAGATAGGAGACTGCCTGAACAACAGGAAGCACATCAGCAGGGGTAAAGGCTAGATCTACACGAGACATGGTGTGGAAGGAGTCAGAGTGGCAGGAGAAGTGATGCTCATCTGGGGGCTTCCATCGCCATATCTCAGTTAGGCCATACACTTGAGTCCGGTCAATAAATGAGGGATAGGGTCTGCCCCCACCCCTCAAGCGGTCCATGGCAGGGTCAAGTACTGCATTAAAGTCCCCTATGAACAGTACCAGGGGATCTAGAATGTAATAAAAGGAACAGGTGAGAGAGTAAATCTGGGAAAAATGGAGGAGGGAAATATACGTTTACTAATGTAAAAACTGTGGAGACAATATGGACTGTAATTTCAATGTATCTCCCGCCAGGGTCTGACTTTACTAGCAGAATTTCTTCCAGGAGAGACTTCGCTAGTAGGATAGAGACCCCGCGGGAGTAGTTAGTGTGGGTGGCGTGGTATTGTGTAGCTAGCCAGGGACGTTTAAGGGACCTCAGTGTGGTATTGGTGAGGTGGGTCTCTTGAAGACAGATAATATGGGTTTTATATTTTTTAAGAGAATACCAGGGACCGCTTTTGAGGTGAGTTCAGACCACTAACATTCCAAGAAATCAATTTTAACGCTTTAGCCATAGGAGACTATATCCAACATAGTAGCATAGGGATGGTCACGAATAAATGCAATGTGACATATATGACATTGCCTATAGTAGAATCTGGGGTAAGAGTACAGTATCATGAGAGGAGAAGCAGCCATAGGAGCATAAAAAAACAACAAAAGAAAACCTGAAGGTCCTGTTGTTCTCAGCAACCAGAGTATGAGAAGGGACCATAGGAAAAAACAAAATGCCCCGCCCTGCTCAACCATCCCAAACATAGTGAGCTTTGGTTCCCTGAACAGAAAAAAAACCCCAGCAACAGTCACGAGAGGAAACAGAAAAACCTGTGGCCTCGCCACCTACTAGTATGGGGGAGGTAGCAGGTCCAGTGAGGCTCTCAAGAAGGGTGCATGCGTCCATCCTGTAGGATATGGGATTCACCTGTAATATAAGGCACAAACACTAGCAGTCATTAAAAGGCACAACAGGTGCGAACGTTAGGAAGAACAAATGGTAGACCTGGCTAAGGCATCTGCCAGGTCTGCAGCAGGGGCAATGTGGAGCAATTAGTGGAAAGGGGTATGAAAAGTACATTCCACAGATTAACCACAATAGCATGAGTGCAGGTACTAATCAGAGGATTGAGAAATCCTGTAGGTGTTCCAGTAAACATCAGATAGGATAAGCAGAGAGGTAAGGAGAACTAGAGGAAAATCAGAAAGCAGCATTAATTGCGGCGTTGTCTGGGTTGTTTTCCAAAGCGATCATCCAGCCAGGCCATGGCTTCTTTTGGACAGGAGCAGAAGTGAGCTTTACCCTTGTAGATGACCCTCAGAATAGCAGGATTGCATAAGGGAGGCCTTCAGTGCAAAGTCGGTCTTTCACCGCTGCAAGGGATATGCGCTGGCATTGAACTTCAGCTGAGAAGTTGGAGTATAAGGAGAAATCGTTGCCATTAAACTTAAGTGGCCCTTTTTCTCTAGTAAGACGCAGGATAGCAACTCTGTCACGAAAATTGAGGATTTTTGCAATCAGGGAGCTTTGAGGGGCCCCTGAGGGAGAGGGACGTGGGGGGGGGGGTGCGGTGTGCACGATCAATCTTAAAGGCATGGCATAGCACCTCTTCCTCAAAGACATCTTGCAGCCATGAATGGAGGAATCATTCAGAGTGTGATCCTTCAGATCGTTCTGGGAACCCCACAAAACTGAGGTTGTTCCTGCGCAAACAATTCTCTAGGTCATCCAAATTGGCTCTGAGGGTCACTAGCTCATCTGTAGCCATGTGTACTGTAGCAGCTAAGGGGTGTACTGTGTCTTCTAGGGAGCCGATACATTCTCCCGCCCCCCCCCCCCCCGTCCTCTCCTGCAAGTTTTGCATGTCCTGCTTCAGTAGGGAAAAATCAATATGAATGCTTTCCATTTGAACTGTGAGGGAGGCCCTTCAGTCTTTTATAGCCAGCATGATTTTAGCCAGGGTGGGCTCATCTGGAGAGGGGCCTGGTGAATTGCATTCTGCTGAGCATGTAGGGGAGTCTAGGGGTGTTAGGTGGTCAGCCTGGGTGCGAAAGGCTATTGGCAGAGAGTCACTCACCCCTTGTGCTGAGGTAAGGGAAGGCTGCAGTGTGGCTTCATGCATGGCTGAGGGATCAGCGCCATCTTGCCTGCGGTACTTAGCTAGTTGTTCTGCCGTAGACTCGGGCGCGGGTGGCCCATATTTGTTCACTATCATGCCTGTAGCAGATGCCCACCATCCTTAGGAAGGATTTGGTGCCTCTTGGGAGAAATTTGGACTCAGGATGCCTGCAGGATGAGAAGACAGAGCTGGAGCTGTGGATCTAAAAAGCCACTCTCATGAAACTCAGGCTCATTCTTGTTCCCTATGTCACCTCTTCTGTTTCCTCTTTGCTGTCTCTTCTTGCTAGCTCTTCTCTTTCTGTCCCCTTTCCAGCTTTACTTCCATCTAACTGAACCTTTAAGCCAGCCATACATGGATCAAAATTTGGCCAGTTCTGTAGGAAGTAGGGATGGGCCAAACGGACCCCTGTTCGGTTCGGACCAGAACTTCCAAACACCGCGAACGTTCGGACCCAAACAACAAACCCAATTAAAGTCAATGGGACCCGCACGTCAAATATCAAAAGTGCCCATTTTGAAGGCCTAAATGCAAGTAATTAGGCATACAATGGTTATAGGGGTCCGGGTCCTGCCCTGGGGAACATGGATCAATAAAAAAAAAGTTTGTGAAAAACGTCATTTTTAAATGAGCAGTGATTTTTTGATTTTTAAAGTGAAAGCCTAAAAAAGAAAAATTCCTTCCAATATAGGGCCCGGGAGGTCCCCTTAGTCTATCTGTAAAGTGGCAGATCTGTAACATGTCTAGAATCTGCTGCAGCAATAATTGAATTCACAAAGCCAAAAAAATGACATTTTTCCTGCAAGCTGCCTTTATTTTTCTCAGCAACAGCTGGGGAGCCAGTGTGTATGATGAGGCCACAATGTAGTGCACTGGGAACAAGATTAGAGATTTTTTGGATACATTCTGGTGTCACTTTGACTTTGGATAGAAGTAACGGGTGCGTTAAAATTGGTCTTTGGGTGTCGGTGGCACCTTCCCACCGTAACCCTATAGAGATAATCTTAGAGAAAGCAAGAATTTGCCTTACTGTAAAAAATTTCAATGATATGCACCTGTCAAACAGGTGTAGAAAAATTGGTCTTTGGGTGTTGGTGGTGCCTTCCCACCGTAACCCTATAGAGCAGTGGTTCTCCTCAGTACCCACTAACAGGCCAGGTTTGCAAGATAACTGAAATAGATCACAGGTGATGTCATTTGCTGCTCAAGTGATAGCAGTATTCTAGTCTGCATCTCCCCAAGGTAATACTTAAAATCTGGCCTGTTAGTGGGTCCTGAGGACAGGAGTTGAGAACCAATGCTATAGAGGTACTCTTGATGTAAGCAAGAATTTGCCTTGCTGTAAAAAATTGCAATGATATGCAACTATCAGACAGGTGCAGAAAAATTGGTCTTTGGGTGTTAATTGTGTCCATGAAACCTATACTAAAACATTCTTCCAGATGAAATGATTGAACACCCTCAAAGCTAGGCAGCCTCGAAGTCCTGCAGAGATTCCACATCCCAAAAAGACTTATGCCGCGTACACATGAGCGGACTTTCCGGCACACTTGGTCCAGCGGACCAGAGTCCGCTAAACAATCCGATCGTGTGTAGGCTCCGGCGGACTTTTTTTTCCCAAAAGTCCGCTGTGAGTAGATTTGAAACATGTTTCAAATCTTAGTCCGCCGGACTCCATTCCTGACGGAAAGTCAGTTCGTCTGTACGCTGGTCCGACGGACAGGGTATTGCATCTCGCGCTCGCTGCAATAGAAAAAACAAATTTTCCTATTACGGCAAGCACGGGGCATCCCAGGCCCTTAAGTCTGGTATGGATTTTAAGGGGAACCCCCTACGCCGAAAAAACGGCATAGGGTCCCCCCCTAAAATCTATACCAGACCCCGATCCGAGCACGCAGCCCGGCCGGTCAGGAAAGGGGGTGGGGACGAGCGAGTGCCCCCCCTCCTGAACCGTACCAGGCCGCATGCCCTCAACATGGGGGGTGGGTGCTTTGGGGGAGGGGGGCCTGCGGGGCCCCCCTCCCCCAAAGCATCTTGTCCCCATGTTGATGAGGACAAGGGCCTCTTCCTGAGAACCCTGGCCGTTGGTTGTCGGGGTCTGCGGGCGGGGGGCTTATCGGAATCCGGGAGCCCCCTATAATAAGAGGGCCCCCAGTTCCCGGCCCCCCACCCTATGTGAATGAGTATGGGGTACATGGTACCCCTACCCATTTACCTATGGAAAAAGTGTTAATAATAAAACACACTACACAGTTTTTTAAAATAATTTATTAGACAGCTCCGGGGGGGTCTTCCTCCGGCTTTGGGGGTCTTCTTCCAGCTTCGGGGGTCTTCTTCCAGCTTCGGGGGTCCCTCTGGTTCCTCTTCTCCTGGCGTCCGGTTGGTTCTTCTCCGCTCTCTCTGGCCTCTTCTCCCAGTGTTCCAGTTCTTCTGCCGGCTCCTCCGCTGTCTTCATGCCGCTCTTTTGCCAGCGGAGGCCCGGACTTCTGGCTTCTGGTCTTCTTGGCTTCTTCCCTCTTCTCTTCTCCAGATGTTGACACGACGCTCTCTCCAGCTGGACTGCTCTCTGAGCGCTCCGCTGTGACTTATGTAGGCGGAGACCCCGCCCCCTTATGACGTCACAGTCCCTGGGCATGCTGGGACTGTGACATTTTAGGGGGCGTGATCAACATCACCAGGTGACCACGCCCCCCTAAAACGTCACAGTCCCAGAATGCCCAGGGACTGTGACGGCATAAGGGGGGGGTCTCCACCTATATAAGTCACAGCGGAGCGCTCAGAGAGCAGTCCAGCCGGAGAGACCATCGTGTCAACATCTGGAGAAGAGAAGAGGGAAGAAGACAAGAAGCCAGAAGTCTGGGCTTCCGCTGGCAAAAGAGCGGCATGAAGACAGCGGAGGAGCCGGCCGAAGAACTGGAACACCGGGAGAAGAGGCCAGAGAGAGCAGAGAAGAACCAACCGGACGCCGGGAGAAGAGGAACCGGAGGGACCCCCGAAGCCGGAGGAAGACCCCCCCAGAGCTGTCTAATAAATTATTTTAAAAACCTGTGTAGTATGTTTATTATTGACACTTTTTCTCTAGGTAAATGGGTAGGGGTACCATGTAACCCATACTCATTCACATCGGGTGAGGGGCCGGGATCTGGGGGCCCTCTTATTATAGGGGTCTCCCGGATTCCGATAAGCCCCCCGCCTACAGACCCCGACAACCAACGGCCAGGGTTGTCGGGAAGAGGCCCTTGTCCTCATCAACATGGGGACAAGGTGCTTTGGGGTCGGGGGGCCCCGCAGGGCACCCCCCTCCCCAAAGCACCCACCCCCCATGTTGAGGGCATGCGGCCTGGTACGGTTCAGGAGGGGAGGCGCTCGCTCGTCCCCACCCCCTTTCCTGACCAGCCGGGCTGCGTGCTCGGATCGGGGTCTGGTATGGATTTTAGGGGGGACCCCACGCCGTTTTTTTCGGCTTAGGGGGTTCCCTTTATAATCCATACCAGACTTAAGGGTCTGGTATGCCCCACGACGGGGCTCGCAAGGTGTCAATCTCGCCGATAAAAGCGGCGAGATTCACTTCCTTTTCTAGTCCCGTCGTACCCGAGTCACGTTCATCGCATTAATATATCTTATCATAATTTTCTCTTTTTAATTGTGTTCAATAATTTATTATCACATTGATATTTAGTTATAGGATTTTGTTATGGTGAAGGATGTTATGTTATTTATAATAGGCTCTATTTGATTTTTTTGCACATGATTCACTGATTAATCATTAACCACTTCAGCCCCGGAAGGATTTACCCCCTTCCTGACCAGAGCACTTTTTACAATTTGGCACTGCGTCGCTTTAACTGCTAATTGCGCGGTCATGCAATGCTGTAACCAAACGAAATTTGCGTCCTTTTCTTCCCACAAATAGAGCTTTCTTTTGATGGTATTTGATCACCTCTGCCGTTTTTATTTTTTGCGCTATACACGGAAAAAGACCGAAAATTTTGAAAAAAAATGATATTTTCTACTTTTTGTTCTAAAAAAAATCCAATAAACTCAATTTTAGTCATACATTTAGGCCAAAATGTATTTGGCCACATGTCTTTGGTAAAAAAAATGTCAATAAGTGTATATTTATTGGTTTGCGCAAAAGTTATAGCACCTACAAACTAGGGTACATTTTCTGGAATTTACACAGTCTTTAATTTATGACTGCCTATGTCATTTCTTGAGGTGCTAAAATGACAGGGCAGTACAAAACCCCCACAAATGACCCCATTTTGGAAAGTAGACACCCCAAGGAAATTGCTGAGAGGCATGTTGAGCCCATTGAATATTCATTTTTTTTGTCCCAAGTGATTGAATAATGAAAAAAAAAAAAAAAAAAATTACAAAAAGTTGTCACTAAATGATATATTGCTCACACAGGCCATGGGCATATGTGGAATTGCACCCCAAAATACATTTAGCTGCTTCTCCTGAGTATGGGGATACCACATGTGTGGGACTTTTTGGGAGCCTAGCCGCATACGGGGCCCCGAAAACCAATCACTGCCTTCAGGATTTCTAAGGGCGTACATTTTTGATTTTACTCCTCACTACCTATCACAGTTTTGAAGGCCATAAAATGCCCAGATGGCACAAACCCCCCCCCAAATGACCCCATTTTGGAAAGTAGACACCCCAAGCTATTTGCTGAGAGGCATGTTGAGTCCATGGAATATTTTATATTTTGACACAAGTTGCGGGAAAGTGACAATTTATTTTTTTATTTTTTTATTTTTTGCACAAAGTTGTCACTAAATGATATATTGCTCACACAGGTCATGGGCATATGTGGAATTGCACCCCAAAATACATTCTGCTGCTTCTCTTGAGTACGGGGATACCACATGTGTGGGACTTTTTAGGAGCCTAGCCGCGTACGGGACCCCGAAAACCAATCACCGCCTTCAGGATTTCTAAGGGTGTACATTTTTGATTTTACTCCTCACTACCTATCACAGTTTCGGAGGCCATGGAATGCCCAGGTGGCACAAACCCCCCCCAAATGACCCCATTTTGGAAAGTAGACACCCCAAGCTATTTGCTGAGAGGCATGGTGAGTATTTTGCAGCTCTCATTTGTTTTTGAAAATGAAGAAAGACAAAAAAAAAAATTTTTTTTTCTTTTTTTAATTTTCAAAACTTTGTGACAAAAAGTGAGGTCTGCAAAATACTCACTATACCTCTCAGCAAATAGCTTGGGGTGTCTACTTTCCAAAATGGGGTCATTTGGGGGGGGGTTTGTGCCACCTGGGCATTCCATGGCCTCCGAGACTGTGATAGGCAGTGAAGAGTGAAATCAAAAATTTACGCCCTTAGAAAGCCTGAAGGCGGTGCTTGGTTTTCGGGGTCCCATACGTGGCTAGGCTCCCAAAAAGTCTCACACATGTGGTATCCCCGTACTCAGGAGAAGCAACAGAATGTATTTTGGGGTGTAATTTCACATATTTCCATGGCATGTTTGAGCAATATATAATTTAGTGACAACTTTGTGCAAAAAAAAAAAAAATAATAATAATTTGTCTCTTTCCCGCAACTTGTGTCACAATATAAAATATTCCATGGACTCGACATGCCTCTCAGCAAATAGCTTGGGGTGTCTACTTTCCAAAATGGGGTCATTTGGGGGGGTTTTGAACTGTCCTGGCATTTTATGCACAACATTTAGAAGCTTATGTCACACATCACCCACTCTTCTAACCACTTGAAGACAAAGCCCTTTCTGACACTTTTTGATTACATGAAAAAATTATTTTTTTTTGCAAGAAAATTACTTTGAACCCCCACACATTATATATTTTTTTAAAGCAAATGCCCTACAGATTAAAATGGTGGGTGTTTTATTTTTTTTTTTCACACAGTATTTGCGCAGCGATTTTTCAAACGCATTTTTTGGGGAAAAAACACACTTTTTTACATTTTAATGCACTAAAACACACTATATTGCCCAAATGTTTGACGAAATAAAAAAGATGATCTTAGGCCGAGTACATGGATACCAAACATGACATGCTTTACAATTGCGCACAAACGTGCAGTGACAACAAAATAAATACATTTTTAAAAGCCTTTAAAAGCCTTTACAGGTTACCACTTTAGATTTACAGAGGAGGTCTACTGCTAAAATTACTGCCCTCGATCTGACCGTCGCGGTGATACCTCACATGCATGGTGCAATTGCTGTTTACATTTGACGCCAGACCGACGCTTGCGTTCGCCTTAGCGCGAGAGCAGGGGGGGACAGGGGTGCTTTTTTTTTTTTTTTTTTTTTCTTTATTATTTTTTTGCTTTTTTATCTTATTTTAAAACTGTTCCTTTCATTTTTTTTTTTTTTTAATCATTTTTATTGTTATCTCAGGGAATGTAAATATCCCCTATGATAGCAATAGGTAGTGACAGGTACTCTTTTTTGAAAAAATTGGGGTCTATTAGACCCTAGATTTCTCCTCTGCCCTCAAAGCATCTGACCACACCAAGATCGGTATGATAAAATGCTTTCCCAATTTCCCAATGGCGCTATTTACATCCGGCGAAATCTAAGTCATAAAATGCTCGTAGCTTCCGGTTTCTTAGGCCATAGAGATGTTTGGAGCCACTCTGGTCTCTGATCAGCTCTATGGTCAGCTGGTTGAATCACCGGCTGCATTCTCAGGTTCCCTGTTGAGACAGGAGAGCCAGAGAAAAACACGGAAGACGGTGGGGGGGGGGCATTCTCTCCCACTGCTTGTAAAAGCAGTCTAGAGGCTAATTAGCCGCTAGGATTGCTTTTACATGAAAGCCGACCGCTGGCTGAAAAGAATGATACCAAGATGATACCTAAACCTGCAGGCATCATTCTGGTATAACCACTCAAAGTCGTGAATGCTGTACCTGAAGACAAAAATATGGTTAACAATAAAGCACAGTAAACGGTAAAGTATAAAAAATTGCAGACCTGAAAAGCAAACATGATAAAACATAATAACAATAAAACATTGCAGAATAGAATACAGTAAAAAAGAGCAGAACAATAGAGAGAATAGAGAGAGAGAGAGAGAATAGAGAGAGAACAATAAAACTACAACTATTATTTTTTATTTTATATTTTTGTTTTTTTTTTTTTGTTTTTTTTACACTTTTTTTGTAACTGTAACTTTTATAACTGTAACCGGTTCCAGGTTCGGGTCTCTCAAAATGCGATGGCATCTTGGGAGACCCTGTGAAAGTGTGTCCTAGTCTGTGCAATGCTGTACCCTACGCTAATACTCAACTAGTGAATGGTAGCGTTCAAAACATTCACCAATGCAAAGACCAGGATTGTCAGGACAGGAGGGACAATAATAGCGGGTGTCACGCCTATATCCACGCTTGCTGCAGACACAACATCTTTTTTGGGGGGGTTCGTTGGGTAGGGGTACTTGGGAGGACATAAAAATGCCTCTCATGCAGCCGACTGCATTTGGTTGGGGATGTGAATGGGGGAAGTACGGGCGCTGCAGAAGTGGTGGGTTCCCAATTAGGATTGGCGAATGCAGCAGGAAGGGCACTATGGGCATGACGGGCCTGTGTTTGTCTTCTTGGTGGCAGCGGGACACTATTTGTGCTTGCCACCTCACCAGCTTGAACTGCACTTATGGGACTCGCCACGTCACCAAGTGTTACTGTAGTGCGGGTTTGACTACGACCGGGGTGTACTAGGCCGCTGGCGCTTGCCAGTTCACCAAAACGCTACCAAAAAACTGTTAACGATCGCAGGGATCAGGCCTGACTCTGCGAACGCTGCAGTTATGCATTTAGTGTTTTGTAAGTGACAGTGATCGATCGATACTGCACTTGGGTGGGCTGGGCTGGGCCGGGCGGAGGGGCAAAACGCAGGTGCTAGCAGGTATCTGGGCTGATCCCGCTGACACTGCGTTTTTGGGAACCCTAAACTGCTGGGGACGCCAGTATAGATCTGATCGGATCAGATATTGATCAGTTCAGATACTACACCACTAAGGGAGGTGTACGGTGCGTGCGTGGGTGTTAGCGGTACTGGCACTAACCTGACGCTGCCTGGGGCTGGTGCTTGCCAGTTCACCAAAACGCTACCAAAAAAAACTGTTAGCGATCGCAGGGATCAGGCCTGACTCTGCGAACGCTGCAGTTATGCGTTTAGTGTTTTGTAAGTGACAGTGATCGATCGATACTGCACTTGGGTGGGCTGGGCTGGGCCGGGCGGAGGGGCAAAACACAGGTGCTAGCAGGTATCTGGGTTGATCCCGCTAACACTGCATTTTTGGGAACCCTAAACTGCTGGGGACGCTAGTATAGATCTGATCGGATCAGATATTGATCCGTTCAGATACTATACCACTAAGGGAGGTGTACGGTGCGTTGGGTGTTAGCGGTACTGGCACTAACCTGACGCTGCCTGGGGCTGGTGCTTGCCATTTCACCAAAATGCTACCAAAAAAACTGTTAGCGATCGCAGGGATCAGGCCTGACTCTGCGAACGCTGCAGTTATGCGTTTAGTGTTTTGTAAGTGACAGTGATCGATCGATACTGCACTTGGGTGGGCTGGGCCGAGCTGGGCGGAGGGGCAAAATGCAGGTGCTAGCGGGTATCTGGGCTGATCCCGCTAACACTGTGTTTTTGGGAACCCTAAACTGCTGGGGACGCTAGTATAGATCTGATCGGATCAGATATTGATCTGTACAGATACTATACCACTAAGGGAGGCGTATGCTGCGTGCGTGGGTGTTAGCGGTACTGGCGCTAATCTGACGCTGCCTGGGGCGACGCATATCACCGTCGGGTGATCAGGGGGCTAAATCTTTATTCGGTAATAAACGGCGGGTGCCCTGACACTATAAAAAATAAACAAACTAACCAGCGTCACCCGTAACACTTATACGGTGATCAGTGGTGAAAGGGTTAACTAGGGGGCAATCAAGGGGTTAAAACATTTATTAGGTAGTATATGGGGGTCCCTGTCGCTATAAAACGCTGACGGCGAACCTAAATATTTACGTCCCTAACTAGCGTCACCAGCGACACTAATACAGCGATCAGAAAAATGATCGCTTAGCGACACTGGTGACAGGGGGTGATCAAGGGGTTAAAACTTTATTAGGGGGGGTTAGGGGGGTACCCTAGACCTACAGGGGGCCTAACACTCACTGCCCTGACACTGTAACTGTCACAAACTGACACCAATACAGTAATCAGAAAAAAAAAAAAAAAAACCTGCTTGGTGTCAGTTTGTGACAGGGGGGGGTGATTGGGGGGGGATCGGGGGGCGATCGGGGGGGGATCGGGGTGTTTTGTGTGCCTGGCATGTTCTACTGTGTGTAGTGTGTTGGTGCACTTACATTGCAGTCTTCTCTCCTCGGCCCGGAACGGAAAATACCGAGCCGAGGAGAGATGACATCATTTCCTCTGCCTCTGTGTACAATACAGAGGCAGGGAAATGATCCCATTGGCTGAGAGCGATCGCGAGGGGGGGGCCACGAATGGATGGCCTCCCCCTCACCTCCGATCGCCGGGGAAGATTTGCCGACCGCCGCAGGCACCGGGGGGGGTCCGATCGGACCCCCCACCCGTGGGCAGGCAAGGACGTACATACACGTCCTTTTGCCTGCCCGTGCCATTCTGCCGACGTATATAGTCGTGCGGCGGTCGGCAAGTGGTTAAGAGATCACACCGTGTTATATTGGGAGGTTAATATTAGCGCATTATCTATTTTTAATATATACAACACTTTTTGTGTGATATCAGTTCAGATACACAATAATTGCAGCTATATTATTTGGTCATCTTCTTGTATTTGTCACTTATTTATTTATTTACTAGTTCATATCAGCGCTTTAGTACACTTTTTACTTTAATAAATAGAAAAGACTATCATTCTGAGCCCAGCATTTTTCATTCTTGTCACAATCATTTTTTGGCCCCTACTGTCTATTGATATGTAAAACACTTTTTGGTAAATCATTCATTTGTTATCAATAATAACATCTCATTAACAACAATAGTTTTCAGACAATAAATATTTTAAAAAATACTATACCTGGCTCCAGCTGGGCTCCTCAACTTCTTCCAGGATGGAAGGCCCAGGTTGGTCCTCGGAAGCCTCTGCTGGGGTTGAGGTAAGGGTGGATGGAAGTGTAGAAAGTGATTCCCTGGCTTCAATCTGGTCTTCCAGAAACCGCATCCTGTTGTAGTACCACAGACTGCATACATACACATCCTTTGCTGCTGCTTCTGATTTCATGGAAGCCTGGATCTTATTAAGCTCCTTCCTATAAGTGCTTCTCAAGCTACCATTTTTCTTCTCCAAAAACTCGATGTCTGCGTCGGGGACCTGCATCTTCACAAATTGCAGCAATTTCTCCAGCGATGCCTTCCTAGCTGATTTATTGCAATATATAAGGGGTTTTTAACCTGCCACAAATTTCTCATATTCCTGTGTCTGTCTATGACATATTCCTGTGTCTGGCCCATGAATTCAGGGTCTTTGAATTGTTTCATAGTTGCTGCAAGACAAAACACAAGACAAAAACACTAATATCAGGCTAAACTCTCCTAATCTTATCCCAATATAGGCCTTAATCTCAAATCAGTATAGTCCACTGATGTCCCAATCAAGATGTTACCTTTGTTAGAACATTCATCCTCCTTCCTCCGCACACAGAACGTACATACGACACACGTGTGTTAGGTTTATATACACTGCGCATGCGTGAAATGTCGCCCGCCCCTAATGTCCTTTCTAGAATATTCCCCGCTCCGTCTCTTTCGTTGCAGTGGGAGAGGAACATGGCAGAGACACAGCAGGTGTGGAATAGCAGTAACAAGGAGGAGGAAAGCCCAGAGCAAGAAACCTCCCGATCCAGGAGGAGATTTAAGGCCTCAAATATGTCCTTTGGTGAGATGGTGGACATCTTGAAGAGGGCCGACTATGATGGGAAGTAAGGACCATACCTAAACCCAAATGTGAGAAAGGCCAAGATCATGACTAAAGTTGTGAAGAGTTTGCGCAAGAATTTTGGGGTACGATGATCCAAGGAGCAATTGAGGAAACGCTGGTCAGACCTGAAATTGAGGGAGCAGGATCAGTACCGAAGGATCAAGAAAGTGCTTCTAAAAAGTAAGTATTTGTCGTGTGTTCCTATTATTATTATTACTTGCATGCTGCTCCATGTGCTTTTCTTTACTGTTGTACAGTTTTAAATGGCTACTTTCATGTTCATGGGCACAGTAATCGGTCGTAGTAAACATCGTTCATTTGCCAACTAAATATGTTTTTGGCAGATACAGGGTTAACTACATTTGGTCATGCTAATTTGTATTAAAAGAAGTTTAGGACATTGTTGTCTAGATGTCTTTGAAATTAGTATGAATTGCAAACTTGATTCCGTGTAATGTAAGAAGAGGACACTCAGCAGCTGTTTACATATCTGGATTCAGGAGCACTAGTGTGGGACATTAGAACAACATTTTTAGGGTGTCCCACACAGGTACTCCAGTGGATACTTGGGGTGTCTCCATGTGTGAAACTTATCCAAAAAAAGTAAGTATTTCAGCTTTGTTAAAGGAAAAAATCATGTCTTCAGCTTGGAACTCTGCCAAAACAGACAGTTGTACCCCACTTCCAAGCAATGTTTCATGTTCCTATTTCTGGCCTCAAATATCTGTGTGCTAAGTATACCTTTTGTTTCATTCTCATAGGGGAGAAAAGACTCGGGCATCTGAGGACACCAGGAACCCCCCACCTCCGAAATAAGGGGAACAGAGGACACCACAACCTCAGGATGTGGAGGAAGGAGAGGTGGAAGAAGTGGTTGAAATTGTTACCACAGCAGGTGAGTGACACCACAGATTCAGGTAATAGAGGTATGCCTGCATATTTATAATACAGGGTGTGCATTTTTTCTTTTAGGTGATGTGCATGTTGTGGAAGAACAAGCTCCTCATTTCACCACTGATAGTGCACAAAGACTAATCCAGGACATAATGTGGGTGTAGTCAGGATTTAGACATCATAAAGCAAAAAACAAATGAGGTTGAACAAAGACTGAAGAACATGATTGATGTATTAGGGAGAATCTAAATAACAACAAAATGCCACCATTTTTAACAATTTTAAAACATTTTTCTCGCGTTTTAAAAGCCAAATTTTGAAGATGCACACAGTGTGTCAACATGTGCTATCTGCCATCAGGGGATTTCAGTGTACGCGTTTTGTGGGTGCAACCCCTTCCTCACAACTCTAGTAGGTGTGAGGAAGTGGTTGCACCCCCAAAACACGTCCATTGATCCCCCATGATGGGAGATAGCACATGTTGACATTAGGCATGGGATCAGGACGGAAATCCCCAGTTTGACTCCCAATTTGTGTGTATCTTCAAAATTTGGCTCTTACAGGGGTGACATCACCCCATCTGATGAAGGCAAGATCAACACATTTTTGACACTATAATGTCTGATATTGCGTTCAGTTTTTCAATGTTGAACTTTGTAAGTTCCTGAGTTGTGTATGTTATGTTTTGAAACATGCCTGTTTATGTACTTCAAAAAAATCTTCAAGGTAAAACTTTATAAAACCAAGATGTTGTTTTTTTACCAAAAAATATTTTATAACGCACATGTGCACGGAGAAAAAAGGTTTTATACTCAAAAATGTGTGGCTTCTTCTTTCAATGCTCAATACCAGTTTTTGTATGAAGCTGATGTTTACAGTGACAATGGGGTTAGTTAATAATGTAAAAACCCATTTGGCACTACAAGTGCACTAGGAGAACCTAGGAGACAGCTAAAAGAAACACAAGCAGTAAATCAAATTTATTATTATTATTATTATTATACAGGATTTATATAGCGCCAACAGTTTGTGCAGCGCTTTACAACATGAGGGCAGACAGTACACTTACAATACTAATCAATACAGAAGGGATCAGAGGGCCCTGCTCGTTAGAGCTTACAAAATCAAGATTTTATCAGATAAAATTTTTTATAAAATAGAAATTATTTGCAAATTTGCTGGCATAGCAATGGCCCCCCTACCCGTAAAATAATCCACATACTTTTGCCGCACTTCACAGGCGCTTTGGGGGGGCAAGCCAGGACAGCCAGCTTCCAGGGCCGTCAGGCTAGTTTCAGGAAGTCCGGCCTCAGACCCAACTGAGGCAACATAATTAGGAGCATTTCTCTTTAAAAAGTTGTGAAGTATGCAGCATGCTAGAACTATGTGGTTCAGTTTGTACTCTGCCATATTTATTGCCGTAAGAAATAGGCGGAAACCGGCTGGCTATTATCCCAAAGGCATTCTCCATGACTCTTCGGGCTCTGGCCAGCCGGTAATTAAAAACCCTCTTCTCCGGGGTGAGGGTCTGCTGGGGGAATGGCCTCATCAGGTGATCACCCAGACCAAATGCTTCATCTGCGACAAACACAAATGGGAGTCCTTCAATATTCTCTTCCACAGGTGGCAATCCCAAGCCACCACTCTGGAGATGTCGGTAGAACTCGGTCTGGGCAAAGACTCCACCATCCGACATCCAGCCATTCTTCCCCACGTCCACATATAAAAATTCTTATGTCGCCGACACCACCACCATCAACACAATACTATTGAAACCCTTATAATTAAAATTGTATGACCCCAAGTGGGGTGGTGGGACGATGTGGACATGTTTCCCATCGATTGCCCCTCCGCAGTTAGGAAAGTCCCAACGCTCAGCAAAATGGGAGGCCACAGTCTGCCATTCCTGTGGCGTTGAAGGAAACTGTGGAGTCAAAAAAGAAACAAAAAAAATAGTACTTTTGCACATAACATTGCAAGCAGATTAGACACAAACATTCTTGGCCAACATCAGTATAACATTTATTTTAAGGAGTATTTAAAGAGAAAAATATAAGGTCCACTTATCAGATTCCTCACCCCCTCTGATGGCCCATTGGAAAAAATTCAGGGGGAGGGAGGGATATAAATGAGTTTGGGACCACAAAAAAAAGCCTCTGGCACTCTGCCTGAATTTAAGGACAACAATAACATTTGGACACATTTTAGGGGGTGTTTAGGGTAAGCACTACAATGGAGCTGACATAATACATTGTTAAGTGACTAGGCTAGGTGTATATGGTCCAAGGATAGCATGCTGGGGAGGTTAGTGAAGGCAAAAGGTGCATTAAAAGCATACAGCATGCATGAGGATAAAGAGGACATTCAAAGCATATTCCAATCATGGTAATTAGGGAATGATGAAAGAAATACAAAACATTAGCATACATTAAATACATGTTATGTTAAAGGAGAAAACTTACCCTAATATAGTCCTTCTGCAGGACCTGAATGATGGCAGAACAGGTCTCTGGAATAATGAGCCTGGGGGGAGATGCCTGTTGAGAACTTGAGGTCCTGCAGACTTCTCCCTGTCGCCAAGTACCACAACGAGCCTCTGCTCGGGAGTGATGGCTTGCCACATGCAGGTGTCCTGCTTCATAATATAAGGGGACAGCAAAGCCAACAGACGGTGAAAAACGGGGTCCGTCATCCGGAGAAAATTCCTGAAATCATCAGGGTTATTCTCCTGGATCTCCAGCAGCAAAGGCATATGAGAGAATTGGTCACGCTGGAGCAACCAATTCTTGGTCCATGAACTCCTCCCCACACTGTTCATGGACTGGGCTCGGGTCAAAGCAAGAACCCCAACACCAAGCCTTCGCACAGCACGAACTATACGACGAGGACGTACCCGCAACATGGCTTCAAAGCGGTCGGCTGGTCAGAACAAACTAACAGAACGCACTGAAAAACAGCAAGGCCTGTGAAGAGTGAGCTGAAAATCAGAAATGAGTGGACAAGAACGCACTGGAAAACAGATACGAACTGACTACATGCACTGAAAACCAGATTCAAACCCAAAAGCACAAATTGAAAGCAGTAACGATTGGAAAAGCACGAGTCTGAAAAGTGTGAATCGCTCACCAAACTTCTACTAACACGAGATTAGCAGAAGGAGCCTAAAGGGTGACGCACTGGGTATTGAACTTCCGTTTTCTAGTCCCGTCGTACGTGTTGTACGTCACGACGTTCTTGATGGTCGGAATTTGGTGTGACCGTGTGTTTGCAAGAAAAGCTTGAGTGGAATCCCATCGGAAAAACCATCCAAGGCTTTTCCGACAAAAATTCTGATGGTGTGTACGCGGCATTAGTCTGCAAAAGACTTAAAACTGGGGTGGGGTTCACTTTGCAGCAGGACAACAACCCTAAACATACAGCCAAAGCTACAATTGAAAGGTTTAGATCAAAGCTTATTCATGTGTTAGAATGGCCCAGTCAAAGTCCAGACCTAAATCCAATTGAGAATCCATGGCAAGACTTGAAAATTGCTGTTCAGACGCTCTCCATCCAATCTGACTGAACTTCAGCTAATTTGGAAAGAAAAATGGGCAAAAATGTCACTCTCTAGATGTGCAAAGCTGGTAGAGACATCCCCAAAAAGACTTGCAGCTGTAATTGCAGCAACAGGCGTTTCCACAAAGTATTGACTCGGGGGGCTGAATACAAATGCACGCCACACTTTTCTGATATACATTTGTAAAAAAAATTGAAAACCATTTATCATTTTCCTTCCACTTCACAATTATGTGCCACTTTGTGTTGGTCTATCACATAAAATCCCAATAAAATACATTTATGTTTTTGGTTGTAACATGACAAAATGCAGGAAATTTCAAGGGGTATGAATACATTTTTAAGGCACTGTATGGGTGTCACATCCATTGTCAAATTCTAATTTTTCATGATTATAAATATAAAATTATTATAACATGAGAATACTACACTTTCTCAAAACTCATTTAATGATCAACAGAACAAGTGTGAAAACAGAATTAGAAAATACAATAAACTTCAGAACCAAAGTTTGCCGAAGACTGAGATCTGTTGTATCATAAAGGCAGCAGCTGCAAAACAGACCTAGGCAGTCAGTAAAAAAACTGGGGCATGCGTCCTGGGTGGCTTTTGTTTTATTGTGCCACTAAACATTTATTTGCAGTACACATGTACAGTTGTGCTGTCTCTATAAGGAGCCCAGGCATGATTAACATAGGTGTGTCCACTATGCTAGGAAAAGGTTAAACAAAGACAGTATGAAAACTGATCCTTTTCACCTCCTCCCCTGCTTTTCTAAACCAGTCCAACCAGTTCCTACTTCCTTTTCTCAATCCATTAGCCTTGTTGTCTTGCATTAACACACCAACCTATGCAGCACCTAGTTTGAGTATTCTGTGACAGTACTGATGGCTGAAAATGGTTTAGACCGTTGTCGGCTTGCACTTCTTTTTGCTATTTTTATGGACTTGATTGGGTTGGCCTCTCTACTTGTTGGGATATTTGCAGAGCTACAGCTGAATGGCCAGGATTTTGGTGATTTGTTGATTTACACAGGAGCAATCATTGTTTTCTTGAGTTTAATAGGCTGGATCTTCTGGTACACAGGCAATATTGAAATATCAATGGAGGAACTACAGCAAGACTACATGATCAAAGATGGGACACTTGCTCGCCTGGCACGTAAAATCTCCCGTCACATTTCTCACCGTGATGTTAGCCATGGAACAAGAAGATGGAGGAATGATGGACAGCTTCGATCAGAAAAGCCAGACACACTACAGTTATCTAGACCGAAGGTCCCAAAACAGGATCTGTTGACAGAAGGAACTGAGCCATGACAAGTAAGTTGGAGATTTACATAAAAGAAAAAGGATACATGAAAAATATATCATATTTAAGATCTGTATACATGTGCTGCTTATCAGGCAACATGGAGCAGTGCCAGGTAGCACGTCTGCCTGATGTTCACATTCATAGTGCATACTTAGTAGGGTTCATGCAGATGTAGATGGATTACATGAGCATACATATGTGGCCCTTGTATGACTGCTTCCACTTTTTCGAGTTGACACATGCCCAATGTCTGAACAAGTAAAACTCGGAGAGTGCCATTGATTGCCAAAGCTATTACTGATTGGGCCAGGTGCTTGGATTAGGTTAGATGGCCAACTCTGCATACATACTATATGAATACCCACAGACCTAAGAACAATTTTTCTGCAAACATGCATAATTGTTGTGTGATCATTGCCTGAGCGTACATATTTATGTACTGTTCAAACACCTCCAGTGAGTAGCTGGCAAAAATCCATCCTTACTAAATGATAGTTCTCATGAGATTAATCAACACATGTATTTGGTGCAGAGCCCATAGATATATGATCAGTTTTCAATCTAGCAATTTTTTAGCCAGTTCAGTTGAGGACTATTTTATGTGTGTCGGTGCGTTGAGAAATACATATATTTACAATTGCTGTTGGTAGTTATGAAAGATGCATACACTTGAGCTGTCTTCTGTGTGTCCTAAAATGAATATTACAATGTCTAAAAGCTGCATGTTGCTTATTCAAACTTTAATTTTTCTATGTATCACAGATGATACCAACTAAAAGTATGGGTATTTAATCATATTATGTTATATTATAGATTACAATATTACTAAAAATATTGCAACATTATCAATAATATGCATAACCCCAAGTGACCAGTCGTTAATTACATTTTATTTGTATCACTAAATCAAAATTGTTTTAAAGAAACCAAGAAGAAAAAGTTGCTAAATTGTGAAATGCTAACTACCTATGTGTCTCTGGCTTCAATACTTTCCAAAGCGTATCTATTTAAAAAAAAAAAAAAAATGTTAATCATTGCAACTTACCAGTTCTTAGACGAGGTGGCTGCATTCATTTTGTTTTTTAAGCTTTTTGCCCATTATTTTCACCTGGTTATCCTGCCAGTAACACACTTTTCATCCTAGGGTGACTACGCCCACTCACCATACTGTATGTATGGAGCAGCAGTGTTATCAGCCTAGGAAAATATATAATCTAAATATATAAACTTGCGCTGATGGTGTGAAAAAAAAAAATGGGTGATACAAAAATGAATGAATGAAGCTGCTATACACAAAGACTTGGACATAGTGATAAAATATATAAATACAGAGCTCACAAACAAAAACCCATAATAGGTGATGACAAAAACATAAAGTCCATATAAAACTGTGAAGGTGCTTCACAAATAATGTGTAAAGATACAGGGAATGCTTCACATCTGGTGTGCAGAGAAAATGTTGCAGAAAATTTTTCAGGTGTACCAAGAGACCTCCACATGTGTCCCCACTCAGCAAATCACAATGACACCCAGCTTTTCAGTCTGGGAGTCAATAAAGGCTTGTAGCAATATCCAAAGAAAGTTGCAGGATGGCAGTTCACTGAAGCCTTTATTGACTCCCAGACTGAAAAGCTGGGTGTCATTGTGATTTGCTGAGTGGGGACACATGTGGAGGTGTCTTGGTACACCTGAAAAATTTTCTGCAACATTTTCTCTGCACTTTCTGCACACCAGATGTGAAGCATTCCCTGTATCTTTACACATTATTTGTGAAGCACCTTCAGTGTTATCAGCCTAGCACAGGACTACAGAACACACCCTCATCTCTTCTCCGCAACGTAGTATAGGTCTTTAATTTGTATTTTAAAATGGTGGGAACATTTTAATTATGTGAAATAAGGATTGAGGCATCACTCCCATAGAGATATACAACAATCAGCCATAACACGATGAACACTGACAAGTGTATAACATTGATTATCTCATTGCAATGGCATCTGAAAGTAGGTGGTATATATTAGGCAACAAGTGAACATGTTGTCCCTGAAGTTGATGTTTTGAAAGCAGAAGAAATGGACAAGCTTAATTTGAGCTACTTTGGCAAGGGCCAAATTGTAATGACTAGACAACCAGGTCAGAACAACTACAAAACTGCAGTTCTTGTGAAACGTTCCAGTCTGCAGTGGTCAAGTCCTACCACGTGGTCCAAGGAAGGAAAAACAAGCGACAATGTTATAGGCAGCCAAGGTTCATTGATGCACACGGGGAGGGAAGGCTGGCCCCTGTAGTCTGATCCAATAGAAGAGTTCCTGTATCTCAAATTGTTAAAAAAAAAGTTAATGCTGGTTCCAATAGAAAGGTATCAGTACACACAGTGCATCACAGTTTGTTGAGTATAGTGATGCATACAAGCAGACCAGTCAGGGTGCCCATGCTTACCTGTACCCACAGCCCAAAATGGTTACAATGAGCACATAGGCTTCAAAACTAGACCACGGAGCAATGGAAAAATGATGGCTTGGTGTGACGAATTCAAGAATGGTTTGAGGAACACATTGATGAGTTTGAGGTGTTGACTTGGCCTCCAAATTCTTCAGATATCATTCTAATCAAGCATCTATTGGATGTGCTGGGAAAACAAGTCAGATCCATGGAAGCCCCACCTCACAACTTGCAGGACTACTAGGATCTGCTACTGATGGCTTGGTGCCAGATACCACAGCATACCTTCAGAGGTCAAGTGGAGTCCATTCTCTGATGGGTTATGGTAAGTGGTCAAAATGTTATGGCTGAATTGTGTATATGCAATAGCAACATTGGCTTTTGTTCATGGAAAAGCTATGTATTTGTTTGTTTCTTCAAGGAGGATTGCTAATGAATGAATGTATATAAACACTCCTCTTTAGGTCAACCCCATCTCTAGGACTAAGCCCATCCAATTGAAACATTAAAGAGGGGTTTGTCCCTATGGCGGCAATCTCTATGTGCACTCTCATCTCAAATAAAGAATATTATACAAAGTGACTTCACCATTGTGTGACCTTTCCATGGTTTGATAGACAACATGGGAGCAAATAACAGAAGTTCAGTGCTAAAGTTGAAATACCCTTTAAGTCAGTAACCTGGAATACAGTGAGAAACTTTATCTGTATATTTTCCTAGATCTGGATGAAACATGTTAGAGGGTTGGGTCTCTGAAGGGGAACTTGATGTGCACTATCATAATAACCAATTCAACACCGAACACTTTTAACCTCTTCCTGCCCATGCCAATTTTCAGCTTTCAGCGCTGTCACACTTTGAATGACAATTACACGGTCATGCAACACTGTATCCATATGAAATTTTTATAATTTTTTTTTCACACAAATAGAGCTTTCTTTTCGTGGTATTTAATCAAAATGCAAAATAAGCGAAAAAAATAAAATTTTTCTTCAGTTCTGTTTTACAAATAAATAATCTTTCTTCATAAAATTGGGACAAAATATATACTGCTACATTTCTTTGGTGAAAATAACCCAAATGTAGGTGTATATTATTTAGTCTGTAGGTAAGTTAGAGTCCACAAACCATGGTGTATAGATATCTGAAAATTGATCAATCCCGATGTACTGACACACACATCTAACTTCCTGAGGCCCAAAAATTTACAGTCCAACGTATTTAGTAAGAGGCATGTCGAGTTTTTTGAATTTGTAATTTTTTTTGTCACAATGTTTTGGAAAATGAAGAAATGCAAAAAATGTTTTTTTTTTAAATGTTTTACATACAGTCACCAGTGCAGTACAGCATTATCATATGACTGGTGTGGTGGTGATCAGGGACACTGACTGGTGACAGTTTATAAGAAAAAAAATAATTCAATTTTTTAAATGTTTTTTTTTTTTTTAACACACTATGATTGCTTATAATTGTGCATTTTACAGTTACAGTGGAACCAGTGGAAAGACGAGCAACTTTTTTTTTAAATTCTGACTCGGTTTGCGAGTGTTGTCTCGCAAAACAAGCAGAATTCAAGCTAATGGATGGTGCAGTACCGCATTTGACTAGAAGTGCGGGGGCGCCGGGGACACTCATTACGGTTCGGAGCCATTCAGAGCCGTTCGGAAATACTCGGAATGACTCAGTTCCCGAGGCTCTCCGGCGCCCCCCCACACCTCTGTCCACATGCGGTATTGCATGTAATAGAAGTCAATGCGGAACAAATTATCTTTGTTTCTCTTGACTTCTATGGGGAAACTCGCTTTGATATGCGAGTGCTTTGGATTACAAGCATTCTCCTGCAACGGATTATGCTCGTAATCCAAGGTTCCATTGTTTAAGCAACTATTTTTTCTTAATGAAAACTACTCATTCATTGTTTACTAGTTTGGTTAGCTGTGATTGGCCACAGCTAAGCACATGGTACAGATGGGCTGTGATTGGCCCTGTCTGGTCACAGACATCACATGGTACAATCACAGAGCTCACCACAATAGTACACAATGAAAGGCTTGTAACAAAGCCTTTCATTATGTACAACTGTCATGTGATCTGCTATGATTGGCTGCAACGGGCTGGTACAGTGACCTGTCATCGGTTATGTCTGGTGGACATGGCGGGTGACCAATCGTGTTGGAGCATGACCCGATTCTGGGTGGATGTCCTATGATGTCCTCCCAGAACAACAGTGCTTCTGCCCAGCTGTCATTTTACAATAGGCTGGGTGGGAAGAGGTTAAAGGATTTTGTACAATGTGACATCATCACTGTAAGACCTTTTAATGGTTTAACACTTTCAATGGCTTCTTAGGCAAAATGGAAGCTAAAGTCGAAATACCGTATAAGTCACTAACCTGAAATGCAGTGAGAACTCCTTATCTGTATACTTTTTCTAGATCTTTGACTCAATAATAAAAACATGTTATTTGCATTTTCAGAAGGAGATCAGCAATGGCAGTACTGATTTCTTTAGGGCCCGTTTACACTAATGGTCTGGCAGCTGTCCATTCCAGCCGCAGTGAGCCAGGGGTAGGGGGCAGTGTGGTGCTTTTTCGAACAAACTTTATTGAAGTGCACAAAAGTGATAATTCATTCATGTCACTGTATAGGAGCGTACTGCGCTGCTGTACAATACCATGTGATCCTGTCCAGTGCTTGTTGCTGCATTTCAATGTGAATAGGACACATAGAAGACAATTATTTTCTGTGGGGTTGATTTACTAAAACAGGAGAGGGCAAAATCAGAAGCCGATTGGCTGCCGTGCACAGCTGCACCAAACTTTACATAGTTATAGTTACATAGTAGGTGAGGTTGAAAAAAGACACAAGTCCATCAAGTCCAACCTATGTGTGTGATTATGTGTCAGTATTACATTGTATATCCCTGTATGTTGCGGTCATTCAGGTGATTATCTAATAGTTTCTTGAAGCTATCAATACTCCCCGCTAAGACCACCGCCTGTGGAAGGGAATTCCACATCCTTGCCCCTCTTACAGTAAAGAACCTCTACGTAGTTTAAGGTTAAACCTCTTTTCTTCTAATTGTAATAAGTGGCCACGAGTCTTATTAAACTCTCTTCTGCGAAAAAGTTTTATCCCTATTGTGGGGTCATCGGTACAGTATTTGTAAATTGAAATCATATCCCCTCTCAAGCGTCTCTTCTCCAGAGAGAATAAGTTCAGTGCTTGCAACCTTTCCTCATAACTAAGATCCTCCAGACCCTTTATTAGCTTTGTTGCCCTTCTTTGTACTCGCTCCATTTCCAGTACATCCTTCCTGAGGACTGGTGCCCAGAACTGGACAGCATACTCCAGGTGCGGCCGGACCAGAGCCTTGTAGAGTGGGAGAATTATCGTTTTATCTCTTGCGTTGATCCCCCTTTTAATGCATGCCAATATTCTGTTTGCTTTATTAGCAGCAGCTTGGCATTGCATGCCATTGCTGAGCCTATCATCTACTAGGACCCCCAGGTCCTTTTCCATCCTAGATTCCCCCAGAGGTTCTCCCCCCAGTGTATAGATTGCATTCATATTTTTGCCACCCAAATGCATTATTTTACATTTTTCTACATTGAACCTCATTTGCCATGTAGTTGCCCACCCCATTAATTTGTTCAGGTCTTTTTGCAAGGTTTCCACATCCTACGGAGAAGTTATTGCCCTGCTTAGCTTAGTATCGTCTGCAAATACAGAGATTGAACTGCTTATCCCATCCTCCAGGTCGTTTATAAACAAATTAAATAGGATTGGTCCCAGCACAGAACCCTGGGGAACCCCACTATCCACCCCTGACCATTCTGAGTACTCCCCATTTATCACCACCCTCTGAACTCGCCCTTGTAGCCAGTTTTCAATCCATGTACTCACCCTATGGTCCATGCCAACGGACCTTATTTTGTACAGTAAACGTTTATGGGGAACTGTGTCAAATGCTTTTGCAAAATCCAGATACACCACGTCTACGGGCCTTCCTTTGTCTAGATGGCAACTCACCTCCTCATAGAAGGTTAATAGATTGGTTTGGCAAGAACGCTTCTTCATGAATCCATGCTGATTACTGCTAATGATATCGTTCTTATTACTAAAATCTTGTATAAAGTCCCTTATCATCCCCTCCAAGAGTTTACATACTATTGATGTTAGGCTAACTGGTTTGTAATTCCCAGGGATGTATTTTGGGCCCTTTTTAAATATTGGTGCTACATTGGCTTTTCTCCAATCAGCTGGTACCATTCCAGTCAGTAGACTGTCTGTAAAAATTAGGAACAACGGTCTGGCAATCACTTGACTGAGTTCCCTAAGTACCCTCGGATGCAAGCCATCTGGTCCCAGTAATTTATTAATGTTAAGTTTCTCAAGTCTAATTTTAATTCTGTCCTCTGTTAACCATGGAGGTGCTTCCTGTGTTGTGTCATGAGGATAAACACTGCAGTTTTGGTTACTGAAGCCCCCCGGATTCACTCGTGAAGACTGAGGAGAAGAATAAATTCAATACCTTCGCCATCTCCCCATCCTTTGTAACCAGATGTCCTTCCTCATTCTTTATGGGTCCAATATGGTCTGTCCTCCCTTTTTTACTGTTTACATACTTAAAGAATTTCTTGGGATTTTTTTTGCTCTCCTCCGCTATGTGTCTTTCATGTTCTATCTTAGCCGTCCTAATTGCACCCTTACATTTCTTGTTGCATTCTTTATAAAGTCTGAATGCTGAGGATGATCCCTCAACGTTGTATTTTTTGAAGGCCTTCTCCTTTGCTTTTAAAACTTTAGCTTGTTCAATTAAGCTTTGACATAAAACCTGGAAGCTGATTGGATTCTTTTCTTTTTATGTAACTCAACCCCAGTGTGTCCTAGCAGTGACTGGCATTTTTCAGTGTGGTAAAACAATGGTCTAGTGTGAATTGGCGCTAGTTTTCAACCCAATTGCAAACATTTATTATATTGCACCTTACTAACCCTTAGATGTGATGTCTGCAATATTGTAGTTAGTGTGGAGCCATTTTCCACTGGCAGAGATGCTTACAACAATCAGCTTTAATTTATGTAAAACCTTCATCCCAAAAGGAAAAAAAAAGTTTTTTTTCCTTTTTGTTTAATATGTTAGGGTGTCTAAATCTGCTAGTACATCTAACGCTCCCCTCCCCCCAGACCGACAATACTGCTGTCTAAAGGTGCCCCCTGTGTTCATTCATATAGAGCAGAGGTCTCCAAACTGCGGCCCGTGGGCCAGATGTGGTCCTTTGCTAGCCTTTATGGCACTGGCCCTTGGGGCACTATTCCTCCCACTGACACCAACAATGGAGCACCATTTCTTCCACTGATACCAATGATGGGATACTATTCATCTTAGTAATAAAGGCACTACTCCTCATCCTATTGACCACCGACCCTGAGTCCATATTTATTATGAATGATGCCAGGCCTGGGACACTTTCTGCCCCCGCTGGGCACAATCTGGCCCTCCTAAAGTCTAAAGGAAAATAAACTGGCCCTTTGTTTGAAAAGTTTGGAGATCCCTGATATAGAGTGTAGGCACGCTAATAGAGGAAAAGTTTTACTGGCCAGATCACCAGGTGAAAACAGAGGGAAAAAAGCCTAAAAAAAGAAAAGGAATGCAGCCACCACCTCTGATTGGTAAACTGCAATATATTACATTTCTAGCTTTGGGTTTAATACCACTTTAAGATGTATAGATCATAGTTAAAGCTAAACCCTGAGCAGAAATCTTAATGAATCAGTGGAAAGGTGTATTCATGCCCTAAATTTGTTCTTTCCATTCATTGTTACCCAGGTAGTGAAAAATCTTCTTTTCTTTAGTGCTGTAAAAGGCTCTGTATACTTCCATTATATAAGACCAGTGACTTAAACCCTCTATCCTCCTGGCCATCAGTTTTGTAAATTCCCCATTGTAGTACTTTAGACAGCGAGCATTGACACAATTACATCTTAGCTAACTGTAATGGGTGGATCTAGGAGTCTTAAGCCCTGTACACACTACTATTTTTTTTTTTTTTGCGTTCAACCCAGCAGGCTGAATGAAAAAAAAACTGACAGCTCAGGCCAGAGCCGCTCTACTAACAATCCGATATCAGTACAGTGCTCTCCCCTACTGCGCTCTTGTGTTCTGATAGTGGGACTGCCCCCCCTTCCTGCCAGAACATTCTGGTCTGGTCAGCACCGCCAAGGAGCCGGTCCAGCTGCCGTACACACGGGCCAAATGTTGGGCAGTTTCTATTCAACCGTCCAATCCCGCCTGTGTGTACTAGGCTTTAGACTCTTGGTCTGAGCTGCACACTGTACCTAAATTCATCCTCTGCTACACCTGCACATATGCCCACAGCCCCTATTTCTGCCCTCTTTTGTACCCAAACATGTGCCCATCATGTCCTACATTTCCCTGATCCACATGGATGGTAGTGAGTTGTGGCTAGATCTAAAGTCCTCCTCTTAGCGCCTGGAAGCAGAGTGATTTTCAGAGGACCACAACGATATCACTTTACTAAAAATTCACGGACATCTCAAAAAGTAATCTAAAAAAGTTAACAAAATCCAGGAGTTTCATGTTTTTTCAATTGAAATTATATGGCAACTTCTACAAATTTCTAGATATCCTTCAATAAAGCAGTGCAAAGAGAATTAAATACAGGCAAGGGGCAGTCAAAAAACCATCAATAGTGATGGGTGAATTGCACAAATGGCAAATTATAATTTTTGAAAGTATGGATGTAAAATTGGCCAATCAGCAATGAATTACGAAGTCATAATTCTTTATCACCCAATTCCTCTGGTGCTTAAATAGACGTACTTCGATAAATTTTAAGATCAATTTATCAGATTCTTTATCAGATATCAGATTTGACTTTTCAATAGTTCAGAGTGGTAAAAATTATGAACAATCTTTACCGTCTGGTATGGATTACTTTGATCATTACACTTTGAATTATAATGGGATCAGAGGCTGAAAACTGATGTACAATATAATGATAATAAATTAAAATAAATACAAACAGACTATAGACTTGGATAAAAATGGCCGTGGTCCTTTATTATTGGCATAATAAAAAATACCAATTAGCTTACTAAAATCATACCAAAACAATAATAGTTCAGCCATCAAAGCTCGAACTATATTCAAACAATTAAACCAAATAGTTCAGCCATTAAAGCTCGAACCATATATATATACGTCTTTAACGTTAGTACACCATACCCCCTTACAGCAGAAGGGACCAGCCACATAACAAGAACCACGACATAGGGAGGGAGGGAGGGAGGGATGTTTCTTCTTGAAGTGCTGCCGTTGGTCTGATGACCGTTAATATTCTTCTTTCTTCTTATTGGTACTTCTAGTCACCTGACCTTTCTTAGAAGCTTCCAGAATTTTTTAATAAAGTTTATTGATAACAGTTAACTGATCAATAATTAACACTACAATAACTGCCTATTTGTTTCAGTCCCTGTTCCCATAGGCAGGGGTCGCTAATGAGCTTCTCCTGCCTTTCATGGGATCAGAGGCTGAAAACTGATGTACAATATAATGATAATAAATTAAAATAAATACAAACAGACTATAGACTTGGATAAAAATGGCCGTGGTCCTTTATTATTGGCATAATAAAAAATACCAATTAGCTTACTAAAATCATACCAAAACAATAATAGTTCAGCCATCAAAGCTTGAACTATATTCAAACAATTAAACCAAATAGTTCAGCCATTAAAGCTCGAACCATATATATATACGTCTTTAACGTTAGTACACCATACCCCAAACGCCAGGCTATATTCATATAGCATGGCACCCCACTCGGGCCACGGCCAATTCCACACAAGTTTGCAAATCCAAGTTAAATATATCAAGCCCTATATCAGAAAGATGGACCATATCAGGGCGATAAAGCCCATACAATCCACCTTCCAAATCAGTATGTCTATAAGAAAAACCTTGAACAGAGGGCATAAATTTATTGATAAGTCTGTTCACCCTCCTTCTGATTTTCTCAAGATATAAGAGATCAGGATCAATTAACCATTTCAATCGCGGAACAATCTCTGAAAAAATCAGAACCGAGGAGGGGAGAACAGAGCGTAAATGAAGAAAATCAAGTTTAATTTGGGAAACCAAATCTAAAGTTTTATGAATCCCCAAATCAATACCCCCCAAATGAATAATAACTACATCAGGACTAGAGAAAGAAGAAAGCAATTCCGTTAATAAAGAATGAAGAGCAAACCAAGACATTCCACGGTAACCATGCCAAACAATATTCGCACCGTCTAAATTTAAATTAAGTCCATAGACTCTGTTGGAGGCTCGAACATGGGCCCAGTAAACGAATGAATGTCCAATAAGCCATACAGCGTTCGAAGAACCTAAAATCAGAAAAAACATAAATTAGGTCTAATATAGGAAAGATAACAGTCTGATTTCCAACCACCCAACTTTTTAATATCGGACTCAGAGAAACCCAACTTGGCCGCCTCAGTCGCTGCGCCAATACGAAATGAATGACTGGTAACACGTAAATGGGGCAAATTGAGATAAAGCAGACATTTTTTAAGGACAGCCGAAAACTGGCGCTGAGTAAGTGGAGAACCAGAGTCATGAAGCAACAATTGTGGCGAACCAAGGGGCCGAGACGGCAAATATGCAGACAACCAGAAGAAGGCGCAAACCGGTGAACCGAAGGATCGCGGAATAACAATCCACCGACCCCTCCCCAACTGATCAGTCTTGCTGAATCGCAGAAATATTTTAATAAAATCAGGGCCCATGGAAACATCAGAAAACCACAAACCTCCCAGAGAGGATGAAGACCTAGGTAGCAATTCTGAAATACGAAAAGCCCCAAAAAAATAACAAACTAAAAGAAACCTTAAAAAGTAAAGCCTCAGCAGTAGAATAACAAACAAAGGCAGAGGCAGCCATCAAACGTCGCAAAAGAGAGAAAGTGACCGGAACACGAGTATCACTACGGTAACTGTGTTTACGGTAACCCTTAAGGGACTGCTTAACTAAGAAAAAGGAAGAACAAGGCGGAAAGCCACGGCTTTTAAAAAAGAAAGAAATCCCCGCCAATATTTTAACAATATGCGAATATGAATAATTGCGTTGCATCAAAAAATCCAAAAAACGCAAAACCAAAGTCTCAGAAATACAACTAGAAGGAAAACCTAAAGAGGTCAAAAAGACAGTCCACAAAGACCACGCGGCGTAGTAATTCGCCCACGTGGAAGGAGCAAGAGAGTTCATCAAGGCAGAATTCACAGATCGCAGACCACGGACCATAGACGTTCCGGGCAAGGTAGACCAAGGAGATCCGCTTCCGGTACCAGAGCGCGAAACCGATCTATCTGAAAACGGGAAAGAGAATCAGCAATCACATTAGTGTATCCAGGGATGTATTTAACTTTAATCCAAAGATTAAGTTCTAAACATTTAAGAACAATGCAACGCAAAACAGCCAACACAGGCAAAGACTTAGAAGACAAGCAATTGATCGCATAGGCAACCCTTTTATTATCAGAATGGAACAACAAACGAGAATTGCGAAGGTGAACACCCCAAATATCCAAGGAAACCAGAATCGGAAACAATTCAAGGAGTACAAAATTTTTGGTATAGCCCAACGAAAGCCAACAATCAGGCCAACGTGCAGCCGACCAATGACCCTGATAAAAGGCACCATAACCCGTACTCCCAGCTGCATCAGTGAATAAAGAAACAACTGAATTATCCTGGAAAGGTGTCTGCCAAAAAGAACAGCCATTGTACGAGGAAAAGAAATCATTCCAAACCAACAAATCAGATACTAAAGAAGAATTGATCCGCACAAAATGATTTGGAGATCTACAACCAGCAATAGCTCTATACAGTCTTTTAGAAAAAACACGGCCCATAGGAATTATGCGCGTAGCAAATGCTAGTAAACCCAACAAAGATTGCAATGTGTGAACGGTAACCTTAGGTTTGGAAAGTACAAAAGAAATCATAAACCTCAAACGATCTAACTTGGCCTGAGGTAAACGACATTCCATCAATACAGTGTCAATGGTAACACCCAGGAATTCAATACAAGTCGTCGGCCAAACAGACTTTTCGAGGGCCAATGGGACTCCAAAACATCAGCATGTTAAACGAAATTCAGTGAACAAATATAAGCATTCAAAATTATCTGCCGGACCAAAAAATAAAAAATCATCAAGATAATGTAATACATTAGATGAACCCGTCAAGAAAGTAACAACCCATTCCAAAAATGTCGAAAACGTCTCAAAGTAAGTACAGGATAAGGAACAGCCCATGGGAAGGCACTTATCATAAAAATAAAAACCATCGTGATGAAAACCCAACGAGTTAAAGGCCGAAGGGTGTATGGGCAACAGGCGGAAAGCAGATTTAATATCAGCCTTAGCCATAACAGCAGACACACCCAAGCGACGAATCCTGAAAATCGCCTCATCAAAAGAGGTATACGTAACAGTACTTAATTCAGGTTCGATTTCGTCATTAAGAGAAAAACCGGCTGGGAAAGATAAATGATGGATAAGGCGGAAACTATTGGGTTCCTTTTTAGGAACCAAACCTAAAGGAGAAACACGAAAATTAGCAAACGGAGGAAATAAAAATGGGCCCGCAACCCTACCTTCAGATATTTCCTTAGCAATTTTACCAGAGACAATGGTAGGGAAACGATGAACAGAGACAAGGTTATCACAACAAAGACAACCAGGGCCAGAAAACTGAGGCAATCAAAAACCAAAAGAAAAACCCTCAACGAGAATTTCCGCCATCCTGCGGTTTGGCCAACTGAGAAGGAACGGCAACGGCAATTTCACCGGTGTTACTCCCAGCACGAAAATTATCCCTAGAAGGAGCAACCATGTTAGAATGCAATCTTTTAAAACAACGGGAGGCAGGATGATTACCCGAACAAGAAGCACACTCGTGTTTATAACGGCACGAATTTGGCCATTTACACTGTCCCTCATTAAAACTGAAACAAAAACCCTTTTTAAGTTGTAACAGTTGCGAAGAAGACACAGGCAATGTGGGTTTACGTGGTATAAGAAGGTTCAACCACAAACCCACATCTTTAGTCCCCCAAGACATATTTTTATGAATAGCAATTTTCTGACGAAAAGACTCGTCGTAAAAAAAACCAAGCCAGCCCAGGAAAATTCTTGTAAGCCTCAAGGATAATCTCAAGATGTCTAAAAAGGCCACTGCAGAGCTCCGGGTGCCGCTCACCCATAACACTAGAGAAAATACAAAAGGCCTGTAGCCAGTTATTAAAATTTCGTGGAGCAGATTTTCTCTTGTCGTCGTCAGCCTTCTCTGAATCCCTAACATCCATACGATTTTCTTTAAAGGATGGCAAAAGAGAGAGTATCTCAATATATTCGCCTTTCCAAATTTTGTTTTTTACAGACGGCGATAAATGGAAGCCAAGCGGAGAAATTTCACACGTCATAGCTTCTTTAAAGCAACATTCAGGAACTGAATGTGAAGACGGATTCAATAAAGGCAGAACATTAGCATCAGCGACCGGCGGAACATGCGCAGGCGGTCGCACATCCACAGCAGGTAAAACCCCAACATTGAAACCCTCAGAAAAACATTTTTTTAAATTGTCAGCAAAGGAAGCAAAAGAAGACATACATAACATTAAATTATGCATTTGATTAGACTCACCACTAGATGTCATCTGTGGCAAAGAGTGAGGTAAATTTACAGGTCTAGCAGACCCCAAATTAGCATCAGAAACAGCCTGTGTAGAATGCAGTGAACCAGAGGGGTTAGCTGTAGGAAAAGAACAAGCACTAACATCATCAGAAATCAGCAAAGGGTGCATCACAGGAGACAACAAAACATCATTCACATTATCCATAGCTAAATCAGGGAGGAAAGAAGAGGAAGACAAAGCAATATCATCAACAGGATTAAGGCCAGTATGAACAGTGTCTGAGTGAACAGGCATCATTAATTCAGCGTCCCGCAAAGAGCGCTTCTTATTACCTTTACTCTTACATTTCTTTTTGAGTGGAGGTCCCCGGGATTCGATCCGGCGGACCGACGTCGTTCTCTCCCTCAGCTCTATGCCAGTATCCACTGCGCATAAGCTATTTCCAGCCGAAGGAACCGAGCCAGCAGCCGAAGAGGAAGGAGGATCCACCGGCGTCATCACAGGCGGAGTCGCGCTGTCAATCACCGCAGGCGCCCATGACACAGCAGGAGGACGGACCGGAGGAGGAGCCCTGGCCGGAAACGAAACACCGGAGGGACCTGGAAGAGAAGCCATGACCGGAGGAGGCTGTGGGAAAGAGAGAGGGGGAGAAGGAGGAGAAAAAGAGGCAGATGAGGCCGGAGGAGCCGCCGAGGAAAGACAGAAACGCAGCCAGGAATCCCCGTCAGGAGCAGAGGCCCGCTCCATCATCTGACGCAGCAGATTTTCCATGAGCAAAAGCAAAAGGAGACAGACTCAGGAGATGTTTCTTCTTGAAGTGCTGCCGTTGGTCTGATGACCCTTAATATTCTTCTTTCTTCTTATTGGTACTTCTAGTCACCTGACCTTTCTTAGAAGCTTCCAGAATTTTTTAATAAAGTTTAATGATAACAGTTAACTGATCAATAATTAACACTACAATAACTGCCTATTTGTTTCAGTCCCTGTTCCCATAGGCAGGGGTCGCTAATGAGCTTCTCCTGCCTTTCATTCTGCAGATAGTTATGTTTTCATGTCAGATTTTTGACAAAACCTCTATGGTGTATTTAAACTGCTCTTAACTTGGGTTTTTTTTTTCAAAGATGGGTTTCTGAAGACGAATCATTCCTGAAAGTTTACTCACTATTATTTGAGGTATCGTTTTATTTATTGTTTACAACTATATATAGAGTACTGTGCAAAAGTTTTAGGCAGATGTAAAAAAAAACCCTGCAAATTAAAAAATGCTTTCAGAAATGGACATATTAATAGTTTATTTGCCCACCCTTTGCCATCAAAACAGCATTCATTCTTCTAGGTACACTTGCACACAGTTTTTGAAGGAAGGTAGGTTGTTTCAAATATCTTGGAGAACTAACCACAGATCATTCTGTGGATGTGGGTTGCCTTAAATCCTTTTGTCTCTTCGTGTAATCCAAGACAGACTCAATGATGTTGAGATCAGGGCTCTGTGGGGCCAAATCATCACTTGACTCCTTGTTCTGCTTTATGCTGAAGATCGTTCTTAATGACATTGGCTGTGTGTTTGGGGTGGTTGTCCTGCTGCAGAACAAATTTGGGGATAATCACATGCCTCCCTGATATAGGCAGTCCACGAGTTACGAACGGGTTAGGGACTGCCTTTTTATTCTTAAGTCTGATTTGTTCGTAAGTCAGAAGTGCATGTGCAGAACGGCAGAGACGTCCGATGTTTTCTGCTGGTTTCTGATGTCGTTTTTCGATGTGCCCGCCAACGCTGCCTCCCGTTCGTAAGTAGGAGTTGTTCACAAGTCGGAGGTTCGTAACTCGGGGACCTCCTGTAGTATGGCATGGTGGATAAGTATCTACCTGTATTTCTCAGAATTTCTCAGAATTGAGGACACCATTGATCCTGACCAAATCACCAATTCCATTTGCAGAAATTCAGCCCCAAACTTGCAAGGAACCTCCACCATGCTTGCAGACACTCAATATTGTACCGCTCACCTGCACTTCGCCAAACTAATTGCCTCCTGCTATAGCCAAATATTTAACTTTTCGACTCATCAGTCCAAAGCATCTTCTGCCATGTTTCTGCATGCCAGTTCCTATGTTTTTTGCATAGTTGAGTTGCTTCGCCTTGTTTCCATGTCGGAGATATGGCTTTTTGGCTGCAATTCTTCCATGAAGACCACTTCTGGTCAGACTTCTCTGGACAGTAGATAGGTGTTCCTGGGTCCCACTGGTTTCTGCCAGTTCTGTGCTATTGGCACTGCTGAACATCTTTCGAAGTCGAAGGGAAGAAAGCGTGATGTGTCTTTCATCTGCTGCATTAACCCCCCTGGCGGTATTCCCGAGTCTGGCTCGGGGTGGATTTTCAATACCCAAAGCGGTATCCCCGAGCCAGACTCGGCATCGCATCGCAAGATCCATGTAGAGGATACTTACCTTGTCCCCTGGATCCTGCAATATCTCCCCGCTGTGATCGGCGAGCCGCCGTGTCTCACTCGATTCACAGTGCCGAGCTCCGTTCCCTGCGAGCGTTGCGACGCACGGGGACGGAGTTCGGCAGCAAATTCAAAAAGTTAAACAAACAGTATAGATACAGTATACTGTAATCTGTAAGATTACAGTACTGTATCAAATAATTTCACATCCTATTTGTCCCTAGTGGTCTGCCCAGTGTCCTGCATGCAGTTTTATATTATAAAAACTGTTCTTTCTGCCTGGAAACTGGAGATTGTCCATGGCAACCAAAACTGTCCCTTTACATCAAAAGTGGCTTTAGACCAGCTAGAAAACAGTGATAATAAATTATAATCACTTGCAGAATTGAGCGATAGTGATTTGTGGGGAAATCCGTTACCAAACACTAAAAGTAACGAAAGCGACAATTCTGCAACTGAGCAAATTTCAGTGTTTTTGATTTGATTACATTATTGAATAACTTTTATTATTATTATAATATTATTTGGTATAATTATTTATAGTTATTATTATATTATAATTTTTGATTTCATTTTTCAAACTTTATCGTACCCGGGATGTCTACTAGACTCTGGTTTGGACAGATTTAAGTGAATTATTCCTAAGAATTACAGGCCTATAATATAAAACGTCAAATTTCTGTGCAAAATAATTGTACCGCTTTCAGCACCTAAAATCTGAAATAATCATACCACCAGGGAGGTTAAAGCCTGGTACACACAATAAGATTATTATTTTTTTTTTTTTTTTTAAAGCTAGTCTCCATAATCAAAATGAAGATGTTACTAAAGTTACAAAATTCCTTCTTACGACAAGATAAAAACTTGGAAGTGATGTGAGAGAAAGGGAGAGAGAGATTGATTCCCAGCTCACTTGCCAGCTTGCAACAAGTCCTGCTGGAAAACTTCTATTTTTGGAGCCTCTGTGCTCCAACCTGGCCCTTTAGTCTACATGGTAAGTTCTGCCAACAACAAATATGCAGCAAAGCTGTTCATTTAAGTTGGTAATGTTTGATGGCAGAAATCCCAGTTCTGCCAACCAACTTGTATGGGACTCATAAGGTCAGCTGACAATAATGTCTAGCATTATACTCAACTCTCCCCTGTCTTCCTCTGGATTCCCCTATTCACACTATGTACTTGAGGATGCAAATACTGTGCCAGCTCTCTAAAGGCCTGATACCTATTTTATAGCAGTATATAATTTGCCCATAACTGGACTGTGTTTTCTTTTTTCAAATTCATTATCTTTTAGAGCATACAGTCAAAGGTTGGGCTTAGAGTGTATAGCAATGCATGAACACATTATTGTTTGATATCATGTGTGGAAGTGGTTTAAAAAACAGATAACAAACTGGAATGTGCATTAACATAACTCATATGTAGGTATAGGTATCTTCTTCGGCCTGTTTGTCTGAGTTTAATCCTTGGTGTTAAGGTTCTAAGACCCCCTGATTTTAAAGCTCTGTGTTTTCTGGAAAAAAACAGGGTTAGGGTGGGGAGGGGAGTATTGGTACATGTATTGTACCAATATTTAATGTATAAGTATTGGTACTGGAAGGAGAGGAAGGGGTAGAGCTGCATTGAGTTTTGTATCCTTTAATATCACGCTATGCAGATTTCACATATACAGTATATATAATTTTTTTCAGCATTATTCACACATACATGTGTATTTTTGTTCTCTTTTTTAAATGTTCTTCTGCATTGTTTATCTTTGTCTTTTATTCCCTCTCTCTGTCTTTCTCTTATACTTTCAATGCCTTCCTCTCTCTTTGCCTCTCTGCTTTATTCTCTCTTCTTTTTCCTGTTCTCTTTCTCTCTACTTGTTTCTTCTTACTTTTTTTCCGCCTCTCAGATGCTTTCTTTCTCCTACTCTTTCTCTTGGTGATTGAAAAAAGTCAAAGAAGTTGTGGAACTTCATTAATGTCATGTATGTATTTTACCATCTAATAAAATTTGAATGATGCCATTATTCTGTGTTTTGTTTGCAAGCGGTCTAGAATTACCACATTAGCTCAACAACCACAGCGGTCATTTTCATTTAGTTGATGCCAAAAGGCTGAAGAGGAGTCAAACTTTAGAAGTGTATTCAGTAGAGCCAGTGCAAAATACAATTAAAATATGAAAGTACAGTGAACACACGTGAACACAAAATGTATTAACAAGAATTAGATCATTGTTAAGAGAATGTTGATTTGCTGCTTCTTGCCTTATTTATCAAGGCTATGTATAACATATCTTCTTGACCAGTGCCTGCAGTGTCCACAGGTTTAGACAAAAATCAGACAGTCTGCGGGGTACAAATGATTGCAATAGAAAACTATTGCTCTACTCAGTGGGAAAAGTGTGTCAGCTAGGTTGGACCCTTTTCTCTGATTCCTTATTGCCTTCCAGTGTTACTGCAAGATACATTAGTACTCATTTAAATCATTATTGTTAGTCAGAATGTAGCTACAGCAAAACGCTGTGAAAAAAAATCAAAAGCAAGCCTTCATAAAATAGGCCATGTGCAAGAGTGCCACTTTAACCACTTGACCTCCGAAAAATTTACCGCCCTTGATGCCCATTTTTTCGATATGGCACTGCGTTACTTTAACTGACATTAGTGTGGCCATGCAATGCTGTACCCAAACAAAATTTGTAATTTTTTTCCCACAAATAGAGCTTTCGATGGTATTTGATCATCACTGGAAAAAAAAGACAATTCTGAAAAATTAAAAAAAAAATAAATCTAATTTCTTTATAAATGTAGGCCAATATGTATTCTGCTACATATTTTTGGTAAAAAAAAAAATCCCATTAACCATATATTGATTGAGCTTCTAAAACCTATGGTGTGTGTATATATACTGTAAAATATATATGTGTGTGTGTGTCTCTGTCTCTGTCTCTCTCTCTCTCTCTCTCTCTCTCTGTTTCTTTCGTTCTCTCTCTTTCTCTCTCTCTCTCTCTCTCCCTCTCCCTCTCCCTCTCCCTCTCCCTCTCCCTCTCCCTCTCCCTCTCCCTCTCCCTCTCCCTCTCCCTCTCCCTCTCCCTCTCCCTCTCCCTCTCCCTCTCCCTCTCCCTCTCCCTCTCCCTCTCCCTCTCCCTCTCCCTCTCTCTCTCTCTCCTTTGCAGGTGCAGGGACACAAAATCTACCACCCCCCCTGTCAGACAGAATGGAGGCCTGCCTTGTTTACATAGAGCTTTGTTCTGTGTCTCTGCCCGATGATCGTCAGGTGCCAGCGGGCATCCATTGCCCGGGACCGGGACCCATAGATTGGCTTCTGCTGTGGAATAATGACCATTGGTTTTGGCTGTTAGTAAATCATTTGTGATTTTTAGGAGGGCAGTTTCTGTGAAGTGCTGTGGGCGAAATCCAGACTGAAGGGGATCAAGAAGGTTATTCACAATGAGGTGGTCGCTCAGTCGGTTGTAGACTAAACGTTCAAGAGTTTGGAGGCAAAAGGGATTAAAGAGATGGGTCTTAAGTTGTTAAGATTGGTGGGGTCTGAGGCCTTTTTTGGTATGGGAGTGACTAGCGCATGTTTTAGTGGGTTGGGGAAGATGCCAAGGAGTGTAGGATTGAGTCAGATGGTGACCGTAGTATTTGAGAAGGAACAGGATCCAGGGGGCAGGAGGTTAGGTGGGCACTAGAAAGAAGTGTTGTAAAGCGCTCTGCAAACTGTTGGCACTATATAAATCCTGTATAATAATAAGTACCCCGATAGCGGCTGCTGAGTGTTGTAGTCCACCTGTCACCCTGCCCAGCTAGGCACATGATTTCCAGTCACTCTTTAGACAGAAAACAGTCCATGCACTTTGTTTTTTGTTTTTTATTGAGGGGAATTAACTTGGATGGGATCAGGGAATATGGGATGCCCACTGAATTGCAGAATATTTACATGGGATCAACTATACACTCCTTGTATATGCACTCCAGTCTTCACTCCAGCACAACACTTGGTTGCAAATTATTCCTCCTCAACATCTCCAGCAGATCACTTGCTTGTACTTCCAGGATCAACTAGCACAGGTTTAGGCCTGACATTGGCTCAGCCAGGCCTTGCAAGTTTTGTGGGTAGGGACCTGGGATCCCTATGGTGTAGCAAAAATATAACAGTTCTAGTTGTCCTATACGTGGCTACTGCTCCCAGTACCACCTCTTCAGGCCCTGCCAACCTGCATGGTTGCAGCTGCCTCTCTCTCCTGCCCATTCTTCCACAGTCCACTTTTCTTGTTCTGCACCCATTCCAGACTGCTATCTCCCAGTCCTCTCAGGCATGCCTTCCCAGTCCTCCTGACAGTGCATCACTCACCAGCCCTCCTGGCTGTGACTTGTTGTTCCTCCCTGGAGACTTTTCTGGCACTGCTCTCTCCCGCTGTCCTCTCCTGGCTCCTGTGCCTCCATTCCAGTGTTTCTGAATTCAGTCCTCAAAGCGCCCCAACAGGTCATGTTTTCAGACGCTCAATTATTTTGCACAGGTGATTTGATCAGGCTCCTGTGCCTCCATTCCAGTGTTTCTGAATTCAGTCCTCAAAGCGCCCCAACAGGTCATGTTTTCAGGCTTTCAATTATTTTGCACAGGTGATTTCATCAGTTTCACTGCCTTAGTAATTACCACAGCCGTTTCATCTGAGGGAAATCCTGAAAACATGACCTTTTTGGGGCGCCTTGAGGACTGGAATTGAGAATCACTTCTCCAGTCCAGGACACCTCCACGTGTTCTCAGAGGGTCCCGTCCACACCCGAGCCCAGGCCCAGGCCCAGGCCCAAGGTCACCCCCCCAGACTGGGGAGCTCCCTCAAAGGCCACCAACAGCCTAACACTCCATCTCCATCTCCCTCAGCTGGGCTGACCCTAGGTATTTAAGGAGGCCTGCCCCCTGCCAATCCAAGTTGGGAGATTGGTCAGGGCTCCTTTAAAATACCCCAAGCAGCTCCACCTCCCCTCTCCACCTCTCCTTCCAGAAAACACCAGAGCATTCTGGAAAAAAGTTCGAGGTCCTGGTGATGCTGCTTGTGAATCTCTACCCTGAATCACTCCACTCCCAGACCCAGATGAAAACACACCCAGACTTGGCTGGCAGCCAAGCCTGGAAATTTACCTACTCTTACCAAAACACAGCACTACACTTCTATCACACTAGAGAGAGAGTGCTACAAAATAATAATAATTTCAGGTACCTAGTTAGGGTTTGGATTAAGGGAAATAGAAGTGAACCTAAGGCAGAATAAAAATGATCTTTTCATTTTTAGATTTTTTTTTAAATTATTTTTACACCCCTTATTATATTCACTATTTGTTTTGTTTTTTTAGATTGCACAGAGATTCCAGCCTGTTAAACCTATGAAGCGGAGACGTGCTATGACTATTGGAGAAAATTTTACAGAAGAAAAACTGGACCAAAACCGATATACAGCTAGATTTTTAAATCTACGTAAAATGGAAGAATGTTATATTTTTGTATATACTTCAAGTTTTTTTAAAAGGCTGCATTATCTTTTAATTGCATGTAAAAAATATAGATAATATATTGACATAGTAATTAGGCGTATATTTTGCCTTTTCCAATCCCTTCTTCCCTCATCAACTTGCTAATGAAATTTAAAAAAAAAAAAAACCTTTCCATTTTCTTTATGTACCTTATTTTAGACCCAGTGATGTTATTATCAGTGGGTCTCTGTGCTTCCCTGTTCAGTGCAGGCAATACACTGAAATCATCACAAGCCCATGTTTCACTACTGTTCTCAAGTGCCTTCAGCCTGATGCAAGAAGTGAGCTAGCTCTTGGGAGGAGTTATGCAAACAATAAAATACCTTAATATGTGGGTGTCAGCAGTGCCGCCTTTCATTATGTGCAAGCTTATGAGGAGGGGGAGAGAGGCAGCACAGCCCGCACCTCCTCCCAGCTCCCTCCTCGCCGCTGGGCTGACAGAAGTAGTGATGTTGCTGTCACGACTCCTTTCAGCCTTATAGTAGAAGGAACGTGCGACACCCAGGGCAGCCACCCCTTCGGCCCACCCCTTGTCCCAGCCCTGGATGTCAGTCTGGAGCAATGGTCATTTCTAGGCAGGCTGCATTTGCTTGCAGCCTGCCCTGGGTAAGGCCCGCATGAACTTTTGAGCCTCTATGTTTACAATAACTTAAATTCAATGAATGATGGGCTAAGGACAGTTAAGCTGGGAAAGAAAGTACTAGATGATGCTGGATGTTTCCCAGATAAGAAATGAGGTGGGCTCTATCTGACTTGCTGCACCTTCTATTGCACACTGTGGGAGGTTTAAAGTGTACAGTGAAATCCGATTAAGTCATTTCAGTACAGGAGAGGAGCCTGTACAAATGTGTAAGACTGAAGTTCAGATTCAATTCAGCTATAATCATCATTTCAAGATAAAAGTTTCATAAACCACAGAAAGAAAAAAATCAGCACTCATTTTCAGTCACTGATTGTGTTATTTTTATTTTTGTAGAAATAAGTCCAAAGTGAGAAATATAAATATATTACAATTGCAGATTGGTTAAACATTAATCCAATACTGCAACTGTCTCTTTGAAATTGCTGGGAACATGCAGTGGGATGTTAGGTGTTGGCATTTCTCTAGGCATGCTTTAGAATAGATAATAATCTTCTGTAGCGCAAAGATATCTTCGGGGGAGCAAATTATCTTTAAATCTACCTGTGTGACAAATTTTCAGGTAGTTTTTGGGTACTCGGGGGCAGAAGTGCAGCATCCAGCTCCACTGCCAGCAGCCTTTCAAAATCTGGACGTGGCTGGACACTGTTCTTGTATTTAGGGCAATATATGTTCAGGGATGTATGCCCCAAACTCAGGAATTCACTTGCAATCTAGGTTTTCTTGTCCAGCAGCAGTACATGACCTCACTAAACATGTTTGAATGAAAGAGCAAAAATTCCCCCCCAAATCTTGTAGAAAGCCCACCCAAAAAAAGTGAAGGTGCAAAGGTGGGGGTGGAGGGAATTCACATAAATGCCCGTGTTTTTATAGTAGGATGTCCAACAAGCTATGGTTAGGTTTTAACAACAATTTTGCCAGTTATATTACTAGATGTTACAGATTACAGTGTCTGAATAAAGTAGAATTCAAGGCAAAACCTAACTAGTCATAAAAATGTTCCCTCCCCCTCCTAACACCTATGCTTACTAACCTCTGTAAGAGGTGGCTACAGGGGAGAGAGCATCAACATTGGATGGAAGCCTATGGGTGGTATCATTGCTCCCAGGCATTGCCATTTGTTGTCAAGTACTCCCTTGACAACAACTGGACCTACCCAAAAGTAGGTAAGAATATAAATCTTTCTTACACAGGTTAGTCAGCATCAGTGTTCGGAGAGGGGAGGGAGCATTTTTAAGACTAGTTAGGTGGTAGCCTGGAATTCCACTTCAATGTTCCACTAAAATCTGTAAAAATGATCAAATGTTACGAAGAGGGACCATAGCCAACAGCATCCTCAATTGGTGTGCTTGTGATCAATATAGTGCATAAAGGCCCATATGATGATAGAAGTGATCCCACCAGTTGTGCAAAAGGCTACATCATTTCATAATTTCCCCTCATAAATCAGACACACGTAAATAAATACACTAATGCCGCGTACACACGACCAGACTTTATGTCAGAAAAGGTCAGACGGAATCATTCCGTCGGACATTCCGATCGTGTGTGGGCTTCATCTGACTTTTTCTTTATAAAATTCCGACGGACCTAGAAATAGAACATGTTTCAAATCTTTCCGACGGAATCAGTTTCTATCGGGAAAACTGCTCGTCTGTATGTTATAAACGACGCAAGGGCAGCTATTGGCTACTGGCTATTGAACTTCCTTTTTCTAGTCCCGTCGTACGTCATCGCGTTCTAAACGATCGGAATTTGGTGTGATCGTGTGTAGGCAAGTCCATTTCAGCGGAACTCCATCGGAAAGACCGTCGGAGTCTATTCTGACGGAGAGTCCGGTTGTGTGTACGCGGCATTACAAATGTGTGTCTTGTTTCTTGTGCTGGATTGCAGGGTTAGCACATTGTGGATAGCTTTTGAACACTGCCAGGATAGTTTGTCATTTATTCAGCGAATAATGTTAAAAGAATATTAAGAACTCTTCAACTTTTTCCCCAAATACATGAAATAAAACAACTATTTATTCATTTAAGTTTTTGATGGGGGTCTGCACTACTCGTACCTTCCTCAGTAAGCAGCCCTGGCATTATTTAAGACACTAAATTGACTGCCTATTCAAGAATTGGGGAACAAGGAAAATCCTCTTAAAACTGATTTGTAGTAAGTCAACTTTAAAACCAGGAATTTAGCAGAACCTTCTTTAAACTCATGTTAGTGCAGAGCTAAATCAAGTGAAGCTGCTTTAGAATTTCATGAGGGTAATTATGATTGCGAAAGCAACAGTTTTCAATTAGTATCGGTTATATGTGGACACACCTACATGAATTTTACATGTAATCTTGTGATCAGTGCAATTATTCTGTTTTGTAATAAGGATCTGTTTTACTATTTGTTGTACAGTTTACTTTGTAAAATCCACGGACGTTTGCCAGTTTCTGTTTTTAAGTGTCATTTGAATAGCGTTTGATGCTAAAATAAGCAACACATATCTGTAAATAATTTTTATAGGGCAGATAATTTTTTTAATGTGTGCAATTTTTGTAAACCTAAACTAAAGACTTTGTTTGAAAATATTTATGTGTTTGTTTTTCCTTTTTTCTCTATGCAGTAATTCCTTTTAAATGTCCTAACGCACATACGCATGTTTCCATGTTCTTTTATTTATTTACTCACTAACTGTAGTTGTTTTATCTCTGATCCTGAGCTTCCATATTCATCTACTTGTCGTGGCCATTACAAACCATGGTGTGGATGCAGGGCTTTTTTTCTCGGAGAATAGGTGCAGGAACTCCCCCCGTCTGAGTCACCCCTTGTCTCTGCACCTACCCACCTCTGACCACATCCCTTGATTCCACCCCCTACCCACCTACCAGTACTGCCCCTTTTAGAGAATACAGAACCAATTACCATTTTGTGGTGCTAAATAATTTGTATGGAACATGTTAATGAAAAAAAGAAAAGCAGTAAAGTAGATCCCCTGCAGCTAGGAATAGAATCCCAGCAATAGATCCCCACGCAACAATGGACTCTACCCCAACAACAATAGATTTCCTGCAGCAACAGTGAACCACCCACAACAAAATATCACACCCAGTAACAAAATATCCACCCAAACAACATTAGACCCCCCAACAGCAACAACAGATCTCCCAGCAGCATCAATAGATCCTCCAGCAGCCAGTAAAAATAGACCTCTCCCTCAACAGTAGATCCCTTCCAGCAACATAAGACCCCCACCCTCAGCAACAATAGATTGCCCATCAGCAACAATAGACCCTCACACAAACTCAGATCCCCAGCAGTGACAATAGATCCCCCAGCAGCCAACATCAATAGACCCTCCAGCACACCCCACGCTATTACATACATTCAGTGCTGGAGGTGCCGGAACTGTGTTCCCCCGCGTTCCCGCTGAAAAAAAGCCCTGCGTGTATGTCAGTGGGAGAGTTTTCCTTCAGCAGATGTGAGGTTCCATAGCATAGCTTGGAACTCTAGCAGGTAAATTTTACTGCTGAAGACTCTGGAACATGTAAGGAACTCGTAACTGATTTAACACCTAAATGTCCTAAAATATAAATTATGGGTGCAATGAGTTACACATTTCCTTGTCAAAAGATTTTATTTAGTTACATTAATAGGCATAACATACATGTTTATGAATAAGTGATGACAATTGGAACGAAGCTCATTATTTACATGAGTAAATGAAAGTACAAAACATGTAATATATTACATTATATAACTTGGAGTATTGGTGAAGAGATTTTAAGAGGGTACAATTTGAATAAAGTAACCAATTCAACAGTTGTAATTGTGGAGAATCTGTGAAAAGAATAAGGCACTTCAAAAATCATAAAGGGGACGGAAGAGAGAAGATGAGTAAAAAGAGGGGGAGAAAAAGGGAAAGAGAAGAGTAGAGAGGGAAAGAAGTTTACAAGATTGATCTGATAGCCGGTGTGTGGTAGAGTAAGGTCCTAAATCCATCCTTTATAATCAACTACCATGGCAGGAGGACAGAGTCCTCTAAGGATGATGGTAAGGAAAATTGAACCCATGGGTGCCATGTGTTTTTGAATTTGGGGATTTGATTACATTCTATAGCTGCCATTTTTGTGTGAATCGTGAAGTTACTCATTCTGTGCTTTGTCTCAGCTACCACCAAAGAAGGGAATTTCTATGCTTTTATAGAGAGACAAAATATAACGAATAATTCTGTGCTACCCAAACCACAAGCAGCTAACACAGCTAGTAGGATATAAGCAAAAACAAAATAACAAAAATAGTGTAGCGCTAATGTAAAACAACCATGTGTTGTGTAATGTAAAGAGCAATGGATTTCTCAGATACACATATCTCATATATAAAAAAGAACATCAAAGGATGGAAAAGTTCAAAAAGTCCACAAGGGATGTGTCTTGCGAATTGATAGTGGTCTTCAACATGTATATGACCTCATATTGCACGTATTCACAAGCAAAGAGACATCTGGTTCAAAAATGCATCACCACCAACATTAAGAAGGCTTACCGGAAGGTGTAGACCCAATAAAACCTACGTTAAACTGGGTCAAACGAGCTTAGGTCCACAACGGCTGATGGACTATCGTGGAGGATGAAAGCAGACCCAAAGATGGTGTATGGAGCGGTGTAAGCCTCAGGCGTGATGTCTGGGTCATCCAGGACCAGGATGAGGACTTCAGGGTCAGATCCAGATTCACAGCTGAGAGCACAGGTGACCCTTGATGGAATGATCCTAGCCAAGTCCAACCTCCCTCATTGATTGCAGTGAATGGTCAGTCTGTCAGTCCCCCAGATGAGGATTATTTCCCCTTTTAGTTAGGCTGTGTCCTATTCAGACCTGCTGACAGCGCAGACTTGCAGCAACAGACAGCTCAGTGACTGCACTGATAGGCGACACTGGGCACTGAAAGGCTGCAAAGATGGGTTCTTATGGGTGGCACTGATGGGCACTGATAGGCGGCACTGCTGGGCACTGATAGGCACTGATGGGCACTGATACGTGGCACTCATGGGCACTGATACGCGGCACTGATAGGCATCCCTGGTGGCACTGGCAGTGGTAGGCACTGGAGTGGGCACTGATTGGCAGCTGCCTGGGCATTGATTGGCAGCTGCCTTTGCACTGATTAGTATTTCCCTGGGGGTCTAGGGGGCATACCTGGTGGTCCAGTGTGGCTGGTTTCCCTGGTGGTCCTGGGCGGCTTCCCTGGTGGTCCTGGGCGGCTTCCCTGGTGGTCCTGGGTAGAACACAGACCCCCCCTGTCAGGAGAGCAGCCGATCTGTCAGACGCGAGTGAGGAAAAGCTGATCACCGGCTCTTCCTAATTACATCGTGATCAGCCATGATTGGACACGGCTGATCATGTGGTAAAGAGTCTCCGTCAGAGACTCTTTACCTGGATCGGTGTTGCGGGGTTTCAGACTGACACCCCGCAACAACGATCGCCGCGATGCGCGCCCCCGGGGGTGTGCAGCGGCTCAATATCCTGCGGACCTCATATGACGCCCAGTCAGGATATTGAAACCACTTTGCCGCCATCATTCTGCTATATGGCGGGCAGCAAGTGGTTAAGGAAGGATAGGAGAGGGTTGTGTGGGGATTGTAAGTGGTGCTTAAATTTTCAGCCTATCCCAAAGAGATATAAAGTGTTTAGTGATAGGGTTACGCAAACCAGGACGGTCTTTAGGGCATAGCCATAGTAGATTTGAGACCAATAAGGGATCATAGTCAGCTGCTTCTATCATCACCCATAAGGGAGTTTCTTGTGTTGCATGATACAGGGGGTCCCCTACTTACAAACACCCGACTTACAAACGACTCCTACTTACAAACGGAAGGAGACAACAGGAAGTGAGAGGAAATCTACCCCTAGGAAGGGAAATTCACTCCTGTAAGAGTTAGCATGGGAAAAAGGTGTCTCCGCTGATGCTTTATCACCAATCCTTATTTCCCTAATAACCCCAAATTTTCAAAATCCAATTGTCATTGGGACAGAAAGTGAGGTGAAATCTTCTGAGCAGGGGCACACACAGCAAAACAAATGTTACAGGGGTGATAGCCTAGGGAAGGGTTATCTAAAAGACTTAAAAATAGATTTTTTGGCTGGAGCTACACTTAAAAAATTTACCTGTTCCGACTTACAAACAGATTCAACTTAAGAACAAACCTAAAGTCCCTATCTTGTTTGTAACCCGGGGACCCCCTGTATTTGGGTAAGCTTGCAATATGAGCAGCTTTGTAGTATGATGCAAAGTTGGGAAAGTCGAGGTCACCTTTAGAATTGGGAAGATATAATGTGTGGAAGGGTATACGTGGTTTGGAGGATCTCCATACAAATGTCGTCGCCCTTTTTTGGATTAGTCATGTAAAGTAGGCAGGAATTGGGATTGGTAGGACTCTGAATAAATATAATAATAGAATAGTAGAATCTTGGCTAGGTAATTCTACCTAGCCAAGATAGTGGAAGGTGTGACCATTGTTTCATTTGCTACAAATTTGTTACATGTTTTAGGGTAGATGTGTAGTTGGCTGAAAAGAGATCTGAAAGGGAAGCTGTTAGGTGAAGTCCTAGGTATGGGATTGTTTTCTCTGCCCAGGTAAAGGGAACTACTGTTTTTACTGTGTCTATTTCTCTCTCAGATAGGGATACATTTAGTGCTAGGCACTTTTTAGGATTGATTATTAGTCCTGAGATGTAGGCATACCTACTGAGGATAGTTAAGAGATTGGGGCCTGAGACCTGAGGAGATGATAAAAATAGTAAAATTTCATCTGCGAATAAGCAAAGTTTGTGGTGATAGCCTCCTAGTTCTTTTTTTAATTTTAAAATATTTTTTTATTTATTCAGAAATCCGAATATACAATCATGTATACAGAACAATAAACACAGGACTACTGTAATATCATTTGTTCTAAGTATATATGGGTAAAATAGATAAGAATAAAATAATAACAAACAAACAAAAATGGAAAAAGAAGAAATATAGTATACTTCCATCTATGTAAACATGTCTAAAATATACAGGTAACAATTCAACTCAATAATATCAATCTCAAAATATAAACCTTCGCTTACCCCAAATGGGTTCAAGCTGTAAACAAAGTTTATTTATTAAACTCTTGTAATGTATAGGATAGAGGTAAGTTATTTTTGATATCCAAAAATTAAACAATTAAAGGTTACAGGTTTTTAACCGCTTCAGCCCCGGAAGATTTTACCCTCTTCCTGACCAGAGCACTTTTTGTGATTCAGCACTGCGTTGCTTTATCTGACAATTGCGCGGTCCTGCAACGTTGCTCCCAAACAAAATTGACGTCCTTTTTTCCCCATAAATAGAGCCTTCTTTTGGTGGTATTTGATCACCTCTGCGATTTTTTATTTTTTTTGCGCTATAAACAAAATAAGAGCGACAATTTTGAAAAAAAACGCATTATTTTTTACATTTTGCTATAATAAATATCCCCCAAAAATATATAAAAAAACTTTTTTTTGCCTCAGTTTAGGCTGATCCGTATTCTTCTACATATTTTTGGTTAAAAAAAAATCGCAATAAGTGTTTATTGATTGGTTTGCGCAAGATTTATAGCGTTTACAAAATAGGGGATAGTTTTATGGCATTTTTTTTTTTTTTTTTTATAATTCATTCTTTATTAAACATTTTTCTCTTATTACAATAAACATTTACATGGCTCATCTCCCCAAGACAGAGGACAATATTCAACATCCTGGTTTATATATACACGCCAACAACAGGGATGGCTCCCTCTACACCCCCTCCCCTATACCCTAAAAAAAAAGAGCAGAAAAGAGAAAAAAAAAAAGCCCCAGTTTTATAAGAGTGCTATAAAAATAATTTAAGATCTTCCAATATTGTACTCTGTATACATTGTTGACTTAATACGTGTTAAAGGAGAGGGAAAAAAAAAATTTGAAAGAAAGGGAGAAGACCTTTCAAGTGCTGTGCTCTATATGTGTCATTTACTTATTACACGTGAAAGAAAGTAAAACAAAAACTCCAATTTTATGAAAGTGTTATAAAACTTATTTAAATTATTCAAATATTAGTGCTCTATATATATTATTGACCTGTTATGTGTGAAAAAAAAGAGGGGGGGTAAACCCTCCCCTCGTTTATAAATGCATTATAAAATAATTCAAAAAATGTTCCAGTGCTTGTGCTTTGTGTATGTTATTAACTTATTATGTGAAAAGGAGAGTAAAGAAAAAAAAGGGGGGGGGAACTTACCCTATTTATTAGTTGATTATATAAAAATTCAAAAATATCAAGTGCTTGTGCTCTACCTCTGTTACCTATTAAATGTGAGGAAAAAAAAAGGTTAGGGGGATAAACCCTCCCCTCATTTATGAGTATATTATAATAATTCAAATAATTTTCAAGTGCTTGTGCTTTGTGTATATTATTAACTTATTACGTGAGAAAAAAAACAAAAAAAAACAAAAAAGGGAGGGGTAAGGGAAGGGGGAGAGTGGAAGAAGTAAGCAAATGCCTCAGAGGGAGCCATCCAGTATAATCAGCATATGCCACACAATCACTAATTTAATTTAATAGTCTTATCAGCAAACAACAAATACAGAAAAAAAAAGATATAAAAGAAATGTTGTGGATCAGTCCCTACTTTTTTTCCCCAATTATCAAATTCCCCTTTAGAGTTTGTCTTGACTTCCGGCAATGGCTTTTAATTCATTTTATCTAACACCTTATCAGTTTTCCCACTTTGCCCATATTTTTTCAAATCTGTCCTGTTTATTTCTGGTCTTATAAACCCACCTTTCTGCCTCCATCATCTCCTCCACCTCTCTTTTCCATTCTCCTAATGTGGGGCATGTAGCCTGTTTCCAGTACCTGGGTATTAACCTCTTTGCTGCGTTTAGTAAATGTGGTGTGAAACTATTTTTATAAGATTTTGTGGATCCAATAGTCACATGGAACAGGAAATGTATTGGTGTTAATTCTATAAATTTATTTGACATTCTTTTGATCCATGGAGCTATTTCTTCCCAAAATACCTTGATCTTAGGACATGTCCACCAAATATGAAGATATGTACCCCTATCTTTACATCCCCTCCAGCAACGAATATCTGCATTTGGATATATCTGTTCTAATCGCACCGGGGTTCTGTACCAGCTAGTCAAAAATTTGTATGACATTTCCTGAATAGATGAGCTTACAGATGATGAGTGTGTTACTTCTATTAATTTTTTTCTTTGTGATGGGGTAAATGTACAGTTTAGTTCATTTTCCCACTCTTTAATAAAATATGGTGTTGTGGTTTCTTGTTCGCTAAGCATTAGTTTATACATCTGTGACAATAAATTATTGAGTTCTGATATCTTCATACACATCTTCTCAAATGTGGTTAACGTATTTTGGGGCCTTATTTAGTGTTCTATTTTTTTTTTTAAAGTTTCGCATTTGGTTATATCTCCATCTTGCCATCTTCATGTCTCCTTGTAATGATATCAGTTCTACTTGGGACATAAGAGTGCCTAGGGGGGCATATCTTAAACACATTGTGTTCCCTCCTGATTCCCATGGACCTAGCACTCCCTTTTCTTCTCCAGAGGGGAACCATGGATAACCCCCCAATGGGGCTAAAGGAGATACTTTAGGAGCATATTTACCCGTTTATTTATTCTATCCCATACTGCCAGTGTGTTTCGAGTTAATGGAGATGTCCATTTAGATAGTCCCCTGTCCTTGGCTGGTATCCATGGTGCCCCCGCTAAATCCCTTTCTGCCATGTTTTTTTCAATCAACACCCATGCTTTGTTTTCAGAGTCATGACACCAGTTTAGTATGCGTACCAGTCTAGAGTCATTGCTCTGTAATACATTGCAATGTCTGGCAACCCTACTCCTCCCTCCTCTTTCCTTCTGCGTAAGATGTTATATGCTATTCTAGCTTTTCCATTCTTCCATATGAAGGATAGGAATTCTTTACGTACCTTTTTAAAAAATACTTGGGGGAGTGGTATGGGTACTGTGTACAGTATATATAATAATCTAGGTATTATGTTCATTTTAAGGGTGTTGATCCTCCCAAACATTGTTAACATATGTCCTTTCCAGCTATGCAAATCCTCTGTTATTTTGGCAAGTAAGGGACTATAATTTTGTTCATATAGTAGTTTTACATCCGAAGCTATATGTACTCCCAAATAAAACAAAGATTTCCTGCTCCAGATAAACGGGTATTTGTTTTGCAGAGATGTAATTAATGGTGATGGCATATGACAGGGTAGTAATACCGATTTCTCCAAATTTATTTTAAAGTTTGATAATTTCCTATATTTTGTCACCTCCTGCATCACTTCTTTAATGGATTCTTGGGGTTTTGAAAGGAAAAATAACAAATCGTCAGCGTAAGCTGATACTTTGTACTCTCTAGGTCCTATTTCTACTCCCCTCATTCCTTTATTTTCCCTTATTTTGCATAGGAACGGTTCTAACACGAGGGCAAATAATATTGGGGACAATGGACACCCTTCCCTTGTACCGTTTCGTATATCCAGACCTCCTGATAGGGTCCCACTAACTTTTACCCTTGCCCTTGGTCCAGCATATAGTGCTGATACCCACCCCATCATCTGTTCCCCCAGCCCTATTCCTCTTAGTACTTCCATCATAAATATCCAGTTCACTCTATCAAAAGTCTTTTTGGCATCCATTGATAGCACTACCCTTGGTGTTTTATTAGGTCCATTCTATATCCAATGGTCAACATGAAGGGCCCGGATGGTGTTATCCTTAGTTTCTCGTCCCATCATAAACCCTTTTTGATCAGAGTGTACCAACTGTATTACTTTATCCTGTAATCTAGTTGCTAGAATTTTTGCTACTAAATTGGTATCTGAATTCAAAAGGGAGATAGGTCTATAGTTTGCGCAGTATTGTGGGTCTTTCCCAGGTTTTGGTATTACTGTCACAAAAGCCAGCAAAGCTTCTGGGGGTAACGGGTTGGTAGCTGTAAGTTAAAAATAATTGCAAATTGGTTTAGTCAAGATATTAATACATTTTTTTTATAATATGCATTTGTTAGACCATCTGGCCCTGGACTCTTCCCCATTGGTACATTTTTTATTGCATTTTTTTATTTCCTCTACCGTAATCTGCTCCTCTAACCTCTCCACCACTTCCAAAGTGAGGGGTGATAATGCAGATTCTTTAAATCCTGACGAATTTAGTTGGATATTATATAGGCCCTTGTAGAACTGCTCAAATTCCATAGCTATGGACTTTGTGTCTATTATGTGTTTATTACCTATTCGTATATTATGAACGTGGGAAATTTCTTGTTGTTTTTTTAATTGTCTGGCTAATAGTTTACCATATTTGTTCCCATGTTCATAAAATCTATGTGCAAAGAATCTATATTTGTCCTTATCCCTTCTATCAAGATATGTGGAGAGTTTTATTCTAAGCGTTTCCAGCTGTTTAGCTTCCTCAGGGTCAAGACTGTTTTTATGTTTGATCTCTAACTCATGTATATTTAAATCCTCCATCTCCTTCCTTTTCTTTTTCTTAACTCGCGACCCATGAGCTATCAGCTCCCCCCTAATGATGTTTTTGTGGGCTTCCCATATCATTTGTTCTGATACTTCTCCTGCTGTATTTTCTTCAAAATAACTTATCATTTTCTTCCGTATATCCTCCGCTATCTGCTCGTCATCTAACAATGACTCATTTAATCTCCATATTCGCTCCCGTTGACTCACAGATGCCGGAAGAAACTTAATCACAACTGGTGCATGATCGTAGATTGTTATTGGTTCTATTGTCACGGCTCTAACATATTCTAGATAATACTGGTCCACCATGAATAGATCCAATCTAGAATATACTTTATGGGTCTTTAAGTAGTAGCTATAGTCTTTCAACCTCTCATTAAAGACCCTCCAACCATCCACCAGGTGGAGACTTCGTAAATATTTTTATAATTGTTTAAGTGCTTTATATGAGGAAACTGTTTTTCTTGATGTAGTATCTAATTCAGGGTCCAGAAAAATATTAAACCCCCCCCCCCCCAAAATTACACATCCCTCCCTGAACTTCTCCAACTTTCTTAACGTTTTCAGTAGGAAGTCTACCATGATGTCACCCCAGAAACAGGGACAAGCCAAAGGTCTGGTATCAGGAAGCAGGCAGGAACAGGTAACTGTAGCAAAGTCTGTGATACAAGCCGGGATCAGGTACTGGAGAGGACAAGTCGGTAAATCAAGCCAGGGGGTCAAACCAGGAGAGCAGATCAGACAGGTCAGGAACAAGCCGGGTCACAACAGGAATCCAAATAGTAATTGCACAGAGGCTCAGGAACACAGGAAGACTGACAAACCAGCAACTGCAGACACTAGCAGACTTCCTTATATAGACACATGTGACGTGCTGGTAGAGATACTGGGTCCTAAAGTCCTTCTCCTGCCAGAGATGCTGGGTCCTAAAGACCTTCTCCTGCCATACGTGCTGGTAGAGATGCTGGGTCCTAGAGCCCTTCTCCTACTGTTGGTTCCTTGACAACTGGCATTATTGCCAGTTCTCCTGCGTCCATTTCCTTGACAGTGCCCCCCCAAGGGGCAGCCTCCGGATACCCCAACGGGCCAATGCTTCGGGATGTCTGCTGTGAAAGTCCTGCACAAGTCTAGGAGCATGCACATTGTTTTTAGGCTCCCAGGTATTGTCTTCAGAAGGGTACCCCCTCCATTTGATTAGATACTGGACCTGCCTACCCCTCCTCCGGCAATCCATAATGGCTTCGACCTCAAATTCTGTTTCCCCTTCTACCAATACTGGAGGTGGAGGTGGCTCTTCATTTCCAGGGAAGGGACTGGGTACAGCTGGTTTAAGCAGGGAGATGTGGAACACTGGATGGATCTTGTAAGTACTGGGTAGTGCCAGCTCAAAAGCCACCGGATTTATCTCTTTTGATTTCAAAGGGACCAATAAATTTGGGTCCAAGCTTCCGGGAGGGACATGAAAGCTTGAGGTTTACTGAAGAAAGCCATACCTTGTCCCCAATCTTAAAGACAGGATTCCCTCTTCTTCTTTTATCATGGAACTTTTTATAGTCCTCTTGGGCTTTTCGCATGGCCTCCTGAAGCAACTTGTAATTGGATTGAATGAACCTTAATCGATCCTGGACAGCGGGAGCAGATGTTTCAGGTATAGTATTTGGAAGGAAGGAGGGATGGAATCCATAGTTCGCCCAGAAAGGGGACTGATTGATTGCTGCATGCAAAGAGTTATTATATGCAAACTCAGCACAGGGAAGAAGGGAGATCCAGTCATCCTGCAAGCAAGTACAGAAACATCGAAGGTACTGTTCTAAGGTCTGGTTAGTCCTCTCTGTTTGACCATTGCTCTGAGGGTGGTAAGCTGAGGAAAGACACACTTCTATTGATAGAGACTTGCAGAGATCCCTCCAGAACTTAGAGGTGAACTGTACCCCTCTATCGGAGACAATACTATCCGGTGATCCATGTAATCTGCCAATCTCTTTAATGAACATGTTTGCTGTGTCTAAAGCGGAGGGTGTGCCAATCATCGGAAGGAAGTGTGCCATTTTGGAAAGGTGGTCTACCACCACCATGATGGTGGTGCATCCCCCAGAGGGGAGCAGGTCTACTATAAAGTCCATGGACATTTCTTTCCAGGGTTGTTCAGAAATGGGTAATGGCCTCAAAAGTCCCCATGGCTTGGCATTGGAACTCTTGTTGTGCAGGCAAATGGTGTAAGAGTTCACATACTTTCTGCAGTCCTGTCTTAGGCTGACCCACCAAAATGAGCGCTGAACAAGTTCAGTGGTTCTTCGTATCCCGAAATGCCCGGCAAGTTTATGGTCATGTGAAATTTTTAGAACTTGAGTCTGACTGGCTGGGGAACAAAAATTTTATCCTGGTGCCATAAAAATCCATCTTGGTTTCTCAGTGAGGACACTTCTGATTCAGAGCACTGGGTTGAGGCTTGCTTGATTAAGGTCTTTAAGTCAGGTTGGATAAGCAACTACTATGGGTGGATAGTATCGTACTTGGCTCTGTCGTTTCAGGGGTGTCCGGAAACATTCGGTAGAGTGCATCTGCTTTCCCATTCTTGGAACCTGGCCGATATGTAAGATGGAAATTGAACCTGGAGAAGAACAGAGCCCAGCGGGCTTGCCGGGGTCTTAAACGTTTGGCTGTCCTGAGGTACTCCAGGTTCTTATGGTCTGTAAAAATCATAATGGGATAAGCGGCACCCTCCAATAAGTAACTCCATTCTTCTAAGGCAGATTTAATGGCCAGAAGTTCTCTATCTCCCACATCATAACTTCTCTCTGGTGGGCTCATCTTTCGAGAGAAAAAGGCTACGGGGTGAAGAAGAGCCTTAGGTCCCTGCCGTTGGGACAGGATTGCCCCTGTAGCTACTTCAGAGGCGTCCACTTCCAACACATAAGGCAGGGTCGGATCTGGGTGCTGTAGGATTGGTGCGGAAGTGAACAGATTCTTTAATTTGTCAAAGGCTGTCTGGGCTTCTGGAGACCACTTCTGGTGGGTCAACTGAGTGATGGGTGCTATGGTGGTGGAGAAATCCTTCACAAACCTCCCGTAGAAGTTGGAGAACCCCACGAAGCGCTGAACACCTTTCTTGTCCGAAGGAGCTGGCCAGTCTAGTATTGCTTCCACCTTCTTCGGGACCATTGCACTTCCTTCTGTGGAGATGATGAAACCCAGGAATTGAATAGATGTTTTTTCAAAATCACATTTGTCTGCCTTGACATATAGTCCATGTTTTCTCAAGGTTGAGAGCACCTTTTTTACGTGTATTTGATGAAGCTCCAAAGAGGCAGAAAAGATGAGGATATCATCGAGGTATATGATTACAAAGTAATCAAGGAATTCCCAAAAAATGTAGTTCACTAGATGCTGGAACGTAGCTGTGGCGTTGCATAACCCGAATGGCATCACAAGGTATTCGAAGTGGCCGAACCGCGTCCGAAATGCTGTTTTCCACTCATCACCCTGACGTATGAGTACAAGGTTATAAGCGCCCCTCAGATCCAATTTAGTGAAAATCCGGGTGGTTCGGAACCTTTGAAAGAGTTCAGGAATGAGAGGCAGTGGGTATCTGTTCTTTACAGTGATCATATTGATTTCTCTGTAATCTACACACGGCCGCAATGTGCCATCCTTCTCCACGAAGAATATACCCACCCCAGCAGGAGAAGAAGAGGGTCGGATAAACCCCTTTTCAAGGTTCTCGTGAATATATATTGGTAGGGTCTCCAGCTTGTTTTCAGATAGGGGGAAGATTCATCCAAATGTGATCTCGGCCCCCGGGAGCAGTTCAATTGGACAGTCATAAGGCTGGTGAGGTGGGAGGACATGGGCCTTTTTCTTGTTGAAAATGTCTAAAAACTCATGATAAGCTGGAGGAACATGCTGGAGATTACTGAGAGCAGGTTGCACCGCCAGACAGCTAACAGGCTTACTGGAGCTGGGAGTAAAGCAATGCTGCAGGCAATATACTGAAGAAAGAGAGATTTCCTTCTTGGCCCAGTTGATTTGTGGGTTAAGTGCCTGCAGCCATGGAATTCTCAGGATGATGGGAAACATGGGAGAACATAGGACGTCAAAGCGGACAAATTCTTGATGTCCAGTATCTGTAGTAGTGAAGATGGGCATTGTTTCCTGGGTGACAAGTCCAGAACTGGGCAGGGAACCATCGGCCTAAAGAACCTCAAGTCTTTGCTTTTTTTCATAGAGGGTCACACCAAGTTTCTTAGCCAGAGATAAGTCCATAAAACAGCTATATGCCACGGAATCAATGATTGCTTGTAGCCGGATCTCCCTTTCTGCCACTTGTAAGGAGATGGGAAGAACAAGGTAAGAATGGCAGGATCCAGAGACTTGGAGATAGGTGGAACTTGGTGGGTAGACCTTACTGGGTCTTATGGGGCAGCTGCATAAAAAATGTCCGGCCACTCTGCACTACAGGCAGAGATTGGCCTGCTGGTGGCATTTTCTCTTCTCAAGTATAAGGGAGGAACAGGCCAGGCCAACTTGCTTTGGTTCCCTTTCTGGGATTGCAGGGCAAACAGACATGGGTGCAACAGCAGGAGAAAACTTGGGTAGCATCCGTGTAGGCTAGAAGGATTGAGCACGTTCCGACCACCGTTCCCGCAGGCACCTGTCAAGCTGAATGACTAGGTGAATAAGTCCGTCAAGAGTGTCGGGAATAGCAATTCGAGCCAGTTTATCCTTAAGGACCTCAGACAGTCCTTGGCGGTACTGGAACCGGAGGGCTGCCTCATTCCAGCTTGTGTCGGTGGACCATTTGCGGAAATCCACGGTATAATCTTCCGCTGGGCGTTTTCCTTGCCGTAGGGCAACTAAGGCAGATTCAGCGGAGGCCGCACGCTGGGGGTCATCGTACAACAGAGTCATGGACTCAAAGAAAGTGTCCATAGTATTCAAAGCAGAGTCTTTTTGTTCCAGCAGGTTATGAGCCCAGGCTTGGGGTTCCTCAGATAATAAAGAAATGATAAATCCTACTTTCACAAACTCAGAAGCAAAAGTTCTAGGTTGGAGGGCCAGGTACAGTAGGCAGGCATTCTTGAAGGCCCTGAACTTTTTCCGATCACCGGAGAATCGTTCGGGTGTAGGTACCCGTGGTTCAGGAGGAGGCAAGGACACTGGAGCCGTGTTAGAGGAGGAAGAACTGGAGTCCACAAAGGCTGGAGCAACAGGCAAATGCTGAAGCCGATCCTCCAATCAGAAGTATCCATCCCGGAGCTTCTAAACAGCTTGCGTAAGGGTGGTGACTTGTTGACACATCATCTTGAGAGGGGAAGCACCTCCATCGGCCTCGGTCATGGCTGGTTTGTACTGTCACGTACCTGGTTGGAGGCCGAAATGCCGAGAGGGCTCCCCTTGCGGCTGAGTGCAGTACACCCCTGAAGTTGGGTACAGAGGGTGTAGTGCCCAGAGAAGCACAGGTTGCCAGATGGATTCAAGAGAGAAAATCTGGTGGGCACCAAAAGGACACCGGGTAATACAGGAAACACAGCTGGGCTAAAGTCTATAGGAATCCTCGGTAATACTTGGCAAGGTGTGCACAAGGAACAGTAGTGGAAGCCAGGCCAGGGGCCAAACACAGTAGATCCGGCAAGAGGAAAAGGCAGGTTGCAGAAATAGGGACAAGCCAAAGGTCTGGTATCAGGAAGCAGGCAGGAACAGGTAACTGTAGCAAAGTCTGTGATACAAGCCGGGATCAGGTGCTGGAGAGGACAACAAGTCGGTAAATCAAGCCAGGGGGTCAAACCAGGAGAGCAGATCAGACAGGTCAGGAACAAGCCGGGTCACATCAGGAATCCAAATATTAATTGCACAGAGGCTCAGGAACACAGGAAGACTGACAAACCAGCAACTGCAGACACTAGCAGACTTCCTTATATAGGCCCATGTGACCTGCTGGTAGAGATACTGGGTCCTAAAGCCCTTCTCCTGCCAGAGATGCTGGGTCCTAAAGTCCTTCTCCTGCCATAAGTGCTGGTAGAGATGCTGGGTCCTAGAGCCCTTCTCCTACTGTTGGTTCCTTGACAACTGGCACAATTGCCAGTTCTCCTACGGCCATTTCCCTGACACGTGCCATTGTTTGGGGCATATAAGGAAGCAAACGTATAAGAAAACCCATACAAAGTTTCTTTAATAAATAAAAACCTCCCCTCTGGGTCTGTTTGTACTGCTGTGGAAATCAATGGACATGTTTTCCCAAAAGCTATAGATAAGCGTTTATTGATTGGTTTGCGCAAAAGTTATAGCGTTACAAAATAGGGGATAGTTTTATGGCATTTTTATTAATAATTTTTTTTTTACTAGTAATGGCGGCAATCAGCGATTTTTATCGTGACTGCGACATTATGGCAGACACATAGGGCATTTTTGGGACCATTGTCATTTATACAGCAATCAGTGCTATAAAAATTCACTGATTCCTGTGTAAATGACACTGGCAGTGAAGGGGTTAACCACAGGGGGCGGGGAGGGGTTAAGTCAGTACTAGGGAGTGTTTTCTAACTGTAAGGGGGATGGGCTAGCTGTGACACATCACTGATCTCTGCTCCCGATGACAGGGAGCAGAGATCAGTGACACTGTCACTTGGCAGAACGGGGAGATGCTGTTTACATCAGCATCTCCCCATTCCTCCTCTCCGCGAGGCGATCACAGGTATCCCCGATCAAGTCCGCGGCACCCGCGACCAGACTCATGGAGCTCCCGGCCAGCACAGCGGCAAATTCAAAGGGACGTACCTGTACGCCCATTTGCCCAGCCGTGCCATTCTGCCAACCTACATCAGCGTGCTCCAGTCGGGAAGTGGTTAAATAATAGGACGCTCTAGGGTGATCCATCCAAGCTTGCCATTTTTTTTATAACTAGCCATGTGAAAGTTTTTATAAGCTAACATCAGCTCATATTGTGCTTGTATATTCAGTCTGATAATTACATTGGATATGTTCGGAACATTAAGAGATTTCTATAAAATAGATATTGATAGTCTAGCTGCTATAAGTATGTGGGCTACTATTGTTCTAAACATTTGTGGGAGATCAATTAATATTCCAGTGAAATCCGCTAAGGTTTTAGAAATAGTGTTCCAAAAACTTTGGAAATTTCTGCAGCTCCACAGGGAGTGGAGTAGATTCCTTATGTGTTCATTACATCTCCAGCATAAAGGTGAAAAAGAGGGGTACATTTTTGATAATCTATACGGAGTCAAATACCATCTCAGGATGATGCTTTTCTAGATGTTAGTAATGCCTTCCGCCATTGTTCTCCTGTAAAAACCTGTGACAAGTCATTTTCCCATTTAATTATATGAGGATTTTTGTACCCTATAGGATAATTGGAGAGGAGTTCATAAAATAGCGAGATTCCTCTTCTCTTCTGATCCTTATGGTTAGTTAAAAATTCCCATATAATTGTAGGAATCGCCATTTTATGATTTGGGTTGAAGTTATTTAATCGGGAACATCTCTCCATTTTACCTAGTACCATTGCTCTGTAACTTAGGGGCAAATCATTAAACATATAATAACCTTGAATATTCCATTCACATGTCTTAATGCGTATTTTACAATATTCCAAAATTTTCACTGTTAATAGTAATGACGTTTGTTTTTCCTCACTTTTAGTTTTGGACAGGATATGTTTCCATGCCATCAAGGTGGCTTTGATGCTGAGTAGGTTGGGAATAGTAATTTTCTTAAATAAATGAAAAGCCATAGATAACGCATACATATTGTGTCCTAAAGTAAATTCTTTTTCAATGTTTACCCATAATTTATCCTCCGAAGAGGTTAACCAATATTTCATTTGGTCCATTAAGGCCGCGTAGTAATAACCTCTTATATCTGGTAGGCCCATTCCACCTACTACCTTGGTGGATGTCAGTATGGAAAAAGCCACTCTAGTTTTTTTCCCATTCCATATATATTTTTTAGTTTTGTGTTAATTTGCGTAACAAATTTGGTAGGGATTAAAATAGGGAGGGTACGGACATAATACAGAATTTTGGGTAGTGTTACCATTTTAAACACTGCTATTTTTCCTACCCACAAGACTTGTGTTTTTTGAAATTTTTGTAGATCTTTGTGTACTATATCCACTAGTGCGGGAAAATTGGCACCATAAATTTTGGAGGAGGGGTAGGCAAGTTTAATTCCTAAATAGGATAAAGAATTTTCCTAGCAATTAAAATCATATTTCCTATGCAAATTATCGGTAATATCAGTATTAAGGTTCATTGGCAGTACATGACATTTGTTTGGGTTGATCTTGTAGTAGGACACATTTCCAAACAATTCCAATACATTCTGAACAGTGGGTAATGAAGCCTCAGGATTAGTTACTGATATTATAACATCATCCGCAAATAATCCTATTTTGTGCTCGTATTTACCTATTTTGATTCCTGTTATGTTCGGGTTCGTTCTTATGGATTCCGCAAGAGGTTCAATGGCCAATGAAAAAACAAGGGGAGATAAGGTGCACCATTGCCTAGTTCCATTAGTCAAATTAAATCTTTTTGATTATATATCCGAGGTATAAACCGTTGCTGAGGGTTGTGTATAAAGAGCCATTATGGCTGAATGTATAAATCCTTTAAATCCGAATTTTGTTAGTGATTTGGAGATAAAATCCCAATGCATCCTGTCGAATGCCTTTTCTGCATCAATAGTTAGGAAGAGGGAAGGCATTTGACTATTTTCTATTTGATTTATCAAGTTTAACATTCTTCTTGTACCATCTGGTGCCTGTCTTACTTTTACAAAACCTATTTGGTCGGGATTTATAAGATATGGTGTTATTTTTAGCAATCTGTTGGCCAAAATTTTTGCATATATTTTTAGATCTGTGTTATAATAATAGAGATATGGGTAATAGTGTAATAGAGATATGGGTCTGTAATTTGGGGAATATATGGGGTCTTTCTCTGATTTTGGAATAGTAATAATTACTGCTTCTAGCATTTCCTTGGGGAATTGTCTGGTGTTTGCAAGTTGATTAAACATTGTACTTAGATGTGGAACTAAGATATCTGCACAAGCATTATAGTATTCTGCAGATAGACCATCATTTCCTGGAGCTTTGTTTTTGGGTAGGGATTTAATTACTGTAAGAATTTCATCTTGTGAAATAGGTGTATTGACTTGTTCAAGAGTAATGTTATCAATTTTAGGTAGATTTACTGACTTACTGACTTAAAAAATCAGTTATACTATCAGGTGTAGGTTGTAAAGTGTTTTTATCATCCTTAAGATTGTATAACGATTCATAATAATCCGAGAACGAGTCTGCGATTTCTTGGGGATTATAGTGAGTTTTATAAGTTTCATGGTGAATTATTTTCGTTATTTTATTCTTGTTTTGTCGTTGGCGTAATTGATTAGCTAAAAATTTACTGGCCTTATTATTCTGAAAATAATAATGTCATTTCATTCTTTTAAGATATTTGTCGTGGTCTGTTATTAAAGCGCATCTTAGTTTTTTGTGTACTTCTTCTAGGTTAGAAATGTCCTGCATTAGTTTATTTACCGTTGTTTGTTTCTTTTTATTTTTGAATCATTATTCCCCTTATAAACACTTTATGGGTACACCATACATTTGTTTTGTTCAAGGAATCATCGGTATTAAATGCAAAAAATTCTGATAGATTTCTTTTTATCACAGATAGATTTTCTTTTTGAGATAGTATGAAGGTATTATTTCTCCATGGAGTATTGGTGGTGGTGCAATTGGGTCCTGTTTGTATTTCTATCGTGATAGGAGCATGATCGGACCATGTTACATTATGTATTTTAGCATTCATTATCTTCTGTAGCAGGTATCTACCTGTGAAAAATAGGGTATTCTTGAATAGGATTTATGTACATTCGAGAAAAAAAGTGTAATCTCGTTCTGTGGCATGAAGACATCTCCGTTGATCATATAAATCTTGGAACAATTTATTTAGTCTAGGTCTAGTAGGTTTTTCCTTTTTAGAGGTATCCATGAATGGGTCCATAGGAGCGTTGAAATCCCCACACAGAATAAATTGGCCTTTTGTATTGATCTTTCTAATGAAATAGTCTTCCGTATAAACCTTTGTGGATGTTTATTAGACGCATAGAGATTTATGATGTATAAGTTGTATTATCAATATTTGCCACTATGATAATATATCTTCCCTGAGTATCTGTTTTAAGATCTAGTAGTTGAAAAGTGACAATATCTTTTATTGCTATGATCACTCCCTTTTTCTTTTTTTTATTGTTAGAAAAAAAAAATATGTGGAAACTTATGATGTGAAAAATTAGGTGCCTTGTCCACTGAAAAATGTGATTCTTGTATGCACACTACATCACTTTTGTATTTTATCACATCTTTCCATAGAGCTCTCCTTTTGTATGGGCTATTAAGGCCCTTGGTATTAAGTGACATAGGTTTAATAGCCATAACAGAGGTGGTAATTGACGCTAGTTAATGATAACTTATCATTAATTGAAAAAAACATTACCTCATCAATGTTGTTGTTATTACCATCTGTAAACATTAGAATTTGATGTTGAACCTTGTAATTCACAAAAGAAAAAAGAAACATACAAATAAACATTACAGATAACATTAAATAAGAAAATAGGAGTTGGTATACAACTCCTGTGTACATTGTAGTTGTACTAGTTATCCGAGAATAGGGGGAGAAACAAAACTACCCTGACTTAGAGCTCCCTGTAATTAGAGTTCCTGGATTATAAGTGAGGATTGACTCTGATCCTTATCATAGTCCTTTTAGCTAAATAGTATTATAAGTCAGTTAATGGCATCCTTGGAAATGGAGGATGATGGTCTTCCTTGTTTAGTTTGCTAATGTTGAGGTATTTTACTAGGTAGGGGTTTTTCTGACATATTATCTTCCCCATTTGGAAGCAGTCCCCATAGGCATAGGATCTTCAGAGCTTCTTCCATAGTATGGATAGAGTGTGAGGTGCCGTCGCGATCGATTAGTATGATTGTGGGGAATCCCCATCGATACTGTATTTTGTGGTTCCGGAGTACTTTAGTTATTGAATTCAGATTCTTGCGTACTAAAATCGTTGCTTGGGACAGATCAGTGTATAAAACTATTCCTGCATAGGGATCGGGGAGAGGTGAGTTTTGCCGTGCATTTCGCATTAATTGATCTTTCACTTGAAAGAAGTGTATTTTGGCAATTACATCTCTGGGTAATCTTTCTGGTAGATATGAGGGTTTAGGCAGTCTGTGTGCACGATCGTTCACTAATTCCTGTTGTGGGACAGCAGGTAAAAGCGCGGTTATCATTTCTTTCAAGAATTTCTTCAGATCTGGATTTTTCACATTTTCTGGAATGCCCCGGAATTTGATGTTGTTCCTTCTCGCCCGATCTTCCAGGTCTGTGACTTTCAATTTAAGATTTTTTAGTTCCTCTTCTACATCAAAATGAGCCTCAACCAGATCATTGTGTGCATCAGTGAATTCACACAATTTATTCTCCACATACTCCACTCTGTCACTAATTTCCAATATGTCTTTTTTAGACTGCTGCATGAAGTTAATCATGTCCTGCTGCAGAGCTCCCCTTAAAGACATTACAATTTCTTTAATGGTGGAATCTGAAACAGGTTGCCCTGTGGTGGGGATAGCATTCAATTTTGCATCATAAGGATTTTCACATAGTGTAATGTCATAATCATGAGAAGTTTCACTCACATTTCCTTCAGAAGTATCAATTTTTCTTTTCTGTTTAGGTGGGCAGATAATATCGTTATGGGAATCTTCATTATCACTGAGATGCAGCTCTGTTTGTTCATTCTCACTCTCCTCAGCTTGAACAGCTGCCCTGCTAGCGCCGTGCTGTGAGGAGAATTTAGCGCCACTCTTTTTCTCCTTAGTCCCGGCTGAGTGTCGGTATTCACTCAGTTTGCGGGGCGATTCCCTCTTTTCTTTTCCCCATGTCGCCTGATGGGTCACCTCCATTTCCAGGACTATCTTGTGAGTCCAGGGCTGCTTTAAACGGATTCTAGCCGCTCAAGGGAGTACCGAAGTCACGGATCCGGTATACAGTGCAGCCATCTTCCCTCAGCGCCGGTCAGGCCCCATGATAGCCTCCTAGTTCTTGTCAGACTTTACTTACCAGACCGGTGAGTCCACTTGGGCAAAGGGTGGTCTCCCGTACGTATCCCACTCGCGGCCCCTGGTAGAATGGACAGGAGGCTCGGGAGTAAGGAATGGTAAGAGAGCCTGATGAGGGGATCCAGGTGCTGGGTGGGAAGGGATCTTCAAGCAGCAGATGGAGAACTGGAACACAGGCAAACAGGTACTGAGCAGGAGCAAGCAGGCAGGTCAGGACACAGGCAGAGTTCGGCAACAGACAGGCAACACGGTACAAGGGAGCAGGCAGAAGGGGGTCAAACAAGCCAAGGTCGGGTACGGGCAGCAATCAACGGAGAGTCAGAGGCAGGCCGGATCATCAGGAGATCTGGAATACAGGAACACTGGAACAGGTAGTGGGAACTAAGGAACCGGAAGCTGTTGATTGGGCAGCACCGAGCAGAGTGCATGACAAACCTAAATAGGTCGATTGGCGACAAACAGCACGCGCACGCCGACGCTCACAGGCGCGCGCACACCCACGTGCCCGCATGCCAGTACACCGACCAGCGCCTGCAGGGGCATGCACAGGAACGCGTGCGCCAACGCACACCGGCGCGCACCAGCACCGCGACCAGCAAGGTCAGCTCTCTGACAGTTCTATACCAGTTATTGTGTAAACCAAATTCAAACCTCTAATAAGTATAATAATGAATAGTGGCGCTAATGTGCAAATGATAAGTGATGAGTGAAACAAATATATATGGAAATATTGCTGGTAATGTGACACTTAGCATCAACACCACAATGAATAAAAGCAAAAAATACAAACTGTCTAAATAACTATTTCTCTCTCACTTCACAAGGAACAGTTCTCACTACTGCTGTAAGCTATTGATTCTACACAGGGATTGCCTTATTTGACATCTCTTTTCACATATCTGCATTAGCGCCACTATTCATTCTTATACTTATTAGAGGTTTGAATTCGGTTCACATGTTTCCTTTTTTAAGTGGCAGCTATAGAATTATCTTTTTTCATTTCCTAGAGCGCAGTGGTGGGATTATAGGTATAGGCGGATTCACTTGTAGACCAACAGTTTGACTATTCTAGTTATTGTTGGGTCCGATCTGATGTATTGAGCAAGGGGTTCTATTAAAAGGGCAAATAGGAGGGGGGAGAGTGGGCTTCCCTGATGTGTGCCTCTTTCTATTTTTAAGGAGTCTGATTTGTAACCTGTGTATTTTATGTATGCTTGAGGTCTGTCGTAAAGTGCGGCTATCCATTTATTGAAGTGGGGGCCAAAACCCCATTTCTGGAGGGTGTGTAGCAAATAGGGCCAAGAAACAGGATCAAAAGCTTTCCTGATATCAAGAGAAAGGAAGCAAGAGGGGATGCGGCGAGTTTTGGCAATGTGCGCCAATAGCACTGCATGGCACACATTGTCACCCACTTGGCATGTAGGCATAAAGCCTACTTGATCCCGATGAACAAGATTGCCTATGATTTTGTTGAGGCGATTTGCCAGGATTTTTGCTAATATTTTTATGTCAAGGTTTAGAAGGGAAATGGGGTGATAATTTGTGCAGGATGTATTATCGGAGTTAGGCTTAGGTATCATACAGATAATTGCCATTAGCGATTCTTGTAATTATAATGTAAAATAAATAATAAAAACAAAAAAAAATTTTATTAAAACCCCCCGTCCCGACGAGCTCGCGTGCAGAAGCGAACGCATACGTGAGTAGCACCCGCATATGAAAACGGTGGTCAAACCACACAAGTGAGGTATCACCGTGACCGGTAGAGTGAGAGCAATAATTATAGCCCTAGATCTCCTTTGTAACACAAAACATGCAACCTGTAGAATTTTTTAAACGTCGCCTATGGAGATTTTTGAGGGTAAAAGTTTTGACGCCATTCCACGAGCGGGCGCAATTTTGAAGCGTGACATGTTGGGTATCAATTTACTTGGCGTAACATTATATTTCACAATATAAAAAAAAATTGGGCTAACTTTACTGTTGTCTTATTTTTTATTCAAAAAAGTGAATTTTTTTCCAAAAAAAGTGCGCATATAAGACCGCTGCGCAAATACGGTGTAAAAAAAAGTATTGCGTTGACTGCCATTTTATTCTCTAGGGTGTTAGAAAAAAAACAATATATAATGTTTGGGGGTTCTAAGTAATTTTCTATTAAAAAAAAAACTGTTTTAAACATGTAAACACCTAAAATCCAAAACGAGGCTGGTCCTTAAGTGGTTAAAGGAATATCTTTATCCTAGCACATCCTAATCCTAGCATTATATCAGCATGAGATCTTTGAGGATGGGTTAATTCAGGAAGATTTAATTGGGAAAAAAGCCGTTTGCTTCAGTAGAGTTAAATTCTTTCATTGCAAAGTATAAAGAGGCTAAAGGGGATCGGAATTTATGGACTATTTTAACGGGGTTGCAGGTGTAATTATCTTTTGACAATTTAAGTCAGAATGGTTTAGTTTGTTTATTTAGGGAATTCAGAGCATGTGCCAAGTAAGTGTCAGGTTTATTAGCCTTCATATAGAAGGCATGTCTAGAACAACGCAAGGATTTATCTACATTTTCTGTGAGGAATAGATCATATTCCAGACGGGCTTTTTCTTTTTCTTTTTTAAATCAAATAATTTTTTTTATTTCTTTTATATACAAACATCATAAACAACGATAACAACATACAACCCAGCACGTATAGAGAGGGAATAATAAAAAAAAAAAAGACAAAAAAAAAAAACCTCATTCCTGGCCCCCATGCCCCCCCCCCCTCTCTCCCCATCGCTCCCACATCTATCTGGTCCCCTCTCATCATACATCCAGAATATCAAACCATCTTCTCCACATTTTTTCAAATTTCCCTAGAGTGCCTCTATGTAAAAAGGTATATTTTTCCTTAATTATGGTTTCCCTTACTTGCATTTTCCATTCTGCTACTGTAGGTGCATATGGTGACAACCATTTTTGTGCTATAAGCTTACAAGCCTGAAATAAACTTCTATTTATTGATACCATGTATTCCCCTGGAGTTCTTAGTTCGTCCATGATACCCAGGAGACATCCCCCTGGTTGTATAGACATCTTACTCTCAAATACATTATTAATCATAGATACCACCCCGTACCAATAGCGATGGAGTTTAGGGCATCTCCATATCATGTGTATTAGGTTGGCTGCCCTCCCTTTACATCTAGGGCATTGGTCTGTATCCCTCCGTTTCCATTTAAATAATTTCTCGGGTGTATAATGTACCCTTTGTAGGATGAATAGTTGTGTTAAACTTTGAGTTGGAGATAGAGAAGCCAAAGGTATTGCCGACAGTGCCAATGCCCACTGTTCATCGGAAATTGGCCCTATATCGCCAGCCCATGCTGATCTTGCAGGTATATTCACAGCACCTTTAGTTTTCTCATATAATATGTCATATAATTGTGATATCAAACCCTTTTTTCGTTCCATCTTATCGAGCAAGGCTATTACCACTGATTTATTAAACTTCAATTCATGTGATCGATCCTGTGCTTTTAATGCATGCCTAAGCTGTAAAAATTGAAAAAATCTTTGGTTTGGGATATTATATTAATTTCTTAATTCACTAAAGGTTTTCATCTCATCTTCCTGAAATAACTGTATCATGTACCTTAGTCCCTTCTGCCTCCAAATTTCAAACTCTTCCAGTTTCAACAGTTCCGTATAGCTACTATTGTTCCATATTGGAGTATATGACGTATATCCCTTTATGCCAGTAATTTTTGGGTTTCTAGATTAATTGGGATTAATCCATTTTATTACCCCTAGATGAGTTAAAAACCCCTCTATTAAATCAAACCTCCAAAATTCAAATTAAGGATACAGTGAAATATCTGGGGATAGAGATCACTCGGGACGTAAAAGACTATATTAACTTGAACTTGAAACCTCTATTAAAAAATTTAAGGATAAAGGCCATAGCTGGTGTAAGTTACCCCTGACAGTGATAGGTAGAGCAAATCTTATCAAAATGATTTGGACCCCGCAACTACCTTATGTGTTTAATAATTCACCTATAAAAATAGAATCTCTATTTAGAGAGCTGATTTGGAGGAAAAATCAACCACGTATAAAGTTAACTACATTAATGCTAACCAAAGAAGAATTTTCTAGCCTCTCAATTACAACATTTTTATGGTTGGACAACAGTATCAGACTCTGAACCTATACAGAGGCTGTTACTATCAGTTTATGAAGACTACCCATTAATTTCCCTATTAGAGTCGAGAAACTAATTGTCTGATAAAGGATTTTTTACAAGAATATTATTTGATAAGGTATGTCAGGAAATGAGGAGAATTACTAGACTGGCCTTTTCTAACCAAGTTTTTGTGGCTGAGGAGGGGTTATCTTGGAAGATTACAAAAGCAGTGTTGAATTCTAGCTCTAATTTTCAGTCAAGATTTCTTCGTTTACGCTTAAACTTTGCAGATTGTCACTGAAATACCACACGTAGCATTGGCTTAAGTGCTACCCAGAGAGTTAGTGGAGAAATTTCAGGGCAGGTGTTTTGTATCAGATATTCTTTTAGGGCTTATTCGATTATTAGGCGATAAGATGGGTTTTTAAGCAAGATGTTGGGGAGGTACCAAGATGGGTCATGTGCTTTAGGTACAGTATATGCTATAGTAGTATAGACCACGCTACGGTCTGACCAAGGGATTGGGATTATGTTTGATGTGAGAATCTCAGGTATCATACCAATAGTTAGAAATATATGGTCAATACGTGAGAAGGTTTGGTGTGGGTGCGAGTAATAAGTATATTTTCTTTTAGCCGAGTTATTTTCTCTCCAAGAGTCAACTAAGTTGTGTCTTGAGAGAAGTTGTGAACAGGATTGCTTGAATGGGCTTCTTGGTGGGTTAAATGGTGAGTTATCTAGGAAGGGAGAACCTGGTTCGAATCTCAACACATAATTGTTCCCATCTTGTGTGTGTGATACTACTTGTAGAAGGTGTGATAGAAAAGGTGAGTTGTTTGGAGCATAATATGAGACAATTGTGACTGCTGTGTCCATAAAGTGTCCCATGAGAATAATATATCTCCCTTCAGGGTCTTTAATTTCTGATTTAGGAGTAAATGGGATAGAGCGGTGAAAAGCTATAAGGGTTCCACGCTGTTTGGTGGTAGCTGAGGCCGTGTAAATTTGCTGATAAGAGGAGCTCATAAATTTGGGCATGGAGCTCACTGTAAAGTGAATTTCCTGTAAGCATACTATATGCGCTTTCTGTGTTTGAAAGAAACGTGTAACGCTTTAGTGCATTTCTGCAGTATAATAATACCCTGAACATTCAGGGACAGAATGTTTAAGGGTGCCATGATAGGTGATAAGGGAGATGGTAGTCATCGCTTCTCACAAGTTTCTGACTGGATAGATCAATACAAGTGAACAAGAAGGAGGGGAGGCGGAGGTGGACCGAGCATGGTCTAAAGAAAGGGAAAAACATGTAAAATATGAGGTAAGATATAATACTGCAAGAATTAATTTTTGAAGAAATCCAAGAGTTGCCCGTGATAAGGGAAAAAATTCCCTATCAGGGAAAAAGGGCCATTGTCAATCATCCACATATTAATAGTGGACGATAGAGGGAGGCAAAGTGGGGCACACTGAACTACCGTGTGATGAGGAAAAGCCCTATTAAAAGAAACATCTTTAGGATGTATAGAAACATAGCCTGCACGGCCATAAATAGATGCTGGGTTAACAGCTCCGGTTGATCATATAGGGAGAGGTGTGGGTTATATAATCTGCTTTTTACTTACTACCGATAATAGCAAGTTGTATTGGGGGTATTATGTGAGAGGATTGTGGGTAGGGAAATGCGGGGTGGAATAGGGATCGGGGGGAAGAATGAGCAAGCAGAGCCATATCTGCCCAGAAATGCAATTATAAACTTGGTTAACATAAACATATTGGTATAATAGTGGGAGTAGAGGAGGATGACATCTAGTCTAACCTGCAGCAAGTAAAACTGCATATGAACTGATCGAATCCATAACAAATGCGTAATAATTATTAACATATATAACCAGAATTTGAACACGTGGAGAAAGTTAATACCTAGAATGAGTGGTGAATCTAGAATGATAAAAAGGGAAGTGGTAACCTGTATTCTAAGGACTATTAGATAATAGGGTGTATCTCTACATGCTGTATTAAGAAAGAGCGTTCTATTTAGTATCATGTTTTGTCTATAAAGTAAACGGCAAAAAATGCTTGCAAGGATGCTAGGTAACCAAGTAATAGCACTAAGTAGTCTTTCCAGAATGAGTTTCAAAATTAGACCATATGGAATGTTCCGAGAATAAGCCTTGTTTAGCTATGTGACAGGCTTTCATCGTCTGAACTCCGAAAGAGCGGGTGAAGAAGTGAAGAGATCAGGAGTAACCAGGGGGTAGCATACATTGTCAGTCCATGGAGTCTTCTTGATCCAAAGGAGGGAAGGCTAAACGACTTCTCTTATGGGCATGTTGGTTCCCGTTTTTTTCAGATAGGGAAGGATTGCATGAGGAAGAAGAGGTTGGTAACGTGTGAGTTTTCCACTAGATGAAGGTCCTGTAGTGCCTGTTGTAATTCTTCTGAAGATTTACAGGTAAACTTTGAGCCCTGGTATGTAAAACAAATGGAAAACGGGAATCCCCATTGGTAAGTGATACGATGGTTTTGAAGTACCGTAAGGTGAGGTTTCATTGAACGCCATTTGTTAATGGTCAGTTGGGATAAGTCAGTAAATAGTTGATAATTATGACCCTGGAAGGTTAAGGCATTTTTTTCATGGGCAGCTGCTAATAATTGATCTTTCGTGCGATAGTAATGAAATTTTTTGATTATATATCGCTTGGAGGGCCATCTGTTTTTTTGGGAGTGAGCGCCCGATGAACTCTGTCCATTTCCAGGCATTCTAAGCCGGTTGGAGTTCTTGGAATAGGGCCGTTATGGTTGATTGCAAATCAATTACTGTTTCTTGGATTCCTCTAATTCGGAGGTTGGAACGTCTGGTTCTGTTCTCATAGTCTCCCAGCCTGGAATGTAGGATTACATTTTCTTCTTTGAGATTTTCCATTTCTGCCATATTATCTTGTGCTGAAATTTCAATCTCATCCACTTTAAGTTCTAATGTTGCTGTACGGTTACCCAGTTCTCTTATTTCTTTTGTGAGACTATTTGTAATGTGCTCTGATGTTTGTTTCAGTGCTTTTTGCAACATATGTTCAAATTGCTTTAAAAGTGTTGGGGGAGCAGAGAATTCTTGTGGAGAGTCTTGTGAGGGATACAGTTCAGTGTCTGACTCACCTTGAGAGTTTGTTTGCAAAAGTTTTTGTTTCTGTTTGTGAGAGCACTCTGAGGTGCTGTGTGAGGCAGGTGCCGGTGCCATTTTAGCTGCAGTCCGCGTCTGTGTCTCCTTGATGGAGGAGTTTTTAAACTTGGTGTGGTTGCCTCCCAACACCATTTTATGTGTCCCAAATGGAGCTCCGGGGTCACGGGAGTAAGCGGGAGAAGAGGGTGAGCTTTGTGCCGGTGGGTTCGTTCTTTACCGTGTCTTTTCCTCAGTCACGGAGCGGAGCTCTAGCAGCGCATTACTGCTCTATCAGACTCTGCGCATGCACCCCATGAGTTACAGATTAACCTAAAAAGTAGTTTTATGGCTTTTTTTATGGCTTTAGAGAAATGTTCCTAGTTTGTCTATACTCCCCACCCCTTTTGAACCTGTAAATGCATTTGAAGATATAAAGTGGAAAACATTTGGTAATGGGGCATCACTCATTCCTTTTTGTTTTTTTAATTTTATTTGCAGCGTTGCAATAATGACATGGGGTATGCAGGAGGGTGACTGGGAACTTTGTTTTTTTTTTTTTTTTTTTTCAGATAGCACCAGTTAGGGAACAAACATTTTTTTAGCACCTGCAGTAAATAATGAACATAGCAGCAGAGTAAATGCTGATAGGCTGCTCCTCTTTTGTCTTGTCTTTTGGCAATACATTGCACCTGTAAGTAGGAGAAAAAATCCTCTTATTTCCAAAAAAATGTATTTTTAATTGCCATCATTCATCTGAGCAGCAAAATAGATAGTGTGCAACTAATATGAGCCGTGTGTAACATATCTAGTATTGCACTACACAGCTGTATATAGGAGAAAAACAAAGTTACGCTCGTTCTTCCTTCTAACACATAAATCAAGGGTGAAGATGATCTTCTTGGCACTGAGAATTTGGTGGTCTTTTTTTCAGGGGATGCAAAAATAGTGCTTTCTTTTGGTGGTATTTAATCGCTACTGGGTTTTTTATTTTTGCTACATAACCTAAAAAATACCAAAAATTGTGAAAAAAACCCTTGTGTATCTTAGCTTCTGTTATAAGATTATGCAAACAAATAATCTTTCTTCATAAATTTAGGCCAAAATGTATTATGCTACATTTCTTTGGTAAAAATAACCCAAATCAGCATTTATTATTTACTCCGTGTGAAGGTTAAAGAGTATTCAAACTGTGGTATATACAGTATATTTGGAAATTGCTCAATCCTTATGTACTGATGGCCTTTCTAATTTCTTGAGGTCCTAAAATGCCAGGACAGTGCAAATACCCCCCAAATGACCTCTTTTTGGAAAGTAGGCCGTCCAAGTAGACAGTATTTGGTAAGAGGTATGGCAAGTTTTTTGAAGTTGTAATTTTATGTCACAATATTTTTACAAATGAAGAAATTACATTTTTTTTTCTTCACAATTGCATGCTGTTACCTGTGCAGTACATCATTATCATATAACTGGTGTGGCAGTGATTAGGGATATTGATGACAGAATGTAAAAATAATTAATATATTTTTTTTTTACATACTGTCATCACAGTAGTTCAGTGTCCCCATAGTGACACTGTACTACTCTGGGGGGTGTTTTTGAATTAATTTTTTTTTACACTATTATTGCTTATAACAGTGATGATCTCTGCTATAAGCAATAGTTTTAGCTGTCATGAATGGCTTTCATTGATGACAGTTTGCTTACTATTGTGATCTGTGATTGGCCTGGGTACCATGTGATAGCTGTGAACCAATCAAAGCATCACAATAGTAAGCAAAACAGTCATGAATGGAAGCCATTCATGACTGTTTTGCTTAAGTGTAATCATAGCGATTACATGATATCCCGGCTGCTCACAGTGGCCAGGTACCGAGCGCCGTGATCCCCCCCACCCAGGTGGTGTGCATGTGCGCCGCAACATAACAGTACATCACAGTGCCTGCAGCTGATGTCCACTTGCAGTAAAATTACTGTAGGTGGGCAGCAAGTGGTTAAAGTGACCCTGCCAGTTTTCCTAAAAAAAAAAAAATCTGGCAGATCTCTGCAATAGAAAAACTATTATGCTCACCTTTCTGGTGGCCCACGTCTCCTACCTTACCTTTGTTTAAGCATTGCAGCCTGTGGTTCCACCTCCTAATCCTTTTATCACTACAGGACACAACAGTCATGTAGGGGCCAGAGGATGAAACCACAACACACATCAAGGAACAAGAGCTTCTAACTCTTCTGGAAATGTCTGATGCTGAGGAGTCTGATGGTAACCCCTAGTACTTGAACACAGGGAAGGTAGATGACATGAATCACCAAAGAGGTGAGTATAACAGCTGTTCTATTGCAAGAACCAGTCCGTTAAATGTTTAAGGCAACTGACAGGGTGGCATTAAAGTGCACACATACTGTACCAAAACATTTTTTAGATAGAGTAGGGTTGGGTTTAAACCCCTGATTGTTTTTTTGGGGGGGGGAGATTTCCCTTCACATCCTGTAATGCAGACAGAGCAGAAAATGAGAGTAAATCTATCCAAAGTAAGGGGAATTCTACTCTAATGCCACGTACACACGGTTGGATTTTCCGACGGGAAATGTTCGATGTAAGCTTGTTGTCGGAAAGTCTGATCGTGTGTACACAAGTCCGTCGCACAAAAGTTCACGCATGCTCTGAATCAAACAGAAGGAGACGCACTGGCTATTGAACTTCCTTTTTTATAGTCCCGTTGTACGTGCTGTACGTCACTGCGTTCTCACGTTCAGAATTTTTGGCCAACATTTGTGTGACCGTGTGTATGCAAGACAAGTTTGAGCCAACATCCTTCGAACAAAAATCCACGGTTTTGTTGTCGGAAAATCCGATCGCATGTACGCGGCATTGGATTAAACAGGTGTCCGTATTGAAAGACTTCCCCTTTATACATGTCTTAAGGCCAACTGAAAAATTGTGCATTTCCCATGTTTTTCTATTACAATAGGACAAATAGAGAGGTTAAATCTGCCTAACGGCGTCACAAACAGAAATAAAAACTTGACAGGGGTGCTATATCTTCATCACTCAATATTTGGATAGAAAGGATTTTCCGAGCGTGTGTACACAAATCTGTCAGACAAAAATCCAAAGTACAAACACACATGCTCGGAAGCAAGGACGAGCCAGAAGCGGTCGGTCTTGTAAACTAGCATTCGTAATGCAGAATTAACATTCGTGACGTGGCAAATTATGAAATCTCAAAATGCAGTGCACATTCTCTTCTTCTTTAATGGGATAATAATGAAGCTGCTTTGCTGGTGATACTGATGGACTTATTGCAAACAAATTTTCAAAGGCTTTTTTTCCTAGTGATATCAAGAATAATATTATTATGCTTGTTTTTTTTTTTTTTTTTGGTGCAAGTTACCACAACACCATTATCCTGTAGTTTTTAAGATCAAAAATACAACTATGTTGGTGTCCCTTGTTAATTTTACATTGTATTTTTTGTAATTGCCTACTCCCAAACTGTCATGTGAAGTAAAACACATAGCCAAGTATTATTCTCCACAATTTTTTTTATTGTGCATTAAAAAAAGAAAACAAATAAAATTAGACATGCTATCTGTCAATAGAACTTAACCAAAAAGTGCATTCTATGCATCCAAAAATATAGAATATAGAAAATATACCAAATCAAATAATTTTTCAACCAAAAAATAAAATAAAAGCCTCATGCATGTGTCCTGCTTCTTAATATAGGGGGTCAACAATGCAAGAGTTGGTGAAAGCAGGGGTTCGTCATCCAGAGATAATTCCAAAAATCATCTGGATTATTCTCCTGAAGCTCCCGCAGCAAAGGCATATGACAATTGGTCACAATTAATAAAGCAACCAATTTATGGTCCAGGAAATCCACCTCCTCCTGTTCCCGGACTTGGGTCAATAACTCCAAGGCCAAAAATAAATAAAACGTTATCTCCTTCAATTCCGCAACATGGCTGGTTGACGAACGGATGTTCAGAAACAAACTGAAAAGTGAGAACTGAAAAGTGCGAAATGAAAAGCGCAAATCGACACTCACCAAACTTCTACTAACACAAAATTAGCAGAAGGAAAACAAAGCGAGGTGCCTGACAATTGAACGTCCTCTTTTTCGGCTCGTAGTACATCTAGTACATCACTACGTTCGTGTTTGTTGGCTGACAATTGTGTACCGTTTGTATGCAAGACAAAATCCAGGCACACACCTTCGGACAAAAGTCTGAGGTTTTGTCTGTGGAAAATCTGATCATGTGTACGAGGCTAAAGGCTAAAGTTCATTCAAACCCACATCTTCTGCAAAATGTTTAAGTGTAACTTTGGGCATTGTTACTGAGTTGCAGAACTTTATTTGTCCACAAGATGGCGGTGCCAACTGGTTTGGCCTAATTGTACTGGAATACAATAGCCATGGGCAGCCTGGGAGATGTAGTTTTGAAGGGGAATCTTATTTACATCTGTCCTGGGGCCACAACTACAAGGCCCATAAGCACCTGGAGGGAGAAAGGATAATATAAATGTAAAAGTCCGGGAACGAGCCAGGGAAATAGGAGGAAATACACCAACTGGGAAAGAGTGTGAGAGCTGTGTGTTGTTGAGCTGTGCTGTGCCAGGCTGAACTGTACCAGACTGGGCTGTGCCAATGCTAAAGAGCAGACTGCTGTGCTGGACACTGAGCCTGGGAGCTGACAGGGAGAGTGGGTATCTACCAACCATAATAGCTGTTCAAGTCGCCTTCTCATTTGCTGCTGTTGCTACATCGCTGTTTAAGGGGGCCCCCACTATACAGACTACTTGCTGCTGCTCGAGGACTGCCGCAGAGGGATCTGGTGAGAGGGTCTCCAAGCCACATTTTAGCGAAAGCTAGCTGTTAACCTTTTCCTTTAGCCTAAATCTGATTCCACTGTCACTCAGCCATCAAAGCCAAATACAGGTATCTAAGCCTTCAATATTCTAGAACACCGACTTTGCTTAGCTCTCTGACTCCCTGGATACCTAATACCTTAAACTTTATACTTCCAATTACTTCTTTGAACTGGCTTTAGTCTCTGTCTAGCTGAACTTAGGAACCTTCTTACCTAACAGGCTTGACTTTACAGTGGGTCTTTGTTGCTTGGCACCCCTTTTGAGTCATCTACACCTATCTGTGCGCCGGTGTTTAAAGGGCCCAACATTTTTAGCAGAAACTTACCATAAGACTTCCCAAGTCACCATGCTCCCCTGAGAGCAGAAATAGGTTGCTTGTTTTGAGCTTCCAAGGCCTAACCCTAGCCCTTGGTCTGAGAGCCCTCAAGTGACGTAGCCTGTTTTTATTTATTTTTTTAGAATTCTTCTTGGTCACTTGAGGTGAAACCCCTCATTCGAAGAGCTACTGTTTATGCTCTTAGTACTGTGGTATATGCTGAGTTAGTCTGGAACTAGACGAGGGTGCGCTTCCCTATGCACCAAAAGGCCACTTAACTAAAACTTAACCTTTATTGTAAATCATAAAAGGTACGTAAATGACTATAACAGGTATACCTAAAGGATGAGGTCAATGTCATTATACAGTGGGGACGGAAAGTATTCAGACCCCCTTAAATTTTTAACTCTTTGTTATATTGCAGCCATTTGCTAAAATCATTTAAGTTCATTTTTTTCCTCGTTAATGTATACACAGCACCCCATATTGACAGAAAAACACAGAATTGTTGACATTTTTGAAGATTTATTAAACAAGAAAAACTGAAATATCACATGGTCCTAAGTATTCAGACCCTTTGCTCAGTTTTTAGTAGAAGCACCCTTTTGATCTAATACAGCCATGAGTCTTTTTGGGAAAGATGCAACAAATTTTTCACACCTGGATTTGGAGACCCTCTGCCATTCCCCCTTGCAGATCCTCTCTAGTTCTGTCAGGTTGGATGGTAAACTTTGGTGGACAGCCATTTTTAGGTCTCTCCAGAAATGCTCAATTGGGTTTAAGTCAGGGCTCTGGCTGGGCCATTCAAGAACAGTCACGGAGTTGTTGTGAAGCCACTCTTTCATTATTTTAGCTGTGTGCTTAGGGTCATTGTCTTGTTGGAAGGTAAACCTTCAGCCCAGTCTGAGGTCCTGAGCACTCTGGAGAAGGTTTTCGTTCAGGATATCCCTGTACTTGGCCGCATTCATCTTTCCCTCGATTGCAACCAGTCGTCCTGTCCCTGCAGCTAAAAAAACATGCTGCCACCACCATGCTTCACTGTTGGGACTGTATTGGATAGGTGATGAGCAGTGCCTGGTTTTCTCCACACATACCGCTTAGAATTAAGGCCAAAAAGTTCTATCTTGGTCTCATCAGACCAGAGAATCTTATTTCTCACCATCTTGGAGTTCTATAGGTGTTTTTTTAGCAAACTCCTTGCGGGCTTTCATGTGTCTTGCACTAAGGAGAGGCTTCCATCGGGACACTCTGCCATAAAGCCCGACTGGTGGAGGGCTGCAGTGATGGTTGACTTTCTACAACTTTCTCCCATCTCCCGACTGCATCTCTGGAGCTCAGCCACAGTGATCTTTGGGTTCTTCTTTACCTCTCTCACCAAGGCTCTTCTCCCCCGATAGCTCAGTTTGGCCGGACGGACAGCTCTAGGAAGGGTTCTGGTCGTCCCAAACGTCTTCCATTTAAGGATTATGGAGGCCACTGTGCTCTTAGGAACCCTAAGTGCAGCAGAAATTTTTTTTGTAACCTTGGCCAGATCTGTGCCTTGCCACAATTCTGTCTCTGAGCTCTTCAGGCAGTTTCTTTGACCTCATGATTCTCATTTGCTCTGACTTGCACTGTGAGCTGTAAGGTCTTATATAGACAGGTGTGTGGCTTTCCTAATCAAGTCCAATCCATATAATCAAACACAGCTGGACTCAAATGAAGGTGTAGAATCATCTCAAGGATGATCAGAAGAAATGGACAGCACCTGAGTTAAATATATGAGTGTCACAGCAAAGGGTCTGAATACTTAGGACCATGTGATATTTCAGTTTTTCTTTTTTAATAAACCTGCAAAAATGTCGACAATTCTGGGTTTTTCTGTCAATATGGGGTGCTGTGTGTACATTAATGAGGAATAAAAATGAACTTAAATGATTTTAGCAAATGGCTGCAATATAACAAAGAGTGAAAAATTTAAGGGGGTCTGAATACTTTCCGTCCCCACTGTATACAGTGGATATAAAAAGTCTACACACCCTTGTTAAAATGTCAGGTTTCTGTGAAGTAAAAAATGAGACAAAGATAAATCATTTCAGAACTTTTTCCACCTTTAACCACTTAAGGACCAGGCCTATTTTTTAGATTCGTGTTTACAAGTTAAAATCATTTTTTTGCTAGAAAATTACTTAAAACCTCCAAATGTTATATATATTTTTTTCTAACACCCTAGAGAATAAAATTGCAGTTGTTGCAATACTTTCTGTCACACAGTATTTGCGCAGCGGTCTTACAAGTGCACTTTTTTTGGAAAAAATACCCTTTTTTGAATTAAAAAATAAGACAACAGTAAAGTTAGCCCAATTTTTTTTATATTGTGAAAGATAATGTTACGCCAAGTAAATTGATACCCAACATGTCACGCTTCAAAATTGCGCCTGCTCATGGAATGGCAACAAACTTTTACCCTTAACAATCTCCATAGGCAACGTTTAAAAATGTCTACAGGTTACCAATTTTGAGTTGCAGAGGAGGGCTAGAATTATTGCTCTAGCTCTAACAATGGCGGCGATACCTCACATGTGTGGTTTGAACACCGTTTTCATATGTGGGCTCTACACATATATGCGTTCGCCTCTGCGCATTAGGTCGTCATGACAGAGCGCTTTAAAAAAATGTTTTTCTTATTTATTTTACTTTTTATTTTGACACTGTCCTTTTAAACATCCCTTGTAATAGAAAAAAACATGACAGGACCTCTTAAATATGAGATCTGGGGTCGAAAAGACCTCAGATCTCATATTTACACTAAAATGCTTCTGCCCTCCAATACTATGGAGCCAAGCGGGGGCCATCTTCTGCTCACTTGGCAACTAGGCAGTGAGGGGAGCAGACGTGATTGTCTCCGCCACTACAGATGGCTCCTGTAAGCGGCGGAGACGACCGGAGCGCGGCGGGAGGGGGCCCTCTCACACCACTGATAAAAGTGATCTTGCGGTGAATCCAATACAGAGACCACGCCTGAAAATAGTGGTGTTATGGCAGCTAACTGCTGCCATAACAACGGTATTTAGCGCCAAAGTACCGACGTACAGGTACGGCGATTTGTGTGAAGTGGGTAATGTGACCTATAAACTGTACAACTCAATTGAAAAACAAACTGAAATCTTTTAGAAGGGGGAAGTAAAAATAAAAAAACAAAAATAAGTGTGCGCACGCTCTTAAGCCTGATTCACATCTATGCATTTTTAATGCTTTTTGCATTTTGCAGATTTGCAATACAGTCCATTTAACATGGTTTCCTATGGAACTGCAAAATGCAAAAAAAAAAATGAAAATGCATAGGTATGAATCAGGCCTTATAACTGGGGATGTAGCTGTGTTCAGCATTAAGCAATCACATTCAGGGTCGGTTCACACTACAACAACTTGGGATCCGACTTGTCAGCCCTCAAGTCGCCCCAAGTCACTTGACATTGGGAATTGCATTATAGTCAATGAGAGCCGTCTTAATGTACACTACTGAAGTCGCTCCGACTTCAGAAAAGGTTCCGGTACTACTTCAAGGTGACTTCTAGGCGACCTGTACCCATAGAATTCAATGGAGGTCGCCTCCAAGTGAGATCCTCATCTATAGTGAAGCAACTTTACAGGAAAAAGAAGATTATGAGGGGGAACTCCACGCCAAATTTTAAATAAAAAAACCGGCATGGGTTCCCCCTCCGGGAGCATACCAGGCCCTTAGGTCTGGTATGGATTTTAAGGGGAACCCCCTATGCCGAAAAAATGGCGTGGGGTCCCCCCCAAAATCTGTACCAGACCCTTATCCCAGGCATGATGGGACTATGATGTCATAAGGGGCAGGGTTACCGGGTGACATCACCCGGTGACCACACCCCATGCCTATATAAGTCAATGCACACCGCGTACACAGCATTACAGCGGGAGAGAGCGTCGTGTCGACATCAGAAGAAAAGAAGAGGGAGGAAGACGAAGAAGAAGACCGGGCCACCGCTAGCAAGAGAGCAGCAAAAGAGCAGAAGATAGCGAGGGAGCCTGGCAGAAGAACCGGAGAGCAGGAGAAGAACCGGACACCAGGAGAAGAGGCCGGAGAGAGCGGAGAAGTCGGAAGAGACCCCCGAAGTCGGAAGAAGATCCCCGAAGTCAGAAGAAGACCCCCGGAGCAGCCTAATAAATTACTTTAAAAACCTGTGTAGTGTTTTTTTATTGACACTTTTTTCCCCCAGGTGATGGGTAGGGGTAAGATGTACCCCATACTCATTCACATAGAGTGGGGGGCCGGGATCTGGGAGCCCCCTTATCAAAGGGGGCTCCCGTATTCCGATAAGCCCCCTGCCTGCAGACCCCGACAATCAACGGCCAGGGTTGTCGGGAAGAGGCCCTTGTCCTCATCAACATGGGGACAAGGTGCTTTGGGGTGGGGGGGCTGCAGGGCACCCCCCTTCCCCAAAGCATCCACCCCCCGTGTTGAGGGCATGCGGCCTGGTACGGTTCAGGAGGGGGGGCGCTCACTCGTCCCCACCCCCTTTCCTGACTGGCCAGGCTGCGTGCTCGGATAAGGGTCTGGTATGGATTTTGGGGGGGACCCCACACTGTTTTTTTCGGCATGGGGGTTCCCCTTAAAATCCATACCAGACCTAAGGGCCTGGTATGTTCCTGGAGGGGAATTCCCTCTCGCTCTCGCTGCACTAGGAAAATGTGTTTTTCCTATTGCAGCGAGCGCCAGATGTACAGTACCCTGTTGCAGAGAACCAGCACGATGGGATCGCGCTGGAAACACATTCTCGTGGGCAGGTACTGTATGTCACAAGAGCTAATTAGCTCTGATTGGCCACAGGCAAAGTCGCCTGTCCTGGGGGCAACTTGAAGTCGTGTTGTAAGTCACGTCGAAGTCATGTTGAAGTTGTGTTGAAGTTGCCTTGCAAAGTCGCGCTGAAGTCTGCCCCTGTGTGAATCGGCTGTCAGGTCACCTTGAGGCTAGGTGACAGATGCACTCTGTAGGGGTCAGAAGTGCACCACTAAGGTAGTGGACCCTTGGACTGACTGCTGCGGATTGAACCCTGTGAAGTTCAGGAAGCAGGTCTACTGGATCACTAACACAGATCCCAATGGGAGCTAGAGCATAGATTCCCCAGGGCGTGGAGTCTAAGAGCCAGCAGGTGTTCACCAGAGCCTCTAGTGGTGAGGATGGACTGCGCTGCAGTCTGGCTCCAGATCGCGCCCCCAGGGTCTCACAGCTCACGCTCACGGTAGACTACAGGAGAAGAGGAAGGAGGCAGCAGGCTGGAACAACAAGGAAAGTAAGGGACAAGCCAAGGTCGGGGCCACAAGCAGACAAGGACAACAGAGTTCACGCCAAGGTTAAGGGTCACAGGCAAACAGGGATGGTCAGGGACACGCCAAAGGTCAGGGTCACGAGCAGACAGGAATAGAACAGGCCAAAGTCGGTAACTGGAATCAGATGTAGGAAACACAGCAAGTACACATGGAGGCTAACACACAATGGTTGATCAGCACTGCTGGCTTGCAGTGCACAGGTTAATATAGGGTTCCCTGATAGGGCCTGGGGTGGGGCCATGCTTAGAGGAGAGGTTATAAAACCAGTCAGGTGAGAGGCAGCTGGTCTTTAGAGATGAACACATGGAGACAAGTAAGCTGACAGGGAAACTCTATTGCATAACCATGACATTGGCACTCAAACTCATGTTAAATAGGAGTCAGTACACACCTGCCATCATTTAACCACTTGACCACTGGGCACTTAAACCCCCTTAATAACCAGACCAATTTTCAGCTTTTGGTGCTCTCACATTTTGAATGACAATTACTCAGTCATGCAACACTGTATCTATATGAATTTTTTGTCCTTTTTTTCACACAAATAGAGCTTTCTTTTGGTGGTATTTAATCACCGCTGGGTTCTTTATTTTTTGCGCTATAAAAGAAAAAAGACCGAAAAATCTGTAAAAAAATTAATTTTTCTTCGTTTCTGTTATAAAATTTTGAAAATTAGTAATTTTTCTTCATATATTTTGGCCAAAATTTATACCGCTACATATCTTTGGTAAAAATAACCCAAATTAGTGTATATTATTTGGTCTTTGTGAAAGTTATAGCGTCCACAAGCTATGGTGCCAATATCTGAAAATTGATCACACCTGAAGTACTGACGGCCTATCTCATTTCTTGAGACCCTAACATGCCAGAAAAGTACAAATACCCCCCAAATTACCCCTTTTTGGAAAGAAGACATTCCAAGGTATTTAGAAAGATGCATGGTGAGTTTTTTGAAGTTGTCATTTTTTCCCACAATTCTTTGCAAAATCAAGTTTTTTTTTTTCTTTTTTTTTTTTTTTCACAAAATTGTCATATTAGCAGGTTATTTCTCACACACAGCATATGCATACCACAAATTACACCCCAAAACACATTCTGCTATTACTCCTGAGTATGGCAATACCACATGTGTGAGACTTTTTTACACAGCGTGGCCACATACAGAGGCCCAACATGCAGGGGAGCACCTTCAGGCATTCTGGAGCACCCATGCCAATTCTGACATTTCTCTCCTACATGTAAAAATCATCATTTATTTGCTAGAAAATTACATAGAACCCCAAAACATTATATATGTTTTTTTAGCAAAGACCCTAGAGAATACAATAGCGGTCATTGCAACTTTTTATCTCGCACGATTTTTGCGCAGCAATTTTTCGAACGCGTTTTTTTTGGAAAAAAAAATGTTTTTTGCTTTAAAAAAAAACAAAACAGTAAGGTTAGCCCAATGTTTTTGCATAATATGAAAGATGAAGTTACGCCGAGTAAATAGATACCTAACATGTCACCTTTCAAAATTGCACACGCTTGTGGAATGACGCCAAACTTCGCCACTTAAAAATCCCCATAGGCGACGCTTTAAAATTTTTTACTGGTTACAAATTTTGAGTTACAGAGGAGGTCTAGGGCCAAAATTATTGCTCTCGCTCTACCGATCGCAGTGATACCTCACATGTGTGGTTTGAACACCGTTTTCATATGTGGGCGGGACTTACGTATGCGTTTGCTTCTGCATGCGAGCACACGGACAGGGGCGCTTTAAAAATTTTTTTTTTTTTTTTTTATTGTTCATTTTACTTTATTTATTTTAGTTTGACACTTTTTTCCCAAAAAAAAATTTTTTGATCACTTTTATTCCTATTACAAGGAATGTAAACATCCCTTGTAATAGGAATATGGCATGACAGGTCCTCTTTACAGTGAGATATGGGGTCAATAAGACCCCAAATCTCACCTCTAGGCTGTGCCTGAAATTAAAAAAAAAAAAAAAAAAAAAGATCCTGGCATCGATCGTAGCGGTGAGTCGGTAGAAGCACCAGAGGGCGGCGGGAGGGGGGGACGTCCCCTCTCGCCTCCCGTAAGAACGATCAAGCAGTGTAACAGCCGCTATGATCATTCTTATGGTGTAGGGAATCGCCGGCTGAAAAAGATGATATCTGAATGATGCCTGTAGCTGCACCCATCATTCAGATATCCCCGCACAAAGTCAAGGACGTCGTATGACGGAAGGCCAGAAGTGGTTAAAACGCTTTTTTTTTTTAACACAAAGTTGTCCATTTATACAATATTTATAACACATAGCATGTACATATCAAAAATGACACCCCAAAATAGATTCTCCTACTCCTCCTGAGTACGGCGATACCACATGTGTGAGACTTCCACAGCCTGGCCACATACAGAGGCAGAGTATGGCTAAGCATGGCTGGGTATGGCTGGGTATGGCTGAGCATGGCTGGGTATGGCTGAGCATGGCCGAGTATGGCTGAGCATGGCTGGGTATTGCAGAGTATCGCCGAGTATGACTGGGTATGGCTGAGCATGGCTGAGCATGGCCGGGTATGGCTGAGCATGGCCGAGTATGGCTGAGCATGGCTGGGTATTGCAGTGTATCGCCGAGTATGACTGGGTATCGCCGAGTATGACTGGGTATCACCGAGTATTGCAGAGTATGGCTGGGTATTGCGGGGTATTGCAGAGTATTGCTGGTTATGGCAGAGTATTGCAGATTTTTGCGGGGTATTGCAGAGCATGGCTGGGTATGGCAGAGTATGGCTGGGTATCACTGAGTATTGCAGAGTATGGCTGGGTATCACTGAGTTTTGCAGAGTATGGCTGGGTATCACTGAGTATTGCAGAGTATGGCTGGGTATCACTGAGTATGGCTGGGTATCGCGGGGTATGGCAGAGTATTGCGGGATATTGCGGGGTATTGCAGGGTATGGCAGTGTATTGCGGGGTATTTCAGGGTATTGCAGGGTATGGCAGAGTATTGCGGGGTATTGCAGGGTATGGCAGAGTATTGCGGGGTATTCCAGGGTATGGCAGAGTATTGCGGGGTATTCCAGGGTATGGCAGAGTATTGCGGGGTATTCCAGGGTATGGCAGAGTATTGCGGGGTATTCCAGGGTATGACAGAGTATTGCGGAGTATGGCGGGGTATTGCGGAGTATGGCGGGGTATTGCAGGGTATGGCAGAGTATTGCGGAGTATGGCGGGGTATTGCGGAGTATGGCGGGGTATTGCAGGGTATGGCAGAGTATTGCGGAGTATGGCGGGGTATTGCAGGGTATGGCAGAGTATTGCGGAGTATGGCGGGGTATTGCGGAGTATGGCGGGGTATTGCAGGGTATGGCAGAGTATTGCGGAGTATGGCGGGGTATTGCGGAGTATGGCGGGGTATTGCAGGGTATGGCAGAGTATTGCAGAGTATGGCGGGGTATTGCGGAGTATGGCGGGGTATTGCAGGGTACGGCAGAGTATTGCGGAGTATGGCGGGGTATTGCGGAGTATGGCGGGGTATTGCGGAGTATGGCGGGGTATTGCGGAGTATTGCAGGGTATGGCAGAGTATTGCGGGGTATTGCAGGGTATGGCAGAGTATTGCAGGGGTATTGCAGGGTATGGCAGAGTATTGCAGGGGTATTGTGGTGCATACCAGAGTACTGTGGGGCATTGCAGAGGGCATTGCAGGGCATGCATAGTAGTGGGGATGGCTGAGCATGGATGGATGGATGGCTGGATGTCTCTGTGCAGCGCTGTGGGCACTACACATGCAGCCCACAACGCTGCAGCCATCCATCCATCCCCCTCCCCGCTCACAGCGTACCGATCGGTACACAGAGGGGAGGAGAGGAACCGGCGTCATCAGATGACGCCGGTTTGTTTACATGTGATCGCTCCGTCATTTGACGGAGCGATCACATGGTAAACGGCCGCGATCAGCGGCCATTTACCGGGATCTGTGATGCGCCGGGTCCTCTGGACCCGGCGGTCACGGATGCTCTCGAGTGCGCGCCCTAGGAGGCGCGCGAGAGCAGAATTCTGGGAGGACGTCCCTGGACGTCCTCCCAGAGTTAAACAACCGCCCTGTAGCCATCATTTGGCTATGGGCCGGTTGTTAAGCGGTTAAAGTGCCTCTGATTAACCCCAAATAAAGTTTAGCTGTTCTCGTAGGTTTTTCCTGACATTTTCTTATGCCCTGTACACACGACCAGTTTTGGCGTCGGAATAAACTCCGAAGGTTTCTCCGACAGAACGCCGACGGAATTCCGCTCAAGCGGTCACACCAAAGTCCGACCATCCAGAACGCAGTAATGTACAACACGTACGACGGGTCTAGAAAAAGGAAGTGCAATAGCCAGTAGCCAATAGCTTCCGTCTCGTACTTGCTTCAGAGCATGCGTCGTTTTTTGTCCGTCAACAAAAAACGAGCGGGTTTCCCGCTAGGTATTGGTTCCATCGGAAAAATTTAGAACATGCTCCATTTCTAGGTCCGTCAGAATTTTCAAAAAAAAAAATCCGATGAGGCATACACACGATCGGAATAGACGATGAAAAGCTTCCGTCTGACTTTTTCTGTCGGACATTTCGCTCGTGTGTACGCGGCATTAGTTGCATCCTACAGCAAAAGCCATGGTCCGCAGAGAGCTTCCAAAGCATCAGAGGAATCTCACTGTTATAAGGTATCAGTCAGGAGAAGGGTACAAAAGAATTTCCAAGGCATTAGATATACCATGGAACACAGTGAAGACAGTCATCATCAAGTGGAGAAAATATGACATAACAGTGACATTACCAAGAACTGGACATCCCTCCAAAATTGATAAAAAGACGAGAAGAAAACTGGTCAGGGAGGCTGCCAAGAGGCCTACAGCAACATTAACCCTTTAACTGCCTGGTCCGTACGCCGTAAGAAGTGCCTGCAGGTGGCCAAGTCAGTACGACGTACAGATCTCCTTTTTCCCTCTCCTATAATCTTATGGTCACTTCAATGACCATAAGCTTATATCAGAATTGTTCAGCAGACTCTTCTAAACAATTCTATAACTCTGATGAGCGGATTACAACCTGCTGATCAAAGTTATTAACCCCTAATGTGACCGTCCCCCCCCACCCATGCCCCCACTTCCCTGTCCCCTGCCTCTCCACCGCTAAATGTCAGCTGAAACTACTCCACCCACTCTCCTTTCCTATCCCCTTTACCCCCCTTCAACTCCCCCAGCACTAAGTACCCCCCTCCACCCGATCCAACCCCCCCAACTTCGATCCCCCACAGCCACCTTCATAAGCCGGCATCTCTCCTCCGTCGCTCCCGCCGGCTTCAGGTGCTGCTTCGGGGATACCGATGTGTCCCCCCATCACTCAGCCCCCCATACCAGCCCTCGCACCCCGATCCATCCCTGCTCCGGCGGCATCGCTCCTCCTCCCGCAGCCTGCAGCTTCTGCTCCAGAAATGTGACAGGCTGGGGATCGCGGTGGGGAGAGGGTGATGTTTGGGCTTGGGGGTGCTTGGTAAACATGTGTTTACCACCCCCCAAAGTGTGCCACCCTGGGCGCATGCATCGATTGCTATGATTGCTTCTATATGCCCACTGACATCTGATAATAGTAACCACGAGTGTTACTATGTATCAGGCTGTCAGTTTATGAATGAATGGAATCTCTATACAGTTTCCATGCATTCATTCAAGTAAAGTGAAAAAGAGAAAAGGACTATCTTCAGTCCCTTTCTCTGTCTCAAAAAAAAAGAGATATGGGGGTCTGTTTAGACCTCTGATATCTCACCAAAGACCCCCCCCAGAAAAAAAAATTATAAAATGACTGTAAAGAAAAAAAACTTAAAAAATAAAAATAAAGAATAAAACACAAACATAGTAAGACCCCCCAGGTCCGCCTGCACTCACCCTTCCATGGTGACGGTCCGCACTCACCCCTCCATGGTGACGCCCCCCCCGCACTCACCCATCTACTGATACCTCAGCTTCTCCTCCCAGCCAACCCGATCCATCCTGATTGGTCAGGAGTAGAAGCCAGAAGACGATAGCTAATATTAATTCGCTATTGTCACAAGTGGGTGGGTTCAGGGTGCAATGCTCTGTGCCCCGAACCCAACCTTTTTCAAGCCAATTAGAGCCTCAGGATCTAATCATGTGGCTTGAAGAAAAAAAACTCATACAGACATATGAGTCCGTGCCCTGCAGGGGGGCGGCACCCCTGTGCCCCAATGGACCGGCCGCTCCTGGTAAGACCCCTTTCACATGGAGCGGACTCTGTCAAGCAGGTCCGGCTGCTCAGCAGGAGATCTGTCTGCTGATCCCTGCTAAACAGGCGGATGACAGATCTGTGTCTGCTCCACTGATGCAGAGCGGACACGGACACAGCCCGCTGTTCTCTATGGGACGGTCGTATGGAAATGGACCACCTGTCTATTTCCATTGGACGCCATCCAATCTGCTAGATAGATGGGGAAAGGAATCCCCATCCGTCTGTTTTTAGTGGACTGGATCAGGTGCAGGTGGGTGTAAACGGACACATGTCCATATACATCAGTCTCTCCATAGAGAACAATGGGTGGTCCGATTGGGCTCACCAGAAAAACAGACAGGCAGACCCAATCGGTGTGCTTGTGTGAAAGGGGCCTAAGGTCTTGTTCACTTGGGGAATACACATTGTACCTTTACAGGGATGCACAGGTGTTCCGTGCATCTCTGTGCAGGCAGTCCCATTGATGTAATTTGGGATGTAGCAACTGCACCAACAGAGCCGTTTCTCCCAATTTTACACCCATGTAGGTCCGCATGCATGTCCCTGAGCTCACACTGTCTGTGTTCGGGGTCATATACCCACACCCACATCGATGTCAGATTGGGAACAGCAGCTATACCTGTGCAGCCGTTGCATCCCAATTGACATAAATGGGACTGCCTGTACAGGGATGCACGGAACACCTGTGCATCCCTGCGTGGGAAAACATGACCCCCCATGGGAGTACACTTTAGTATGAAACATGCCAACGATGGTTTAGTACTAATTTAGCAGGAATTTTGTAAGTTACGTTGTGTTTATATGCAATATTAATGATTTCAGTGTATTTTTTGTGAAAATATCGATATGATGAACATTTGCGCAATTATTGCGGGGCCCAAAAAATCAGTAGCACTTTTTGTTTATTATACAGGTTATGTGCTTTTAGAAAATGTCTAGTTTGAGCGGTCTTTTCAAATTCTGAAAACTGTAAGTGAAAACTGAAAACCTTCCAGTTTTTTAGAGAAAATTTTGGGTACGTTTGATTTTCACCATTTTGCAAAAAGGCGCAATTTAAAATTTACAAATATTTGTTAAAATAAATTATATATAAGCTGTGCTTCCAAATACAAAAATAGACACTACACATTAAGTGTATGTGATAACCAAAGTGCAAATGTGCATGTGAAATACACACAGTCTCCGGGGACTGTAGAAAGTGACAGTAGTGCAACAAATAAATATAAATTCTTAAATGAACATATAAAATAAAGATACATAGATAAACTAATATAAAGTGCTATAAAATGCATCCATGTAGTGAATAGTTGTATCAAAATTAATGTCCATAAGATCATATAGTAGACACAGTCCACTGAAGAAATACGTGAATAAAAAGTGCTTTTGTGTGCATATGTGACATCCAATTATGACAATTGAGAGGTGCTTTTAAAGTCCATGTGATTTGGAAACTGCTTTGCTGCAAAATTTGACCGAGAACCGAGGTACTGTGCTGATGGGTCCAGGAGTCGGGTTAAAACTGCAGAGCCCCAGAGGTGGTTTACAGGCGTGTTTTGACTGAGCTTAAAGTGGTTGTAAACCCTTGTTTACAACTTTATGTTACAGGCAAGCCTATATTAAGGCTTACCTGTAGCTAACAAGGATTTATTTTTGCTTTATCTGCATGGCTTTATACGCTTGCAGCTGTTTTACAGTGCCATTTAGGCAAATTCACTATTAGAGGAGGCTCACAGGATCCTTTATTTATACAAATACAGGTTAAGCTTTTATATTTAGTAGGGATTTAACAGGAATTTTGTAAAATTAGCTGTATTTTTATCTGCTAATAATGATTTTAGTGATTTTTTTGCAAATATATAGATTTATTAAACATTTGCGCAGTTACCGCGGGATCTAAAAAATCAGTAGTATCTTCTTTTTATTCTAGAGGTCATATGCTTTCAGAAAATATATGGTTTTGGGGGTCTTTCACAAATTCTGAAAGCTGTAAGGGAAAAATGAAAACCTTCAGATTTTTTGAGAAATTGGGATATTTACATTTTTGCATACATTCGATTTTCACCATTTTGCAAAAAGGCGCAATGTAAAAATTAAAACTTTTTGTTATTTATTAACCCCATACAGGTTAAGCTTTTATATTTAGTAGGGATTTAGCAGGAACTTTGTAAAATTAGCTGTGTTTTTATCTGCTAATAATCATTTTAGTATATTTTCTGCCAATATATTGGTTTGATAAACATTTGGGCAAATACCGTGGGGTCTAAAAAATAAGTAGCACCCTATTTTTATTCTAGAGGTCATGTGCTTTCAGAAAATATATGGTTTTGGGGGTTTTTCACAAATTCTGAAAGCAGTAAGGGAAAAATTATAACTTTCAGATTTATAGAGAAATTTGGATATTTAAACTTTTGCGTCTGTTCAATTTTCACCATTTCGCAAAAAGGCGCAATTTAAAAGTTACAAATATTTGTTATTTATTAACTCAATACAGGTTAAGCTTTTATATTTAGTGGGAATTTTGTAAAATTTGCTGTGTTTTTATCTGCTAATAATGGTTTTAGTGTAGTTTTTACAAGCATATTGGTTTGATAAACATTTGTGCAAACACCGTGGGGTCTAAAAAATCAGTAGCACCTTTTTTTTATTCTACTGATCATGTGCTTTCAGGAAATATATGGTTTGGGGAGTCTTTCATAAATCCTGAAAGCTATAAGTGAAAAATAAAAAACAAAGCAAAAATGTCAAAAATGGTCTGGCCACCTGATGCCGCGTACACACGATCGGAAATTCGGCCAGCAAAAGACCGATGAGAGCTTTTGGTCAGAAAATGTGACTGTGCATATGCTCCATTGGACTTTTGCTGGTGGAATTCCCGGAAAGTCCGATGCGCAAAATTCCTATGCAAGCTCGGAAACAATTCGACGCATGCTCGGAAGCATTGAACTTCATTTTCTCGGCTCATTGTAGTGTTGTACGTCACCGCGTTCTTGACGGTCGAAAGTTCAGAGAACTTTTGTGTGACCGTGTGTATGCAAGGCAAGCTTGAGTGGAATTCCGTCGGAAACACCATCCAAGTTTTTTCAGGCAGAAAATCCGCTCGTGTGTATGCGACATAAGTGTACAAAACGGAGTACAGGGCCAGGCAGCGAAAGGGTTAAAGGAGCTGCAGGAATATCTGGCAAGTACTGGCTGTGTGGTGCATGTGACAACAATCTCCCGTATTCTTCATATGTCTGGGCTATGGGGTAGAATGGCGAGACGGAAGCCTTTTTTTATGAAGAAAAACATCCAAGCCCGGCTACATTTTGCAAAAACACATCTGAAGTCTCCCAAAAGCATGTGGGAAAATGTAGTCTGATGAAACCAAGGTTGAACTTTTTGGCCATGATTCCAAAAGATATGTTTGGCGCAAAAACAAAACTTCAAATCACCAAAAGAACACCATGTCACTGTCCCTACCAGCGGCCAGGCGTGGTCACGCCCCAAGTGGCTCAAGGTGGTATTGAACCCATAACCTTCCGTTTGCTGCTCCTGGTGCTTTACCTCTGAGCCACACCTCAGTTCTCTATTCAGCCTGCTTTCCAGCTATGCCTAGTTCTGCATGAAGTACTGAGGGCGATACTCTTATTGTACCTGTTACTCCTGGTTCAGCTGAGGCAGTTTATCCAATCAGCTGGGTATAAAACACTGCCTCACTCTGAGGGGTTTGTCAGTTCATTGTCTCTTGTTTTGCCAAAGCTTCCAGTATTCCTGTGTTCCGGTGTTCCTATGTTCAAGTTACAGTGTTCCAAGACTGACCCCGACTTCTGACCCTGGCTTTGTCCTTCGTTAATTCTGACTTCTGGATTCCCTGACTACGGCTTTACCTCGACTATCATTTGGCAAATTCCTGTCAAGCCCCCGTGCACAGATTCACAGCCCAGGTAGCTTCTTACCTTGTTACCGTGGGCTGTGTGTATTTGCAAGGGTGAGCATACATCTCTGCACTATGGACTCCAACCAAGGTAAGCTTACATAATGAACTAACCAACAAGGAGTCCGCAGAGATGTACATGATGCTCACCTCCCTTGCTCTGCAAGTCTCCAGCCTGGGCCTGATTGTTTCGAAGCTGCAGCAAGAAGTTCAGTTACTTAAAGGCACAGTACACCCAGCCCCCGAACTAGCATGTCCTGAGCCATTTGTGGTGATGCCAGAGAGGTTTGACAGTGGCTGTGCATCATTCTTGTACTTTAAGATGGATTGTGAGCTGTTGTTTGCCTTTAAGCCTAGGACCTATGCCACCGACTATATAAAGATTTGTGCTTCCATCAACCTGCTCACTGGACAATGCAAAACATGGGCTCATCAGCTTTTACAGGAAAGGAGTTCAGTCTTAGACAGCTGGGAAGCATTCATGTTTGCTCTGGACTCTCACATTCCTGTTTTAAAGAAAACCAGTGTTCCCAAGTCTGCTCTTAGTTCACATGGCCTACGGTACCCAGGGACAGGAATACCCTGTACAGTTACGACTCCAAGGCATCCCAGTATGTGCCAAGCTATGAAGCTCTAACCCCACTAAGCCTAGACGCCCCTGGAAGATGTGGAAACCATGCAGATCGGGGCCATCCAGTCCAAGCTATCTAATAGTGAAAGAGAGAGGAGGAGAGACTATGGTCTTTGTTTCTATTGTGGAGTAAGAGGGCAGTTTATCTCTCTCTGCCTAACTCGCCCACGGCGGACCCAGGGAGTGTGAATGCCGGCTACATGGCAATCCTAGATGTCTGTTAGAGGAAGGAGTGATGGGTGACGGAGCAGGGATCAGCTGAGGAACGTGGGCTACGAATGGGTGAGATGATCGCCCGCATTCACACTCCCTGGTTCCGCCGTGGCTGTCCTATGCTGTGCTATTGTTGCTGCATGCTCTGCTGTGTTCTGCTGTGATGCAGTTTCATTGCTGTGAAGTGAATTGCCTAGTTGATTTTATTTACCATGTGAGTGCATATGTGTTTGATTTTAGTTTGGATTAAATGTTTTAAATGATATCACGCCATTGGAGCATTTTTTCCTATTTTATATGTGGAATCACGATCTCAAGGAAAGTGTTCGGTGCACTTAGCAGTGGATACCATTGGTCGCATGATAACCCCCATGTGAGTGGGTTGAGGTTTTTTGCCGGCCAAACACGAGAGTGGGAGGCCTTATCAGCTGGTGAGTTTGCAATTCACAAGGGAGTGGAATCACGTCACTGAGGTGCGGTGGACACGGGTCCACAGTATTTTGTGGATTGGAGACACCTGCACTTTTGGAACTTTTCTCTACATTACCTCACATTTTATGTGGACTTTTTTTATATTTTCTCAATATTTCCATTTTTTCATTTCACATATAGTTTTATATTTTTGATTTTTTTCAATTTTTTTCACAGTTCATTCATTTAATATCTTATTGATTTTTTTAGGTGTGTTTTTTCTGGTATTACGATACCGGGTATTATTCACTTACTACGGGGTGTCATTAGGAGTTATTGTAGTCATTCACACACTACTCCTTTCACCTGCTTCTAGTGTCATGCTAGATTATGTTTGATATGCAATAGTTCGTATCCATGTGTCTCAATTTTTCCATTTTTTCATTTCACATATAGTTTTATATTTTTGATTTTTTTAAATTTTTTTCACAGTTCATTCATTTAATATCTTATTGATTTTTTTAGGTGTGTTTTTTCTGGTATTACGATACCGGGTATTATTCACTTACTACGGGGTGTCATTAGGAGTTATTGTAGTCATTCACACACTACTCCTTTCACCTGCTTCTAGTGTCATGCTAGATTATGTTTGATATGCAATAGTTCGTATCCATGTGTATTGGACCAGTAGCTGGTGCTCATTTGTGTGGTCATTAGGGATGAGCCGAACACCCCCCGGTTCGGTTTGCACCAGAACCTGTGAACGGACCGAAAATTCGCACGAACGTTAGAACCCCATTAATGTCTATGGGACTCGAACGTTCTAAATCAAAAGTGCTCATTTTAAAGGCTAATTTTCATGGTATTGTCCTAAAAAGGGTTTGGGGACCCGGGTCCTTGCCCAGGGGACATGTATCAATGCAAAAAAACCTTTTAAAAACGGCCGTTTTTTCGGGAGCAGTGATTTTAATGATGCTTAAAGTAAACAAAAAAAAAAATGAAATATTCTTTTAAATATTGTACCTGGGGGGTGTCTATAGTATGCCTGTAAAGTGGTGCATGTTTCCCGTGCTTAGAACAGTCCCTGCACAAAATGACATTTTTAAAGGAAAAAAAGTAATTTAAAACTGCTTCCGGCTTTAATGTAATGTCGGGTCCTGGCAATATGGATGAAAATCAGTGAGACAGCTGGCATGGGTACCCTCCAGTCCATTACCAGGCCCTTTGGGTCCTGTATGAATATTAAGGGGAACCCCGCACCCAAATTAAAAAAAGGAAAGGCGTGGGGCCCCCAGGCCCTATATACTCTAAACAGCAGTATACAGGCGGTGCAAACAAGACAGGGATTGTAGGTTTGTTGTTAAGTAGAATCTGTTTGTAATTTTGAACTGGTATATTTTTAAAGTGAAGCTCCAGCCAAAAAATCTGTTTTTAAGCTTTTTGGAAAACATAGGGAAGGGTTATCACCCCTGTGACATTTGTTTTGCTGTCTGTGCTCCTCTTCAGAAGATTTCACCTCACTTTTTGTCCCAATGACAAATGTTTTTTGAAAATTTGGGGTTTTTAGTGAAACAAGGATTGGTGATAAAGCATCAGTGGAAAGGAGAAAAGTTTTTTCCCATATTAACTCTTACAGGAGAGAATTCCCTATATATGCCCTATATACTCAGCAGAAATTTGGGCCTTAGGTGTTGTTGTGGCCTCAACACTGTAAGCCCTCACAGGGCCCTGCTGTGAAATATTAGATCAAGAATTGTAATTACATGCTCCTGTTAAACAGGGGCTGAAAAATTGGGCCTTTGGTGGTGGTGGTGGTGCTGGTGCCACAACACTGTAAGTCCTCACAGTTACTCTTGGTGGGCGCTGGAACGGGCCCTGCTGTGAAATATTATATCAAGAATTGTAATTACATGTTCCTGTTGAACAGGGCAGGAAAAATTGGGCCTTTGGTGGTGATGGTGGTGCTGGTGGCACAACACTGCAACACCTCACAGATACTCTAGTTGGAATGCAGGAACGAGCCCTGCTGGAAAGTATTGCATCAAAAATTGTAATTACACGCTCCTGTTAAACAGGGGCTGAAAAATTGGGCCTTAGGCACTGGTGCTGTTGCCACAACACTGAAACCCCTCACAGATACTCTAGTTGGAATGCAGGAACGAGCCCTGCTGCAAAGTATTGCATCAAAAATTGTAATTACAGACCCCTGTTAAACAGGGGCTTAAAAATTGGGCCTTAGGCACTGGTGGCGGCGCCCAGAACCAAAAATGTTCTTACAAGCTATCAGCATGATCATTGAGGAGGAAGAGGATAATTACTCAGCATAACAGGATAGTCACTCAGCATCAGCATAGGCACTCTTTGAAGGGATCTGACATTTCAAACAAAATTATTTGGTTACATCAGCATCAGGTGCTTGGTAGCTGGTGGTGATCCAAGACTGATTCATTTTTATGAAGGTCAGTCGATCGACCAAGTCGGTGGACAGACGCACCCTGTGATTGGTTACAAAGCCTCCAGCAGCACTGAATGTGCGTTCCGAAAGAACGCTGGATGCAGGACAAGCCAGTAGCTCAATTGCATACTGTGCAAGCTCTGGCCAGTGATCCATCCTCAAGACCCAGTAACCCAGAGGATTTTCGGTGAGAAAGGTGTCCAAGTCAGATCTTGCCCCTAGGTATTCCTGCACCATGTAAAACAGACGCTGGCGATGGTTGCTGGAACCGATCATACCTTGGGGCTGTGGACTAAAAAATTGTCTGAACGCATCGGTCAGATGGCCATCTTCTCCACCGCTCCTTCTTTGACTGACCGAAGCCTCAGCAACACGTTGTCCAGAAACAGGAGTTTGTAACCTCCCAGTCTCTGGGAACACTTTGCACAGACCTTTCTGCAAGGCCTCCCGAAGATGTTTCATCCTCTGCTCCCTCTGCGATGGCAAGATAAGGTCCGCAACCTTACCCTTGTAACGTGGATCAAGGAGGGTTGCCAGCCAGTATTGGTCCTTCTCCTTGATACCACGAATACGAGGATCCTTACACAGGCTTTGCAGGATCAGGGAGGCCATGCAGCGTAGGTTTGCTGAGGCATTCGGTCCGGAGTCCTCTGGGTTACTAAGGACGACATGGTCCGCAGCCACCTCCTCCCAGCCACATACAAGTCCATGTGTTTCTTGGGACTGATCCCTTAAAGACTGCTTCTGATGCTGAGTGCCAGGCTCCACCTCCATACTGACACAATCCTCCTCCTCCTCCTCCTCCTCTGTGATCGGCGGGCATACAGGAACACTGTCTGGATAAAGGGGGCCTTGAGAGCTAAGGAAGTCCTCCTCTTCCTGCCTCTGTTCTGCCTCAAGTGCCCTGTCCATTATTCCACACAGCGTGTGCTCCAACAGGTGGACAAGGGGGACAGTGTCACTGATGCATGCACTGTCACTGCTCACCATCCTCGTGGCCTCCTCAAATGGTGACAGGACAGTGCATGCATCCCTGATCATGGCCCACTGGCGTGGGGGAAAAAAAACAAGCTCCCCTGACACTGTCCTGGTGCCATAGTCGCACAGGTACTCATTGATGGCCCTCTGCTGCATGTGCTGCCACTGCAGCATGGCCAACATTGAGTTCCACCTGGTGGGCATGTCACAGATTAGGCGGTTCTTGGGCAGGTTAAATTCATTTTGGAGGTCTGCCAGCCGAGCACTGGCATTATATGACCAGCGGAAATGCACACAGACTTTCCTGGCCTGCCTCAGGACATCCTGTAAGCCCAGGTACCTGCCCAAGAACCGCTGCACCACCAAGTTAAGGACGTGAGCCAAACAGGGCACATGGGTCAGTTGTCCCTGTTGGAGGGCGGAGAGGAGGTTGGTGCCATTGTCGCAAACCACCATTCCTGCCTTAAGTTGGCATGGTGTCAACCACCTCTGAACCTGCCCCTGCAGAGCTGACAGAACCTCTGCCCCAGTGTGGCTCCTGTCCCCCAAGCATACCAGCTCAAGCACCACATAGCATCTTTTGGCCTGCGTACTTGCATAGCCCATTGAACGCCTACGGAGCACCACTGGTTCCGAAGACAAAACACAGGAAGAGGCCATGGAGGAAGAAGAAGAGGAGGAGGTGGAGGTGAGAGGTGTGTCACAATCATTAGTAGTGGCATTTTGGAGGCATGGTGGCGGAACAACCTCCAACACTACTGCACCTTGTCCTGCATCCTTCCCAGCTGCCAGCTGAGTCACCCAATGCGCGGTGAAACTTAGGTAACGTCCCTGTCCATGCCTGCTGGACCATGAGTCAGCGGTAATATGCACCTTACCACTGACCGCCCTGTCCAGCGAGGCATGGACATTGCCTTCCACATGCCGGTAGAGAGCTGGAATCGCCTTCCATGAGAAAAAGTGGCGTTTGGGTACCTGCCACTGAGGAACCGCACATTCCACAAACTCATGGAAGGGGCAGAGTCTACCAACTGAAAAGGTAGCAGTTGAAGTGCTAGCAATTTTGTCAAGCTAGCATTTAACCGCTAGGCATGTGGATGGCTGGGAGCGAACTTCTTTCGGCGGTGCAGCAGCTGGGGCAGGGAAATTTGCCTGGTACAATCTGACGTCGGTGTACCAAAATCAGATTGCCCACAAGTACGTGGCTGTGACACACCTAATTCTACACCTTCATTCCTCTCAGTGCAGGTCTCAGAGAGGACTGAAGGTATAGTGGGGTTGGAGATCTCAGCTGATGAGTAGCAAGGAGAGGTCCTCTTTGTTCTTTGGTGTGGGTCTTTTAGATACGCTTGCCAACGAACTGCATGGCAGGTCAACATATGTCTGGTGAAGCATGTGGTGCCCAAGCGTGAGAGAGATTTTTGGCCACGCGAGATACGCTTGAGACATATATTGCAAATAGCAGCGGTGCGATCTGATGCACTCGTCTCAAAAAAGGCCCACACCAAAGAACTTTTAGAATAACGCACAGAGACAGCAGCACCCTGCACATGCGGAGCTTTGCGGTGTGATGCAGTCAGTGTGCTGCCCTTTGGCTGGCCCCCGAAGGGCATCCTGCTTCATTGGTGATGTGCCTCCTCCTCCTCTCTCCTATCAGGCATCGACGTTGAGTCAGTGACCTCATCATCCCCTCCCTCCTCATCACTGGAGCAAACCTGGCAGTATGCTGCAGCAGGGGGAGCATGACTGCCAGATTGCTGTCCTTCTTGGGCACCTCCTCTGTCCATGCTCACGTTACTGCCTTCATCTAGCTCAGTATCATCATCAGAGCCTTCTAAACACTGGATATCCTCCTGGAGCATGTACCCAACACTGTGGTCAAACAGTTCGAGGGACTCCTCAGGAGGACATGGTGGGGCTAGGGAAGGAGTCACTGATGCCATTGAGCTGAGGGAAAAGGCCACGTTGGCAGCTGCTTTGCCAAAGTACCCTGAGATTGGGTGAGAGAGGATGAGGAGGGTGAGGACGGCTTGGTCATCCACTCGACACGGCCAGCTGCCGAAAAAAGTCCAAGCATGTCCCACGGCCACGTGCTGATGATGATGCACCGTCTCCACGAACAGCACTGTTGCCTCTAGACACAGAGCCTGCTTGCCCTCTTTTATTGGCTTGTGACTGTCTGCCTCTCCTTGTTGGCATTCCAGACATACTAATGACCTGTAGCTGTACTAAGCTGGGATATATATATATATATATATATATATATATATATATATATATATATATTTATATATATATTACTGGTACTGCAGCTAGCAAAATCAACTGCCTGCCTGTAGTATGAGAACACAACCAACCTTCTACAGGTAGCTTTAGCTGAAAACTGTGCAGAGGTCGCACTACACTAACATGTAAATAATTTAGCTGCATGCGGTAGCGATAGGATCAGGAAAACACCACCAACCTTCTACAGGTAGCTTTAGCTGAACACTTTGCAGAGGTCACACTACACTAACATGTAAATAATTTAGCTGCCTGCGGTAGTGATAGGATCAGGAAAACGCCACCAACCTTCTACAGGTAGCTTTAGCTGAACACTGTGTAGAGGTCGCACTACATTAACGTGTAAATAATTTAGCTGCCTGCGGTAGCGATAGGATCAGGAAAACACCATCAATCTTCTACAGGTAGCTTTAGCTGAACACTGTGCAGAGGTCACACTAAACTAACTTGTAGCTTTAGCTGAACACTGTTCAGAGGACGCACTACAATAACTTGTAGCTTTAGTTGAACACTGTGAGGAGGGCGCACTACACTAACTTGTAGCTTTAGCTGAGCACTGTACAGAGGTCACACTAAACTAACTTGTAGCTTTAGCTGAACACTGTGAGGAGGATGCACTACACTAACTTGTAGCTTTAGCTGAACACTGTACAGAGGTCACACTAAACTAACTTGTAGGTTTAGCTGAACACTGTTCAGAGGACGCACTACACTAACTTGTAGCTTTAGCTGAACACTGTGAGGAGGACGCACTACACTAACTTGTAGTTTTAGCTGAACACTGTGCAGAGGTCGCACTACACTAACTTGTAGCTTTAGCTGAACACTGTTCAGAGGACGCACTACACTAACTTGTAGCTTTAGCTGAACACTGTGCACTACACTAACTTGTAGTTTTAGCTGAACACTGTTCAGAGGACGCACTACACTAACTTGTAGCTTTAGCTGAACACTGTGCAGAAGTCACACTAAACTAACTTGTAACTTTAGCTGAACACTGTTCAGAGAACGCACTACACTAACTTGTAGCTTTAACTGAACACTGTGCAGAGGTCGCACTACACTAACGTGTAAATAATTCAGCTGCCTGCGGTAGCGATAGGATCAGGAAAACACCACCAACCTTCTACAGGTAGCTTTAGCTGAACACTGTTTAGAGGACGCACTACACTAACTTGTAGCTTTAGCTGAACACTGTGCAGAAGTCACACTAGACAAACTTGTAGCTTTAGCTGAACACTGTTCAGAGAACGCACTACACTAACTTATAGCTTTAACTGAACACTGTGCAGAGGTCGCACTACACTAACGTGTAAATAATTCAGCTGCCTGCGGTAGGAAAAGGATCAGGAAAACACCACCAACCTTCTACAGGTAGCTTTAGCTGAACACTGTGCAGAGGTCGCACTACACTAACATGTAAATAATTTAGCTGCCTGCTGTAGTGATAGGATCAGGAAAACACCACCAACCTTCTACAGGTAGCTTTAGCTGAACACTGTGCAGGGGTCGCACTATACTAACGTGTAAATAATTTAGCTGCTTGCGGTAATGATAGGATCAGGAAAACACCACCAACCTTCTACAGGTAGCTTCAGCCGAACACTGAGCAGAGGTCGCACTACACTAATGTGTAAATAATTTAGCTGCCTGCGCTAGTGATAGGATCAGGAAAACACCACCAACCTTCTACAGGTAGCTTTAGCTGAACACTGTGCAGACGTCGCACTACACTAATGTGTAAATAATTTAGCTGCTTGCGGTAGTGATAGGATCAGGAAAACACCACCAACCTTTTACAGGTAGTTTTAGCTGAACACTGTGCAGAGGTCGCACTACACTAACATGTAAATAATTTAGCTGCCTGCAGTAGTGATAGGATCAGGAAAACACCACCAAACTTCTACAGGTAGCTTTAGCTGAACACTGTGCAGAGGTCACACTAAACTAACTTGTAGCTTTAGCTGAACACTGTTCAGAGGACGCACTACAATAACTTGTAGCTTTAGCTGAACACTGTGAGGAGGGCGCACTACACTAACTTGTAGCTTTAGCTGAGCACTGTACAGAGGTCACACTTAACTAACTTGTAGCTTTAGCTGAACACTGTGAGGACGTACTACACTAACTTGTAGTTTTAGTTGAACACCGTACAGAGGTCACACTAAACTAACTTGTAGCTTTAGTTGAATACTGTGAGGAGGACGCACTACACTAACTTGTAGCTTTAGCTGAACACTGTGAGGAGGACGCACTACACTAACTTGTAGCTTTAGCTGAACACTGTGAGGAGGACGCACTACACTAACTTGTAGCTTTAGCTGAACACTGTGCAGAGGTCGCACTACACTAACTTGTAGCTTTAGCTGAACACTGTTCAGAGGACGCACTACACTAACTTGTAGTTTTAGCTGAACACTGTGTGGAGGACGCACTACACTAACTTGTAGATTTAGCTGAACACTGTTCAGAAGTCATACTAAACTAACTTGTAGCTTTAGCTGAACACTGTTCAGAGAACGCACTACACTAAAGTGTAAATATTTCAGCTGCTTGCAGTAGCGATAGGATCAGGAAAACACCACCAACCTTCTACAGGTAGCTTTAGCTGAACACTGTGCAGAGGTCACACTAAACTAACTTGTAGCTTTAGCTGAACACTGTTCAGAGGACGCACTACACTAACTTGTAGCTTTAGCTGAACACTGTGAGGAGGACGCACTACACTAACTTGTAGCTTTAGCTGGACACTGTGAGGAGGTCACACTAAACGAACTTATAGCTTTAGCTGAACACTGTTCAGAGGACGCACTACAATAACTTGTAGCTTTAGCTCAACACTGTGAGGAGGACGCAATACACTAACTTGTAGCTTTAGCTGAACACTGTACAGAGGTCACACTAAACTAACTTGTAGCTTTAGCTGAACACTGTGAGGAGGACGCACTACCCTAATTTGTAGCTTTAGCTGAACATTGTTCAGAGGATGCACTACACTAACTTGTAGCTTTAGCTGAACACTGTGCAGAGGTCGCACTACACTAACTTGTAGCTTTAGCTGAACACTGTTCAGAGGACGCACTACACTAACTTATAGTTTTAGCTGAACACTGTGAGGAGGACGCACTACACTAATTTGTAGCTTTAGCTGAACACTGTGCACTGCACGAACTTGTAGCTTTAGCTGAACACTGTTCAGAGGATGCACTACACTAACATGTAGCTTTAGCTGAACACTGTGCAGAGGTCACACTAAACTAACTTGTAGCTTTTTTTTAAAGGTGTTTATTTTTGGATTTTTGCAATAAAAATAATACAAGAAAAACGATGAAATAATAAGAAGACCAATAATATAGACTGTCCTACATACATGTATGTCATAGGTATTTTGATCATTGAGAATATAGCAAAAATCATGAAGTAGTACAGCTGTACAGAACAGTAACATCCCAACCAGAAACAACTCGCACCATTCATACACACACTCATACACACATCTGTCACCCGCGACCACCAATATTACAGTATAATTATGGCGCTTCTTGTGGAACAACCCCTCATCAGAACGCATACAGATTTCCATCCACATTAAGATATATGTCAAGTAATGTTTGCTAAGAACACATCTCCTCGCCTCCTCACTGAGACAACTGTGAGGAGAGGACCTCCCCCCAGAAGTCCTTTGAAACATCCAGCCAAGGCTGCCAGATCTTGGTGAACTTCCTAGGGCATGCTCTGCTCTTGTAAATCAACTTAAATTTGGGGAGGGTCCCATGTACAATACGGAAGAAGGCTTGGGCTGAAGGGGGTTCAGTATCTTTCCAGTGCAATAAAATGGTTTTACGTGCATAAAACAATAAAATACGTATTAACATCCTAGCATGAGTGCGAGGAACACTATCATTTAGTACTCCCAGGAGGCCGACCTCTGGAGTTTGCGGCAGCGGTATATGTAACTTACGGCTGAAAAAGGAAAAAACATCTTTCCAGAAGGCTGCAAGCCCGGGACATGCCCAAAACATATGAAAGAAATCAGCAGCGATACTCTTACATCTAGCGCATGCAATATCCTGACCCAGTCCCATTGTAACCAACCTAGCAGGTGTATAGTGTAAGTGATGTATAAACTTAAATTGTATCAGGACATCAGCCGTACTGATGATATCCTGAAAGCACACTTCCACTGCCTCCTCCCAGTCCTCTTCAGAAAGCTCAGGCATAATCCTTTGCCATTTACGTTGAGAGTTCTGAAAAGGATCCGCACCCATCACCTGAAGGCACCCATAGAAGGTCGTCACAAGTTTGTCTATCTCTGGAAAGGACAGAAGGTCCTCCATGGAGGATTCCCTGAGCTCTATGGTCAATGAACCAAACTGTGTCCTGAGGGCATGTCGCAATAAAAGGTATTTGAAGAAAAATTTGTTTGCAATGTCATATTTAAGTCGAATGGATTCAAAAGACATTAATATATTGTTTTCAAAAATATGAGAGAGGTGTGTGATCCCATAACGGGCCCACCACATCGAATCTGGATGACCACAGAGCTCAGGAATGTTCGGGTTCCGCCACAGAGGAGTCTGTGGCGAGATATCGACTTGGGATTGTGCCAGTATCTTTCCCCCCTCCCTCCAGGCCATAAAGCAAACCTCAGCGGGAGAAAATCTGGATCCACCCGTTTTTTTGGACCTATGTAGTTCGTCCTTCAAGGAGGTAGGGGATGCAAATAGAGACAATAGAAAAGCCGTGGATGGAGTTTGGGGGTCAGAGTGCAACCAATCATGGATATAAGTGAGCTGGGAAGCAAGAAAATAGTTCCTCAAATTTGGGCAAGCCAATCCACCTACAGGTTTGGCCGCTTGTAAAGATGATTTGGCTATACGAGGTTGGCTACCGTTCCAAATGAAAGTAAACAGGGCAGAGTCAAGTTTTGCAAATAATTTTTTGGTAAGGAAAACGGGGGAGGCCCTAAAACTATAAAGAAATTTTGGCAGAAAGATCATTTTAAATATGTTTATGCGACCAATTAAATTGAGAGGTAAGGAGGACCAGGTACGGAATTTCTCCGTCATCTGTTGGACTATAGGGGTGACATTAAGTTCCTCGTACCTAGAGAGATCAGTATGTATCTGGATACCAAGGTATTTAAGGGAGGGCGTCAATTGGATGCATGACCTCTGTAGATAGTTGTAGGGGGAGGGGGGACCGATAGCCAAGGCCTGCGATTTTTCCCAGCCCACCCTGAGTCCCGAGACCACACCAAACTCCTCCACCTGCATTAATTTTGCAAAAGAGCTTTCCCGTCCATCTAAATATATCAGGGCATCATCTGCGTATAAGGAGATTTTTCCCTCAAGCGGGCCCGAACAGATGCCCCCAATCCCAGCCGTCTGCCGCACAGCCAGAGCCAGTGGCTCAATGGCTATTGCGAACAGCAGGGGAGAGAGAGGGCACCCCTGTCGGGTACCCCGACCCAAGGAAAATGATGCAGAAATATCCATGTTTGTACGCACCCTAGCTCTTGGGTCCGCGTACAGTAAGCGGACCCAATGAATAAAGGTTGGGCCAATACCCATCCGTGCCATAGCCTCCCATAAAAAAGGCCAACTCACGGTATCAAAAGCTTTTAGTATATCTAGGGACAGAACTAAGCCGGATCGCCCCGCACGTGCCGCCTCATGGACATGTAGGTACAACCTTCGGATATTATCAAATGTACTCCTGCCAGGCATGAAACCAGACTGATCTGGTGGTATAAGGGCGAGGATGACAGACTGGAGTCTAAGGGCGAGAATTTTTGCTAAGATCTTTACATCACCATTCAGAAGTGAAATAGGCCTGTAGGATCCGCAGTATTTGCTATCTTTACCGGGTTTGGGTATAACCACAATAAGTGCTTCATTTAAGGACTCAGGGAGCTTCCCTAACTTAAGGGAGTCTTGAAACAATTTGAGGAGCCTAGGAGCCAGTACCTCTGCATGCGCCTGGTACCACTCCGAGGGAAGCCCATCCAGGCCCGGAGCTTTATTAGAGGGAAGGAGGCTTATGGCTTTGGTGACCTCTTCCAGCGTGATGGGCTTGTCTAGGAGGGACTGCTGGGAGGTGTCGAGTACCGGGAGGTCAAGGGACCCAAAGAAGCCCACAAAGTCTGTCTCTGGGGGGGTTTCCGTGCCCTTATATAATGTGGCATAGAAGTCCGCAAAGGTTTTGTTAATAGTCAGTGCGTTGGATGTAATCGATCCGTCAGGTAAGTGAATTTCAGCAATCGTGGTTCCCTGACAGTCCGCGTGAGCAAGATATGCCAGGAGCCTACCATTCTTCCCACCATGTTCATGTATACGAGCTGAGAGGTACAGCTGTTGCTTTCTAGTCAAGTCCACCAAGTGCAACTGCAGCGCCCGGTGGGCCCCAGTCAGCACGCCTCTGGTTTCAGAGGAGGGGGCGCCCGCATGGCGGGCACGAGCCTCCTCCAAAACCCTCCGAAGCTCATCCTGTGTCCTCCTTCCGGCAGATCTGTAGCTCTTGATTCTAGAGATATAGGAACCCCTCACCACAGCCTTGAAGGCATCCCAAACGGGACCCACAGGAGCAGAGTCAGCGTTAAGGGACCAATAAATAGTCATGTCAATCGGAATGCCCTCAGCTATCTCTGGAGTAGAGATCCAAAGAGGGCTGAGTCTCCAAGTTCGAAACCCCGGCCTATGACCCAAAGTCAAATCCACCCGTATCATAGAATGGTCAGATTCCGTCTGGGGAAGATACGCTATGGATTGAACAACCGGTAAGAAATCTTTCGTGGCGAGAGCAAAGTCAATTCTGGAGAGGGTTGCATAGGACCTAGACTGACAGGAGTACACTTTGGCCTCTGGAAATTTCCAGCGCCACAGATCCACATATCCGTAGGTATTACACCATGCGCGGAGCAACCCGGATTCGGATTTCAAAGGTTTTAATCTATCTAGGTCAGGTTGTAGGACCGAGTTGAAATCCCCAAGGATAAGCATAGGACAGCTAGGCAAATTTGCAAATTGAATATCAAGATCAGAAAACATTGCAGCCGCGACCGGAGGGGGGAAATACACCGCCACTAGAATGAAGGGTGTGCCATGTATCGACACATGTAGAATAACATACTGCCCCTTGGGGTCTAGGATAACTTGGTGACACACGAAGGGTAATCCCTTACGAATTAATATGGCTACGCCCCGGGCATAATTTGAGTAGGTAGAGTGGTAATGGCTGGCTACCCAGTGTTTTTTGAGCGCCATCACCTTGGCCCCCATTAAATGAGTCTCCTGAAGACACAGGATATGGGGTTTACTAAGTTTCAGGGCCGCAAAGATGGACGCTCTTTTAAATTTGGAATTTAGCCCGCGGACATTCCACGAGCAAACAGTTACGTTAGACATGGGGTTGATAGCATAGGTGCATACGGAACAGAAGGGGTCTGAAGCAGAACCCCTCCCCCGGTCACGGCCACATATACAGTTAAGGGTCGCAGTGTCAGACTTTCATTCAACCATACATACAACATACATACAACCATACAACAACAGACATTGTCATGTTCAATACCCAACAGGGGTATCAATTCCCCTGCCCAGCTCCAAAAAAGAGGAGTGGGCCTATACCCAAAACTTGTATCGTGCCTGGGGCGCATGGCCCGGAACAGAACTTGTAGCTTTAGCTGAACACTGTTCAGAGGATGCACTACACTAACTTGTAGCTTTAGCTGAACACTGTGCAGAGGTCACACTAAACTAACTTGTAGCTTTAGCTGAACACTGTGACGAGGATGCACTACACTAACTTGTAGCTTTAGCTGAACACTGTGAGGAGGACGCACTACACTAACGTGTAGCTTTAAGTGAACACTGTGCAGAGGTCGCACTACACTAACGTGTAAATAATTTAGCTGCCTGCGGTAGTGATAGGATCAGGAAAACACCACCAACCTTCTACAGGTAGCTTTAGCCGAACACTGTGCAGAGGTCGCACTACACTAACGTGTAAATAATTCAGCTGCCTGCGGTAGCGATAGGATCAGGAAAACACCACCAACCTTCTACAGGTAGCTTTAGCTGAACACTGTGCAGAGGTCGCACTACACTAACATGTAAATAATTTAGCTGCCTGCTGTAGTGATAGGATCAGGAAAACACCACCAACCTTCTACAGGTAGCTTTAGCTGAACACTGTGCAGAGGTCGCACTATACTAACGTGTAAATAATTTAGCTGCCTGCGGTAATGATAGGATCAGGAAAACACCACCAACCTTCTACAGGTAGCTTTAGCTGAACACTGTGCAGAGGTCGCACTACACTAACGTGTAAATAATTTTGCTGCCTGCGGTAGTGATAGGATCAGGAAAACACCACCAACCTTCTACAGGTAGCTTTAGCTGAACACTGTGAGGAGGACGCACTACACTAACTTGTAGCTTTAGCTGGACACTGTGAGGAGGTCACATTAAACTAACTTATAGCTTTAGCTGAACACTGTTCAGAGGACACACTACAATAACTAGTAGCTTTAGCTGAACACTGTGAGGAGGACGCAATACACTAACTTGTAGCTTTAGCTGAACACTGTACAGAGGTCACACTAAACTAACTTGTAGCTTTAGCTGAACACTGTGAGGAGGACGCACTACCCTAATTTGTAGCTTTAGCTGAAACCTGTTCAGAGGATGCACTACACTAACTTGTAGCTTTAGCTGAACACTGTGCAGAGGTCGCACGACACTAACTTGTAGCTTTAGCTGAACACTGTTCAGAAGACGCACTACACTAACTTGTAGTTTTAGCTGAACACTGAGAGGAGGACGCACTACACTAAATTGTAGCTTTAGCTGAACACTGTGCACTACACGAACATGTAGCTTTAGCTGAACACTGTGACGAGGATGCACTACACTAACTTGTAGCTTTAGCTGAACACTGTGCAGAGGTCACACTAAACTAACTTGTAGCTTTAGCTGAACACTGTGACGAGGATGCACTACACTAACTTGTAGCTTTAGCTGAACACAGTGAGGAGGACGCACTACACTAACTTGTAGCTTTAAGTGAACACTGTGCAGAGGTCGCACTACACTAACGTGTAAATAATTTAGCTGCCTGCGGTAGTGATAGGATCAGGAAAACACCACCAACCTTCTACAGTTAGCTTCAGCCGAACACTGTGCAGGGGTCGCACTACACTAATGTGTAAATAATTTAGCTGCCTGCGCTAGTGATAGGATCAGGAAAACACCACCAACCTTCTACAGGTAGCTTTAGCTGAACATTGTGCAGAGGTCACACTAAACTAACTTGTAGCTTTAGCTGAACACTGTTCAGAGCACGCACTACACTAACTTGTAGCTTTAGCTGAACACTGTGAGGAGGACGCACTACACTAACTTGTAGCTTTAGCTGGACACTGTGACGAGGTCACACTAAACTAACTTATAGCTTTAGCTGAACACTGTTCAGAGGACGCACTACAATAACTTGTAGCTTTAACTGAACACTGTGAGGAGGACGCAATACACTAACTTGTAGCTTTAGCTGAACACTGTACAGAGGTCACACTAAACTAACTTGTAGCTTTAGCTGAACACTGTGAGGAGGACGCACTACCCTAATTTGTAGCTTTAGCTGAACACTGTTCAGAGGATGCACTACACTAACTTGTAGCTTTAGCTGAACACTGTGCAGAGGTCGCACTACACTAACTTGTAGCTTTAACTGAACACTGTGCAGAGGTCGCACTACACTAATGTGTAAATAATTCAGCTGCCTGCGGTAGCGATAGGATCAGGAAAACACCACCAACCTTCTACAGGTAGCTTTAGCTGAACACTGTGCAGAGGTCGCACTATACTAACGTGTAAATAATTTAGCTGCCTGCGGTAATGATAGGATCAGGAAAACACCACCAACCTTCTACAGGTAGCTTTAGCTGAACACTGTGCAGAGGTCGCACTACACTAACGTGTAAATAATTTTGCTGCCTGCGGTAGTGATAGGATCAGGAAAACATCACCAAACTTCTACAGGTAGCTTTAGCTGAACACTGTGCAGAGGTCACACTAAACTAACTTGTAGCTTTAGCTGAACACTGTTCAGAGGATGCACTACACTAACTTGTAGCTTTAGCTGAACACTGTGAGGAGGACGCACTACACTAACTTGAAGCTTTAGCTGGACACTGTGAGGAGGTCACACTAAACTAACTTATAGCTTTAGCTGAACACTGTTCAGAGGACGCACTACAATAACTTGTAGCTTTAACTGAACACTGTGAGGAGGACGCAATACACTAACTTGTAGCTTTAGCTGAACACTGTACAGAGGTCACACTAAACTAACTTGTAGCTTTAGCTGAACACTGTTCAGAGGATGCACTACACTAACTTGTAGCTTTAGCTGAACACTGTTCAGAGGACGCACTACACTAACTTGTAGTTTTAGCTGAACACTGTGAGGAGGACGCACTACACTAATTTGTAGCTTTAGCTGAACACTGTGACGAGGATGCACTACACTAACTTGTAGTTTTAGCTGAACACTGTGAGGAGGACGCACTACACTAACTTGTAGCTTTAGCTGAACACTGTGACGAGGATGCACTACACTAACTTGTAGCTTTAGCTGAACACTGTGCAGAGGTCACACAAAACGAACTTGTAGCTTTAGGTGAACACTGTGACGAGGTTGCACTACACTAACTTGTAGCTTTAGCTGAACACTGTGAGGAGGACGCACTACACTAACTTGTAGCTTTAAGTGAACACTGTGCAGAGGTCGCACTACACTAACTTGTAGCTTTAGCTGAACACTGTGCAGAGGTCACACTAAACTAACTTGTAGCTTGAGCTGAACACTGTTCAGAGGACGCACTACACTAACTTGTAGCTTTAGCTGAACACTGTGATGAGGACTCCCTACACTAAACTTGTAGCTTTAGCTGAACACTGTACAGAGGTCTCACTAAACTAACTTGTAGCTTTAGCTGAACACTGTTCAGAGGACGCACTACACTAACTTGTAGCTTTAGCTGAACACTGTGAGGAGGATGCACTACACTAACTTGTAGCTTTAGCTGAACACTGTGCAGAGGTTGCACTACACTAACTTGTAGCTTTAGCTGAACACTGTGCACTACACTAACTTGTAGCGTTAGCTGAACACTGTTCAGAGGATGCACTACACTAACTTGTAGCTTTAGCTGAACACTGTGCAGAGGTCACACTAAACTAACTTGTAGCTTTAGCTGAACAGTATGAGGAGGACGCACTACACTAACTTGTAGCTTTAGCTGAACACAGTGCAGAGGTCGCATTACACTAACGTGTAAATAATTTAGCTGCCTCCGTTAGCGATAGGATCAGGAAAACACCACCAACCTTCTACAGGTAGCTTTAACTAAACACTGTGCAGAGGTCGCACTACACTAACGTGTAAATAATTTAGCTGCCTGCGGTAGTGATAGGATCAGGAAAACACCACCAACCTTCTACAGGTAGCTTTAGCTGAACACTGTGCAGAGGTCGCACTACACTAACGTGTAAATAATTTAGCTGCCTCGGTAGTGATAGGATCAGGAAAACACCACCAACCTTCTACAGGTAGCTTTAGCTGAACACTGTGCAGAGGTCGGACTACACTAACGTGTAAATAATTTAGCTGCCTGAGGTAGCGATAAGATCAGGAAAACACCACCAACCTTCTACAAATAGCTTTAGCTGAACACTGTGCAGAGGTCACACTACACTAACATGTAAATAATTTAGCAGCCTGCGGTAGTGATAGGATCAGGAAAACACAACCAACCTTCTACAGGTTGCTTTAGCTGAACACTGTGCAGAGGTTGCACTACACTAACATGTAAATAATTTAGCTGTCTGCGGTAGTGATAGGATCAGGAAAACACCACCAACCTTCTACAGGTAGCTTCAGCTGAACACTGTGCAGACGTCGCACTACACTAACGTGTAAATAATTTAGCTGCCTGCGGTAGTGATAGGATCAGAAAAACACCACCAACCTTCTACAGGTAGCTTTAGCTGAACACTGTGCAGAGGGCACACTAAACTCACTTGTAGCTTTAGCTGAATACTGTTCAGAGGACGCACTACACTAACTTGTAGCTTTAGCTGAACACTGTGAGGACGCACTACACTAACTTGTAGCTTTGGCTGAACACTGTGGAGAGGTCACACTAAACTAACTTGTAGCTTTAGCTGAACACTGTGAGGAGGACGCACTACACTAAATTGTAGCTTTAGCTGAACACTGTGAGGAGGACGCACTACACTAACTTGTAGCTTTAGCTGAACACTGTACAGAGGTCACACTAAACTAACTTGTAGCTTTAGCTGAACACTATGAGGACGCACTACACTATCTTGTAGCTTTAGCTGAACACTGTTCGGAGGACGCACTACACTAACTTGTAGCTTTAGCTGAACACTGTGAGGAGGACGCATTACACTAACTTGTAGCTTTAGCTGAACACTGTGCAGAGGTCGCACTACACTAACTTGTAGCTTTAGCTGAACACTGTTCAGAGGACACACTACACTAACTTGTAGCTTTAGCTGAACACTGTACAGAGGTCACACTAAACTAACTTGTAGCTTTAGCTGAACACTGTTCACAGGACGCACTACACTAACTTGTAGCTTTAGCTGAACACTTTTCAGAGAACGCACTACACTAACTTGTAGCTTTAGCTGAACACTGTGCAGAGGTCGCACTACACTAACGTGTAAATAATTTAGCTGCCTGCGGTAGCGATAGGATCAGGAAAACACAAACCTTCTACAGGTAGCTTTAGCTGAACACTGTGCAGAGGTCGCACTATACTAACGTGGAAATAATTTAGCTGCCTGTGGTAATGCTAGGATCAGGAAAACACAACCAACCTTCTACAGGTAGCTGTAGCTGAACACTGTGCAGAGGTCGCACTACAGTAACGTGTAAATAATTTTGCTGCCTGCGGTAGTGATAGGATGAGGAAAACACAACCAACCTTCTACAGGTAGCTTTAGCTGAACACTGTGCAGAGGTCGCACTACACTAACGTGTAAATAATTTAGCTGCCTGCGGTAGTGATAGGATCAGGAAAACACCACCAACCTTCTACAGGTAGCTTTAGCTGAACACTGTGCAGAGGTTGCACTACACTAACGTGTAAATAATTTAGCTGCCTGCGGTAGTGATAGGATCAGGAAAACACCACCAACCTTCTACAGGTAGGCTTAGCTGATCACTGTGCAGAGGTCGCACTACACTAACGTGTAAATAATTTAGCTGCCTGCGGTAGTGATAGGATCAGGAAAACACCACCAACCTTCTACAGGTAGCTTTAGCTGAACACTGTGCAGAGGTCACACTAAACTAACTTGTAGCTTTAGCTGAACACTGTTCAGAGGACGCACTACACTAACTTGTAGCTTTAGCTGAACACTGTGAGGAGTATGCACTACACTAACTTGCAGCTTTAGCTGAACACTGTGCAGAGGTCACACTAAACTACCTTGTACCTTTAGCTGAACACTGTTCAGAGGATGCACTACAATAACTTGTAGCTTTAGCTGAACACTATGAGGAGGATGCACTACACTAACTTGTAGCTTTAGCTGAACACTGTGCAGAGGTTGCACTACACTAACTTGTAGTTTTAGCTGAACACTGTGCAGAGCTCGCAAAAAACTAACTTGTAGCTTATTTAGCTGCCTGCAGTAGTGATAGGATCAGGAAAACACCACCAAACTTCTACAGGTAGCTTTAGGTGAACACTGCAGTGCTCGCCAAAAAATAACTTGTAGCTTATTTAGCGGCCTGCGGTAGTGATAGGATCAGGAAAACACGACCAACCTTCTACAGGTAGCTTTAGGTGAACACTGTGCAGAGCTCGCCAAAAAATAACTTGTAGCTTATTTAGCTGCCTGCGGTAGTGATAGGATCAGGAAAACATCACCAACCTTCTACAGGTAGCTTTAGCTGAACACTGTGCAGAGCTCGCAAAAAATAACTTGTAGGTTTAGCTGAACACTGTGAGGAGGACACACTACACTAACTTGTAACTTTAGCTGAACACTGTGCAGAGGTCACACTACACTAACTTGTAGCTTATTTAGCTGCCTGCAGTAGTGATAGGATCAGGAAAACACCACCAACCTTCTACAGGTAGCTTTAGGTGAACACTGCAGAGCTCGCCAAAAAATAACTTGTAGCTTATTTAGCTGCCTGCGGTAGTGATAGGATCAGGAAAACACCACCAGCCTTCTACAGGTAGCTTTAGCTGAACACTGTGCAGAGCTCGCACTACACTAACTTGTAGCTTATTTAGCTGCCTGCGGTAGTGATAGGATCAGGAAAACACCACCAACCTTCTACAGGTAGCTTTAGGTGAACACTGTGTAGAGCTTGCACTACACTAACTTGTAGCTTATTTAGCTGCCTGCGGTAGTGATAGGATCAGGAAAACACCACCAACCTTCTACAGGTAACTTTAGGTGAACACTGCAGAGCTTGCCAAAAAAAAACTTGTAGCTTATTTAGCTGCCTGCGGCAGTGATAGGATCAGGAAAACACCACCAACCTTCTACAGGTAGCTTTAGATGAACACTGTGCAGAGCTCGCCAAAAAATAACTTGTAGCTTATTTAGCTGCCTGAGGTAGTGATAGGATCAGGAAAACACCACCAGCCTTCTACAGGTAGCTTTAGCTGAACACTGTGCAGAGCTCGCACTACACTAACTTGTAGCTTATTTAGCTGCCTGCGGTAGTGATAGGATCAGGAAAACACCACCAACCTTCTACAGGTAGCTTTAGGTGAACACTGTGCAGAGCTTGCACTACACTAACTTGTAGCTTATTTAGCTGCCTGCGGTAGTGATAGGATCAGGAAAATACCACCAACCTTCTACAGGTAACTTTAGGTGAACACTGCAGAGCTCGCCAAAAAATAACTTGTAGCTTATTTAGCTGCCTGCGGTAGTGATAGGATCAGGAAAACACCACCAACCTTCTACAGGTAGCTTTAGATGAACACTGTGCAGAGCTTGCCAAAAAATAACTTGTAGCTTATTTAGCTGCCTGTGGTAGTGATAGGATCAGGAAAACACCACCAACCTTCTACAGGTAGCTTTAGCTGAACACTGTGCAGAGCTCGCACTACACTAACTTGTAGCTTATTTAGCTGCCTGTGGTAGTGATAGGATCAGGAAAACACCACCAACCTTCTACAGGTAGCTTTAGGTGAACACTGTGCAGAGCTCGCACTATACTAACTTGTAGCTTATTTAGCTGCCTGCGGTAGTGATAGGATCAGGAAAACACCACCAACCTTCTACAGGTAGCTTTAGGTGAACACTGCAGAGCTCGCCAAAAAATAACTTGTAGGTTATTTAGCTGCCTGCGGTAGTGATAGGATCAGGAAAACACCACCAACCTTCTACTGGTAGCTTTAGATGAACACTGTGCAGAGCTTGCCAAAAAATAACTTGTAGCTTATTTAGCTGCCTGCGGTAGTGATAGGATCAGGAAAACACCACCAACCTTCTACAGGTAGCTTTAGCTGAACACTGTGCAGAGCTCGCAAAAAATAACTTGTAGGTTTAGCTGAACACTGTGAGGAGGACACACTACACTAACTTGTAGCTTTAGCTGAACACTGTGCAGAGGTCGCACTACACTAACTTATAGTTTTAGCTGAACACTGTGAGGAGGACGAACTACACTAACTTGTAGCTTTAGCTGAACACTGTGCAGAGGTCGCACTACACTAACTTGTAATTTTCGCTGAACACTGCGAGGAGGACACACTACACCAACTTGTAGCTTTAGCTGAACACTGTGAGGAGGATGCACTACCCTAACTTGTAGTTTTAGCTGAACACTGTGCAAAGGTCACACTAAACTGACTTGTAGCTTTAGCTGAACACTGTGAGGAGAACGCACTACACTAACTTGTAGCTTTAGCTGAACACTGTGCAGAGGTCTCACTACACTAAATTTAGTTGTAGCTGAACACTCTGAGAAGGACGCACTACACTAACTTGTAGCTTTAGCTGAACACTGTGCAGAGGTCGCACTACACTAACTTGTAGTTTTCACTGAACACTGTGAGGACACACTACACCAACTTGTAGCTTTAGCTGAACACTGTGAGGAGGATGCACTACCCTAACTTGGAGCTTTAGAGGAGGACGCACTACACTAACTTGTAGCTTTAGCTGAACACTGTGCAGAGGTCGCACTACACTAACTTGTAGTTTTAGCTGAACACTGTGCAGAGCTCGCAAAAAACTAACTTGTAGCTTATTTAGCTGCCTGCGGTAGTGATAGGATCAGGAAAACACCACCAACCTTCTACAGGTAGCTTGATGTGAACACTGTGCAGAGCTCGCCAAAAAATAACTTGAAGCTTATTTAGTTGCCTGCGGTAGTGATAGGATCAGGAAAACACCACCAACCTTCTACAGGTAGCTTTAGCTGAACACTGTGCAGAGCTCGCAAAAAAATAACTTGTAGGTTTAGCTGAACACTGTGAGGAGGACGCACTACACTAACTTGTAGCTTTAGCTGAACACTGTGCAGAGGTCACACTACACTAACTTATAGTTTTAGCTGAACACTGTGAGGAGGACGCACTACACTAACTTGTAACTTTAGCTGAACACTGTACAGAGGTCGCACTATACTAACGTGTAAATAATTTAGCTGCCTGCGGTAGTGATAGGATCAGGAAAACACCACCAACCTTCTACAGGTAGCTTTAGCTGAACACTGTGCAGAGCTCGCACTACACTAACTTGTAGCTTATTTAGCTGCCTGCGGTAGTGATAGGATCAGGAAAACACCACCAACCTTCTACAGGTAGCTTTAGGTGAACACTGTGCAGAGCTCGCACTATACTAACTTGTAGCTTATTTAGCTGCCTGCGGTAGTGATAGGATCAGGAAAACACCACCAACCTTCTACAGGTAGCTTTAGGTGAACACTGCAGAGCTCGCCAAAAAATAACTTGTAGCTTATTTAGCTGCCTGCGGTAGTGATAGGATCAGGAAAACACCACCAACCTTCTACAGGTAGCTTTAGATGAACACTGTGCAGAGCTTGCCAAAAAATAACTTGTAGCTTATTTAGCTGCCTGCGGTAGTGATAGGATCAGGAAAACACCACCAACCTTCTACAGGTAGCTTTAGCTGAACACTGTGCAGAGCTCGCAAAAAATAACTTGTAGGTTTAGCTGAACACTGTGAGGAGGACACACTACACTAACTTGTAGCTTTAGCTGAACACTGTGCAGAGATCGCACTACACTAACTTATAGTTTTAGCTGAACACTGTGAGGAGGACGCACTACACTAACTTGTAGCTTTAGCTGAACACTGTACAGAGGTCACACTAAACTAACTTGTAGCTTTAGCTGAACACTGTGAGGAGGACGCACTACCCTAATTTGTAGCTTTAGCTGAAACCTGTTCAGAGGATGCACTACACTAACTTGTAGCTTTAGCTGAACACTGTGCAGAGGTCGCACGACACTAACTTGTAGCTTTAGCTGAACACTGTTCAGAAGACGCACTACACTAACTTGTAGTTTTAGCTGAACACTGAGAGGAAGACGCACTACACTAAATTGTAGCTTTAGCTGAACACTGTGCACTACACGAACATGTAGCTTTAGCTGAACACTGTGACGAGGATGCACTACACTAACTTGTAGCTTTAGCTGAACACTGTGCAGAGGTCACACTAAACTAACTTGTAGCTTTAGCTGAACACTGTGACGAGGATGCACTACACTAACTTGTAGCTTTAGCTGAACACAGTGAGGAGGACGCACTACACTAACTTGTAGCTTTAAGTGAACACTGTGCAGAGGTCGCACTACACTAACGTGTAAATAATTTAGCTGCCTGCGGTAGTGATAGGATCAGGAAAACAGCACCAACCTTCTACAGTTAGCTTCAGCCGAACACTGTGCAGGGGTCGCACTACACTAATGTGTAAATAATTTAGCTGCCTGCGCTAGTGATAGGATCAGGAAAACACCACCAACCTTCTACAGGTAGCTTTAGCTGAACATTGTGCAGAGGTCACACTAAACTAACTTGTAGCTTTAGCTGAACACTGTTCAGAGCACGCACTACACTAACTTGTAGCTTTAGCTGAACACTGTGAGGAGGACGCACTACACTAACTTGTAGCTTTAGCTGGACACTGTGAGGAGGTCACACTAAACTAACTTATAGCTTTAGCTGAACACTGTTCAGAGGACGCACTACAATAACTTGTAGCTTTAACTGAACACTGTGAGGAGGACGCAATACACTAACTTGTAGCTTTAGCTGAACACTGTACAGAGGTCACACTAAACTAACTTGTAGCTTTAGCTGAACACTGTGAGGAGGACGCACTACCCTAATTTGTAGCTTTAGCTGAACACTGTTCAGAGGATGCACTACACTAACTTGTAGCTTTAGCTGAACACTGTGCAGAGGTCGCACTACACTAACTTGTAGCTTTAACTGAACACTGTGCAGAGGTCGCACTACACTAATGTGTAAATAATTCAGCTGCCTGCGGTAGCGATAGGATCAGGAAAACACCACCAACCTTCTACAGGTAGCTTTAGCTGAACACTGTGCAGAGGTCGCACTATACTAACGTGTAAATAATTTAGCTGCCTGCGGTAATGATAGGATCAGGAAAACACCACCAACCTTCTACAGGTAGCTTTAGCTGAACACTGTGCAGAGGTCGCACTACACTAACGTGTAAATAATTTTGCTGCCTGCGGTAGTGATAGGATCAGGAAAACATCACCAAACTTCTACAGGTAGCTTTAGCTGAACACTGTGCAGAGGTCACACTAAACTAACTTGTAGCTTTAGCTGAACACTGTTCAGAGGATGCACTACACTAACTTGTAGCTTTAGCTGAACACTGTGAGGAGGACGCACTACACTAACTTGTAGCTTTAGCTGGACACTGTGAGGAGGTCACACTAAACTAACTTATAGCTTTAGCTGAACACTGTTCAGAGGACGCACTACAATAACTTGTAGCTTTAACTGAACACTGTGAGGAGGACGCAATACACTAACTTGTAGCTTTAGCTGAACACTGTACAGAGGTCACACTAAACTAACTTGTAGCTTTAGCTGAACACTGTTCAGAGGATGCACTACACTAACTTGTAGCTTTAGCTGAACACTGTTCAGAGGACGCACTACACTAACTTGTAGTTTTAGCTGAACACTGTGAGGAGGACGCACTACACTAATTTGTAGCTTTAGCTGAACACTGTGACGAGGATGCACTACACTAACTTGTAGTTTTAGCTGAACACTGTGAGGAGGACGCACTACACTAACTTGTAGCTTTAGCTGAACACTGTGACGAGGATGCACTACACTAACTTGTAGCTTTAGCTGAACACTGTGCAGAGGTCACACAAAACGAACTTGTAGCTTTAGGTGAACACTGTGACGAGGTTGCACTACACTAACTTGTAGCTTTAGCTGAACACTGTGAGGAGGACGCACTACACTAACTTGTAGCTTTAAGTGAACACTGTGCAGAGGTCGCACTACACTAACTTGTAGCTTTAGCTGAACACTATGCAGAGGTCACACTAAACTAACTTGTAGCTTGAGCTGAACACTGTTCAGAGGACGCACTACACTAACTTGTAGCTTTAGCTGAACACTGTGATGAGGACTCCCTACACTAAACTTGTAGTTTTAGCTGAACACTGTACAGAGGTCTCACTAAACTAACTTGTAGCTTTAGCTGAACACTGTTCAGAGGACGCACTACACTAACTTGTAGCTTTAGCTGAACACTGTGAGGAGGATGCACTACACTAACTTGTAGCTTTAGCTGAACACTGTGCAGAGGTTGCACTACACTAACTTGTAGCTTTAGCTGAACACTGTGCACTACACTAACTTGTAGCGTTAGCTGAACACTGTTCAGAGGATGCACTACACTAACTTGTAGCTTTAGCTGAACACTGTGCAGAGGTCACACTAAACTAACTTGTAGCTTTAGCTGAACAGTATGAGGAGGACGCACTACACTAACTTGTAGCTTTAGCTGAACACAGTGCAGAGGTCGCATTACACTAACGTGTAAATAATTTAGCTGCCTCCGTTAGCGATAGGATCAGGAAAACACCACCAACCTTCTACAGGTAGCTTTAGCTAAACACTGTGCAGAGGTCGCACTACACTAACGTGTAAATAATTTAGCTGCCTGCGGTAGTGATAGGATCAGGAAAACACCACCAACCTTCTACAGGTAGCTTTAGCTGAACACTGTGCAGAGGTCGCACTACACTAACGTGTAAATAATTTAGCTGCCTCGGTAGTGATAGGATCAGGAAAACACCACCAACCTTCTACAGGTAGCTTTAGCTGAACACTGTGCAGAGGTCGGACTACACTAACGTGTAAATAATTTAGCTGCCTGAGGTAGCGATAAGATCAGGAAAACACCACCAACCTTCTACAAGTAGCTTTAGCTGAACACTGTGCAGAGGTCACACTACACTAACATGTAAATAATTTAGCAGCCTGCGGTAGTGATAGGATCAGGAAAACACAACCAACCTTCTACAGGTTGCTTTAGCTGAACACTGTGCAGAGGTTGCACTACACTAACATGTAAATAATTTAGCTGTCTGCGGTAGTGATAGGATCAGGAAAACACCACCAACCTTCTACAGGTAGCTTCAGCTGAACACTTTGCAGACGTCGCACTACACTAACGTGTAAATAATTTAGCTGCCTGCGGTAGTGATAGGATCAGAAAAACACCACCAACCTTCTACAGGTAGCTTTAGCTGAACACTGTGCAGAGGGCACACTAAACTCACTTGTAGCTTTAGCTGAATACTGTTCAGAGGACGCACTACACTAACTTGTAGCTTTAGCTGAACACTGTGAGGACGCACTACACTAACTTGTAGCTTTGGCTGAACACTGTGGAGAGGTCACACTAAACTAACTTGTAGCTTTAGCTGAACACTGTGAGGAGGACGCACTACACTAAATTGTAGCTTTAGCTGAACACTGTGAGGAGGACACACTACACTAACTTGTAGCTTTAGCTGAACACTGTACAGAGGTCACACTAAACTAACTTGTAGCTTTAGCTGAACACTATGAGGACGCACTACACTATCTTGTAGCTTTAGCTGAACACTGTTCGGAGGACGCACTACACTAACTTGTAGCTTTAGCTGAACACTGTGAGGAGGACGCATTACACTAACTTGTAGCTTTAGCTGAACACTGTGCAGAGGTCGCACTACACTAACTTGTAGCTTTAGCTGAACACTGTTCAGAGGACACACTACACTAACTTGTAGCTTTAGCGGAACACTGTACAGAGGTCACACTAAACTAACTTGTAGCTTTAGCTGAACACTGTTCACAGGACGCACTACACTAACTTGTAGCTTTAGCTGAACACTTTTCAGAGAACGCACTACACTAACTTGTAGCTTTAGCTGAACACTGTGCAGAGGTCGCACTACACTAACGTGTAAATAATTTAGCTGCCTGCGGTAGCGATAGGATCAGGAAAACACAAACCTTCTACAGGTAGCTTTAGCTGAACACTGTGCAGAGGTCGCACTATACTAACGTGGAAATAATTTAGCTGCCTGTGGTAATGCTAGGATCAGGAAAACACAACCAACCTTCTACAGGTAGCTGTAGCTGAACACTGTGCAGAGGTCGCACTACAGTAACGTGTAAATAATTTTGCTGCCTGCGGTAGTGATAGGATGAGGAAAACACAACCAACCTTCTACAGGTAGCTTTAGCTGAACACAGTGCAGAGGTCGCACTACACTAACGTGTAAATAATTTAGCTGCCTGCGGTAGTGATAGGATCAGGAAAACACCACCAACCTTCTACAGGTAGCTTTAGCTGAACACTGTGCAGAGGTTGCACTACACTAACGTGTAAATAATTTAGCTGCCTGCGGTAGTGATAGGATCAGGAAAACACCACCAACCTTCTACAGGTAGGCTTAGCTGATCACTGTGCAGAGGTCGCACTACACTAACGTGTAAATAATTTAGCTGCCTGCGGTAGTGATAGGATCAGGAAAACACCACCAACCTTCTACAGGTAGCTTTAGCTGAACACTGTGCAGAGGTCACACTAAACTAACTTGTAGCTTTAGCTGAACACTGTTCAGAGGACGCACTACACTAACTTGTAGCTTTAGCTGAACACTGTGAGGAGTATGCACTACACTAACTTGCAGCTTTAGCTGAACACTGTGCAGAGGTCACACTAAACTACCTTGTAGCTTTAGCTGAACACTGTTCAGAGGATGCACTACAATAACTTGTAGCTTTAGCTGAACACTATGAGGAGGATGCACTACACTAACTTGTAGCTTTAGCTGAACACTGTGCAGAGGTTGCACTACACTAACTTGTAGTTTTAGCTGAACACTGTGCAGAGCTCGCAAAAAACTAACTTGTAGCTTATTTAGCTGCCTGCAGTAGTGATAGGATCAGGAAAACACCACCAACCTTCTACAGGTAGCTTTAGGTGAACACTGCAGTGCTCGCCAAAAAATAACTTGTAGCTTATTTAGCGGCCTGCGGTAGTGATAGGATCAGGAAAACACGACCAACCTTCTACAGGTAGCTTTAGGTGAACACTGTGCAGAGCTCGCCAAAAAATAACTTGTAGCTTATTTAGCTGCCTGCGGTAGTGATAGGATCAGGAAAACATCACCAACCTTCTACAGGTAGCTTTAGCTGAACACTGTGCAGAGCTCGCAAAAAATAACTTGTAGGTTTAGCTGAACACTGTGAGGAGGACACACTACACTAACTTGTAACTTTAGCTGAACACTGTGCAGAGGTCACACTACACTAACTTGTAGCTTATTTAGCTGCCTGCAGTAGTGATAGGATCAGGAAAACACCACCAACCTTCTACAGGTAGCTTTAGGTGAACACTGCAGAGCTCGCCAAAAAATAACTTGTAGCTTATTTAGCTGCCTGCGGTAGTGATAGGATCAGGAAAACACCACCAGCCTTCTACAGGTAGCTTTAGCTGAACACTGTGCAGAGCTCGCACTACACTAACTTGTAGCTTATTTAGCTGCCTGCGGTAGTGATAGGATCAGGAAAACACCACCAACCTTCTACAGGTAGCTTTAGGTGAACACTGTGTAGAGCTTGCACTACACTAACTTGTAGCTTATTTAGCTGCCTGCGGTAGTGATAGGATCAGGAAAACACCACCAACCTTCTACAGGTAACTTTAGGTGAACACTGCAGAGCTTGCCAAAAAATAACTTGTAGCTTATTTAGCTGCCTGCGGCAGTGATAGGATCAGGAAAACACCACCAACCTTCTACAGGTAGCTTTAGATGAACACTGTGCAGAGCTCGCCAAAAAATAACTTGTAGCTTATTTAGCTGCCTGAGGTAGTGATAGGATCAGGAAAACACCACCAGCCTTCTACAGGTAGCTTTAGCTGAACACTGTGCAGAGCTCGCACTACACTAACTTGTAGCTTATTTAGCTGCCTGCGGTAGTGATAGGATCAGGAAAACACCACCAACCTTCTACAGGTAGCTTTAGGTGAACACTGTGCAGAGCTTGCACTACACTAACTTGTAGCTTATTTAGCTGCCTGCGGTAGTGATAGGATCAGGAAAACACCACCAACCTTCTACAGGTAACTTTAGGTGAACACTGCAGAGCTCGCCAAAAAATAACTTGTAGCTTATTTAGCTGCCTGCGGTAGTGATAGGATCAGGAAAACACCACCAACCTTCTACAGGTAGCTTTAGATGAACACTGTGCAGAGCTTGCCAAAAAATAACTTGTAGCTTATTTAGCTGCCTGTGGTAGTGATAGGATCAGGAAAACACCACCAACCTTCTACAGGTAGCTTTAGCTGAACACTGTGCAGAGCTCGCACTACACTAACTTGTAGCTTATTTAGCTGCCTGTGGTAGTGATAGGATCAGGAAAACACCACCAACCTTCTACAGGTAGCTTTAGGTGAACACTGCAGAGCTCGCCAAAAAATAACTTGTAGGTTATTTAGCTGCCTGCGGTAGTGATAGGATCAGGAAAACACCACCAACCTTCTACTGGTAGCTTTAGATGAACACTGTGCAGAGCTTGCCAAAAAATAACTTGTAGCTTATTTAGCTGCCTGCGGTAGTGATAGGATCAGGAAAACACCACCAACCTTCTACAGGTAGCTTTAGCTGAACACTGTGCAGAGCTCGCAAAAAATAACTTGTAGGTTTAGCTGAACACTGTGAGGAGGACACACTACACTAACTTGTAGCTTTAGCTGAACACTGTGCAGAGGTCGCACTACACTAACTTATAGTTTTAGCTGAACACTGTGAGGAGGACGAACTACACTAACTTGTAGCTTTAGCTGAACACTGTGCAGAGGTCGCACTACACTAACTTGTAATTTTCGCTGAACACTGCGAGGAGGACACACTACACCAACTTGTAGCTTTAGCTGAACACTGTGAGGAGGATGCACTACCCTAACTTGTAGTTTTAGCTGAACACTGTGCAAAGGTCACACTAAACTGACTTGTAGCTTTAGCTGAACACTGTGAGGAGAACGCACTACACTAACTTGTAGCTTTAGCTGAACACTGTGCAGAGGTCTCACTACACTAAATTTAGTTGTAGCTGAACACTCTGAGAAGGACGCACTACACTAACTTGTAGCTTTAGCTGAACACTGTGCAGAGGTCGCACTACACTAACTTGTAGTTTTCACTGAACACTGTGAGGACACACTACACCAACTTGTAGCTTTAGCTGAACACTGTGAGGAGGATGCACTACCCTAACTTGGAGCTTTAGAGGAGGACGCACTACACTAACTTGTAGCTTTAGCTGAACACTGTGCAGAGGTCGCACTACACTAACTTGTAGTTTCAGCTGAACACTGTGCAGAGCTCGCAAAAAACTAACTTGTAGCTTATTTAGCTGCCTGCGGTAGTGATAGGATCAGGAAAACACCACCAACCTTCTACAGGTAGCTTGATGTGAACACTGTGCAGAGCTCGCCAAAAAATAACTTGAAGCTTATTTAGTTGCCTGCGGTAGTGATAGGATCAGGAAAACACCACCAACCTTCTACAGGTAGCTTTAGCTGAACACTGTGCAGAGCTCGCAAAAAAATAACTTGTAGGTTTAGCTGAACACTGTGAGGAGGACGCACTACACTAACTTGTAGCTTTAGCTGAACACTGTGCAGAGGTCACACTACACTAACTTATAGTTTTAGCTGAACACTGTGAGGAGGACGCACTACACTAACTTGTAACTTTAGCTGAACACTGTACAGAGGTCGCACTATACTAACGTGTAAATAATTTAGCTGCCTGCGGTAGTGATAGGATCAGGAAAACACCACCAACCTTCTACAGGTAGCTTTAGCTGAACACTGTGCAGAGCTCGCACTACACTAACTTGTAGCTTATTTAGCTGCCTGCGGTAGTGATAGGATCAGGAAAACACCACCAACCTTCTACAGGTAGCTTTAGGTGAACACTGTGCAGAGCTCGCACTATACTAACTTGTAGCTTATTTAGCTGCCTGCGGTAGTGATAGGATCAGGAAAACACCACCAACCTTCTACAGGTAGCTTTAGGTGAACACTGCAGAGCTCGCCAAAAAATAACTTGTAGCTTATTTAGCTGCCTGCGGTAGTGATAGGATCAGGAAAACACCACCAACCTTCTACAGGTAGCTTTAGATGAACACTGTGCAGAGCTTGCCAAAAAATAACTTGTAGCTTATTTAGCTGCCTGCGGTAGTGATAGGATCAGGAAAACACCACCAACCTTCTACAGGTAGCTTTAGCTGAACACTGTGCAGAGCTCGCAAAAAATAACTTGTAGGTTTAGCTGAACACTGTGAGGAGGACACACTACACTAACTTGTAGCTTTAGCTGAACACTGTGCAGAGATCGCACTACACTAACTTATAGTTTTAGCTGAACACTGTGAGGAGGACGCACTACACTAACTTGTAGCTTTAGCTGAACACTGTGCAGAGGTCGCACTACACTAACTTGTAATTTTCGCTGAACACTGCGAGGAGGACACACTACACCAACTTGTAGCTTTAGCTGAACACTGTGAGGAGGATGCACTACCCTAACTTGTAGTTTTAGCTGAACACTGTGCAAAGGTCACACTAAACTGACTTGTAGCTTTAGCTGAACACTGTGAGGAGAACGCACTACACTAACTTGTAGCTTTAGCTGAACACTGTGCAGAGGTCTCACTACACTAAATTTAGTTGTAGCTGAACACTCTGAGAAGGACGCACTACACTAACTTGTAGCTTTAGCTGAACACTGTGCAGAGGTCGCACTACACTAACTTGTAGTTTTCACTGAACACTGTGAGGACACACTACACCAACTTGTAGCTTTAGCTGAACACTGTGAGGAGGATGCACTACCCTAACTTGGAGCTTTAGAGGAGGACGCACTACACTAACTTGTAGCTTTAGCTGAACACTGTGCAGAGGTCGCACTACACTAACTTGTAGTTTCAGCTGAACACTGTGCAGAGCTCGCAAAAAACTAACTTGTAGCTTATTTAGCTGCCTGCGGTAGTGATAGGATCAGGAAAACACCACCAACCTTCTACAGGTAGCTTGATGTGAACACTGTGCAGAGCTCGCCAAAAAATAACTTGAAGCTTATTTAGTTGCCTGCGGTAGTGATAGGATCAGGAAAACACCACCAACCTTCTACAGGTAGCTTTAGCTGAACACTGTGCAGAGCTCGCAAAAAAATAACTTGTAGGTTTAGCTGAACACTGTGAGGAGGACGCACTACACTAACTTGTAGCTTTAGCTGAACACTGTGCAGAGGTCACACTACACTAACTTATAGTTTTAGCTGAACACTGTGAGGAGGACGCACTACACTAACTTGTAACTTTAGCTGAACACTGTACAGAGGTCGCACTATACTAACGTGTAAATAATTTAGCTGCCTGCGGTAGTGATAGGATCAGGAAAACACCACCAACCTTCTACAGGTAGCTTTAGCTGAACACTGTGCAGAGCTCGCACTACACTAACTTGTAGCTTATTTAGCTGCCTGCGGTAGTGATAGGATCAGGAAAACACCACCAACCTTCTACAGGTAGCTTTAGGTGAACACTGTGCAGAGCTCGCACTATACTAACTTGTAGCTTATTTAGCTGCCTGCGGTAGTGATAGGATCAGGAAAACACCACCAACCTTCTACAGGTAGCTTTAGGTGAACACTGCAGAGCTCGCCAAAAAATAACTTGTAGCTTATTTAGCTGCCTGCGGTAGTGATAGGATCAGGAAAACACCACCAACCTTCTACAGGTAGCTTTAGATGAACACTGTGCAGAGCTTGCCAAAAAATAACTTGTAGCTTATTTAGCTGCCTGCGGTAGTGATAGGATCAGGAAAACACCACCAACCTTCTACAGGTAGCTTTAGCTGAACACTGTGCAGAGCTCGCAAAAAATAACTTGTAGGTTTAGCTGAACACTGTGAGGAGGACACACTACACTAACTTGTAGCTTTAGCTGAACACTGTGCAGAGATCGCACTACACTAACTTATAGTTTTAGCTGAACACTGTGAGGAGGACGCACTACACTAACTTGTAGCTTTAGCTGAACACTGTGCAGAGGTCGCACTACACTAACTTGTAATTTTCGCTGAACACTGCGAGGAGGACACACTACACCAACTTGTAGCTTTAGCTGAACACTGTGAGGAGGATGCACTACCCTAACTTGTAGTTTTAGCTGAACACTGTGCAAAGGTCACACTAAACTGACTTGTAGCTTTAGCTGAACACTGTGAGGAGAACGCACTACACTAACTTGTAGCTTTAGCTGAACACTGTGCAGAGGTCTCACTACACTAAATTTAGTTGTAGCTGAACACTCTGAGAAGGACGCACTACACTAACTTGTAGCTTTAGCTGAACACTGTGCAGAGGTCGCACTACACTAACTTGTAGTTTTTACTGAACACTGTGAGGACACACTACACCAACTTGTAGCTTTAGCTGAACACTGTGAGGAGGATGCACTACCCTAACTTGGAGCTTTAGAGGAGGACGCACTACACTAACTTGTAGCTTTAGCTGAACACTGTGCAGAGGTCGCACTACACTAACTTGTAGTTTTAGCTGAACACTGTGCAGAGCTCGCAAAAAACTAACTTGTAGATTATTTAGCTGCCTGCGGTAGTGATAGGATCAGGAAAACACCACCAACCTTCTACAGGTAGCTTGATGTGAACACTGTGCAGAGCTCGCCAAAAAATAACTTGAAGCTTATTTAGTTGCCTGCGGTAGTGATAGGATCAGGAAAACACCACCAACCTTCTACAGGTAGCTTTAGCTGAACACTGTGCGGAGCTCGCAAAAAAATAACTTGTAGGTTTAGCTGAACACTGTGAGGAGGACGCACTACACTAACTTGTAGCTTTAGCTGAACACTGTGCAGAGGTCACACTACACTAACTTATAGTTTTAGCTGAACACTGTGAGGAGGACGCACTACACTAACTTGTAACTTTAGCTGAACACTGTGCAGAGGTCGCACTACACTAACTTGTAATTTTCACTTTACACTGCGAGGAGGACACACTACACTAACTTGTAGCTTTAGCTGAACACTGTGCAGAGGTCACACTAAACTGACTTGTAGCTTTAGCTGAACACTGTGAGGAGAACGCACTACACTATCTTGTAGCTTTAGCTGAACACTGTGCAGAGGTCTCACTACACTAAATGTAGTTTTAGCTGAACACTGAGGAGGACGCACTACACTAACTTGTAGCTTTAGCTGCACACTGTGCAGAGGTCGCACTACACTAACTTGTAGTTTTCGCTGAACACTGTGAAGAGGACACACTACACCAACTTGTAGCTTTAGCTGAACACTGTGAGGAGGACGCACTACCCTAACTTGTAGCTTTAGAGGAGGATGCACTACACTAACTTGTAGCTTTAGCTGAACACTGTGCAGAGGTCGCACTAGACTAACTTGTAGTTGTCGCTGAACACTGTGAGGAGGACACACTACACCAACTTGTAGCTTTAGCTGAACACTGTGCAGAGGTCTCACTACACTAAATGTAGTTTTAGCTGAACACTGAGGAGGACGCACTACACTAACTTGTAGCTTTAGCTGCACACTGTGCAGAGGTCGCACTACACTAACTTGTAGTTTTCGCTGAACACTGTGAAGAGGACACACTACACCAACTTGTAGCTTTAGCTGAACACTGTGAGGAGGACGCACTACCCTAACTTGTAGCTTTAGAGGAGGATGCACTACACTAACTTGTAGCTTTAGCTGAACACTGTGCAGAGGTCGCACTAGACTAACTTGTAGTTGTCGCTGAACACTGTGAGGAGGACACACTACACCAACTTGTAGCTTTAGCTGAACACTGTGCAGAGGTCTCACTACACTAAATGTAGTTTTAGTTGAACACTGTGAGGAGGACGCACTACACTAACTTGTAGCTTTAGCTGAACACTGTGCAGAGGTCGCACTACACTAACTTGTGGTTTTTGCTTAACACTGTGAGGAGGACACACTACACCAACTTGTAGCTTTAGATGAACACTGTAAGGAGGACGCACTACCGTAACTTGTAGCTTTAGAGGAGGATGCACTACACTAACTTGTAGCTTTAGCTGAACACTGTGCAGAGGTCTCACTACACTAACTTGTAGCTTTAGCTGAACACTGTGCAGAGGTCGCACTAAACTAACTTGTAGTTTTAGCTGAACACTGTGAGCAGGACGCACCACACTAACTTGTAGCTTTAGCTGAACACTGTGCAGAGGTCACACTAAACTAACTTGTAGCTTTAGCTGAACACTGTGAGGAGGACGCACTACACTAACTTGTAGCTGAACACTGTGCAGAGGTCTCACTACACTAACTTGTAGTTTTAGCTGAACACTGTGAGGAGGACGCACTACACTAACTTGTAGCTTTAGCTGAACACTGTGCAGAGGTCGCACTACACTAACTTGTTGTTTTAGTTGAACACTGTGAGGATGACGCACTACCCTAACTTGTAGCTTTAGCTGAACACTGTGCACTACACTAACTTGTAGTTTTAGCTGAACACTGTGCAGAGGTCACACTAAACTAACTTGTAGCTTTAACTGAACACTGTGAGGAGGACGCACTACACTAACTGTAAATAGTCTAGCTGCCTGACTGTGGTACTAATAGGATCAAAAGGGCACCAGCAATTTTCTTCAGGTAGCTGTAAATACTGTAACAAGACAAGCCTGCCTGTCAGTAGGAAGATAACAGGAACAGATCTAGCTAAACTGAATACAGTGTATATATATATATATATATATATATATATATATATATATATGCAACACCTGGGATGCATATATATACACAATACACTAAGTGCAGCTAACTCACTTACTGTCCTGCCTAATCTAGCTAACTCAAATGAAATGACACTGTCTCTCTCTCCATCTCTCAGCACCACGGAACACACTATACAGGGCCGCCGTGTAGGTGGCCTTATATAGTGTGGGGCGTGTTCTAAACCCCCTGAGCCATAATTGGCCAAGGCCAACATGGCTTTGGCCAATTACAGCTCTCTCTACCGACGGCGCTGTGATTGGCCAAGCATGCGGGTCATAGTGCATGCTTGGCCAATCATCAGCCAGCAATGCACTGTGATGCCGCAGTGTATTATGGGCCGTGACGCACCACATGAATTTGGCGCGAACGGCCCATAACGTTCGCAATTCGGCGTATGATCGAACAGTCAATGTTCGAGTTGAACATGGGTTCGACTCGAACGCGAAGCTCATCCCTACTCTTCACTATGTCTGATCGTATGGGGTAAGCTGTATGTACATATATATATTTATATACATAGTTGTTGGCCACTATTGAATTTGCCCTTTTACCTATACTTGTTAAACACCTGATTTACCTTTTTTTCATACATTGATTATAAACCCAGTTAATATGGTAGAAACACCAGGAACCAGAAGGGAAGTCAGCCAAACAAAAGTCTTTCACAGGAAAACACAGCAGAGAGAGTCCAGATATGTTGACCAAGGCAAAGGCACAGAAGATCTGATCCAAGGAGTTTATATAACCAGCAGCTCTAGCTGACGAGCAGGAAATGAAGACCAGGTGAGTCACTGTGGAAGGAAGAGTCTTTGGCAATTAACCGACAGCTGAGCACAGAGCTCTGAGAAGGAAGGGCTGAGCCCAGCCCTTATAAACTGATGCTGCCAGGGGCAATGAAAAATAGAAGGCCCTATTCCTAGAGAGGATTTTTTTAAGGGCGTAAAGCCCTTGAACATAGGGGTAGGGCTCTGCATGGGCAAGAAAGCATGCGAAGCGTAAGAGCCAAGGCATTACGAAGAGGATATACAAGGCTGAATCAAGACCTGCCGGGTACCAAGGGCTAGGGGATTGGTGATTTCAAACAAAAGAAGTTGTAGGATGAGGAATGGGAACAAGCTCTCAGATGGGGTTCCCCATCATTGCACTAGGTAAGAACTGCCTCACATAAAAGATTGCAGAGTATAGGAAAGCGATCTGCTTGCCCCCAAGCAAGAGGCACTCAACCTAGAGGTTGGAATTGGCATAACTGGTAAATAACAGTGTATCAGAAATGCTGGGAGATCTCTAGGCAAGAATCTGTAGAGCAGTCATAAGGAAAAAAGGTTTGGGAGAGAGGCAGGCCATAGAGGGGGTACTTACAGGCCACATGTGGAAAAGAAAACCAAGGCAAAAGCTGAATACTGAGAACAGGGGCAATGTGCCCATTATCCATACCAAACCAGTTATACAAGCAATTTGGTAATCAAAAACACTGATACAAGGAGGATGGGCATAACAAAGCTGAAGGCAGAGTCTGAGGGTTGTAAGCCAGGGAGATGTGTTTATAGCAATAAGGGATGAAAAGGGGCTCCAGCTAGTGGAGCTAACTTCCCCATGTAGAGACCACCAGTATAGCAAGAGAGAAATTCTCCTGCAGGGGAATAATATGTGGAAAGAACAAAACATACCTTCAAGATTAGAATATGAAAACTGCACACCCCCTGATGGCATCATTTTGCGATGAAGCGCGTAGGGAGGTTCATCTCAAAATGACGTCTTCGGGCATACCGGCTGATGCCTGTGAGTTCCTAGCAGATTGTTTTAACATTGTGGTGGAACTCATCTAGGCTTATGCGAGTGTACACTTTTTATTTAATAAAACAGCATTTTATCATTTACAATATTATGGAGCCTGCTGCTTTCTGTATGTTTTTCCATTATACAATCCAATGCTGAGTGGAGCAGGAGTCATTTTAACCTGTTGGCAGAACCCAGTTACTGATTTCAAGTGTGCTATATATAAATTTATTTTTTTATCAGATAAAGATTGACAGGTAATTAACTATCATGGTGCAGTTTTTCGATAAAAACCCTGATGTTTATCCTGTTCACAGGAGAACAGAGGACTGAAAGAACTTTAGGGTCATATCACAGATATCATGTGGAGCACTTGACTGCAGAAGCTATCCTTGAAGTGGCACATTTCTGACACAACAAAATCCATGTTTTTTTTTCCAACGTATGTTGGCTCAAACTTGTCTTCCATACACACGGTCACACAAAGTTGGTCGGACATTCCAAACGTCAAGAACGCGGGTGACGTACAACACATACGACGCCACTAGAAAGAGGAAGTTCAATACCAAGTGCACCACCCTTTGGGCTCCTTCCGCTAATTTCGTGTTAGTAGAAGTTTGGTGACAGACGATTCGCGCTTTTCAGCCTCCTGCTTTTCTGATCGTTACTGCTCTTTAGTTTGTGCTTGTGGGTTTGTATTTATATTACGTATTTGATCCTCAGTGCGTTCTTGTCCGCTCGTTTCTGTTTTTCAGTGCTTTCTTTTAGTTCGTACTGACCAGTTGACCGTTTTGAAGGCATGAGGACCCTTAAAATCACATATAAACCTCCGGAGTAGTAGTAGATCTACCGAGGAAGGCCTGTGATTGGCCGATACGCATCTAGAAGGGAGGTGCTGATAGTGACGTTCAGCCAGGCACTGTGTATGTGGACACGGCGGTGCTACTCTGGAGGTTTATATGTGATTTTAAAAGTTTTTATCTTGTAAGTGCTACTTGTCTGTTTGGGGGCTTTGAATACATTTGTATACGGAGAACACTATGTTCTCTATACTTATTATTTACATGTCCTGAACTCATGAAATCTTGAGCCAAGCTGGGAGGTGATTTGTTTCTTTGGATGTTAATGAGCTGAGTTACCATTAGGAAAAGAGCAATCTGGATTACCCACCATTGACTGGGAAGAGGAAGTAAGAGCAAAGAGCTTGTGGGGAGATCCGCATATGAGTTTTGGCTCATCTGGGAGGTGAGCGCGCATTTTTACTGCTGGTGGTGTGGCACTCCTTTTGAGGACAAATAATCACTGTGGTGGAATTGTGTGGATACACTGATCACAAGAAGAGTTTTTCATGTTTTATTTAATTTTTTCATTTTATGGACTATTCATTTATATGTAGGATTTATTTATTTTAGAGATTTGCACTTTATATTAATATATATTTTTACACATAGCGCTACATTAATTTATTTAGTATGCCTACATGACAGCCTGCAAAATGCTGGAAATGGAGGGGGGCCAACGCCTCTTATGTGAGGAAGGTATGTTACAAGCCAAAGCCACATTTCTGAGTTGTACCATGGTCCTCCTCCTCCTCCTGCCACAACTCCAACACCAGAGCCACAGCCTGGAAGGAAGCGTTTAAGGAAGACAAGAGAGTGATGGCCTGGGTTCAGTCTGGTCTGGAAAAAGATGCAGGCTGTGGTATGACCACAGCCTGGGGACAGATATGTCATCTGCTGCTGTTCCTGATCTCTTGTAGTCCTGGACCAGATTGTGTTCACTATTATAAGGACTCCTCAGGCCACCAATTTTGACTGTAAAATAACTGATGTGTGCCCTGGGGTACAAAGGCTTCGCAAATTTCACCAGTTTCTCCAGCGTTGCCTTTCTCTTTATTTTGTTATGACCCAGAATAAATGGCTATTTCTTTTTCACAAATACTTGGCTATGTGTTTTCGTTCAAAAAGGACAGTTTGCTTGTGAGTAGGCAGGTACATTTCAAAAAATACAATGTCAAATTAACAAGGGACACCAACCAACCTCCTTGAGGTAAAAAAAATACAAGATAATAATGGTGTTGTGGTAACTTGACACACAAAACAAGAAATAATATTATGGAGAGCACTAGAAAAAACAAAAAATGCAGATCTTGATTAAAAAAAAAAAAAAAAAAAAAAAAGAAGAAGAAAAAAAAATACATTATTATGGAGATCTGACAAAAAACAAAATTAATATTATTCATGAGATCACGAGAAATAATAAAGAAATCAGTTTGTAGGAACTCTGAATATGTGCAGCAAAATAACTTCATTCTTCTAGCATTCTAAAGAAGAGAATGCGCTGCATTAAACTATTTAAAAAATTGCAGCGTGACGAATGTGCTATCTCCATTACAAATGGTAGTTTCACCAGACCGAGCGCTTCCGTCTCATAATTTATTCTGAGCATGCGTGACACTTTGTGCATCGGAATTGTGTACACACGATCGGAATTTACATGAACAGATTTTGTTGTCGGAAAATTTGAGAACCAGATCTCAAATTTTGTGCGACGGAAATTCTGATGGAAACTGTCCGATGGAGCCTACACATGGTCGGAATTTCCGACAAAAGGCTCCCATCGAACAGATTTTCCGACGGAAAATGAACGTGTGTACGAGGCATTAGTGTTTATTTTATTTTTAATCCCCACCCTAGCCACTGCAGGCTGCAGAGCCTTAAAGTGTTTATAAAAGGGTAAGTGCAAAAATATGTGCATTTGTTATTTTTTTTCCAAAAGATGGACTCATCCTTTAAGTTTCCAAAGTACAAAACACACAGTGCAAGAAGGTGGTATATAAAACCACCAATAGACAGAAGGCACAGTATAGGGATAAATATTACTCTATTAAAACAAAAAGAAGTTGGACTGAGGTAATAAAAATAGAAGAAACATAAAACACTAAACTGGAAAACAAATAAATGGGCCCTTTACAGGCATTAAATGTATTCCCTATAAAACACTAGTTATGGGTTGGAGGCATAGATGTCAAGGCCTTACATAATTTCACATACTACTAGAGAATATGGAACATGGTAACTAGGGAGTTGAGGAAGTAAAGCTCGCCAAAGATGGAATGATTTTCTTGTCTGCAACCACGGATTGCAGAAAGGAAAATCACTCAGATCTCTCTTACTAAGCCATTCTGTTGTTCTGGCGGGGGGCGCTGTCCCCACCAGGAGAACAGTGATTATTGTTAGCGGCTATAACAGCTGCTAGCAATCTTGGCCGGTTCTTGCTGAACTGGCCAAAATTTGAACTGTCTATGGCCGTCATTAGTGTTCGGAGACTGTGAAAAGGAAAGGGATGAGGAGAAGGCAGTAGAGGCAGGGAAAGGAAATGGTGGTGGTGGGGGTGGGGGGGGGGGCAAGTGGGCTAAAGCCCCCCAAAACAGAGCAGACCAGGTACATTCATGTGAACTGAACTAGCCCAAGAGTAAACAAGAAGTTGGGAAAATTGAGACTACAATTTAGTGGCAGTCCATGTCTTAAGGAATCTGAAAGATTTCCACAATCGAAGATTTGGTAAAGGATGACAGATGTTGAGTTTCCCCAAAGTATTCCCAAGGGTTGCTTTGGGGTACCAATCCAACTATTGGAAGGTGGTCATAACGTCCATAAAAGCTTGTCACCTGGCAGGAAAATAAAAAGTTTTATTAGGGTGCAATGTTGTAGCTCCACATCTATTTTTTTCACTATACAGAGTTTGAGGTCTTTTTTTATGGCTGCAATGGTTGGGATAGTCAAAAAGATCCACTTTTTGAGGAGCAGTCTCCAAGTTGCTAGCAAACATACAGAGGTCCATTGAGAATAAACAAGGGATCTTGGAGTCTGGTTGGTGTCTTGACAAATTCAATTGGAGCAATATAACTGGACAGTAGTAGTAGCAGGTCTTTAGGTATAGTTTCTTTTGTGACCCTAGATATATATTGGATAACTTGATCCAAAAGGTTAGAAATATTAGGACAAGACTAAAAGCAATGTATGAGAGAAGGACGTTGGGAGACACAAACATGGAATCAGAGAGCTTGGACTATTTTTATCCAGAACAAATGGGATAAATGCCCTGTGAATGAGCTTGAGTTGAGGTTCTTTTCAACATTCGTTTACAGTCAGTCTCTGGATTTTGAGATATCCTGTAAGGAACTTGACAAGAAAAGAATCATCACAGAATTCCTTGTTCCACTTGTACATGCTGGTGGCGGAGAGTGGTTTGGTATGAGTGGCTGGTGTATATCGGATATTGAATAGGCACAATTTTGTAGCAGGCGATCGGAAAGGTTTTGTTTCTGTTTGAGCAGCAGAATCTAGTATAGTTCACAACTTGGTTGTAGTATAAGAGGTGATGCCCTGGTAAGTCATACTCAGTAGACAGTTCTCCCCCCCTCCCGCCGCTGTTACCGGCCTCCCATGCGATCGGGAGGCCCGGTGTCTAATCGTGTGCCTTCGGCGGCTGGGGGCGGGCTGGAACGAAGCTGTGGGCGGCTTCGTTCCAGCCTTCTCATTGTAAATGCGGAAGCGACGTCATGACGTCACTTCCCGTTTACTCGGCTGCCAATGGCGCAGAATTTAAAAAAGTACACAGTATTCAGAATCGCCGTTTTCGGCGATCTGAATACTTTGAAGTGCAGAGGAGGGATCGGGGGTACCTGTCACCACCTATTACTGTCACAAGGGATGTTTACATTCCTTGTGACAGCAATAAAAGTTAAAAAAAATTTTTTTTTTTAAAACACAATTTATAAAGTAAAAAAATAAATAAAATAAATAAAAAAGAAAAAATCTTTTAAAGTGCCCCTGTCCCCGCGAGCTCGCGCAGCGAAGAAAACGCATACGGAAGTCGCGCCCGCATATGTAAACGGTGTTCAAATTACACATGTGAGGTATCGCCGCGATCATCAGAGCGAGAGCAATAATTCCAGCCCTAGACCTCCTCTGTAACTCAAACCTGGTAACCGTAAAAAAAAATTAAAGCATTGCCTATGGAAATTCATAGGTACCGTAGTTTGTCGCCATTCCACGAGTGCATGCAATTATAAAGGGTGACATGTTTGGTATCTATTTACTCGGCGTAACATCATCTTTCACATTATACAAAAAAATTGGGGTAACTTTACTGTTTGGATTTTTTAAAATTCATGAAAGTGTCCCTTTTCCAAAAATTTGCGTTTAAAACACCGCTGCACAAATACCGTGTGATAAAAAATATTGCAACAATCGCCATTTTATTCTCTAGATTCTCTGCTAAAAAAATATATATAATGCTTGGGAACTCTAAATAATTTTCTAGCAAAAAATACGGATTTTAACTTGTAAACACCAAATTTCAAAAATAGGCTTAGTCATGAAAGGGTTAAAATAAAACTCATGTTAAACTGTGCACTTTAGTGCACCCACATAATCGCATATAACAGGCACCGTCGATACAGGACTGATTATCAACACTAGTACCACCCTTCCTTTTCCCAGGAGTAAGATGTGACATCAAAGTCCCTCCCCAACACATTTCATCACCAGGACACGTGACTTCCTCGGGGATCAATGAGTAACAGGTACAAAGAGGTGATGAGGTGGTTAAAAGAAATATACAGATAGCCATCATGGATGCCTATAAATGCCTAATATTCCTCTTGTCTCATAGGCAATAACAGACTTGCTATGCAGAATTTTTGAATTTGAAGCTATAAAAGGTCAAGGATTTTAGGTCCAGGATAAGACAAATACTGCCAATGGGTTTTGAGTACCACAAACAGGTTTGAATAGAATCCTTTGAACCAGTCCTCTAGAGGTACTGATCAATTACTCCTAGGGGAAAGAGTAAGGTTTGGATGGAAATTTAGCAGTCCTTGGACACAATTTTGGTTGATTTAAATGAAGAAAGCAGTGAAGGAGGGGAGCTTTGAACTTTATTTTGTACTTCTTTCAAAACGAACAGGTCCGGAAATAATGTGCCCAGAGAAAGACAACTATCAGGGCAGTAAGGGCAACCCTATACTGAGAAGAGGGCTTTGGGGAAGAGGTGGTGGGCTCTTTTTGTGAGAGGAAGGGCTAAACTAGAAGTTAAAGCCTAGGAGCTTTGAGGTGCTTTGCATTTTGAGGAGGTAGAGGCTCCTAAAGTGGGGGAATTTGGAACTCTTCACTGGGGAAGAACAACCTTTCCTCCTCTGACATTTTTGATGAATGTCAAATGCCTCACTAAAAAAAAAAAGTCCTCCTTCAAAAAGGCATACGTGAAAAGTGCCTTTTACAGACAGCTTCAGCTGACCAGGCTTTGATTCTGCACATGTGAAAGGAAATTAGTGCCATCTTGAAAATTTGTTGAATGTTGTGTTCTAGGGCATCTACATACAAGTGCAAGGCAGAAGGTAATTGCAGCATTAAAAGTACAGTCCTAGAATACAGGTTTACATTGAATATTCATTGCCCTGGTCAAGGTATCTGCAGTTTGGCAGACAGAAATTGCCGTAAAAGCTGGCTGCAGAACTGGGCCTGAAAGTATAAAAAGAGCCTTAAAAATGTCTCAAACTTCCAAACCACAGAATCTTTGAATAAAAGAAAACCTTCAGTTGAATGTGAACAGTGAAATGTTGGAGTAAGGGCATAGCCTACTACTGGAACAGACCACTTTTGTGCACTTTTTCTCCCATTGCTTGAATTATTTTTGGGGGGATGAAAATCTTATCTGGATTGATGCAATCATAAATTTCTATTTGTTTATGAATCGGGAATATCTTTTTTAGATTTAGCAAGTTTCTGTACACAAAGAGGCAAGGCTGAGGCGATTCAAGTGCAACAATGCCAATGTTTTGCGCACAGCAGAAGTGTAGTGTGTGAAGTCGGAACCTGGAAGTTAGAAGGGAATGAAGAGGACCCAGAGGTGGTGATAGATGGGGCTGTGTGATATTTCTATGTCGGCCTTCTCTAGGTCAGCCATATCAGGATCCAACAGAGGTAGTCACAGTGGATCTGGAAAAAGCCTGGTATTTTTGAGCCCTAGACAATGATGGCTGTATTAAAATAGTTGTCTGAGAATTGACAGTTACAGAAAAGTCTGCCATTAGGCAGGTGGGAAGGTTGTTGTACACTTGAGATAGAGCTAAAATTTACAGCAAGTTAACAAGGTTGAGTGTTGTGCAGGCCTTAGGCAGAGCAAATGATTGTCTAAGCTTTTACCATGGCTTCCTTTCCCTATCAATACTACAGGTGGGGGTATTCCCCTGTGAGGTACTCAGAATAGAAAGTGGAAATGGTGTAAAGTGTGTCAGAGAAGGAAAACAGCAACTTGGGTGCTATAGACCATTGTGTAGGAAGTATGGCAAAATGGTGGAAGGAAACACTTGAGTACCTTATAAAAAGGGCTCTCTCTAGGTAGGAGTGATTCAAATGCGCAACTGGTGCAGTAATGTTAACACCTAGCCATCCACCTGTGATTAAGTTCTGAGTGGCTGAATTTTAGCACCAAGTTTAAAACATTTGCACTGAATAAGTGAATGTTTCATACAATCCCAGTTTCTTGACCACACTGACATGTGAACACATACTATTCAGGATTTGGGGGGGGGGGGTAACAGTATAATAAGAAAGGTGACTCTGTCTTATCCCTCTACATTTCTGGTCCCTATATAGAGTGCATGCTTCACCTGTCATTATCGGCAACCCTTGCAGGGATCTTAGTTCTATAGGAAAGGCCCTGGAACTGTATAAAACCCTGCCCTTAACTACACACAACGGGCCGGGGTAAGTACCCACAACAACATCACAGGCCATAATTACACTGTGTGAAGTGAATGGCTCCCAAGGTTTTAACAAGGGTGCACTGCTTCTAATGTTGTAGTAGAAGATAGTAAAGAGTTGACTAAAGAACTTGAATTAGCCACAGGAATCAGTAATTATTGCCACTGGGATATGTATTATGGCCAAGCATCCTTATGGATGTGGCCTAACAGGTATTTATTTTTTTTAATAATGCACAAATGAAAAGAGCCAAACAGAGGCATTCACTGTGGTTTTGGCACTTTTTACACAGGTCCATTTTAGCTCAGTAGGGGATCCACTAGCTGATCGGGCAGCTGACAGGTCAGTGTATGCTCTGCTTAAACAGAGTGGACATGGACACAACCTGCTCTATGGGCAGCCAGATGTAAACAGATCGGCTATCTGTTAACACCCAACCACCCCCAGATCTAATTTGGCCAGCCGGGAGGTGAACGGATCCCCTTCTGTTTCTTTGCCCGATGGATCGACAGAGGTAGCTGGGTGTAAACAGACACAAGTCAGTTTAAATATGGTGCATCATAGAGGAGAATGGAGGGTCAGATTGGGTCCAGCTGAAAAACAGACAGCTAGATTTGATCTGATTTCTCGTGTGAAAGAGGCCTTTCAGTTGTATTCTGACAACAGCCAAATGCAAAATCAATGCCTAAATATTTTAAGGAAAGCTTAAACAGTACACAGTGCCAAGTTCCATATTGCATCCTAAAGTCTGAAATCATTCCACCTGTGCAATGGCAAATTCATGGTCATGGTGGACCATTCATAAACTTAAAGCAGGGACCCACTCAAAAAGGAGGTAGCACCACTTGTCTGTTTTTCGGCCGCCTTTCAGGGTCGATAGCCGATATTCTGTACATTTAGCCTGGTTTCACACTTGTGCGGTGCGAATTGAAGCTCAGGTTTCACTGGGGAGATAACAATCTCCTGTTCAACGGATTCATTGCGTTTTTGCTCAGGATTAGAGAGCAGGGAGAGGGGGGGGGAGGGGGAGGTGTAGTGAGGAGAAAGAGAAAATCCTTGTTCAGAACGCAATGCATCTGCGAATCAGATGCATTCCCATAGGAGATAATAGGCTTGTAGTTCGCACCGCAATGCCCAAAAAACGCACACGTTTTTTGTGCAATGCGCAGTGCGAATGCAACGCACATATGTGAACCAGATGCATTCATATGAATGTATTTTAAAATGTCCTGCGAATTAGATGCGGTGTAAGCCGCATCTAATTCGCATAGGTGTGAACCCGGGCTGAAAGTTTTGAAAAATCAACACAATTTGACACAAATCTGATATAAAATAAACATGTTAAAGTTTATTAAAACGTTAAACATTAAGGGTTCGTTCTTCACACCATACCTGCATGAAAACTGATGGGAAAACAGCACAGATTTCACTTGCAGAGACATAAGTTTCACATAGATTTTCATGCACAATTGTCAGTTTTTATGCACGTTGACATCAGTTTTTAATGCGCATCAGTTATGTGCCCTATATTCACACCAATGTGGTCGTATCTATTTTTTTTCCTGTGCAGAAAACTGCATATACGACACGTTGCACATTCCTGCGCAGAAAAAAATCCACACGTTATGGTGTGAACAGGGCACATGAAGAGTAGAGAGAACCATTGTTTTTTTTTGGGGGGCCCTTTCAGAACGCATGCAAAATAACTGACATCTGTCTGCACCATGGTGTGCACAAGCTCTAAAAGTAAACAACTGGGAAAAATAAAGTGCTTGAAAAATAAAATGAAATGGCTTCCCAAAACATAGAAAAATGGCATATAAACTACAGTGCACTGAATAAATTTAAATCACTACCGCAGTGCAAAAAGCTAGACAGTGGACGCTACACTTTCAATACTCCCAGTTAAGTAGATTATAACACAGAAAGCATAGCATTTCAGCATGTTCACCTGTTAAACGGCTTCTGTTTTTTTCACATATTGCTTCCACTTCACTAAAAACACGCTCACTTGGTACCGAGGAAAGAGGAGCAGAGGTATCTTCTAGCATGAGAGGCAAGTCTTTTCTAGCGTGCCTCATTTTCTTTCCACCGCTGAAAAGGATCACCACTTTTGTTAATTACTGGTTCCTTCAAATAGAGATTAAGTTCATCATCCAGGCTGATTATTACAGGATTCAGAAGAATCCTCTGCATGAGGCCCCAATAAAATGCTGAACATGGCATTAATTTGACCACAATGAAGATTCTCTTCTGCCCGTTGTCTTTTTTGGACGTTTGGAAGAGCAGGATGCTGCAAAAACAGATTAGTAACTTGCTCTTCCTGACTTGACCTTTCTACAGGAACCTCCTGCAGCTCCCCTTGAACATTTTTTGTCAGCCATTGCTTTGCCTTGGCCAATACATCAGAAGAGAAAGCATGATTCTTTTATTGGGGATCCAAAAGACATACAGTACCAGCACATTTTTAATCTCTTCATGCTTCTCAAAGCATTTGGTGAGGCTGTCCCTCATGACCTGCCTGAATGTTTTAATGCCACGTGTGTTGGGTCCTTCATTCTCTTGAAGAAGCATCTTCAGCACGCTCACACATGGGATGACAGATGAGTCGTAATGACTCACCTCTAGTGTCACTTCCTCTATGGGGAGAAGGGTCTCAATGACATTGGTTACAATGTCCCACTGATCAGCAGTAGGACAAGAATATCCTCCATGTTCACCTGAATAGATGCTAAGAGCTCGCTTCTGTTCCAGCATTTTTTGCAGCATGTGAAGTGTTGAGTTCCATCGTGTTTGAACAGCTGGAATCAAGTTGTTTTTTGGTAGGTCAAGGTCTTTCTGAATACAACTCAGTTGCTGCTTGGCAAGGACTGAATGGTGGAAATGACCTGCGCACCTCTTCAGCATGCCAATTATATCAAAGCTCTCTGGCTTGACAGACCATCATTTACCACAGGTTGCAGGGTGTGTGCCATGCAAAAGGTTTGACACTTCAGAAAGCGTCATTCCTTTCACCATGTTTGCTCAGTTGTCTCGAAGCACAAGCATCACTCGGTCTTTGTTTATTCCCCAGTCTTCATGGTGCTGGGCGATGGTGGGGATACATTGTAGAGACTAGAGGGATGTATGGTGCTGGGCATGGGTGGCGATGCAGTGTGGAGACTAGAAGAATGTATGGTGCTGAGCGTGGGTGACGATGCAGTGTGGAGACTAGAGGGATGTATGGTGCTGGGTGTGGGTGGCGATGCAGTGTGGGGACTGGAGGGATGGATGGTGCTGGGCGTGGGTGGCGATGCATTGTGGAGACTGGAGAGATGGATGATGATGCATTGTGGAGACTGGAGGGATAGATGAAGATGATTGCGTTGCATTGTGAAAATGGATGAGGATGACTGTGTGGGGATGAGAGTTACATAGTGAAGAGGCTCTCCACAATGTAACACTCATCTGCACCCAGAGTCAAAATACATTTTCACAATGCAACTCAATTATGCCCCATTGTCAGCCTCTAGTGTCCCATCCAAGAAGAAGGAGATTAAATAAAGTCTAAATCAAATCTACAGGCAGCACAGTGGGCACAGGAGCACACATTACATTTTTGTGACTTACCCTCCACGCTGCTTCAGAAAGCGTCATTCCTTTCACCATGTTTGCTCAGCTGTCTCGAAGCACAAGCATCACTCGGTCTTTGTTTATTTCCCACTCTTCATGGTGCTGGGCAATGGTGGGGATACATTGTAGAGACTAGAGGGATGTATGGTGCTGGGCATGGGTGGCGATGCAGTGTGGAGACTAGAAGGATGTATGGTGCTGGGCGTGGGTGGCGATGCAGTGTGGAGACTAGAGGGATGTATGATGCTGGGTGTGGGTGGCAATGCAGTGTGGGGACTGGAGGGATGGATGGTGCTGGGCGTGGGTGGCGATGCATTGTGGAGACTGGAGGGATGGATGGTGATGCATTGTGGAGACTGGAGGGATGGATGAAGATGATTGCGTTGCATTGTGAAAATGGATGAGGATGACTGTGTGGGGATGAGAGTTATATAGTGAAGAGGCTCTCCACAATGTAACACTCATCTGCACCCAGAGTCAAAATACATTTTCACAATGCAACTCAATTATGCCATATTGTCAGCTTCTAGTGCCCCATTCAAGAAGGAGATTAAATAAAGTCTAAATCAAGTCTACGGGCAGCACAGTGGGCACAGGAGCACACATTAAATGTTTGTGACTTACCCTCCATGCTGCTCATATCTATCTGCATGCACCTGTTAGGGCTGGGTCCATGTTCACCATCGACGAGCTGGCCACTCCCCCTGCCACGGCCAACCACATTGTAAGCAAACCTAGCAGCAGCCAGCAGGCTCCGCCTCAGTAGGGAATGGAAGAGGAACTAGTGCTGGCCATGATCACCTGCTGGGGGTGAGACAGCGGCAGCTCGGTAAATTACATAATGCTAATGCTTCCTTCCTCTTAGCAACTGCCAGCGGGGGGGCAGTGCTGGTGAACGTGAAAGTAGACAGAGGCTGGTTTCTGCTCCTCTGTAGCGGCCGGGCGAATTTCATGTGCTGCTATAGGGGGAGCGGGCCGTGGCCACCCGGGCCCCTATGGACACTTGGCGCCCTTACATGAGTACTGCCTGCACCCCACTGATGGCGGCCCTGTCAATACCAATTGCATTTTTGTCCATCTGCTGTTAATGAAGTGGCATGTAAGACACATCATTAGTAACTGTTGGTCCTGACCAGCAGTCAGTCGTAAATGAGTGAGTTGCCAGCATTCTCTGGGTGCAGCATTGCCTTTACTTTCTCAACTACCTTTTGGTGAATCTTTCCCAGCATTTCGGTTCGGTAATACTTTTCACTCTTCAGTGTGTACCTTGGCCCAGCTATGGACACCAATCCCTTAAAATCCAGAGTCAGACACCATTGTAAATGGCTGGTTATCAGTAACCATCATCTGATTGCTATGTCCAGCAGTTGGGATCTTCCATCTGAATTTAGCCACTTAGCTTTTTTTATGAAACATATCTTTCATTGTTGCCTGGGATAGTGGCATTTCACTTTGTGATTCTGTTTGTTTTCTCTGTGCTGCATTATATAATTCAGCATGATGAATGCTAACAAAGATTTGACGTATTTTGGTTTTTGCAGTTGCTGATCCCGATCTCACATTTTTTTTTGCACATGTTGCACACTGCTGCTTTTCCTAGGGATGGTTGAGAGGAGAAATAGTCCCAGACCACACTTTTACTTTTTCTCCCTGCATCGAAATTTGAAAGTTTACAGATAAGGGTAAGGCTGGCTGGCACTCTGCTGTGGGTGGCTGGCTGGCGTGTCCTCTCTGGTCCATTTCCACTGTTCCGTGCACTGTCCAAGGCAGGGCAGGTGGCGGCCTTTGCCCTATCCAGGTAGAAGAAGCAAGGACTCAGACTGTCAGAACGTTTGCAGGCCCAGTGCGCAACATATGCAACAATGTTTTCTACCCAGGCCGATGACATAGTGGGCCCCAAAAAGATGGCCGCGGCAGGGGGAGACCAATATCGACAACATCAGTTTGAGATCGATCCTTTAAAAAAATCAGAATATCGACCGCACCGATAATTGGTCCACTCCTAATAAATTTAAGCCAAAATGTAAACGGGTACATTTCTTTGGTGAAAATCTGTGTTTATTTACTCTGAAGGACAGTTAGTGTCCACAAACTATGGTATATATCTAAAAATGTACTAACCGCTTATCTCCTGTCTTGAGGCCAAAAATGTCAGGACAGTACAAATGTCCCCCAAATGACACCTTTTTGGAAAGTAGACAGTTCAGGGTATTTAGTACAGGCATGGCAAGTTTTTTGTAATTGTAATTTTTTGGAAAATGGAAGGAAAACAAAAAAAACACATACTGTCACCAGTGCAGTAACACGCCATCATAACTGGTGTGGCAGTGATTAGGGAGGGACACTGACTGGTGACAGTACAGGAAAAAAAAAAATTAACATTTTTTACTACAATATAACATTACCATAGTAACACTGACTCTAGGAAAGTGATCAGTATTTTTTTTCACATTATGATTGCTTATAGCAATGAATTTCATAGCTATAAGCAAGCATTTTAATGAATGAATCAATTGTTTTTTTGCGATTAGCTGTGATTGGCCAAAGCTAATCACATGGTACAGATAGGCTGTAATTGGCCCTGTCTTACCATGTGATCACTGTGACCAATCACAGCTAGAAACACAATTGAAACAATGAATGGCATTAATCAAGGCCATTCATTGTTTACAATTGTCATGTGACCTGCTGTGATTGGTCACAGTGATCACATGGTACCAGCAGTGGGCCGGTACAATGATCAGTCATCGGCTGAGACATCATATGATGCCCACCTTGGACGAAAGTCCTGCTCAACCATTAAATTGCTATAAGCCAGGCAGGAACTGGTAATCACCAAAGACCTGTCAACAGGTTAACTGTTTTTTGTTCAAAGTTGGCCCTAGCAGGAATACATATGAGATAGGGACCTTAGATAAGCTAAGGGTAGGGACTGATGTGAATGTACAGTAAAAGTGCTTTGTAAATTGATGGCACTATATAAAATACCTGTAATAACTTGGCAAGCCTAGATCAACGAATGAGCTTTTATTCCAAATGTGTGTAAACCTTGGCAGATATAAAGCAAAACTAAAGTCAGGATTACTCACCTCTACTCCCAATGGTCCAATGTCATGAGGCAGCATCTTCAGCTTGCTGGGCTTTGGTCATCTTAATTCGACATTGCAGGAAAAGGTCTCTCCCATGCATGCATGGGAGTCATTTATTCCCAGTCCACTTGCACTGCGCCAGAAACTACTAAGCTGCATATACATCCTGCAGAGGACTGCAAACAGGCAGGCAAGTTTAATATATTGCAAAGAAACATTGCATGTTTCTTTTGCAATAAAGTAGCCTGCCAGTTGGTATTTTTCTGACATCAGTTCAGCTTTACGTGGCTCTTGCACACAGCTAATAAAATTATTTTAACATCAAGAATCAAAACATGCAAATGGTGGGGACTTCTTGCAAACACAAGCCAAGCAATCTGGAAAATTGTTGAAAGGGGCCCATTTATGAACACGCCTGAATTTATCTTTTAAATCAGATTAAGACTTCCCCTTTAAGAACGCCCATGGAGAGCAGACGTGCTGTCTGAAAGCTCTCCGATCCCCGGGACGCTAAGCAGAGTGTAGCAGCAAAAAGCAGCCCCTGCTGATCAAAAGCATGACCACATGCCGCAGAGCAGCCTCGCAACCAGCCAGCGACAAGAAGAGCACAGGGGGAGGAATATGACCTTACCTCTCTACACACACAGCAGACGCTGAGCAAATAGAGAAGATGGCACCAGAGCACGAGGAAGGAAAGGCAAAGGGGAGTACAATAAAATCCAGTGGACGTCCACTGGAAGTTGGCCGCGGTGCTCCAGCAACAAGAGGTGGTGGAGCGCACGATCGTAGAACACCGGCGGTTGAACAAGGACCACAGGGGTCCAGCCGCAGCTCTCTAATAATGGGGAGGGAAACGTCCATAGCCAGCGAGGGGATCGTGACCGTGGTGATGGAACAGGGTCCAATGTCAGCCAATGGAGGTATGCAGGTGTCTGGACAAGCAGGAAAGAGAGCACAGAACAAAGGTGCATTAGAAGAAACCGACGGCAGTCACACACTTAAAGAGGCATCCAAATGTTCTGATCAGGAGAGCTAGTCTACACTAAAGGTGCAGTATCCAAGTATAGATGTACAGTACCTGATATGGATAAGGATAGACCTGTAGCCCAAACAGAATAAGATAATGAGGAACTGGTTTGGGATATAAGAAAGCACATAAAAGCCCTCCCTCCAAAAAGTGACATTCAACAATTGAAAGCTGCAGTGGAGCTTTCTTGCAAGCAAGCAGTAGAGGGACTCAAAGAAGATACAGTGGCATTGGAGCAGAGAGTGGAGACAGTTGAAAACAGTCAAGATGATATTAGACAAGCAATGGTAGAAGTTTAAGATGCAATTAAAAATCAGGAGGTGGTTTATGAACTCTTTTGGACCAATTAGATGACTATGACAATAGAGACCGGAGACAAAACATTTGTATACGGTGGTTACCTGAAACAATTGAGACCTCTGACCTACTTCAAAGTACACAAAGTCTATTTTGACAAACTCTGAGAGATATAGTACCGGGGGAAATCGAAATAGATAGGGTACATCGCACCCTAATGTCATCACCTCCAAACACAGAAAGACCAAGAGATATTATTGGCAAGTTACATAAATATGCTATGAAAGAGGCCATTATGAAGGTGGCGCGTAGTAAATCTACTATTGACATTGAGGGGGGTCAGATTTCCCAGTTTATGGATTTTTCAAGGTGTACCCTTATGCAATGGAGAGCGGTCCGACCTCTTTTAGAGGCACTACATGTAGTAAATGTTAACTATCGGGGATTTCCATTTTGTTTAATGGCCTCCTTGAATGGTAAGAAGGCGGTAATACAGACTAAAGATGATTTAAAATATTTTGTGGAAACATTGGACTTACCAACGATTGATTTCCCAGATTGAAGACTGAACAGCTTAATGCCACATATACAGTCCCCAGAACGTTGGCAGCAGATTCCAAGAAGAGATAGACGCAAGAATCAAAAAAAAGGGAAAGGGGTAGAACCTGACTCTTTAGAGTTTAGGTAAAAGAGTGGTGGTGTTAAGTAGAGCTGCATATCCAGCTACAAGAAATGAAATATTGTTTGACTTTTTAATATCAGCTCCCGGGGGAGTAAGAAAATGCTCAGTTTAGGAGTTTAGCTATTTTTTGTTTTTTCAAATAGGCTGGTCCCAGTATAAGGGGATTTATATTCTGCAAGATTGCAGATGGGTGGAAGGCTCCGGGTATGGGCGATTGCCCCTTCATAGACTCTTTCAACCCTTATGCCGCGTACACACGACCGGTTTTGCCGTCGGAATAAACTCCGAAGGTTTCTCCGACGGAACTCCGACGGAATTCCGCTCAAGCGGTCTCACATACACACGGTCACACCAAAGTCTGACCGTCCAGAACGAGGTGACGTACAACATGTACGACGGGACTAGAAAAAGGAAGTTCAATAGCCAGTAGCCAATAGCTTCCGTCTCGTACTTGCTTCAGAGCATGCGTAGTTTTTGGTCCGTCGGAACAGCATACAGACGAGCAGTTTTCCCCATAGGAATTGGTTCCATCGGAAATATTTAGAACATGTTCCATTTCTAGGTCCGTCAGAATTAAAAAAAAAAAAAGTCAGACGAGGCATACACACGATCGGAATAGACGATGAAAAGCTTCCATAGGACATTCCGCTCGTGTCTACATGGCCTAAGTTGGTATATCCCTACATGGTAGGATATTTTGGTATTGCTGTGTTTTTTGTTTTGTTTTGTGCATTGGGGTGGGGGGTGGCCCAAAGTATGATACGGGAATCATTTTTTTTTTCTCCTGGATTGATGGAAGGGAGGAGTATTAAGTATAAGAGAAAATATATAGAATATATACCTAAATATGAGTGATACACTAAAAATTGTGTCGTATAACGTGAGAGGGAGTTCACCATATAAAAGGGGTAGTCTCTGGCAGGAACTGCGTCGTCTGGCGGCAGAGGTTATCTTTCTGCAGGAGATGCACTTCGTGGCAGGGTCAATCCCTCGTTTGCCTTTGGAGCTCTATGATCAGTGGTTTCATGCACCCCCCCCCCCCCTATTTCAAGGGCAAGGAGGGGTAGCGATCGCTTTTCAGAGATTGTGACCCCTGGCCCTTATGTCTATACAGGCTGATCCAGAAGGTCGTTATTTGTTCAACAAGAGGAGGTTGCAGGGCCATTGTTCCACTTTTGCTTCCACATAGGCTCCCAATGCAAATACTGTAAAATTCCTCTCAGACACTGGGGATGGTGGAAAAGTGTAGAGAGGGCTTCCTGGTAGTGGGGTAGTGGGGGGATTTTAATTTAGTCCTGGATTCAAAGTTGGACACATCTTCAGGTAAAACTTCAATTTCCTTAAGGGCGTTAAAACATATCAAACAACGCTTGTTGCATCGAGTGGATAGCTGGAGGGTATTACATAATAGGTAGAAAGACTACAGCTACTTTTCAAAAGTACATAACTTATATTGACTTTTTGTGGGTTGATCAATTTTATTTGAGTAATGTTTGCTCGGCTACTATTGAGTCTATTACTATTTCAGATCATTCCCATATAACAATGACGATCTGCCCAAGTATAGCAGGACATAGAGAGCAGATATGGCGAATGAACGAAGCCTTGTTGGATAATAAGGAGATCTTTTTACAGTCATTAGCAACATATTTTGGGGAAATTGATACTGGAGAGGTGTCTATTCAAGTAGTTTGGGAAGCCCATAAAGCGGTGATTAGAGGTAAATTAATTGCACATGGTTCCCGTATTAAAAAGAGATTGAATACCTATTAGCTAGGATTCATAAACGTGAAGTCAGACATAAGATTCACGTCGATCTTGAAGATGCCCAAGAATTGGAGACCCTGCGAGTGAAGCTGTTACAGTGTCTGGATCAAAAGACCAAGAATAGGTATAGATATTTTGCTCATCGTTTTTATGAGCAGGGAAATAAACGTGGTCGGTTGTTGGCAAGGCAATTAAACAACAAGAATCACGCCACATTCATTCCCTGTTGGTAAATAAAAAAACAAGCAGTAGATACTCAATAAATAGCGGTGGAATTCCACCGTTTTTATACATCTTTATATAATGTTTCTTCTTCTTCATCTTGGAACGCTGCAGGTGGAGAACAGGCAGAGGCGATACAGGCCTACCTTAAAAGCGGAGTTCCACCCAAAAATGGAACTTCCACTTTAAGAGAAGGTGACCCCCTGACATGCCACATTTGGCATGTCATTTTTTTTGGGGGGGGGAGCGGATACCCTCTTTTCAGAGGGTTCCAGCTCCCACTTCCTTCTGGCGCACCCTCAGGAAGATCACCTCTCCCCCTCCCTCTAGGCAATCATCTGGGACACGTCACAGGTCCCAGATGATTGCGTGGCCAGTCACGGCGCGTGCATGCGCAGTGTGTGCCCGGCTGTGGCTTCGCCCACAGTCACTATGCCGGTGCTGCCGAGCGGAGGGGAAGACGAGCGGGGCTTCGATCCCCCACATCGCTGGACCCTTTGACAGATAAGTGTCTGATTATTAAAAGTAGGCAGTATTTGTAGCTGCTGACTTTGAATTTTTTTTTTTTTAAGCGGAACTCCGCTTTAACCACTTCAGCTCTGGAAGGATTTACCCCCTTCCTGACCAGAGCACATTTTACAATTTGGCACTGCGACGCTTTAACTGCTAATTGCGCTGTCATGCAATGCTGTACCCAAACGAAATATGCGTCCTTTTTTTCCCCACAAATAGAGCTTTCTTTTGATGGTATTTGATCACCTCTGCGGTTTTTATTTTTTGAAAAAAAAAAATTCTACTTTTTGTTATAAAAAAATCCAATAAACTCAATTTTAGTCATACATTTAGGCCAAAATTTATTCGGCCACATGTCTTTGGTAAAAAAAAATGTCAATAAGCGTATATTTATTGGTTTGCACAAAAGTTATAGCGTCTACAAACTAGGGTACATTTTTTGGAATTTACACAGCTTTTAGTTTATGTCATTTCTTGAGGTGCTAAAATGGCAGGGCAGTACAACCCCCCCCCCCCCCCCCCCCCCCCCCAAATGAGCCAATTTTGGAAAGTAGGCACCCCAAGGAAATTGCTGAGAGACATGTTGAGCCCATTAAATATTACATTTTTTTGTCCCAAGTGATTGAATGATAAAAAAAAAAAAAAATTTGCAAAAAGTTGTCACTAAATTATATATTGCTCACACAGGTCATGGGCATATGTGGAATTGCACCCCAAAATACATTCTGCTGATTCTCCTGCGTACAGGGATACCACATGTGTGCAACTTTTTGGGAGCCTAGCTGCGTACGGGGCACCGAAAACCAAGCAACGCCTTCAGGATTTCTAAGGGCGTAAATTTTTTATTTCACTCCTCATTACCCATCACAGTTTTGAAGGCCATAAAATGCCCAGATGGCACAACCCCCCCCCCCCCCCCAAATGACCCCATTTTGGAAAGTAGACACCCCAAGCTATTTGCTGAGAGGCATGTTGAGTCCATGGAATATTTTATATTTTGACACAAGTTCCGGTAAAGTGACAGGTTTTTTTTTTTTTTTTTTTTTGCACAAAGTTGTCACTAAATGATATATTGCTCAAACATGCCATGGGCATATGTGGATTTACACCCCAAAATTCACTCCTCACTACCACCTATCACAGTTTCGAAGGCCATAAAATGCCAAGATCGCACAAACCCCCCCAAATGACCCCATTTTGGAAAGTAGACACCCCAAGCTATTTGCGGAGAGGCATGGTGAGTATTTTGCAGCTCTCATTTGTTTTTGAAAATGAAGAGACTAGAAAAATGTTTGTTTTTTTTTCTTTTTTTCAATTTTCAAAACTTTGTGACAAAAAGTGAAGTCTGCAAAATGCTCACTATACCTCTCAGCAAATAGCTTGGGGTGTCTACTTTCCAAAATGGGGTCATTTGGGGGGGTTTGTGTCACCTGGGCATTCCATGGCCTCCGAAACTGTGATAGGCAGTGAAGAGTGAAATCAAAAATGTACACCCTTAGAAAGCCTGAAGGCGGTGCTTGATTTTCGGGGTCCCGTACGCGGCTAGGCTCCCAAAAAAAGTCTCACACATGTGGTATCCCCGTACTCAGGAGAAGCAACAGAATATATTTTGAGGTATAATTTCACATATTCCCATGGCATGTTTGAGCAATATATCATTTAGTGACAACTTTGTGCAAAAAAAAAAAAAAATTTGTCTTTTTCCTGCAACTTGTGTCACAATATAAAATATTCCATGGACTCGACATGCCTCTCAGCAAATAGCTTGGGGTGTCTACTTTCCAAAATGGGGTCATTTGGGGGGGTTTTGAACTGTCCCGGCATTTTATGCACAACATTTAGAAGCTTATGTCACACCTCACCCACTCTTTTACTTGACTTGAAGACAAAGCCCTTTCTGACACTTTTTGTTTACATGAAAAAAATTTTTTTTTGTAAGAAAATTACTTTGAACCCCCAAACATTATATATTTTTTAAAGCAAATGCCCTACAGATTAAAATGGTGGGAGTTTCATTTTTTTTTTCACATAGTATTTGCGCAGCGATTTTTCAAACGCATTTGTTTGGGAAAAAAAACACACTTTTTTAAATGTTAATGCACTAAAACACACTATATTACCCAAATGTTTGATGAAATAAAAAAGATGATCTTAGGCCGAGTACATGGATACCAAACATGACATGCTTTAAAATTGCGCACAAACGCGCAGTGGCGACAAACTAAATACATTTTTAAAAGCCTTTACGGGTTACCAATTTAGATTTACAGTGGAGGTCTACTGCTAAAATTACTGCCCTTGATCTGACCTTCTGATACCTCACATGCATGGTGCAATTGCTGTTTACATTTGACGCCAAACCGACGCTTGCGTTCGCCTTTGCGCGAGAGCAGGGGGGGGACAGGGGTGCACTTTTTTTTTTTTTTTAGCTTTTTTATCTTATTTTTAAACTGTTCCTTTCATTTTTTTTAATCATTTTTATTGTTATCTCAGGGAATGTAAATATCCCTTATGATGGGTAGGTAGTGACAGGTACTCTTTTTTGAAAAAATTGGGGTCCATTAGACCCTAGATCTTTCCTCTGCCCTCAAAGCATCTGACCACACCAAGATCGGTGTGATAAAATGCTTTCCCAATTTCCCAATGGCGCTGTTTACATCCGGTGAAATCTAAGTCATAAAATGCTCGTAGCTTCCGGTTTCTTAGACCATAGAGATGTTTGGAGCCATTCTGGTCTCTGATCGGCTCTATGGTCAGCTGGCCGAATCACCGGCTGCATTCTCAGGTTCCCTGTTGGGACAGGAGAGCCAGAGAAGAACATGGAAGACGGTGGGGGGGGGGGAATTCCCTCCCAATGCTTGTAAAAGCAGTCTAGAGGCTAATTAGCTGCTAGGATTGCTTTTACATGAAAGCCACTGGCTGAAAAGAATGATACCAAGATGATACCTAAACCTGCAGGCATCATTCTGGTATAACCACTCAAAGTCCAGAAACATACCAGTATGTTGCTGGTCCTTGTTGGGTATATATTGTAAACTTTTTTTTCATGCAGCCTGTGGGCTGAACGAAAAAAAGAAATTGATCGGTGGGTATGCCCACCATTAGAATACCTCCCTTCATCCACCCACTTCTAATGATGGGCATACATTCACCGTTTATATATGGCGATGCATGGGGGCATCCGCCCCAAAAGGTAGGAGCAAATCGCTCCTCCGCCCCTGCTGCCCCAATGCTTCAGCATATATGCTCTTTTTTTTTTTTTTAACTGTGGTGGTGAAATCACCTCCTACAGCGCTGGAGTCACGGCTTTATGTATCGTGGGAACAAACGCTGTTGCTGTCAAGATAAATAAATCCGCGCTGCAACTGAATGGCGTTCCTGCTAAGCAAATGATGGTTAACAATAAAACAAAGTAACATTACAGTATAACAGTAAGACTTACCATACCTGCAAAGCAAATACAAAAAAAATAGTAAAAAATATAAGATTTTTTAACGCAACCTGTGCCTAAAATATATATATGCCGAAGCATGGGGGCATCCACCCGCAAAAGGTAGGAGCAAATTGCTCCTCCGCCCCTGCTGCCCCCATGCTTCGGCATATATGCTCTTTTTTTTAACTGTGGTGGTGAAATCACCTCCGACAGCGCTGGAGTCACGGCTTTATGTATCGTGGGAGCAAACGCTGTTGCTGTCAAGATAAATAAATCCGCTCTGCAGCTGAATGGCGTACCTGAAAACAAAAAAATGGTTAACAATAAAACACGGTAAACCGTAAAGTATAAAAAAAATTGCATACCTATAAAGCACACATGATAAAACATAATAACAATAAAACATTGCAGAATAGAATACAGTAAAAAAAGAGCAGAACAATAGAGAGAGAATAGACAGAGAACAATAAAACGACAACTATTTTTGTTTTTTTATTTTATATATATATATATTTTTTTTTTTTACACTATTTTTTTGTAACTGTAACCGATTACAGGTTCGGGTCTCTCAAAATGCGATGGCATCTTGGGAGACCCTGTGAAAGTGTGCCTAGTCTGTGCAGTGCTGTACCCTACGCTAATACTCAACTAGTGTATGGTAGCGTTCAAAACATTCGCCAATGCAAAGACCAGCATTGTCAGGACAGGAGCGACAATAATAGCGGGTGTCACGCCTATATCCGCGCTTGCTGCAGACACATCTTTTTTGGGGGGGCTCGTTGGGTAGGGGTACTCGGGAGGACATAAAGAAAATGCCTCTCATGCAGCCGGCTTACTGCATTTGGTTGGGGAAGGTGAGGTGGAGCATCGTCTGGAAACAGAAGGGCTCTGACGATCTCTTCCTGGAATTTAAGGAAGGATCCAGTCCGTCCTGAAGCTCTGCATAGCACATGAGCATTCAGCAAAGCCAATTGAAATAAATAGACACTTTCTTGTACCAGCATCTGGCCTTACGGGCAATTAGGTACGGCGCCAACAACTGGTCGTTGAGGTCCACCCCTCCCATATTTTGGTTATATTCGTGGACACCAGTCGCCGTAGTAATTTGTACCGTCGTGTCTGCATGAAGGGAGGCAAGAACGAAAACATTCTAATGATCCCTCCACTTCATAGCGAGCAAGTTATTACACTTCAAGCAGTCTCTCTCCCCCAGCCTAAGACGGGAATTTACAAGTCGCTGGGGAAAGCCCCGGCGATTAGGTCGCACGGTGCCACATGCTCCAATCTGCTGATCAAACAAGTGACGAAAAAGTGGCACGCTCGTGTAATAATTGTCCACATATAAGTGGTACCCCTTTCCGAATAAGGGTGACACTAAGTCCCACACAATCTTGCCAGCGCTTCCTATGTAGTCAGGGCAGTTTGTCGGCTCTACGTGGCTATCTTTTCCCTCGTAAACTATAAAACTACATGTACAGCCTGTGGCCCTGTCACAGAGCTTATACTTCTTGACCCCGTATCTGGCACACTTGCTGGGAAGGTACTGTTTGAATGACAAGCGGCCAGAAAACTTAATCAGGGACTCATCAATGCAGACAACTTGATGGGGAGTAAACAAGTCTGCAAAACGTTGGTTGAAGTGGTTTACGAGGGGCCGAATTTTGTAGAGCCGATCGTATCCAGGGTCTCCACGAGGACGACAGAGTTCATTCTCATTGAAGTGCATGAACCGCAAGATCTGCTCGTATCGTGCCCTGGTCATGGAGGCAGAGAACAAGGGCATATGGTGAATTGGGTCAGTGGACCAATATGACCGCAACTCACTCTTTTTAGTTTTGTCCATGTTGAGGGAAAGGCCCAGAAAGAGCTTAAATTCGGAAACCGTAATTGGTCTCCAATCTCTGGCAAGGGAGGACTGGGGAATAGTGGCGATGTGTTGACCAGCGTACAAATTGCTTTGGTCCACAATAGATCTATAGAGATCTTCGGTGAAAAACAGCGAATAAAAATCAAGCGACATAAAATCAACTGTTTCCACCTGAATGCCGGGTTGGCCAGTGAATGGGGGAAGTACAGGTGCTGCAGAAGTGGTGGGTTCTCAATTAGGATTGCCGAATGCAGCAGGAAGGGCACTATGGGCATGACGGGCTGTGTTCGTCTTCTTGGTGGCAGCGGGACACTACTTGTGCTTGCCACCTCACCAGCTTGAACTGCACTTATGGGACTCGCCACGTTAACCACGTGATACTGCAGTGCTGGATTGACTACGACCAGGGTGTACTAGGGCGCTGGTGCTTGCCAGTTCACCAGAAGGAATAGCGGCGCTAGTACTGCTCTGCTCCATACAAGGGACCTGCAGTTCTTGCACATCGACAGAAGAAGAAGATTGGGGTCTGGTACGCCTGACCTTGGCAGGGACCACAACTCCGTCGTCAGAGCCATCTGTCATGGAGCCGCTGTCCTCTACAGAATCATATTCTGAGCCTGAATCTGACAGATGAGTGACTTCCTCTTCACTATCTGTCATGCTCAGAAACGTGTAGGCCTCTTCACTAGTGTACCTTCGATTTGCCATTTTGGGCTCTAAATTTAGTGGTACACTAGTGAGACTCACAGGTAAAAAAGTTCCTGACTGTTAGCGACTATCAAAACACTACCAAAAAAACTGAGGTGATCGGGGGGTGAAATGTGTGCCTAGAGCAGTGATGGAGAACCTTGGCACCCTAGATGTTTTGGAACTACATTTCCCATGATGCTCATGCACTCTGCAGTGTAGTTGAGCATCATGGGAAATGTAGTTCCAAAACATCTGGGGTGCCAAGGTTCGCCATCACTGGCCTAGAGTGTTCTACTGTAAGTGTAGTGTTGGTGCACTTACAGTGGCTTGCGAAAGTATTCGGCCCCCTTGAACTTTTCAACCTTTTGCCACATTTCAGGCTTCAAACATAAAGATATAAAATTTTTATTTTTTGTGAAGAATCACCAAGTGGGACACAATTGTGAAGTGGAACGAAATCTTTTGGATTTTTGAAACTTTTTTAACTAATAAAAAAATGAAAAGTGGGGCGTGCAAAATTATTCGGCCCCCTTGCGTTAATACTTTGTAGAGCCACCTTTTGCTGCGATTACAGCTGCAAGTCGCTTGGGGTATGTCTCTATCAGTTTTGCACATCAAGAGACTGAAATTCTTGCCCATTCTTCCTTGCAAAACAGCTCGAGCTCAGCGAGGTTGGATGGAGAGCATTTGTGAACAGCAGTTTTCAGCTCTTTGCACAGATTCTCGATTGGATCCAGGTCTGGACTTTGACTTGGCCATTCTAACACCTGGATACGTTTATTTGTGAACCATTCCTTTGTAGATTTTGCTGTATGTTTGGGATCATTGTCTTGTTGGAAGATAAATCTCCGTCCCAGTTTCAGGTCTTTTGCAGACTCCAACAGGTTTTCATCCAGAATGGTCCTGTATTTGGCTGCATCCATCTTCCCCTCAATTTTAACCATCTTCCCTGTCCCTGCTGAAGAAAAGCAGGCCCAAACCATGATGCTGCCACCACCATGTTTGACAGTGGGAATGGTGTGTTGAGTGTGATGAGCTGTGTTGCTTTTACGCCAAACATATCGTTTTGCATTGTGGCCAAAAAGTTCGATTTTGGTTTCATCGGACCAGAGCACCTTCTTCCACATGTTTGGTGTGTCTCCCAGGTGGCTTGTGGCAAACTTTAGACGAGACTTTTTATGGATATCTTTGAGAAATGGCTTTCTTCTTGCCACTCTTCCATAAAGGCCAGATTTGTGCAGTGTACGACTGATTGTTGTCCTATGGACAGACTCTCCCACCTCAGCTGTAGTTCTCTGCAGTTCATCCAGAGTGATCATGGGCCTCTTGGCTGCATCTCTGATCAGTCTTCTCCTTGTCTGAGCTGAAAGTTTAGAGGGACAGCCAGATCTTGGTAGATTTGCAGTGGTCTGATACTCCTTCCATTTCAAAATGATCGCTTGCACAGTGCTCCTTGGGATGTTTAAAGCTTGGGAAATCTTTTTGTATCCAAATCCGGCTTTAAACTTCTCCACAACAGTATTACGGACCTGCCTGGTGTGTTCCTTGGTCTTCATGATGCTCTCTGCGCTTTCAACAGAACCCTGAGACTATCACAGAGCAGGTGCATTTATACAGAGACTTGATTACACACAGGTGGATTCTATTTATCACCATCAGTCATTTAGGACAACATTGGATCATTCAGAGATCCTCGCTGAACTTCTGGAGTGAGTTTGCTGCACTGAAAGTAAAGGGGCCGAATAATTTTGCATGCACCACTTTTCAGTTTTTTAATTGCTAAAAAAGTTTAAAATATCCAATAGATTTCGTTCCACTTCACAATTGTGTCCCACTTGTTGGTGATTCTTCACAAAAAATAAAAATTTTATATCTTTATGTTTGAAGCCTGAAATGTGGCAAAAGGTTGAAAAGTTCAAGGGGGCTGAATACTTTCGCAAGCCACTGTACTTGGATGTCTTCTCTCCTCGGCGCCGGGACGAAAAGACCAACTCGAGGAGAGATTACATCACTTCCTCTGCCGCTGTTACATTACAGAGGCAGAGGAAGATTGTCATTCGTTGGGAGCGATCGCGAGGGGGGTGGCCACGAATGAGTGGCCTCCCCCCTCAGCACGGATCGCTCCTCTAACGATGCCGACCGCCTCGGGCACCGGGGGGCGCAATGCGCCCCCGCCCGGGGGGGGGCAAATCAAGTACCAAGTACGTGATTTTGCCTGCCCGTGCCATTCTTCCGCAGTATATCTGCGTTAGGCGGTCGGCAAGTGGTTAAGTAGGCAGCAATGCTGGCGTTGCCGTCAGAGGCCTTAGAAGAAATTGAACGCTCAATTACTATAGAGGAACTGGGTAAAGTAATAGCTACATTACTATTAGGAAAGAGCCCTGGGCCGGATGGCTTTACGAATGTATACTATAAAAAAAAAAGATCCTTTCAACTCTGATACATCCCCTTTTTAACTGAGTTAATTCTATTACTGAAAGGGATATTACCGCTCCAGGTAGATCAAATTGGAATGAACCTCTCTAGATTAGAAGTCACAGGTGCTGGCAATGCATATAGCAACGAAGATGAGAGAAATTTTCTGGACAGCCGCACTCCAAAAATTAGCCTTTATTCGTAAAAAATGGTCAAAAATACATGTCACAGCAGAACGGACAGAAGAGCTGACATGTTTCACAATATCAAACAGGGCTTAATCGTGATTAAGCCCTGTTTGATAGTGTGAAACGCGTCAACTCTTCTGTGACATGTATTCTTGACTATTTTTGTATGAATAAAGGCTAATTTTTGGAGTGCGGCTGTCCAGAAAATTTCTCTCATCTTTGTTAATTCTATTACTGCCTTAAACCCGCTGCCCCCAGAAGCTGTACTGGCCCATGTTATGGTCCTTCCAAAATCTGGGAGGGATCCACAACATTGTGCCAATTATAGGCCCATATCCCTTCTTAATTCAGATATAAAAAAAAAAAAATTCTAAAATATTGGCCCTTAGACTGCAGAAACATGTGGTGAAATTGATCCATTTGGATCAGAACCGAGAAGCTAGCGACAACACAATTCGGGCTCTTCATAGGACGCAAAAGGGACCTGAACAAACTTCTCAAGCGGTAATATCAATGGATGCCAAGAAAGCATTCGATAGGGTAAATTGGGCATTTATGAAAGAGGTGTTGAAGGGGATAGGATTAAGGGACAGGATGATGGGCTGGGTTTCAGCACTATATACTGACATTAGAGCAAGAGTAAAGGTGAATGATATACTTTCAGACTACCTTGGCATAGGCAATGGGACTAGAGAGAGTTGTTGCTGTTTGCCTTGGTACTGGAGCCCTTCATCCTCATGATCAGGGGAAGGGAAGAGATTGCGGGGATTTGTATTGGGTCAGTGGAACATAAGGTGTTAGCTTACGCAGACAATTTATTATTTTATCTCTCTAATCCTCAGGCATCCTTAGCTGTTTTGATGTCCGAGGTTGACAAATATGGGCTTATGTCTGACTTCAAGATAAATTTTGAGAAATCTGTGCTCTTGCCAATTCACATGCCCCCAAATAAGGCAACATCACTGCAGTGTTCCTTCCCTTTTATTTGGCATCTAGACTATTTAGTATACTTGGGAGTCTATATTACCCGGATCCAAAGCTTTTATACGATCTTAACTATAGTCCTTTGTTGACGGGAATAATGAAGGAACTGCAGGGATGGAAGGGATATAAAATTACATGGTTTGGGAGGGTGAATGCTCTTAAAATGATAATACTACCTAGGTTGATATGCACCCTATATACTATGCCGATTGCAATCCCACAAAGCCTCTTTAAAAACACATGTGCAGGGCCTTCCAGATCTTTGTATGGGAGGATAAACATCCCAGTCTAGCTTATGATATACTGCGCAGATCTAAGTGGGAGGGAAGGGTCTGGCTTCCTGATATTTCTCTATATTATAAGGCCATGTCTCTAATACGTATCCTAAATTGGTGTCACAATACAAATAAAATATGGGCCTCTCTGGAGAAAACAATGGCAAGCAGGAATTTGGCAGGGGCACCTTGGATTCCGAAAGGGTCAAGGGGTCTTTCAGAATGGACATCTCCCTTAATGTTGACATCTTTGGGGATAGAATGAATATAATGGGTAAATTGGCCCCACAGATATCTCCCTTGACCCCAATGGGAGGATATCCCTGGTTCCACCCAGGGGAAGAACTTAGAACATGGGGATAATGGGAACGGATGGGAACACGACATGTGCAAAGTTACCCCTAGGGGTAAAGTGTCACCCCTCTTGGAGTTGACATTTTCTCTTGGGAGTATACCCTTAGCTTCATGGATACATCGCCAAATGACAGACTTCTTTGATAAATTGAGACCTAGAGTAAGATCTTCAAGCTCATTAAATACATTCGAAGTGTTATTTGCTCATACTTCAGCAACTGTACTCTCACTAGCTTAAATGTATAAATTGGTTCTTAGTGGGCAATACACCCCATCTCTATATTTCATTAGCAAATGGGAGAGAGAGCTGGGGTGTAATTTTACATCTTTTCAAGTTACGAAATTGATTGGAGGGACCCATTCCTCCTCGTTAAGTTCTCAAATTCAGGAGAGGTCATATAAATTTCTAACCAGGCGGTATCAGACTCCTGTATGTTTAGCACAAATATACCCGATGATAGATGCTGGAGAGTTGGGGACAACGGGGCAGGAACCTCCATATATGGTGGACTCGCCCCAAGATTAAACTTGGGAATCCATCGCACCATGGATTAAACTGACAATTAGACCCATAGAGATTACTTCTTTTCACTCCGTTTCATGGGATACCGTGTTCTAAAAAGTTTTATAAAAAAAAAAAAAATTACACCTCATCTGCTGAAAAAGGACTAATACCAAGATTATGGGAGCAGGAGGGGCCACACTTTGATGGAATGGTAAAAAGGAAGTCAATGTAATAATGGAGGCAGAACAATGGGTATATACAATTAAAGACCAAAAAGATACGTTTAAAGATATATGGGCAGGCTGGATGTATTATTCAAGAGAAATATCAGCTGACTAATGTTACTAGCAATTCCCCTATATTGGTTAAAATATATAGGGCAATAGATCTCCACCCAGATGCACTTATTAGATTTTTATTTTTTTTCCCCCCAACCAGTTGATCGAGAGGATGTTTAAATTAAAGGTACATGCACTAAATATAGAGCACTTGAGTGTATTTTTTTTTAACTTTATACTGTAAATGTTTTTGAAGGTTTAAATTATGTTTGACATGAATTGATTATAGTGAATTTTTATAGCAGAATACATATTGATGTAAACTGATGAATTTTTTTTTTCAAAGAGGTTGTAAAAATTAAGGAAGATGCACAAATATAGAGCACTTGAGTATATTTTTTTTATATACTGTAAAGGTTTTGAAGATTAGACCATGTTAGATACAAATGGACTATAGTGAATTTTCACAGCACATTTGAGGAATAGCAGATGAACAGCATTTATCTCCAATGATAGCACAGGGTTTTTTTTTTATCATCTCTCTCCGCCCACATCACTGCCATACTCCCTTTTCATACCCTCATTTATCAAAGAGAGGTAGGATGGTGTTCTCTTTTTGTTTGGTTATTTAGTAGATTTATTTTTTGTGTTAATTGTATAGGTAGGAAAAAAAAATGAGGCATTTATAAACATAAGAATTTGTAAGATTTAGATGTAAGAAAAGGGAACATACGTTGAAATATGTAAATGTTCTCCCGATTGGAGAGGTTTGTTGTGCTTTGATTCAATAAAGATAAAGGGGAAAAAAAAAAAAATAAATAAAAAGAAGAATTGCCCTTTAAGATGGAAAGCTCTGCCTATTCAGCTTCATACACATGGCCACAAAAGGGGGTCATATAGTGTATATCTAGGAGTTACAGCTCAGCATACAGCCCTCTGCCAGCAGCCTGTGAATCAATAAAAGGCTGAAATACAAAGCAGCTGTATGCTGAGATATACACATCTGAGTGGTAACTTGCTTATAGGGATGCATGCACTGTTCCAAGTGCGCTGTACGGCCATCTTGCAGCAATGTGCAAGTACCCTTAAAGCAAGCATTATGTGGAGTTTTTTTTCTACTACAAAAACCAAGTGAAGTTTTTTTTTTTTAACCGCTTGCCGACACAAGTCAGCAGAATGGCACGGGTGGGCAAACGGGCATACCTGTACGTCCCGCCCTCCTCATGGGCAGGGGGCGCGATTGCACCCAATCCCCCACCCCCCGTGAATGCGGCCGGATTCATTAGAGAGCCAATCAGTGCTCCGATCCAGGCCAATGAATTATAGCCTGGACCCGCAGATCAGTCCCCCCCCCCCCCCGTTAACCCCTTCACTCCCTGTCCAATTGCAATTTTCAGATTTTTCACAGATCACTGCATTGGTGTCATTTGTGCCTTGTAATAAGTGTTAGGGCAGTGTAGTAGGCCCAGGTATGTCTAGGGTACCCTCTAATCTCCCCCAGTTAACTCTCACCCCATTGCCAGTGTCACCAAGATATTTTTTCTGATCGCCATATTTGTGTCACGGGTGACGCTAGTTAGCCAGTTAGTTTCAGTCAGGTTTTTATAGCCTCAGGTACCCCCACATATTACCTAATAAAGTTCCCCCCCGATTGCCCCCTAGTTAACCTTTTCACCCCATCACCAGTGATCACCGTATTAGTGTTACGGGTGACCCTGGTTAGTTGGTTTTTATAGCGTCAGGGCACCCACCGTATATTACCCAATAAAGGTTTAACCCCCTGATCACCCAGCAGGTGATCGGTTTTAGCGTCAGTTAGGGTCTGCGTCACCCCAGGCAGCGTCAGATTAGTGGCAGTAGCGCCAGCACCCATGCACGCACCATACATCTCCCTCAGTAGTATAGTGTCTGAATGGATCGATATCTTTGCTCTGATCAGAAATATATTAGCATCCCCAATAGTTTAGGGTTCCCAAAAGTGCAGCATTAGCAGAATCAGCCCAGATACCTGCTAGCACCTGCGTTTAGCCCCTCTGCCCAGCCAAGTGCAGTATCAAATCGATCACTGTCACTTACAAAAACATAACACACATAACTGCAGCGTTCTCAGAGTTAAGCCTGATCCCTGCAAACGCTAACAGGTTTTTTGGTAGCGTTTGAATCAGTCGCTGACAGTCAGAAGCTCTTTTTCCTCTGAGTTGCACCAGTAAATTTGGAGACCAAAATGTCAAATCGAAGGTACACTAGTAAAGAGGCCTACACGTTTGAGCATGACAGAAAGTGAAGAGGAAGTCACCCATCTGTCAGATTCAGGCTCAGAATACGATCCTGTAGACAGCAGTGCCACCCTGACAGATGGCAGGGACCACAACTCCGTCGTCAGAGCTAAGGGCAGGCGTACCCGACTTCGTTGAGCTGCAAGAACCACAGGCCTCTCGTATGGAGCAGAGAGCCAGTACTAGTGCCGCTCATCCTTCTGGTGAACTGGCAAGTACCAGCAGTCTAGTACACCCTGGTCGTACTCAAACCAGCACTGCAGTATCACGTGGTGACGTGGAGAGTCCCATAAGTGCAATTCAAGCAGGTGAGGTGGCTAGTACAACTAGTGTCCTGCAGCCACCAAGAAGACAAAGACAGGCCCATCGAGCCCATAGTCCCCTTCCTGCTGCAACTGCCAATCCTAATTGGGAGCCCACCACTTCGGCAGCAACCGTACTTCCCCCATTCACTGGCCAACCCGGAATTCAGGTGGAAACAGTTGATCTTATGTCACTTGATTTTTATTCACTGTCTTTCACGGAAAATGACTATATAGATCTATTGTGGACCAAAGCAATTTGTATGCTGGTCAATTTATTGCTGCAAATCCCCATTTGACCCTTGCCAGAGAATGAAAACCTATTACAGTTTCCAAAATTTAAGACTTTTCTGGGCCTATCCCTCCTCATGGGCATAACTAAAAAGAGCGAGTTGCAGTCATATTGATCCACTGACCCAATTCACCATATGCCCGTGTTCTGCCTCCATGGCCAGGGCACAATACGAGCAGATCTTGTGGTTCATGCACTTCAATGATAATGAACTCTGTCGTCCTCGGGGTGAACCTGGATATAATTGCCTCTACAAAATTCGGCCCCTCGTAAACCACTTCAATCAACGGTTTGCAGACTTGTTTACTCCCCATCAAGTTGTCTGCGTTGACGAGTCCCTGATTAATTTTTCTGGCCGCTTGTCATTCAAACAGTATCGTCCCAGCAACCGTGCCAGATATGGGGTCAAGATGTACAAGCTCTGTGACAGGGCAACGTAGAGCTGGAGAACTACCCAGACTACATAGGGAGTGCTGGTAAGATTGCGTGGGACTTAGTGTCACCCTTATTCGGAAAGGGGTACCACTTGTACATGGACAATTATTACATGAGCGTACCATTTAAGTCACTTGTTTTATTATGGAATTGGCACATGTGGCACCGTGCAATCTAATCACCGGGAATTACACCAGCGGCTTGTAGATTCCAGTCTTAGGCTGGGGGAGAGAGCCTGCTTGAAGTGCAATTTGCCCACTGTGAAGTGGAGGAATAAGAATGTTCTCGTTCTGTTCTCCCTTCACACAGAAACGACGGCCCAAATTCCTACAGTGACTGGAGTTGTGGAGAAACCCCTCTGTGTCCACGAACATAACCTTAATATGAGAGGGGTGGACCTCAACGACCAATTGTGGGCACCGTACCTAGTTGCCCTAAGGCCAAACGCTGGTACAAAAAAAGTGTCTGAATACTTATTCCAAATGGCTCTGCTGAATGCTTATGTGCTATGCAAAGCTTCAGGACAAACTGGATCCTACCTTAAATTCAAGGAAGAGACCTTCACAGCCTGTTTCCAGACAGTGCTGTTGCCCAACTTCCCAATTCAAATGCAGTAAGCTGGCTGCATGAGAGGCATTTTCCGTATGTCCTCCCTGGTACGCCTACCCAATGAACCCCCCAAAGAAAATGTTGTGTATGCAGAAAGTGCAGATATAGGATGACACCCGCTATTATTGTCCCTCCTGTCCTGACCATCCTGCATAGGGTAGCATAGGGTACAGCAATGCACAGACTAGGACACACTTTCACAGGGTCTCCAAAGATGCTATCACATTTTGAGAGATGCGAACCTGGAACCGAAACGTTAGTTACAAATGCAAGTATAAAAAAATATATAAATAGATATAGATATCTCTAGGTCATCCTTTCTAAACTACTGCCATAGGGGTTATCTATAAGGATATACATGCCACCTGCATGTATCTTTACCTGTCAAATGTCTCCCCTCTGTCTGTTACGAGATCCGAAAAACTGCAGATTCTGTGGGTCTGGAGCTCAGTGGGTGGTCGCGATGTCAGTAGACTCCCAGCCCACCTCTACATTCCCCTTGTCAATATGCGTTTTCTCCTGTGTATTTCTTACACTGAACTTATGCTATAATCTCTAACATCCAGTGAAAAGACAGGAAAGTAACCACATGACTTCAGCATGCCAAATCATGCTGAGGTGTGGAACAGCCAATCCTTGCAGAGCTGAAGAAAGGAGTGGGGGTGGGAATTAAAAAATAATGCACGTCTTAGGCTAGTGCACGAGATATGTAAATCACCTGTCACTCACAGCAAGGGGGAGGATTTCACAAAGTTTTTCTGTTTGTCAAGCTTTATCTCACTGAACAATAAAAGAGGATAGCTCAGAGCTGGATTAACTCTTTGTGGCAAGACTGGGCTCAAATGATAGGAAATCTTATACTCTACATTAGGACATCAAAAACATTTTTTCGGGTTTACATCCACTTTAATGTTTACTGTGTTTTATTGTTAACCATTTTTGTTTCAGGTACGCTATTCTGCTGCAGCACTGATATATTCATCTTGACAGCAACAGCGTTTGCTCCCATGATATGCACATCAGCGACTCCAGCGCTGTAGAAGGTGATTTCACCATCACAGTTAAAAAAAAAAAAAGGAGAAGATGTGCATGTCATGTCATCATTAGATCAATCTTTTTCATTCAGCCCACAGGCTGCATGGAAAAAAAAAAAAAAATTTACAATGTATGCCCAACAAGGACCAGCAAGGTACTGATATGTTGCTGGATATACCAGAATGATGCCTGAATGTTTAGGTATCATCTGGGTATCATTTTTTGATGTAAAAGCAATCCTAGCGGCTAATTAGCCTCTGAACTGCTTTTACAAGCAGTGGGAGGAAACACCTCCCCCCCCCCCTTAAAAAAAAAAAAAAAAAAGGCACCCCTGTCCCCCCCATGCGCAAAGGCGAACGCAAGCATCAGTCTGGTGTCGTAAGTAAACAGCAATTGCACCATGCATGAGAGGTATCACCGCAAAGGTCAGATCGAGGGCAGTAATTTTAGCAGTAGATCTCCTCTAAATCTAAAGTGGTAACATGTAAAGGCTTTTAAAAATGTATGTAGTTTGTCACCGCTGCACGTTTGTGCGCAATTTTAAAGCATGTCGTGCTTGGTATCCATGTACTCGGCATAAGATCATTTTTTATTTCATCAAACATTTGGGCAATATAGTGCAATTGCAACACAAAAAAAAAAAAAAAAAAAAACACACAGGAGAAAAAAGGAAAAAAAAACTTTTTTTTTTTTTTACACAAAGTTGTCATTAAATGATATATTATTCAAAACATGCCATGGTTATATATAGAATTACACCCCAAAATACATTCTGCTGCTGCTTCTCCTGAGTAAAGGGATACCACATGTGTGAGACTTTGGGAGTCTAGCCATGTACATGACCCCTAAAACCAAGCACCCCCTTCAGGCTTTCTAAAGGCATAAAATGGTGATTTCACTTCCTCACTGCCTATGACAGTTTGAGGCCCTGAAATGTCAAGATGGCACAAAACCCCCCAAATGACCCCATTTTGGAAAGTAGACACCCCAAGGTATTTGCCAAGAGGCATGGTGAGTATTTTGCGGATTTATTTTTGAAAATGTATTTTTTTTTTCCCCAATTTTCAAAACTTTGTGACAAAAAGCGAGATCTGCAAAATCTTCAACATGCCTCTCAGCAAATACATTGGGGTGTCTACTTTCCAAAATGGGGTCATGTGTTATCAGGGCATTTCATGGCCTGCGGAACTATGAGGAGTGAAATCAAAAATGTACGCCCTTGTTTTCGGGGTCCTGTACGTGGTTAGGCTGCCAAAAAGTCCCACACATGTGGTATTCCCATACTCAGGAGAAGTAGCAGAATGTATTTTGGGGTGTAATCCCACATATAACCATGCCAACAATATATCATTTTAGTGACAACTTTGGGTAAAATAAAATAAAAAATGTAATTTTCTCGAAACTTGTAGCAAAATATAAAATATTCCACGGACTCAACATGCCTCTCAGCAAGTAGCTTGAAGCATCTTCTTTTCAAAATGGGGTCATTGGGGGGTTGCTATCTTGTCATTTCATGGCCTCCAAAACGGATCGGTAGTGAGGAAGAGAAATTACCATTTTACGCCCTTAGAAAGCTGGTGCTTGGTCTTTGGGGTCCTGTACACGGCTAGGCTCCCAAAAAGTCTCACATGTGGTATCCCCATACTCAGAATAACGCAGCAGAATGTATTTTGGGGTGTAATTCCATGTAAAACAATGGCACGTGTGAGCAATATATATCATTTAGTGACAACGTTGAAAAATGATAAAAAAAAAATAATTACACAATCACTTGTTACAAAAAAAATATTCAATGGGCTCAACAAGCCTCAGCAATTTTCTTGGGGTGTCTACTTTCCAAAATGGGGTCATATTGGGGGGGTTGTACTGCCTGCCATTTTAGCACCTCAAGAAATGATAGGCAGTCAAACTAAAAGCTGCGTAAATTCGAGAAAATGTACCCTAGTTTGTAGACGCTATAACTTTTACGCAAACCAATATACGCTTTTAACCAAAGACATGTGGCTGAATACATTTTGGCCTAAAATGTATGATTAAAATTGAGTTTATTACTTTTTTTTATAACAAAGTAGAAACACAAAAAACTGGAAATGTGTGGAAAGAAACCTCCTTTTAAAATTTGGTGGAAGACGTTTTTCCTATTGGCAAGGGGAGGAGTCACTCTCTCAAGTGCTACCCTAAAAGAAGTTAAGGGAAATGGGAAAATATCTGTGTTTATATCGCAAAAAAAAATAAATAAAATCGCAGAGGCAATCCAATACCATCAAAAGAAAGCTCTATTTGTGGGGGGAAAAAAAAAAAAAAAGAAGGATGCAAATTTAGTTTGGGTACAGCATTTCATGACCGCACAATTACCAGTTAAATCAGCGCAGTGCCAAATTGTAAAAAGTGCTAGTCATTGAGCAGCCAAATCCTCCGGGGCTGAAGTGGTTAAAAAGGCACACCTCATCTAATTTAGCTGGACAGTGAAAAGTGACAATGTAAACCAAATTTGGAATTACCTCTTCAATATTAGCAACATAACCAAAAGACAATACATATCCTAAGGAAAAAAAAAAAAAAGTTTTTTTTTTACTAATGTTTTAAAAGAACTAAAAAAGCAATATCTATATAAAGCCATCACAAATACGCAGAAAACAGAAAAGTAAAATACAACAAAATGTTTTTAATTAGCAATTTGTCTTTGCAAATATGAAACTGCCACAGAAAGAAATTAGATAGACAACATATTACTACAGTATAACCACATTTCTCATTGTCCATAGGACCATGGAGGAGACTTCCGGGGCTTGTTTTGTATTGAAGGGGGGGGTCAACAAGGATACATGTGTCTTACTTTAAAAGAGAAAATGGGTGGTTATGTTGCTTCGGGGGGGAAAAAAACAAAACAAAATTTGGCCATATAAACACTTCATATCATATAAGCCTCCCGGAAGAAAAAGGGGTTGGAAGGGAGTAGGGCTGGGGGGGGGAGGGGTTGGAGAGAAGTCCTTACGAGCATCCAGTTGCCTCTCAAACTCATTTTCTTTCCACTCATTATCCTGTACACAACTACATCTACCAGAAATCACGACGATGGTAACCATCTGGATCACAGTATTTTGTAACCACTACTCTGTTTGCAAATTTGCGTCCTGTGAGTCCTTGCATGGCTTTCTGACAATCATAGACTGAGGTGAATTCCACAAAGATCTGAAAAAGTCAAAACAAATGTAATCAGCTATGTTAATGATGTTAATCACCTTGTAAAAACCTGGAAGGAAAAAAAAGCAGCACATTGCCTATCTACCTTGTAAATGTCAATTTCCAGGCTACCCTGGCTTCAGTTTTGTTCATGTTTATAACTTAAAATAAGCTTGTGTCTTATTCCAACTCCGGATTTGTTTAGCTGCTTCAAGTTAATACCAAAAAAAGGCAAAGATTCAGCAAGACAGCCAGGCAATTAACAGCTTCCATATTTTTATCCTTATATTAACTTTACAGAATACAAGCAAAAAATACAGTATATTTACACAAGATGGGACTGTCTTGCTAGTATGCGGCCTTTGATCTGTGTTTCAAAGTTACTAATTTCTAGCAACTTCATTGCTACAGGTTGCAACAGTAGTACAGTGCCTTGAAAGTAGTCACACCCCTTGAAATTTTCCACTTTTTTTCATGGTACAACCAAAAACGTAAATAGGATTTTATGCGATAGACCAACACAAAGTGGCACATAATTGTGAAGTGGAAGGAAGATAAATGATTTTCAAAATTGAATGCAAATAAACATGTGAAAAGTGTCGTGCACTTGTATTCAGCACCATTTACTCTGACACCCCTAAGTAAATCTAATGGAACCGCCTTCAAAAGAAATGTAATTAGTAGAGTCCACCTGTGTGTGATTTAATCATGGCATAAATACAGCTGTTCTGCGAAGCCCTCAGAGGTTTGTTAGCGAACCTTTGTGAATAAACAGCATCATGAAGGCCAAGGAACACGCCAGACAGGTCAGGGATAGTTGTGGGCAAGTTAAAAGCAGGGTTGGGTTATAAAGAAAAATATCCCAAGCTTTGAACATCTCACAGAGCACTGTTCAATCCATCATCCGAAAATGGAAAGTATGGCAGAACTGCAAATCTACCAAGACATGGCCTTCTACCTAAACTGACAAGCCGGGCAAGGAGAGCATTAATCAGAGAAGCAGCCAAGATGTCCATGGTAACTCTGGAGGAGCTGCAGAGATCCACAGTTCAGGTGGGAGAATCTGTTCACAGGACAACTATTAGTCATGCATTCCACAAATCTGGCCTTTATGGAAAAGTGGCAAGAAGAAAGCCATTGTTGAAAGAAAGCCATAAGTCCCATTTGCAGTTTGCAAGAAGACATGTGGGGAACACAGCAAACATGTGGAAGAAGGTGCTCTGGTCAGATTAACTTTTTGGCCTTAAAGCAAAAAATGCTATGTGTGGGGGGGGAAACGAACACTGAACACACCATGCCCACTGTGAAACATGGCGGTGGCAGCATCATGTTGTGGGGATGCTTTTCTTCAGCAGGGACAGGGAAGCTGGTCAGAGTTGACGGAAAGATGAATGGAGCCAAATACTGGGCAATCGTAGAGGAAAACCTGTTAGAGTCTGCAAAAGACTTGACTGAGGCAGAGGTTCACCTTCCAGCAGGACAACATCCCTAAACATACAACCAGAGCCACAATGAAATGGTTTAGCTCAAAAGTATATCAAGTGTTAGAATGGCCCAGTCAAAGTCCAGACCTAAATCTAAGAATCGGTGGCAAGACTTGAAAATTACAGTTTACAGATGCTCTCCATCCAATCAGACAGATTGAGCTATTTTGCAAAGAATGGGCAAAAATTCTTCTCTAGATGTGCAAAGCTGGTAGAGAAATCCCCAAACATGCAGTAAAAGGTGGTTCTACAAAGTATTGACTCAGGGGGGATGAATACAAATGCACGCCACACTTTTCAAATATTTGTAAAAAAATATTTGAAAACCATTTATAATTTTCCCTTTCACTTATGTGCCACTTTGTGTTAGTCTATCACATAAAATCCATCAACGTTTTGGTTGCAACGACAAAATGTGAAAATTTCAAGGGGTATGAATACTTCAAGGCACTGTACAAGTGGTATCCGTAACAGGTTTAGAAGTCTACAGGCCATTGGATCCAAAACCTGACAAATGTTTGTATTCACCTTGGGACCTTGGATTTTAAGCTGTTAAAAAAAGGTATTTACATAGTGGCGGCAATTTATGCAGCACTTTACATATTGTACATTGTTAAGTCCCTGCCCTCAAATTTCTGCCAATGGTTTATCCAAAAAACAGCAAGTTAAGAGAGGAGGGGGGTGTTTAACTGCTTGCCGACCGCCGGCCGTCAATTGACGGCCAGGCGGCGCAGCTCTCGTTGCGGGCGGACGTCATATGACGTCCTCGCTTTCCTAGGCCACCAGGGGGCGCGCGCCATGTCACTAGGCACCCAGTGCGCGTGCCCGGCGGCCGCGACGTCCGCCGGGCACCCGCAATTACCGGTAACACAGCAGGACCATGGATCTGCGTGTGTAAACACACAGATCCACGGTCCTGTCAGAGGAGAGGAGACCGATGATGTGTTCCCAGTACAGCGGAACACCGATCGGTCTCCTCCCCTAGTGAGTCCCCGCCCCCTACAGTTAGAATCACTCCCTAGCAACACAGTTAACCCCTCGATCACCACCTAGTGTTAACCCCTTCACTGCCTGTCACATTTATACAGTAATCAATGCATTTTTATAGCACGGATCGCTGTATAAATGTGAATGGTCCCAAATATGTGTCAAAAGTGTCCGATGTGTCCGCCGCAATATCACAGTCACGATAAAAATCGCAGATCGCCGCCATTACCAGTAAAAAAAAAAAAAAAAAAAAAAAAGTTATAAAACTATCCCCTATTTTGTAGACGCTATAACTTTTGCGCAAACCAATCTATAAACGCTTATTGCGATTTTTTACCAAAAATATGTACAAGAATCCATATCGGCCTAAACTGAGAAAAAAATTTGTTTTAAAGAAAAAAAAAAATGGATATTTATTATCGCAAAAGGTAAACATTATTGTTTTTTTTTTTAAACTTGTCACTCTTCTTTTGTTTATAGCGCAAAAAATAAAAACCGCAGAGGTGATCAAATACCACTAAAGGAAAGCTCTATTTGTGGGGAAAAAATGATAATTTCATTTGTGTACAGTGTTGTATGACCGCGCAATTGTCATTCAAAGTGCGACAGCGCTGAAAGCTGAAAAATGGCTTGGGCAGGAAGGGGGCGAAAATACCCAGTATTGAGGTGGTTAAAGTACTAGCAGATTTAAATACACAAATTGAGGCCAAACTCAGGCTCACTTTATAAAAATGTACAGCAAACCGTTTTTCGCTTTTTGGGATAAAGGTTTTCCCATAAATATACCAATCGTAATCACCCCTGCCCGTGTTGATTTGTCTCATCCCTGTAAACATATCAGGAAGAGAGATATGAAAAAGACTTACTGGCTGGATCAGCAGCTAAAAATAGAATGAAAGCTTAAAAAAGAAATGCAGCAATCAAATCTAAGAATTGGTAAGCTGTAATATAATAAATGCTTGCTTTTGAGTTTAATACTGAATATCTACAGCAAAAAAATAAGTAAAAAAACTTCAGTTTAAAAAAAATTATAATCCTATTTAAAAATACTTATAGTATTTACGGTGTCTCTAAAATTTAGGGCTCAATTATAAGTAAAACAAATAATTGGTTTAACCTACACAATAGAATAAGAAAGTGGCAAACCTGTCATGAGGCCAAAATCATGACCACAAAAGCACCCATACTTCCCATAGGATGCATCAGCACCAACATTGTTTTTCTGGAGTGGTCCTAAATCTAGTCATACATACCTTGCCACATCCTGGTACTTCCACACCATCAACAGGCCGTGGTATTTCGATAGATTTAACGATGCCGTACTTGCTGCACTCATCTCTTACATCTTCCACAATCTCCTCATATTCTTCATCATCCAGTAGTTCTTCAGGCAAGACCATATTCATCAGACACAACACCTCGGTAGGATGTCCTCCCATCTGCACCTGAGAGCTCATGAGTCCAGGTACTTGAAGAGTTACTGGAGTTTGGTTTATCGTGCTCTAGAATAAAAAAATAGACAATATGTGGTTATGCGAGATCCACAATATTTAGACGTTTAGACTATAGATATACACACATATAGCGATGAGTAATAGCATGTGAACCCCCAAGAATTAACTGGTTTTCTGTACTAATGTGCTATAAAATGTGATCTAATCCTCCTAATTCACAATAGACAATGTGCTTAAAGTAGTTCTTAAAGGCTCATGGTTTTTTTACCTTAATGCATTCTATGCATAAGGCCTCGTGCACACTGGACATTTTACAGCTGCTCCCAGGAGTATCTGGCGTTTTTTTCCCCCTGCATGTTAGCAGTGTCCATGCAGCACTTATTGGCAGGAGAGTTTAGAGGCAGGAAAAAAACCCCACTGCCAGTGCGTCCAAGAGCAGCGGAGTTTTGGCAAAAAAAAAAAAAAAATATATCGTTTAACCACTTAAGCCCTGGACCATTTGGCTGGCAAAAGACCAGGGCACTTTTTGCGATTTGGCACTGTCACTTTAAGTGACAATTGCGCAATCGTGCGACTTGGCTCCCAAACAAAATTGACGTCCTTTTCCCCACAATTAGAGCTTTCTTTTGGTGGCATTTGAAAATCTCTGCGGTTTTTATTTTTTGCGCTATAAACAAAAAAATGCGTCAATTTTGAAAAAAAAAACGCATAAAAAAAAAATCGCAATAAGCGTTTGATTGGTTTGCACGACAGATATAGCGTCTACAAAATAGGGGATAGTTTTATAGTATTTTTAATATATTTTTTTTTACTAGGAATAGCGGCGATCAGCGATTTTTATCGTGACTGCGACATTATGGCGGACAGATCAGACACTTTTGGCGCTATTTTGGGACCACATTTATACAGCGATCAGTGAGATTAAAAATGCATTACTGTGTAAATGCGACTGGCAGTGAAGGGGTTAACCACTAGGTGGAGCTGTAGGGGTTAAGTGTGTCCTAGGGAGTGATTCTAACTGTGGGGGGGGAGGGGCTATGTGTGACATGACTCGACACTGATCACCGCTCCCGATCACAGGGAGCGGAGATCAGTGTCACTAGGCAGAACGGGGAAATGCTTGTTTACATCAGCATTTCCACGTTCGTCCTCTCCGTGAGAAGATCGCGGGTATCCCGCGGACATAGAGTCCGCAGGACCCACAATCACACTCATGGAGCTTGCAGCGGGCACCCGAAAACCGCTTCTTAAAGGGCAACGTACAGGTACGTTAATATGCCTGTATGTGCCCTTCTATCGGCGTGAGCCGGTCAGCAAGCAGTTAATGTGTTTTTTTTTCTGTCAGGAGAAACCGCTCTATGGGTTCACTCATTTTCCTCCAGCATTGTGAGTGGTTAATGGGTGACAAATTAGAATTGTCTGTTTTATCAACACAACTAGATTGAGCTTTCCATTGTTTACTTAGAAGAGGATTACATCACATCCGTCACAATTTACTATAGAAAACCAGTTAATTCCAAGTGGTTCACATACATTACCACCAATAAAAAGAGAATATATATAGCAAATCTCAAACCCTTATTTTATGCACAATAAAAACATATCACATGGGAAGGTAATGTTGTCCCATTCTTGCCCGATATAGGATTCTAACTGCTCAACAGTCCTGGGTCTTTTGTCATTTTTTGTTTAAAGATGCACCAAACATCGTCAATTGGTGAAAGGTCTGGGTTGCAGGAAGGCCAGTTAAGGACCCAGACTCTACTATGTAGCCATGTTGTCAGATGCAGTTTAGCATTGTCCTACTGAAATATAGAAGGCCTTCTCTGAAAAAGACATCTGGATGGGAGCATATGCTGCTCTAAAACCTGGAGAAATTTATATAGAGAGAAAGAGAAAGAGAAAGAGAAAGACAAAGACAAAGAGAAAGAGAAAGAAAGAGAAAGAGAGAGAATCTCTATCTTTCAGCATTAATGGTACCTTTCCAGATGTGCAAGCTGCCCATTCCATATGCACCCCCATATCAAATAAAGATCCAGGCTTTTGAACTGAACACTGATAAGCCGGAGGGTCCTTTTCCTCTTTAGTACAGAGGATGCAGCTCCCATGGTTGCCAAAAAGAATGTCAACATTTCGATTCATCTGACCACAGAACAGTTTACAGCAGCAGCAGAACAGCTGTGCATGGTAGCCAATCTGCTTCTAACTTCAACTTAAATAAGCTTTGGCCAAAAAAAAAAAAAAAAAAAAAAAAACTGGAAGCTGATTGGTTTCCATGCAGAGCGGCACAGGAGATTTTGCACTCTTGAGTTTTAGTAAACGCAAAGGCTGGCCATACATTATACAATTTTCTTCTATAGATTTCCTTTAGATTTACCAAAACCATATAATGTGAGGTCAAATCTAAACACTTTCAATTTGTGTGCAATCAGGCAGGCCCTTGTACTACACAGTTGAAGGTAAATCTAAAAGAAATTGAATAAGAAAATTATATGGTGAATGGCCAGCTTTAGACCCCATACACACTATTAGATTTTCTGCAGATTTGTCTTCAGATTTACCAAAACCAAATATTAGGTCAAACCTTAAAGTTTCGATTTGTTTGCAATCAGGCAGGCCCTTGCTCTACATGGTTTTGGTAAATCTGAAGACAGAAATCTGCAGAAAATCTAATAGTGTGTATGGGGTCTAAGATGCTCTTTTTATACAGTCATGCATGTTACTGACCTGTTGCCAATCAACATATTTGCAAAATGTTCTTCCATGTTGCTGCCATCAATTTAAAAACTGCCTTTTTTTTTATGGATTTATGAGATTTGAAAAATCAATGCATTCTGGTCTTACGGCAATTTTACACAGCGTTCCAACTTTTTTTGGAATTGGGGATAAATAGATTAGTTAGATTGACACACACACTATGTGCGAAGCCTAAGGGCCCTTTCACACTGGGGCGGTTTGCAGGCGCTATTGCGTTAATAATAGCACCTGCAAACCGACCTGAAACAGCCGCTGCTGTCTCTCCAGTGTGAAAGCCCTGAGGGCTTTCACACTGGAGCGGTGCGCTAGCAGGACAGGAAAAAAAGTCCTGCTAGCAGCATCTTCGAAGCGGTGAAGGAGCGGAGTGTATACCGTTCCTTCACCGCTCCTGCCCATTGAAATAAATGGGACAGTGCGGTTATACTGCAGAGGCGCTTTCCGGTGGTTTTTAACCCTTTCTCGGCCGCTGGGGGGGGGTAAAACCGCCCTGCTAGCGGCCGAATACCGACGGTAAAGCGGGGCTTTACCACCGACGCCCCCAGTGTGAAAGGGCCCTAAAAAAAAGTAATAGTGCATGTGGCTCTAAAGCCAAAAACGTTTACCTGCAATAATATAAATATCAATATAATATATTATCAAAAATAAAATGCATTCCCTGCAATAATAGTGTGGCTTTAAAAAAAAAAAAAAAAAACTCATACCCATGTATATGGCGTCAGCACCGATCCCAGCTGCACCCCACCGACTCCAAGACCAAGAACTGAACGATGACATTCCTGTACATGTGCACAGGAGTCATGCCATCAAGCATGACAGAGACCATTAGAGTCTTTTCTGTCATAAAACCCTGCCTGTCAGCAATTTTGAGTTTAATACCACTTTAACTGCTTGAAAACTTCTAGCTGTAGTAATTCAGTAATTAAGTTCATGTAAAAACAACCCTCTCCCCAGACTGACCATGCTGTAGTCCAAAAGTGTATCCACTACTTCTCCAGTGGACTGGAGACATCCCAAGAGAAGATTCTTACTGGTTAGGTCAGATGAAAGGAAAAAGGCAAAAAAAAAAAAAAAAAACCCCTAACGTAGCCACTACAATTTAAAGCAGTGTTCTGTCTGGGGAAGAGAAAATAATTTTTTTTTTTTTTTAAAGTCAGTAGCTACAAATACTGTAGCTGGTGACTTTCAATATAAAAAGACACTTACCTATCCAGGGAGCCCACAATGTTGGCACCCCAATTTTGGATTGGCTGTCGCCGCTATTCATCGTAGGGGAAATCGTAAGCGAAACCCTACTGCGTGAGGCACGCTGCGCATTAATTGGCCCGGTGGCAGGGGGGCCAAACTTTCGAGGAACAGGGGCGCCGTCTCCCGGAAGTGGGGAAGGGTACCTGGCAAACAGGTACCCGTTTCTCTCTCTCCCCCCCGAAAGGTGCCAAATGTGGCACCAGAGAGGAAGCAGATCACTTTTGGGTGGAACTGCGCTTTAAGGATGTAAGCTGATACATATTAAAATATTTTAAGTTTTAAATACGGCTTTAAGCCAGCATGCCACATGCTGAGCAGGCCACTAATGAGCGTTTAGAAAATCAGCATGGTCATTTTAAATTAGCTGCAGAAGCTTCCGATTCCTCTACTAAAGCACATATCTGTAAGGTGAGTACAAAAAGTTAAGGCCTTACCAATGTTGCATTCTTTGCACCAACACTTGCTCTTTGTACAAGAAGTTTTTTGTCCCCCAGTTGCATTCCATTAAGACCAGCAATAGCCTTAAAAATAAAAGGAGGCAGTTAAGTTGAAAGCTGTGAACATAGCTTGATTCAAAAATAAATTTACAGTAATGTCACAAATTAGTTTATTACCCTAAAAGACTAAGTACTGATTGAATGTAACTACTGTACTTGCACAATGTTTAGAATCACCACTTTTACATTTGCCATCAGTGCAAACTTTGTCACAAAGTAACAAACTCTGCACTAACAGGAGTCTGAGGATTAACTCAAGAAACAGGTCAGTACAATGACAGGTGTAGAATGTGCCGAATACTGCACAAGAACATATTTCTACGACATTGAAACTTGCAGAATTCAACAAAATGAATGCCTGTGTGCGCACTAAACCTTTAAAAAATAAAAAAAACAACAGTAAGGGCGCTGATTGGGAGTCTGTCACAGCTGCTGTTTTTTTAGCATGCTCGTCTGACAGAAGTTGGGCAAAATGGCCAGCTGCAGCCAGACAGGGTGGCACACACACGGGCCTAAATGTTGTTTTTTTATTTTATTTTAAACCGCCCGATGTCTCCCGACATCAGCGCGTACAAACGGGGTTTTAGTCTACAGAGGCAATCCTATATTCTTAATGCAGCTCAGTTATGAAAACTGACACTTGTGGCTGTTATTTGGTTTCTTTCATGTCATCCTCACAACACTGACAATTTCATGGGTTGTCAGCATTGTGCTCAGGCAGAATATAGGACAGTCTTTGTTGGGGGTATCCAGCCCAAACAACATTAATACAATAACACTTCGAGGAAGAGAATGCAAGTTCATTACAAAATAAAAAGGCAAGACTGCACTATCATAGTTCAATTACAGAGATTACAAAAGATCAGTTGTGATTGGTTCATATCACTACACAAATCACCTAAAACCCATGCAATTGTTTTTTCTTATTCCATACTTCACGACATTGACAAAGGATTCCTACCTGATCTGTGACATTGATGTCCACATATTCACAGAAAGCATATCCCTTAGAAAGACCTGTAGCACTGTCTTTTACCAAATTAAAGGCTTTCAAAGGTCCAAAAGATGTAAGCAACTCTTTAACCTGTTAAGACAATTATTCAAAAGATTAAAAAGGAACATACCTGAAATTATTAATGGTTCACCTCTACATATTAAAAAAAAAAAAAAATAAAACAACATAAAAAAAGGAAAAATGCACAACAGTTCAGTTTATAGCATATTTTAGATTACACAAAAGGGGAAAAAAAAATAAATAGTAAAGTATACAGGAGAAAAATAAAGTATCACAAGTAATATAGAGTACTAGTTGAAACTGTACGGATTAAAAAAATAAAATAAACCACACATCAATCCCAACTCCAAACATGAACCATTAGATTATTTTTTATTAATAAAAACCTGTGCAAGTACAGAACGTTAGAAAGTAGGGGATAACTTTTTTTTTTGAAGGCTACAGCAGCAGGCTGATACCAGTTTCGACAGTGCCCATTTCTCCCCCTTACGCGCCCCCACCAAATACAGGTACATTTTCAATATATTTATGAGCAAAGGACCTGCAATAAAAAGGACAACCGAGCATTCGGAAACAAAATTGTATACAAAATGGCCCATCGTTTGCATTCAGGTATTACACAATGCATGATTTATACACAGTACACATGTATAGACACCTGCTAAGGGGGTAATGAAGAAAAAAAATGTACTGCCAAACAGCCTGAAAGGAGGTGAAGCTAAATGCTTCCTAGACAATCTACAGAACATAGACTTTGTCCAGTAGAGAAATCCCATGTATTTAAAAGGCTTTTTTAGTTTAAAAAGTAAGAAGGAAAATCCAACTGGCTCAAATTTTATTTACATTCACAAAGCATACATGCCATTTTCTGTTTTGCTAGAAGTACTTAAAGGAAAAAAAAAAAAAATCTTCATACTCAACCTTTCAAAGTGACAATGTTTTATACCCCAAGATTTAAGATTCAGGAGCAAGATTATTACAAGAAAAAAATAGATATATTTTTCCATAGGACAAGAGAAAATGTATGTATACACAAGATTAAGGTGACCCTTTCTGCTTATACATTTCTCCAGTGAGGCTGTTCTGTCCATTTATACATTAAAATTATTCCTCTGCTGTGAGAAACATGGGGGTGACGTCACTTCTATTTAGCATGGTAGTTGTCTGACCGCTAAGCAATGGTTTCACAAATCCAAAAGTATGCAGATAAAAATAAAAGATTTTACTCATATGCATACTTGACCTAATCTGGCGACTCATTGTTAAATCCAGTGCATTAGCAAAACAGCCAAGCAACAAAGGTGTGTGTGTGTGTGTGTGTGTGTGTGTGTGTGTGTGTGTGTGTGTGTGTGTGTGTGTGTATATATATATATATATATATATATATATATATATATATATATATATATATAATATCTCTCATATGTAAAAGTGCTTAATGTGCATTCCTTAGACCTGCTGAGCCACCCACAAACAGAACCTAAAAAATGCTGCTCTCAGGGTAACGATTGTTCTGAAAAACACAGTACAAAATATAGGCCATGCCAAATGTTCCAGGCACTCAAAAGTTTGATTTTTTTTTTTTCCACTGCGGGTACAGAGACTGAAATCCTGGCAAAATACAGCCTAGAATAAAGTCTGGGTGCAATTTTGCTATCACTACCTATGTATATAAACTCAAAGCGCACCTGTACGTAGACAACAGAAAGTTAACTATTTGCATATTCTTATATTCAAATTCAAGGATAGTTTAAAAATCTCCCCCAATACTATGTTGCCATAAGAAAAATTAAACCCACACACCTGACAGGTTAGAACATTCATTTTTTCTATCCAAAATGAAAATTAAAAATTGTCCAATACACACTCCTTTTGGTGTGCTTTCAGGAAAAGCACCACAGACGCAAGATACAATAGAAGTCTATGGCTCAGTGCAACTAACCTGCAGGAGAGCCACAGGTGCGGTGCAGGTAAACCGCAGCACATTGGCGTGAAAACAGCCATTATAGGAGGCTCAGGACAGTAAGGGCCTGTTTCTACATTTGCTGTTCTGGGGACAGTAAAACCCCCATAGTTCACTGCTGCCCGCCACCAGTTACCAAATCAATGAAGTGTTATTCGCTCTTCAAAAGGTTGAGCACCCCTGCTAGGATGCCTTAGTGACCCTGAAAGATCCTTGCCTGCTTCAAAAGGATCAAGATGGAGGGCACTCTGGTGATCCTTATTGCTCCTGGTTTACCCAGACATATGTGAAACTCTGACCTCTAAGGGCCACTTCACACCACAAAAATGTCTTTCAGATCTGTTCAGGATGCATTTTCTGCATGCTTGTTTTTAGCGCTATGCCATTTTTTTCTGCATATACAAAAAAAAAAAAAAAATCACTTCACTGTATGTGGTGTGAACTGGCCCTTAGAGTCCTGGTGGATGCTCCATCAGATCTACAGTACCAGGTTGTTTGTCTTCTTGACTAGGGTTGCTGGCTTTAAAGTAGTTGTAAACGATCACCTTTCAAAACAACCCATTCCGTTTGAAATAGAAATGAAAGGCAAAACATTTGTGTAACTGTATAGGAAAAAAAAAAAAAAAAATCACCTTCCCTCTGTTCCCAGTTGCATAATAGCTGGGGGGAGGAGAAGCAGCAGGACACTGATCTTTCCAGTGATTGTGGCTGTGCAGTGGGGGCAAGTCAGGACAAGTCTGATCATTGGAGAGCAGGCTGAGTTTCCAAAATTGCGGCAAAATTGTGTTGCTGCTTTGCAGTTTTCCATGCCCGGCGGTCAAAATGTTCCTATCCTGAATGTTGTTCTTCTGCGTTCAGGAGGAGGTTGAAGCTAATCTAACCGCGGCAGCGTCTAAACTCTGCTTAAAGCCTATATGTACATGGATACATAAGCTTTTATGGAACTCAAGTTTAGTTGCTCTCAGTGTACATAAAGTCTGAAAGGTCAGATTTTTTTCTCTTGTTTAAGAGACCGTTGGCATCTCCATCCTTACCTTTTTGTACTGGGAATCTCCTGTATGACTCTCCACCTGTTCGATCTATTTTGACTCTGTACGTTTTGTCTGTAAAGGTGAACTTGCCCTTTAACCGATTGCCGACCAGCCGCCACAGTTATACTGCAGCAGGTTGGCTCGACTGCACGAATCGCCGTAACTGTACACGGTGTACTGTGGGGAAGCATGTGCCCATTTGCCAGCAGGGGAGCCAATCGGCAGGTCCGACGGACTCTATGGCTGCCAGCGAACATTTCCCTCAGTGACAGAATGGGGATCTTTATGTAAACATGGTTGATTTGATTGTAGCCGTATTAGTGCAATTGTGACAGAGAAAATTGAGTACTGTCCGTGATACTTTTTTTATTTGCACTAACATACAATTTTTCAGGGCAAGCTTTCGGGGTATGCCCCCTTCTTCAAGGTCCAAGCAGTACTGTATCAGTATCTTTATTACCATTGATTTGTATGTGTTTGGTTTTCTCTTTTTTTTTTTTTTTTCTTTCTTTTTTTCTTCTTTAACATTCTGCTTAAAAATTTGTGAATCAGTACTGCTTGGACCTTGAAGAAGGGGACATACCCCGAAAGCTTGTCCTGAAAAATTGTATGTTAGTGCAAATAAAAGTATCACGGACAGTACTCAATTTTCTCTATGTAAACATGGCAGATTTCCGTTCTGACAGGGGATCACACAGAGATCCTGTTCTTCTGCTATGCAGGAAGACAGATCTGTGTGTTGTCCCAAGCAGCCCATCCCCCATACAGTTGGTAAACGCACTGAGGGAACACAGTTAACTATTTGATCGCCCCTGATGTTAACCCCTTCCCTGCCAGTGTCATTAGTACAGTGTTGGTGCATATTTTTAGCAACATGGAATGTCACTGGTTCCCAAAAAAAAAATTGTAAAAATGTCAGGTGTCTGCCGTAATGTCGCAGTCTCACTAAAAATCGATCACTGCCATTACTAGTAAAAAAAAATTAAAATAAAAACACTAAAGCTTTTGTGTAAACCAATCAATGAACTTATTGGGGTTTTTTTTTTTTTTACTAAAAATATGTAGCAGAATACATATTTGCCTAAACTGATGAAGAAATTTGATTATTGGATATGTTTTATAGCAGAAAGTAAACATTTTTTTTTCAAAATTTTCAATTTTGTTTTTTGTTCAGGAAGTGGGTAAATCCTTCCAGGGCTCAAGTGGTTAAAGTGGCAATCAACACTCCCATTAGGATGTGTTCAATGTTTACAAACATAAGCTGAATGTTACTTTAAAAGCTTTAATAAAACTTGCTGAAAGCTCTGCAAATGCTCTGTTAAACCTTGCTGTTCACACTGCTCTTATACAACTAAAGCCTGTGTGAAACAGGCCCAAATTGGAGGTCTGTAGAATGCCTTGGAGTCTATTTCTCCAGGTAGATCTCTCAGTACATTTGTAGAACTTAAAGTGGTTGTACATCCTGTAAACCACTTTTACCTACAGATAAGCCTATATTAAGGCTTACCTGTAGGTGCTTGAAATATCTCCTAAACCTCCAGAATTTAGGAGATATCTACGAAAGACCTGAGCGCCAATGACTACGGCGCATGCGCCGATTTAGAAAGGGCATGTCGTGCCGTTTCCAATAGGGGTCATACTGTGACTGGCGGCTCACGTACGCATGCGCGGGAGTGATGTCACATGACTCCGACCAGTCCCAGAAGGAAGAGGGGTGTGAAGATGGACGCTCCCAGCTAGTGGGGACAACGGAGACATCGCGGGCTTCGGTGTTAGGTAAGTGACTCATAATGCGCTACTATGCGATGCATAGTAGCCCATCATTATGCTTTACCTTTGCAGGGAAATAAAGAGGAAGTAAAACCCACCAGTTTGTTGTTCAACCTGGAGGCCAGAAAATCCACGCATAGCATCCCCAATCTGTTAAACAGATCCTGGAACATCTCTGGGTAGAGAAACCACATTAAGAAATTGCCAGCAAATAAGTGTGACTGCCATTTATACCTAGGATATAAAAAGGGCAAAACAAGGTTGAAAAGATAAAGTTCTGACCGGATCTGATCTACCTCGTGATTTCTGGTTCCTCCCTGATGGTTGATGTGCACCACTGTTGCTGCACACCGACTATCAGAAATCAGATTACTCTCCAGCAGGAAAGTCCAGTGTTGCAAGCACAGCAAAACTGCCTAAAGCTCCAAGATGTTTAATTGGGACAAGAGAATCCTCCCATGACAACTCCTCAGTACAGAGAGCGCCTTGGACTCTTCCTCAGGATGGCATTCATAGTGAGGAGCTTCCAAGTGACAAGTGGAAGTACCTTAGAATCCAAAACCAGATTCCTGAGCCACCAAGACAAGGAGAACATGGTCCTTGGTGCCATTTGAAACTATCTTTCAAAGGACTAGCATGAAAACACAATGTTGTGTCTGCCTCAAAAAAGGGAGGCTACCATCAGAGAACTGGAGAATTCAATTCTGAGAACAGTCTAAGTTTCTTCAGTGGGAGAAATTTCCTGGCCTGCTGTGTCCAGGACTACACACTACAAACCATAAAACTGGTCCAGTGAGGACTTCTGATGGTTGAGAATCTAGAAAAACCCCTGTGGAAAACCAAGGCTACATTGTCTGACAGTCTGCACCAACTGGTCCCCCAAAAGGAAATCATCTAAGTTCTCACAACAGAGATGCCACGAGAGTACAACAGGGCGAGAAATGGAGCCATCACCTTGGTGAACATCCAAGGTGCAAACTAGAGGCTGAAGAGCAGGCCCACGAACTTGTAATGTAGGGTAACCATAGCAAAAACACAGGAAAGAGGCAGATACACGTCCTTACTGTGTACAGAAACTAAAAAGGTCTTTGTTGAATTGAGACAGACCTGATCTATTCCATGTAGAATTTCTAAACTTGAATGAAGATATTTAGTGCTTTGAGACCAAACATGGGGCCAAGGTGCCCCCTTTGCGTTTGTGACTAGGTTGGGCTAAATCCCCCCCCCCCCCCCCCCCCAAAAAAAAAAAAACAAAAACTTCTACTACAGAAATTGGGGCAATGGCACGTCAGTCTAGAAGGCCCAAGGGGGCTCAAAGGAGTTCTGCTCATCTGTGCCATGAGCCATGACACAGGAGGTGAAGGCAGGGAATGCTTGCAGCCCTTAGAAACCTCACCCATTTGCCTGCGATGCAAGCTATTCAAGTGTACACAAAGGTTAACAAACATCAGAAGAGACAGAGCTCTTATTTTTAGATGCATGTTCTGTAGTCCAAACACTGCAGGCTGGGTTCACACTAGTGCAAATTGTATGCAGGATTCCGACTCTCAATAGAGCCGGTTTGTGCATCTCCGTGGCGGCTGCAGAGTGGATTTCACAGAGGTCCTGTGCGTCTTTGGCTGTTTCAGGTCCGAATTCAGGCAAAAATTGGGGCCTGAAATGGAGAACAGGGACGCACCAGACCCCTGCTGTGAGCAGCATCTGATTTAAGTGTGAACCCAGCCCTATAATAGTATTAAACCCAAAAGCAAACATATTGCAGCTTACCATTTCTTAGATGTGGCTGCTTTGGTTTTTTTATGCTTTTTTCATCTGGTGATGTAGCCAGAAAGTCTTGAAAGGTGACAAACCATTTACTAATGGCAGGGGAGGTTAAGACGATCAGATTTCAATTATGTAAAAGCTTTATTCCAAAAGGAAAAACAAGTTTGTTGTAACTACTTATAAAGTATTAGCTGAAATGTGGCTTAAATTTGTTAGTGTACTTATGTGCTAGTTCATCTAACACTCTTCTCCCCAGACAGACAATGCTGCTGTCCTAAAGGTGCCCCCTGTTCTCATTTATCCAGAATATTGGGGGGGGGGGCACCAATATGGGTAAGTTGTTATTGCACATACCTCTAGGTGGTATAAAAAAAAAAAAAAAAAAAAAAAAAAAAAAAAAAACTTTCAGTATGCTTTACCTCGAAAAGTCCCATTTATCACTCCCCGCCACCTCAATTTTTTCTTCTTACCATATACCGTATATTACCACAAGTACAGCCCAATATTAAAGGCTCTGTGAGAATAAAGGACTGGGAATAGCACTGTTAGATGAATCATGCTAATCTTCTAGTTTCAGAGTGGTGCACAATACACCAGCTAATAAAGCCATCTCTAAATTTTGGGAATAATGGCAGAGGACTGACTCAGGTGGCTCAGAGGCTGCCAAACCCTTGATCAGATGCAGAATCTGCAGGGGAAGGCACAGGTGCAAGTTTGTGGCCTCTGGTCAGAGGTGGCAAAATTAGGCAATTTAGAGCTTTACAGTCATGCAGGGTTTTATGATCTGAGCCAAGAGGGCAAAGAAACCAGCCACAACAGAGAGTTACAGAAGGTTGAGGCTGCTTTAGGAAACATGCAGCAAACGGTGCCAAAGTTGTTAGTAGGGTGTTACCTGGAGGCACTATCTCCTGTCCCCATAATTAGACTGGGACATGTTGCAACTGCATGGCAGTTTGGCAGCACAAGGCTCAGGGTACGATACAAGGACTCAGGTACTCAGACCCAGATAGCTGTAGAAAATAAAGGGTCGAATGGCACTGTACGCAGTAACAGACCAAAGACTGAAATGCCACTTGACTCTGCAATGCTGAATCAGCAGCGGAGGATACTGCCAGGACATTGAGCATGCATCGCACTCCACCCAGCAGATGAGGTCAGCTTAAAACACATTCTAACACTAACCCATCTCGCCCTGTAAAGACAAAAAAAAAAAAAAAAAAAAAAAAAGGAAAACCTATACATACCTTTTCTGAAGCCGGCTCATTCCCATGCTGAGCTGTGAGCTGTCAGTGGCGGCTTGTGTGGGAGTGTGCAGAAGAGGCAGCCGACAATAGAAGCCACATAGTAACTCTACGGGTGACGTCACATCCCAGATGTTGACTGCTGTCTCCTGCACACAGCATCAGTTGGTGGAGACCAGACTGGATCGGCTTCAGAAAAGGCAAGCATATCGATTTTTGCTTCACAGGGCTAGATAGGTTAGTCTTCGAATTTGGCTGCTAGTAGATAGTTAGTTTTAGGCTTAACTTCTACTTTAATCACTTATCACAGTGGAAGCCTGCTCACAGCCACAGAAACCGGACAAGCGCAAAAGCTATGTCAACAGTTATGGACCTGGAAAATGGTCCATGGCTGGAAAGTGCATTACTTTGAACACAGGTTTTTCCTGCAATGTCCGGTCCAAAAGAGATCAGAGCTCCAAAAAAACATCTGCGCTAGAGAGCTGCAATCAAAAAGACCAGCTAAAGCAGCTATTTAGAGAAGAGTATGCATTAAAGGCAGAACTTAATAGCCCCAAGATGAAGGATTTCTTGCACCAATGGATGAGAAAAATGGAAATATTTTAGTGTGCATGATCAGGGGACAGATTCACCTTAAGGTGTCACACTTTTTACCAACAAATGTAAGGGCAGTATTTAAAAGTGGTTGTAAACCTTTACATGTAATCAGTGAAGTGACTGGCTTCAGGTGACACCACAATTAAACAAATACTCTTAACATAAATTGTACCTGTTTAGCAGCTTTTTACTGTTCTCTACAGCCACTGAAGGTTCAGAATATTTAAGGCTTGTCTGAGCAGTCAAATAAAAAAAAGGGGCAGGGGGTTTAGCTGAAGTTACTCTGTAGAGCTCTGTGACAAGAGCGCTCAAAGCTGACTGCAGGGAGGGGACATAACCCCCCTTCACACAGGAACATAGCTGAGGCTGTCAATCAGCTGGAGATCCCTCTGCTGTCACAATTTTTCTTGGTGTCAGTAACGATTCATGATAGTAGAGGAATGAAGCAGACAGAGATGATACTTAGTGATCTAGATGTTGACTAGTACACAACATAGAGGGCTAGGGCTTTCCTTATATGTCTGATGTTTACAACCACTTTAACAGCCATTTTTTTTTTCCCTTTATACATGTTGAAATGTGTTTTACATGGAAAAAAAAAAAAAAATCACTTAAAATTAAATTTGGTGCACACACTATATATATATATATATATATATATATATATATATATATATATATATATATATATATATTTATTTATTTTTTTTTTTTCAATTTTCTGTTAGATAAAGATGAGTTAAAGATGGGTAAATGGACACCAAATATGTCAAAGGTGTGTGACTGCTTAACACCAGCAAACTATGATGCCCAAAACTGTCTACATCTCACCAATTTAGATTCACTTATACATTACAGCCCTAAAATTATTCCTCACTCTGATGTGAGCAGCAATACTTAATTGTTTTGTGCAACAGTCAATTACATACCCATGTGCGTCACACACACTTGCCTGCGTGGGGGCGTATTCTATTGTCTTTTTTTTTTTTTTTAAATAAACTGTTTATAAATTTCCCACTTAACTATTGCTATCAAAGGGAGCGATAAACGCCTGTGTGATGGCATGTATAGAGTGGCAGGTAATCTTGATCGAAACAGCAGGGGTCTATTTGCCCTCTAATGCTTCCTCTTCTCTGTTCATGGCAGATTAAGGGCAATCACTGCCCCGATCTTCTGTTTTCCAGGCCACAGCAGACATAATCTGAAAGCTCTGAACCAGAAGTGCTCATACATGAAATCACTTCCATTTGAGAGCTTGAAGCTGCCTCTAATTGCTAGTGCTGTGTTTTTTTTTTGTGTGTTTTTTAATAACTGGTTACTGCAACACCATAATACTTCATGGTGGCAGCTGTAAGAGCGTTAAATGGTAGGCATCAGAAAAAAGCTTTTACAAACATCTCCTACAAGAGACAGACATTCCACTGTTAGGGCCAGTTCACACCACAAAAAAAAAAGCATTTGAGCGGATGTGTTTCTGCATTAGGGGTGCTGAAATTAATTGTTGCATTGCGATTCGGGTGTCCCCAATGTGGCATCGATGTATAAGGACCAGGAAATCAATTGCGGGTGACGTCATCCCGACTTGCCCCGCCCGGGAAAGCGCTCGGAGTGTATTTTTTAAATTACTTTCTTTTAAATGTCATGTTACAATGAATGATGTGCCCCGCTGTATGTGCTTTTTAAAAAAATATGTCACTTCATAACAAATTTCACAGTAGTAAAATACATCCCGCTAACGTGACTCCTGGCCCGTCCCGCCTCTCTCCTCCCACGTCTCCCGAGTCCTGATGTCAGCGGGGAATTCTCAGCCCCACCCGCTGACTATAGCTATCATATCATAAGAGGCGGGCGGGACTGAGAATTCCCTGCTGACGTCAGGACTCAGGAGACGTCAGGAGAGCTGAGAGGGGCGAGACGGGCGTCACATGAGCGGGATGTATTGTACTACTGTGAAATTCGGTATGAAGTGACTTTTTTTAAAAAGCACATACAGCGGGGCACATCATTCATTGTAACATGGCATTTATTAAAAGAAAGTAATTTTAACAACAGTAAGTAGAGTACAAATGTGTTTGTACTCTTACACCTCACGCTCCATGCTGACAGGTCCCTGGGCTTCCCTTTGCACATTCCACTGTTAACTCCTAGTGTGCTGGAAGGTGCAAACAGGAATGCCAAGGAACGTCATCACCAGTGGTGGCCTGTGCACTGTGGTGGGGGGGGGGGGTTAGTGAAGTGATGGCTGCGTTTAAGGGGCACAGTGAGGCTGCGTTTGATGAGGTTGAGTATTTTTCAGTTTGTTTGCACCCCCCAAAAAAATTTGGTGCACCAGCTGCCACTGGTCAGCACAGAGACAGTACAGGGAATTTCACAGGGCTGTTTGTCAGCTGTGGATTGTAATCCCTCCTGACCTCCCAGCAGCAGTGTGTGAATGTCTGTACCCTGCACTGGATTAGTGCACTTTTTAATGGAGTGAGGTTATTTTTAAATCAAAGCGGAGTTCCAGTCAATTTTTTGTTTATTAAAAGTCAGCAGCTACAAAAAAAAGTGTATCTTCTGACTTTTAATAAAAAAAAAAAAAAAACAAAAAAAAAAACACACACAAACATTCACCTGTCCCACAATCCAGCGACGTGGCCACCCAAACCCTCCATTCTCTCCCCCGCCTGTCCACGGCACTGGTAATACTGTGGGCATCCGGCTGTGACAGCTTGCAGCTTCACAGCCGTGTGCGCATATCTTACTGCGCTGTCCAGCACAGCCGGGCAATCTTTTGGGAACTGTGATGTGTCCCAGAAGATTGCAGGGTGGAAGGGTCGCCTAGGCAGCCCAAGCGGAAGCTCGTCGGTAATCGTGATGCATCGCGGAATCGAATCGTTGACCAGATAATCGTAATCGAATCGCGAGACCAGTGAAGACGCGCACCCCTATTCTGCATGTGCATTTTTAATGCGTTCCGTGCTTTTCTGGATGCATTCCAGGTGTTTTTTTTCCTGTTTTTTCTTGCCCACTATACTAAGGTCCAGTGCGTTTTTGATGCCTTTTAGTACAGTGCAGGAAAAATGCAGCATGTTCTACTTTTCCTGGAACTGGTGTGAACTATGCCATCGGAAACCATATAACCTACTTTCCATGCTTTTTTGACGCAGAACAAAAAGGCACTAGACTGCATGTGGTGTGAACAGGCCCTACAAGAGGCAACACTTGTACCTGGGCAATACAGCTACTGCAATGGTATGGACTGGAAAACCACCACTTCAATTACAATGCATGTAAACGCTAATATCTATTTTACAGTATGTTTAGTCAATGTCACGTCTCACTGTAGTTAAGGAAATAAGGTTTTTTTTTTTTAACCTTGAGATCCTGATGTTAGCCTGCAGTACAAGCACTTTCAGTTGGCCTTTAGGTTGTTTATCTGACAGAACACCCAAAGGCAAATTAAAAAGGTGCCTACACAGCAGTCCAACAACGCAATCGCTTAGTGCTGTCAGGTAGTGCGCAAAAGACTCAAGAAATAGTTTGCGCAGGAAAACTGTATACAACGATCCATGATTCCAAGCACACCGAAAAATAGATCAAGTTTACATACACAACATTTTTTGTTACTATCTGTAACTTTGTTCTTATGAAAAAACAAAGATTAAATGCTTAGCTGCAAAAATAAAAGGTTAGTTTACACACCCACCCAAAACAATTTGGAAATGAAGTGCCCCTTTTTGCACTGGAACCCCAAACCCTTGACGTTTAACTGCTGCAACAGTAGAAACAGTACAAACTATGTTGCCATATTGCTACTGTTTACCAGTTATGCAGGAAAACTCCTGTAGAACTGTGTCCATTCTGCTTTATGACTTCTATAAGGGCAAGCCAATAGAGAAGTCAGACAAGATGGAACACTATCATTAAAGTGGTCGCCTTCAGATCTGGACCACAGTGACTGGGAAAAGGCCGCCAAATTCAAACATTCCCACGTATGAAAAACAACAAATAAGTAAGCCTGAAATTACCAACCCATAGGCTTAATGACGCCATGGTTACCTGGTCATCATTCAGATAGTTGGGTAAACCTCCAATGAAAAGCTTGTGTGCAGAGTCTGGAACAACGGTGGATACCACCCCTGTTAAGAAAGGAATGATATTTGGAGAGAAAAAACCCACTTAATATGGCGCAAGATCCATTCTCTTTTACACAAAGGACATTTTCCATCTATGGCTTTTGTCAGTTCAGAAGTCCTGGAAGGAACTGCAAACTCTGTAATAAAATACGCACTGTGCTCTGCCAGAAAATAAACAATGTTATTGCTGAATGCCTAAATTAACCAAATGATCATTGACTGCTACAGAAAAAGCACTGTGCTAAAGCAAACTGAAATTTAACAGAATATTTGTGGGGGAATTGAAATGTAAAACATTGTACACTAGTACATTTTTTTTTTTTTTAGACAAGCAACATTGATGAAATCTTACCTGGCACATACACAGATGGATTTTCAGACATGCCAGGCAAGGGCTGATAATCGTGCGGACGGCGAATCTTTAACGACTGGCCTTGGAAAATTATGCCATCAAATGCCATTGCCTGTGTGGTCTCATCAACAGATCGGAACTGCACAGAAAATCAACGGACAACATTTTAGTCATTTAAAACCTGCAAGAGTAATATATATATATATATATATATATATATATATATATATATATATATATATATATATATATATATATATATATATATACACATATACACACACACACACATATATACATACATATATACATACACACCTCCAAGAATGCAAAGTTTTTGTCTTGGTTGATCTGCACTGCAAGGACAGGGTTTCCAGGAGCTTGTGTTAATCCACCAAGGCGCATTTGAGCGTTAAAGAAGTCCATCATTGCTTCCTGTAAGAGGGAAAAAAAAAAATATGAAAGATAGGTTGTACGATTTATCTGCTTACAGTAAAAGGAGAGAGCATTTGTAAGATCTAGAATGTCCTACTTGCCTTGCATGATGGTAGCAAACTTATTTTGCTACGAAGGGATTTCAGCCCCACAATTTTCACTTTGAAAAGAAATGGAAACAACTTTTTGATCTTGTTTTTTCAAAATAGAAAAGGGTTTTTATTCAAAGTTTGCGTAAGGAAAAAAGGTTTTATAAACTAACAACCAATTTCTGCAAACACCAAACTAACCGCAGCCTTATTCGGTCAAACTTTGAAACAAAAGGCATTACAAGGAGATTGCAGGGCCATTTGGTACATTTTCCCTTTGATGTCTGTAATGTTACCATTTCCAGAAGTAAAAAGAGTAAACACTGAGACCCATATTGTGGGGGAAAAAAAAAATTGCTTATTTGCAAGCAGTCCCTTCTCGCAGACAGATTTTTTCCAAATGCTAATTGCATTGCTGAAAACATAACTGGCATTAAGCCCAGGTTCACACTGAGCTGCGGGAATAAAGCCTTGCGAGTTTAGCTGAACTTGCACGATTTCACTCCCGCATGTCAGTCCCAATTTCGGCCGCGATTTCAGAGACATCTGTGCAGGTTTCTGCACATATGTCAAAGTAAATCGCCGCCTGAAAACGCAAACAGTAGTGCTTTTTAAAATCGGTGCCGCAAATGCAGCGTTGCACTGATTAGGACGGTGCCATTGCCAGAAATTGCCACCGATTTGACATGTCAAATCGTACCAATGTGAACCAGGGCTAAAAAGATCTGTTGCAGATCCACAAAAATGATGGTGCAACCCAAAAAATATCACTTTCCCATGAGCATTACAAAATAATGCTTATAACACAAACATTAATGTAGCTCTATCCCCTCCTGGCTTCTACCACTTCACACTTTTTCCCCTACAAAATACTAACATCAATTGGTCTGGTTCACAGACACCAACTTAAACCAAACAATGAGCAAGTCTGCCCAATCCAGGAGCTATAAGGCAATCCATGATTCCTTCATTTTTTGTAAATGCTTTAACAGACTTTGTTTAGGGCATGCTGGTTACCTGCATCCTGGGATTTTTCCAGCCTGGTTTACCAAGGACATTGGCCTGAGCAAGCAACTCCATATCTTGTAGCAACAGTGAAGCAATGGCCAACTAGGGGATGTAGAGCTACATAACATGTTGTGCAAGATTTTAGTTATTAAACTATTCCAAATAAAAAAAAAAGTGTAGGTGCGGACATCCATCATTAAAATGTCTTCCATGAAACCAAATGAAAATGGCTTACCAATTTGCATATCATTCCACTCTAATAAAGAGCAGCTAGGTGTTTAGGTAAAAATGTATGTACTACTAGTAGATGTCAACCAGACAGTGTTAAAGTGTGTCAAGTTACAGTGGACAGCCTTTATGTACAGCTAACTAAAGTAAAAAGGTCAAAACAAGTTCAAATCAATGGAACAGTTTGTAGAAATACAGCTGTTAGCACAGTAAGCCTCAGTACCTCTGTTATTCCGAAGGGAATATTTCCAACATAAAGTCGACGGGCCTGTCTGGTCATCTGGCTGCCCACAACAGGCACAGGTGTTGGTGTAACAGCAAGTCCATCAGGTGTCATTGTTGGAAGGAGAGCTGTAGCAGGAATCTGACCAGCAGCTGTTCGGGGGGGGGGGGAAATAAAATTATTAACAATTCGGCAGTCAATGTTCACAAGGAAACTCAGGAATTAAGTACCTGACCAGACTTGTACAAGCAGCTTCGATATCAGCTAAACCCCCACCAGTCACACACTTTTCATCTGTCCCAACAAAAACTACCATTCTGGTTAGTTGGGTCCTCTTTACACTTTAGGAAGTTGCGTTAGCGCACATGCATTAAAAAAAGAAGCGTGGGAATCCAAAACAATCCTATTCCCTTAGATGGCTGCAGCACCGATCCCATCTGCAGCTGTCCCCCACCACTTCTAGACTAAGAACTGAGCAATCAAAGACTGCTGATCGCTCAATTCTCAGTCTTCTCTGAGCAGACAACGGGTGACTGTAGGTCAGCCGCTACCTGCTCTGCCCCTCAAACGCTCCCTGGAGCATCAGACTGCAAGGGGCAGGAGCGGCTGGCTCAGCCCCTTGGCGATGCGCCGAGAGTTGGAGCCAGCTGCCAGTCAGGCTTCTAGGTGGATCCTGACATTAAAGACTTTCTGCCTAAAGGTCAAGATGTCAGAGGTGAGCTCTACAGATCACAATAAAATGGCAGCAGAGCAAGCACAGTACATGTGGCAAACTGCAGAGATATGGCACATGCACTGTCAAATGAGGTGCTGTCATATTTTGACCCATAAAAATTGATTTTTAATCTTATATGTGCCCAGCAACAATTATTGTCTTGAGACACAATCTTGCAAATATATCACATCAATACATTTTTACAGTCTGTACAATGTATCCTTGATCAACAGAACCTACAGCTTGCAAATATCCAAAATGATTACATATTTCTAATACTAAAAGCTACAGATTAACATTTCTTGCTGTAAACGAACTCTCCGACTATTGCATCAGTCTCTGTACAAGTAAACTTCTCTCCATTAAATCTGATAAATGTATTAACCAAAAAGCTAAAATGTATTACATTAACATGGCTACCTAAACATTGGCAGAAAGCCAACGCAATTCAACATCATCCCACTTAAGAGACCCTCCAGATCCTGCTGCCTCTGCCACTTGGGGATGTCCTTCTGTCTGCAAACATGTGTTGTGCTCCCACAGAAGGAAGTAGTGACAAGAGCAGGCATGCTGGGACCACAAGCAGTGTCAACAAATTACCAATTCTGACTTATTACACCCCACAGACATTTACTTCATTCAAGTTTCCACAAGTTCAAGAGCAGAATCCTTAAATAACCACAAAAATCAACACTCACCTTGCATGGCTTTATACTGGATAGGAGTGATATGTTCAAAACCTGGAGGAGGGACATCCCAATATTTGCGTATCTTCTTTTTCTTTTCATGCCTGGGGGACCGGCTAACCAAGGAAAGACGGGAAAGAAATAACATGGCATTAAACCCAAAGGCAAACATATTGAAGCTTACCAATTCTTAGTAGTGGCATTCGTTTTGTTTACTTTATTTTCTTCTGGTGATCTGGCAAGTCTTCTTTTTCAACAGAACATGTCCTGTAGATGTAGCAGTTAGAGGGTAGAAAGAAACAATTTACCACTGAGAGGGATGCTTACAATGAACAGCTTTTATGTAAAACCTTTATCCCAAAAGAAACAAACTGTTGCTGTAAATGCCTAAAGTGGGAGCTGGGGTTTGGCTTCAATTTACAAATATCTAAATCTGCTAGCACATCTCAACACTCTCCTAACACCAGATTAAAGCTGTTGTCCAAAAGGTGTCTGTTGCTTCTTCATTCAAAAAAGGGGGCACTCTAATACAGGTTTGTTACTGGCCAGATCACCAGATGAAAACAGGGGGAAATGCATTACAAAGAAAAGCTAAGGCAACCACCACAGCAAATGTGTTAATGTTTTGAGTTCAATACTGCTTTAGGACTCGCATACCATTAAGTAATCTATATCAAGAAATAATAAAGATGTAAAAACACAAATACTCAGGGTTTTAAAAAAAAAAAAATAATAATAATTTTGTATAAAAGTGTATGAATGGTAAACATGGGATTTTCACTGGCAGAGGTGATTTTTCACATATAAGCCCTTGCATATTTTACAGACTTTTTTCCCCCAAAAAGTAATAAAGCAGCATAAATGTTCCATACCTACGCCTCCTCCGATCCCTAGATCCACTGCGCTGCTCTCTTACTCGTCTGTCTCTACTACGACTTCGCCGTTTCCGCTCTCTGCTTCTAGAGCGACTGTGACTACGTTTTCGATGACGGTTCTCTTTGTCTCGCTCTTAAGAAAAGGAGAGTCCATTTATACTAATTTAGTTAACAGCAAAAACTCAAAAGATTGCGAAAAGAGGGGTTTAGGAATTGTCACATAACTCATTTTCTTGAAAAGGAAAGCAATATCTTGCACAAGCAACCAGTTTCAGTAAATACTCAGCAGCTCTGGTTCGAAATTGGCTTTCTCCATTATAAAAAAGTAAGAGCCCTCAAACACTGTATTAACATGCTAAAATTAGTGCACACTGATCAAAGATATCAAATGCAGCCAAACAAGAATTCATGCAGAAAGCCATTAAATATTGGGCTGAAAATCTTTGGTGACTAGCTCCTAAATAAACATGACCGCTTTCAGCCATAGGGATTTCCCAACTAGGAAATACATCCTTACAATCAAAATTCAATAAAAATGCACTGACATGAGAAACTATATGGGTTTAGCCAGGTTCACACCAAGACAATTGCTTTAAGATGTAATGGACAAAAAGACATACAAGCTGCATTTTAATGGGCTAAACCTGCATGGGCTCAGCAGCAACGTTACATTTTTGAGTTTAGATAGAAGTCGTGATACCCGCCTAAACACACATATATACATAGACACACACTGCCCCTTATGCATTACTTTTACAGCTTTAAAACACCAAAAAAAAAAAAAAAAAAAAAAAAAAAAAAAAAAGTACAGCAAAGCAGGTAAAAAAAAAAAAAAAATCAAAGCTAAATAAAAGCTGAATACCAGGTGAGATTTTTATGGATAGTGGTTTTAGTCCAACTTTAACCAATGCAAGTTATGTACATTTCATACCCAAGCAATCACTGTGCAAGCTAGAATTCAATGTAGTAGTCACCACTACTTACAGCAATAGCAGCAATCTTCCAGGTTCAGTGCTGAGCAGTTTTCTGCTTAGTAACCAGGGGGGTGGGGGGGGTCACTCTCCAAACTGCCTCCATTAACGGAACATCTTGTATTTATGAAAACAAGTCACTCTCTCATTGGAAGAGGAGGAGATGCAAGGTGATGTCACCAACTCATCTAGAGAACACTTACATTCATTGCATAAAAATTCAAGACCTTCTGTAATGGCAGCAGTGTCAAACAAGCCGTTTCAAAGTTACAGCACTTTATTTAGGGAGCATGAGTTTTACTGATTGCAAGGCTACAAGGTTGACCAAGCAGAACACGTTGGATCTCTGCAGATAGACCACTGCTTCCACAAAGAAAGCAAAAGGTCCTTCTCTGCAGTGTGCTGGCAGAACAAGCTTCTCTACTTATGCTGTAGCCGCTTTAAAGATGGGCTTTAAACATCTTGTTTTGATGCACCCTACATGCTTAAAGCATAACTCCGGGAAAAACTTTTTCCATGTCCTTGTTGCTGATCTCCTACCTTCACCAACTATGCCACCTATGTCCTTCTCAGCTCTGTAGTTCCTCTGCAATAGCCTGCTGAAAAAAACATTATTGCCCAGTGTTTTCCTGTTTGTAAGACCGCTGGCTGCTATTCCTGTTGTACCCTCAGCCAGCAACTTGTCACTGCCCACCAGTAGTTCTCTCGAGCTGAGCAGGGGTTTCTATTTCCGCCCTGCTGGCTGTAGAGGGCGGAGGGGGTCTCACAGCACCCAGTCTGTGCCGCCCATAGGAAGTGTGTCATCCTCCTCTGCTCCCCCTCCTCCTCCCTGTCAGCAACATTCCCAGTGTTATCGATTAGCAAGTTAGAGCTGCACTTTATTTCTCATGCCATTTACTTGTGTCAAATGCCGATGTAAAGCAGAAAGTCTCGGGTCTTTCTTTCTGTGGTATGGCTAGGGATGTTCTCACAAACACCATACAAGCACTGATTGCTGTTAGAAAGATCTCAAAGCTGCAGCATGAGGAGGAATTCTAAATACTGAATTACAGCAGAGTACAGTGTGTATAATATATAATTATGGGCATGTATCTACAATTCAGTAAAGATTACATATAGCAAGTAAGGGCAGTATGTTTATCTCCTGTTGTGTCTGGAGGAGGAGAGCGGACATGCTTTGCATTTATAAGGCTGTAACCTATCTATCCTTTGTGCTGAGCAGCATAAGGGACACGATTTATATTGATATGGGCTTGATCACATTTACATGTACAGGCCTAGTGTACCTCCCACGTTCATTGAAATTTGCAAAGCGTGAAGGGAAATGTAGTTTGACGATAGTGTAAAGCATGGGTGTTCAATCTGTGGCCCTCCAGGTGTTGCTTTTGGAGTCATGCTTGTTTAACTGACAATCTTGCAATGCCTCATGAGACTTGTAGTCCGCAACATCTGGAGGGCCACAGGTTGAGCACCCCTGGTGTAAAGAGAGGGGTGAGGAAACAATGCAATCAATGTTTGCAGAATACATGCAGCATTTTTTGAATTACAGAGAACACTTACTGAAAATTCAATTTGACTTTTCTCATCAATGGTAAGGAATTTCACAAATGTAATAGCCGTTTAGTGGTGTGTGTGTGTGTGTGTGTGTGTGTGTGTATAAAGGGGGGGGGGGGGGTGTACTAATAGGGGTTTTTTTTGCAGATCCCAGAGTTCTGCTTTAAAGTGATTGTAAAGTCTTTTTTTTTTTTTTTTTTTTAACAAACATTATACTTGCCTCCTCTGTGCAGTTGGTTTTGCACAGAGCAGCACCGATCGTCCTCTTCGCAGGTCCCTCTTTGCTGCTCCTGGCCCCTCCCTCCTATGGAGTGCCCCCACAGTCAGCAGCTTCCTATGGGCGCACTGAAGCCAAGGCACAACTCCGTGTGCCCATTTAGACATGGAGCACCGTCCTGTCCCCACCCTCTCTCCCCTGAGTGGCTGACTGACACTGACAGCCACAGGAGCCAATGGCGCCACTGCTGTGTCTCAGCTAAACTAAAATTAGTTTGCTTTCATTGTAGCCTGCACTGCAAGGGAGTGTCTTTTGCCAAGGGTTGCTTTAAAAAGACCAGATAAATCCCCATACCTGGTAACAGTCAATTGCTAATATAAATGAATATTTTCTGGCGATGTTAGCTTTTAATAGCAAATGCAAGCAAAGCATGGCAAACTACCCCATTAAATGTTCCTCCTATGAAGAGTACCTAGTGGTCTAAAACTCATTACTGCACAAAGAACTTCAGCCCTTTTTTTTTTTTGCCGATTACCATTAGAAAAGTAGTTTCAACAGACATTTTCTCAGTCAGCGCCAGACAAAAATCCTTAGAACACGTGGCTGCATGCATCTCCCTCCCCTCATTGGTGAGGTCTGCCAGGCTACTGATGCCCCAAGGACTTGTTACTTCAAGCGATGCTCCACTCTACTTTCATCTACTCTTGAGCAATGAACCTACAGCATCTGATACAAACCCAATATTGAAGGGACAGTAACATGAAGCATAGATTCTGTGCTCATCAACCCTCAAGTCTTGAGGTGCATAACTAATGTGCCATGGCTGTCTGTTTGCTAGTCAAACAACACAGCTAAGCAATCTAACAAGCCAGTGAGTTACATGGTTCAGGCCCCTCCGCCATTCAGACTTTTACAACCTGGCGCATGAGAGCAAGGTTGCACAAGATATAAAATGTTCTATCTGGTTAAACTATTAGCAAATGGAAAATTAGGGTAAACCAAATATACTCCAGGACAGGTAAGTGTCCGATTATTAACCAAAATGACAGTTACAGCGCGGACCTACTTTGCCGCGAGGGCGTACTCTGACCAGCGAGTCTACGAGACTCGGCTGATCACAGATCGGAGTAGATGTCCTCCCGTGCTGGCTCCTGTGATCAGCTGTGCAGAGCTGGTGATGACCGGCCTCAGTGCCACCCATCAGTGCTCCCCCAATCAGTACCACCTACCAGTTCTGTTTTACTATGAATGTACTGTATTTATCGGCATATAACACGCACTTTTTTCCCCTTAAAAAAAAAAAAAAATCGGGAAAATCGTGGGTGCGTATTATACGCCGATCCCCGCTGTTTGTGAGGGGAAAAGCCGCCGAAAAAGACCGAGAAGAGCCGAGCACACAGTACACTCGGCTGCGCTCGTAGTGACGCCGTCCCGCCTCCCTGCTGTTTGAGTGGGAGAGGAGCATGCGTCGCCGAAAAAAAACCGAGCCGAGTGTACTGTGTACTAGGCTCGGCTAGACTCCGCTCGCAGTTCCGCCTCCTAGCCCCGCCATTGGACCAGTGACGTGTCCATCATAGGAGCTGGACCAATGGGCAAGGCTGCAGACGAACACCGGGCAAGGCTGCAGACGAACACCGGGCAAGGCTGCAGACGAACACCGGGCAAGGCTTTTTTTCCTTAAACTTCCCTCCTAAACTTGGGGTGCGTGTTATACGCCGATAAATACGGTAACTTCTGAAGGAAAACAACATACACTGTCTGAAAATTCCTTTGACCAAAATTTTTCCTTCACCGTGGTTGAAAACGAACATTGATAACGATTAGAAAATCGAACGTTTGTTCTTAAAATTACATTTTTGAAGGAAAACATTGCTTTTGTATGGCCAGCATATAACATATTACAGTTCTGTTTGCAAATCTGCAAAAAAACAGTCTAACTTTTTTTTTTTTTTTAAATAAAGTTATCTGAGTCTGATGATATTTACCAGATTCAACCTCTAATAGTATATACAGTATAGCCCTTCTGTTATTCTCAGAGTGGATTCGAGATTTTGCTCCCTAATCATATAGTTGGTTATTTACAACTGAGATATTTAAGGGTAAATTGCTTTTTTTTTTTGTTTTGTTTTTTTTTTTAAACTTTACATATTAACTAAAGTACACACCACACTTAAGGTTATTAACCAATCAAAACAATAATTGGCCAACGAATCGATTATGAAAATCATTAGTTGCCGCCCTACTATTCACACTTCTGCGACTTCAAAATCATGCAATTTTCACTGTGATACGATTCAACTAGACGAGTGCAACTTTGGCTTCGACCATGTGACTGCACTCTACAAAGTTGCATTTTTATCATTCAGGTGAGACTTTCATGCGACTTATGGTTTATATTGAAGTCTATGACCTTCATGTCACATGAAAGTCAGACCAAAGTAGTGTAGGAACTACTTTAAAGTCGATGCAACTTTAAGTCGCACAAATATGAATGGTACACCTTGGAAAACATGGGGTGCAACTTTGAGGTCCAAAGTCGCATGACAGTCGCACAGGGCACGACACGTCGCGGTCCCATTTTCTGCGATTCAGCACTGCGCTGCATTAACTGACAATTGCGGCTTATGGACACCAGATACAGGACTCGGGAGAGCGCCCGCAAGCTAACCCCCCGGGAGAGCACTTCCCAGAGGGGGTTAGCTTTAACGGGGAGGAGCCAAGACAGCCACCGTGGGACCCCAGAACAGCAGGATCGGGGCCACTCTGTGCAAAACTAACTGCACAGTGGAGGTAAGGATAACACGTTTGTTATTAAAATAAAATAAAAAAAAAAAAATCAAACCTTTTACAACCACTTTAAAGAGTAATGACACTTTTCTCAAGAAAAACAAAACATTTCCCTCTGGGTGATCTATGTACAGGTTCATCTCAAAAAAATGAGATCATCAAAAAAGTTAATATTTCGGTAATTCAATTCAAAAAGTGACATTCATATTATATAGATTCATTAAACACGGTGATATATATCAAGCAATTCTTGCTTTTAATTTGGATGATTACGGCTTACACCTAGTGAAAACCCAAAATTCAATATCTCAGAAAATTTGATTATTAAAAAGTTTTATATTGTAGACTCATGGTGTCACACTAATAAGTTAATTACCTCAGAATACCTGCAAAGATTTCCTGAGCCTTTAAAATGTTCTCTCAGTTTGGTTCAGGTTACACAATCATGGGGAAGGAAGCCGACTTGACAGTTGACCAGAAGAATCATTGACACCCTCCACAAGGAGGGCAAGTCACAAAAAGTCACTGCTAAAGAAGCTGGCTGTTCAAAAGAGTGCTAAATCCAAGCATATTAATGGAAAGTTGAGTGAAAGGAAAAGGGATCCTTGAGCCTTTCAGCCTTGAGGATTGTGAAGAAAAGGCCATTCAAGAATTTGGGGGAGATTCAGGAGTGGACTACGGTTGGTGTCAGTGCTTCAAGAGCCACCACACAGACGTATCCAGGACATGGAATACAACTGTCACATTGCTTGTGTCAAGCCACTCCTGAACCAGAGACATCAGAAGTGTCTTACCTGAGCTAAGGAGGAAAAGGACTGGACTGTTGCCCAGTGGTCCAAAGTCCTCTTTTTTGAATGAAAGTCAATTCTGAATTTCCTTTGGTACCCAAGGTTCGATTCTGGAGGAAGAGTGGAGAGGCACAAAATCCAAAGTTACGTGAGGTCCAGTGTGAATTTTCCATCGTCAGTGATGATTTGGGGAGCTATGTCATCTGCTGGTGTTGGTCCACTGTTTATCAAGTCCAAAGTCAGCGCAGCCCTCTACCAGGAAATTCTAGAGCACTTTATGCTTCCCTCCACTGACCAGCTTTATGGAGATGTGGATTTCATTTTCCAGCAGGACTTGGCACCTGCCCACACTGCCAAAAGTACCAATACCTGGTTTAATGATCATGGTATCACTGTGCTTGACTGACCAGCAAACTCTCCTGACCTAAACACCATAGAGAATCTGTGGGGTATTGTCAAGAGGAAGATGAGACACCAAACCCAACAATGCAGACGAGCTGAAGGCCACCATCAAAGCAACCTGGGCTTCCACTACACCTCAGCAGTGCCACAGGCTGATCACCTCCATGACACTGCATCGAAGCACTAATCCATTCACTTTTTTATTGGTCTTATGCAATATTCTAATTATCTGGAGATACTAAATTTTGGGTCGTCACTAGCTATAAGCCATAACCATCAAAATTAAATGAATAAATGAATGAGTGAATGAGTGACTTGTATAGCGCTACCTATGCTAACTGAATCGCCTCAGGGCGCTTTTTGCTGCCGGTATCTATCTGCGGTATAGCGCAGTCCTTTACCCCGCAGAGGTCCTGACACGCTTACAAACACATATTTCTGGCCAATTTTTAGACAGGATCTAATTAACCTACCTTAACTTTAAAGCGGGGTTCCACCCAAAATTTTGAACATTATCTCTAGGCAAGGAAAAGAATGCATAGATGCTGACATGCTGTGTAAAAAAATTTAAATCGCCGTAATTACCTTTTTTTTTTCTAATCTTCTTAGCACTTCCTGGTTTTCCTCCCATGGGAGTAAGCGTGGTCTCCCAGACCTCCCACAGTCCCCTGGGAGCTAGTCTCAGGCTTCCCAGCATGCATTGTGCAACAGCGTCATCACAACATCTCGGTGAATACTGGGAGCACAGCAGTCACCGCATCCAGGAAATACATGCTTGTGGGCTTCAAATGCCCACAATGAAGATGGAAACCGCCTTCAGTGAATTTTATAAGTTATTCTTTACAACGAAATCGGACACAGGCGGACTTATTACACAGAACATGTGAGTAGATAATCATGAGAAAAGTTTGTGAATTAACTCCAAAAAAAAAACAAAAAAAAACGATAGATAGGTGGACCCCCGCTTTAAAAGAAAGAAATGCCTGAAATATATCACTCTGTGTGTAATGAATCTACATAAAACGAGTTTCACTTTTTCAATTGAACTACTGAAATAAATTAACTGATATTCTACGTTTTTGAGATACATCTGTATATTGCAGAGACTGTAGTGTATAAAAAAAAAAAAAAGTGTATAAAAATTGGTTTGTGTGATCACGGACAGATGTACGCAAATAATCATGTACAGATGTGCACAGGTGATCACGATCATATGGGGACATGTGATTTTACGGGGACATAAGATTTACACTGTGTGTTACTATGCTGGTGATCACTGTGTAAAAAGCTGTAAAAAAACAGCTCATACACACTGATCACCAGCCGGCTGCAGCGATCCGCTCTCCTCACCGACAACTGTGTTGAGAGGAGAGCCGATTGCCTAGCAACTGGCTCTGTTTAAATCACAAGACGGCTGTGATTGGACACGCCCGTCATGTGATCAGGAGGCCCAATCACAGAGCCGTTCTGCCAATCTGAGATGCGCCGTGTCTGGGTGACATGAGCGCATCGGAATCGTGCCGCTGCATGGGCCTGAACGTCCACTCAGAAGGAGAGAGCGCCCACCCGGCCGTACATATGCAGTGGCCGGGTGGGAAGTGGTTAAACTTTTCTGTATATTCCTACAAGTTCCTGCTCTGAAGGAATGGCTGTGTTAAGAGTGAATCTGAACAGGAATGGCTTTTTCATTATTAATCAGCTGATGAACTTGCAGTGTTCTTACGAAGAAACTTACACGGTCTTCAGCCCTTTTAGATGTGCTCAACCTTTTGGAAGTATCACCACAAATCAAAATTTTTGTTGCCAAGGATGCCCAAAATCTGACTGAATTGTCATATTGCATTGAATTGTAACATTTAATGCATTGAACTGTAACATTGGGTTCAATTCACCAAGATAAATATCGCATGAATTTATGAGTTATAATAACTCTTTCAGAATTTATCTCAAAAGTAGTAAATTCACTAAAAACATGCATTATTTACCAAATGTGTTAAATATTTATGTTTTGCGATATTTAACACTTAAATTTAGCGGGTTTTTTTTTTTTTTACTATGAGGCTCGGTTCACACTGCTGCGTTGTGAATTTGTTCCTTTTTTTGTCCCGTGGGAGGTGCGAATTTACTGCGGATTTCAGGAGTTCGTCATAGCTGCGATTGATATTCTAGCCAATGGAATCATAATGTAAAAAAAAAAAAAAAAAAAAAAAAACAAAAAGGTGTTAACTTCCTGATTTTGTGGAGAGTAGTGTGGTGGAATTCGCACATATGTGAACCATCAACGAGATTCACGAACGATTTAAATTGATGTCTATTTTGACTAAATTTGCAAGGCAATGCAGTAAACTCGCACAAGACCCTTTTATTAATCGCATCCGTAGAGGAATCGCAACGCATGTATGTGAACAACCGTCATTGAAAACATGCGAATTTAAAGTGCTTTTGATGCATCGCATTCGTTATGAACTTGCATCAGTGTGAATCGGGCCTGAGACTGAAAACATTCCAATGTGCTTTCAGTCACAGAATGATCTCCCTCTGGTGAAATGTTACCATTTTAATTCCTGAGCTAAGGGGAAAACATTTCCACACTGATACATTTGTATACTTTTCATTTACTGTCCAGTGCAGAGTTCCCCTCATTGTTATTTTGTACATTGCTAAAATACTGACTGCCTCATGGCAGGTGATAAATAACCAATTTGAGTTCTTCAGTGAATTGACTTTAAAGTGGTTGTAAAAGCAAAAGTTTTTTTTTTTTTTTGTTTTTTTTACCCTCATGCATGAAGGTAAAAAACCTGTGTACAGCAGGCCCCCCAGTCCCCACTTGATTCTGCAATGTCCATTAGAGCGAGAGCCTTGCCTCTCCAGAGATGTGCATTCCTGATTGGCTCACTGGCTGTGATTGACAGCAGTGGGAGCAATTGGCTCCCACTGCTGCCTAAAGCAAATCAGGAGACCGTGGGCGGAGATGAGCCAAGGCTCCATGTGTGCATGGACATAGAGCTGCATGTCGGAAGCGCATCTGCTTGGCTGCCTCCAGAGCAGGCAGCTTGCTGTGGGGGCATCTCACAGGGAGGGGCCAAGAGCACCAGCAAGGCACCTAAGAGCAGGTAAGTATAACTTTTTTTTTTTATATAACAAACACTTTAATGATTCATCCTTTTTGTGGTATTTATCTCACTTAAATATACAGTATTTACCTCACATCTTGATATTTTACTTTGATGAATTGATTATTCCATGCGATATTTCAGGTAAATAGGCCACAGGACCTTCATATCGCATGCTGTAACCTTTAGTGAATTGACCCCAATATGGCTTGTGTAGCATATGACAGCCCTCAAAAATTCCACTCGCCTGCTCACATTTTGCGAGTGGATTTTGAGGGCTGGCGAGGAAGGGCTCCCTGGGAGCAGGGGGGCCAGCACCGCCGGCAGGCGGGTTGTATGGGAGCCATTCTCCCAGCGATCTGAGGGGGGAAAAGAGGAGAGCTGTCGCCCGGATGACCAGAGCTTTCATTTCAATAGCTGTGTATTCCCCGTTGCGCACCGTCACATACAGCCCCTCTTTGTCCGGGCACTTTGATAGACAGATCACCGTTCCAATCCTGGGATGAGTGAGCTGTCTATCAAAAGTTCCCTGGACAAGGGAGAGGGGCTGTATGATGGCATGCGGCAGGGAATACACATCTATTGAAGTGAAAGCTGTGCTGTTCCCCACACTCTGATCATCCGGACGGCAGCTCTCCTCTCTTCCCCTTCACAGGTAGGCTGCATTGGTGGGCACAGGCTGCATTGGCAGACACCAATAAAGTTGTTAATATTTATTTTCATAACTTAATTCTGCACAAAACATTTAAGTGTCATTTGCTGGGTTAAAACGGTGGTGAAGATGCACCAAATCTGTACACAGATTGCCTTGCAGAGGCATGGAAGTTTAAACTTAGCCCAAGAATGGAATTCTAACTTTGGGATTTTCTGTTGTCTCTAGACAGGAAACGAAAGGAAATTTCCCCAATAGTACACAGACACTTGGCCACCTGGAATAGCTCTTTGCCAGTCTTCGGATCCCTGGTACAGCCACCTTGGATGTGGAAAGCAAGCTGTGACTCTAGTGTTTGACAGCCAGCTCCCCACTGCGCAGGGCATGCGGCGCTTTTAGAATGGTCCCGCAGGCTTCTGGGATATGTCATGTGTCCCAGCAGCAGGAGGGGGAGGAGGGGGAGGCTGGGCTTCCGTTCTGCTCACCTAGGCAAGAAAAGCAGCTGGAAAACTCTCCAGGAAAAAAAAAAACACACACACTCTACAAAAACTTTTTTCTGCTCCTAGACGCTGAAGCTCAAAAAAATGCTACTAGCCTAAAGTAGTGTGCATGGACACATAGGATAACACTATTTGGCCTCTGATTAGCCACTGCATTGCTTTTACAGGCAGAAGGGATGGGCCACCCCCTCACCACACCGGCTCTCCTGTGTGATTGAAGTGCCTGGGATCCTATCCAGTGGGTTACTACAGAGCTGGACATGAACTTAAAGCGGAGCGCCGCCGAAATTTTTTTTTTTTTAAAGTCAGCAGCTACAAATACTGCAGCTGCTGACTTTTAAAACATGGACACTTACCTGTCCAGGGCGCCCGCGATGTCGGCACCCGAGGCCGAACCGTCTCTCCGTCCTCGGGTGCTGCCGCCTCCATCTTCGGTAAGGGAATCAGGAAGTGAAGCCGTGCGGCTTCACTTCCCGGTTCCCTACTGCGCATGCGCGAGTCGCGCAGCGCAATACGGATGGTCCCTGCTGCCTCTGGGACCCGTGTGTTTCCCAGCAGGCAGTGGGGAGGGAGCAAGAAGTGGCGTAAATAACTGCAGAATCTGCAGCTATCTATGCCGGAAGTGGGTACAGATACCTGTAATATACAGGTATCTGTACCCCCTCCCCCCCTGAAAGGTGCCAACTGTGTCATCACTTTAAACTCCACTTTAACGGTCATCACATTACTTCTGGCTCTGATATCTAATTACTGACTTTTTTTTCCTAGAAAACAGATTTTTTCGTATCTCATGCTTTCCAGTGTAGAGGAGAGATCTGAGGTGGTACCCAGATGTCTCCATAAAGAGGACCTGTCATACATTATTAAAAGAAAAAGAACATTTACATGTAGGAGAGAAATGGCAGAATTGGCCTGGTCTGTAAGTGGTTAAAAACATAATGCCACCCGCAGACGTCTTATTTTTCCAAATTCCCTTAGACAGCCCACTGATGGGGTATGCACAAAATCTCACGCACAGTCATTTTTTTGTACACATCACCATGGTAACAGGCATAAACATATCTAGGAATGAACTAAACCTTGCGGGACTTTATTAAAGTCTATACAACGGCCGCCTTGTTCATGCGAGATTCCTGGGGGGGGGGATACGTATCCTGGAAGGGGTGTTGTGGTCCCCCCCCCCCCCCCGGTACATGGAGGCAGCTTGGGCCACAGCACAATTGGCTTGGGGGATCACACAACAGGGGACACTGCATTGGGGGGGGGGGGCCAAGTCTTCCCTATGCCTCCTAAAAATAAAAGTTTGGCCTGTACATACACTATCTGAATTCTGGAAAAAGTATATGAAAATCTGTGAAGGAAATTGGGGGGGGGGGGGATAAAAAATAAATAAAAATTGTAGCAAAGTTGTCCTATGTGGAAAATATGCTGTTGGCCGCCCATAGTGGATACACACAGATCTATAATCAAACACAGACTGAACACGGTGCATGATCACCAGGAAGGTCTCGGCTTTGTCATATAGTAATAACAAGGGAAATCAGTGACTTTGTCTTAGAATTGGCCTCCTCGGTCATCACACACTAAGCCCGGCTCCGTTAAGTCTGCTTAATTATAAATGATTGGAAATCACCCTTTCCACATTAGCGCCCTCACACCCGGTATAAACAATGGGGGGGAGGGGAGGCCCACGAGTTGCGGCCTACACGGGCCCATGAAGCCTAGCGGCAGCCGGGCTCCTGTCCCGCTCACACAGCGGCGCCTCCCTCGTGTGTCTAGGCCCGGAGCCCGGGCCTCTATCACAGGCCGCCGCACAGCACGAGCTCCGCCCCGCCAGGCCAAGGCCGCGCACATTTTTTTTTTCTCTCGCCGCCGCCCAGCATGAGGCCTGAGCGGGCGGGCGGTTCTCTTACCTTGTTTATTCTCGTTCAGCTGCCGCTCGAACTCGTCGAAGTCAGACATGTTGAAGTCTGAGGCGGTCACCGCGGCCGACGTCCCAAGTGCGGCCCCTTCACTCCTCGTTCTCTTGAAGAAGAAGACGAGGCAACAGCTCCACACTTACCTAAAGAACTTCGGCTGTTTCCGGAAAAAAAAGGGGTTGGACTTATCGTACACTTCGGCTATCTCCGTCAAAGAGAATCCCGCTCGCCTTTATGATTCGGCTGTTCTCGGATAAAGTGGGTGTGTGTAATAGGAGAATCGGCTACCCCCGGAAGCTGTTGGGCGTGGTGATAGGTAGCCAGTTGCGTACGGCGCTCTGGTGAAATTTTTGGCTTTTCTGGTACGAAAGTTCCGTTTCCTGTTACAGTTTTACCTCTTAGCCAATCGGCATAGATCGCCGAACTAGGCTCCGGCGGTGTGCTTTCTGTCCACCAATCGGAGGCTGACAGGAAAATCGCGAGAGCTGAATCTCTCATTCAAACTAGTGCACGTACGATGCGGGAGAACAAAGGGCACCGGATAGGGGGAGGGATTCTGCACGTGCTGAGAGGGAGGAGCCAGAGACATGGCTGAGCTGTGCGTGGAGATGGAACTTGTTCCTCCATTAAGTCCATATAAATAATCCCACCTCCTGATATTATTACTTTTATTATAATAATATCACTGCAAACAACAATTCCCCACCTCCTGATATCACTGTAAACAACAAAATATGTGTCCGATGAGGAAATATCCCTTTATACATGTAGAGCTCTATTTATAACAACTTCATGTTTTCCTAATCGGATTCCATTGGGAAATGAGTGAATCCTGAGTAGGGTTGCCACCTCATCCCTTTAAACCCGAACACATATGAATTGCACAGGTTCTGTGGCTGATTAGGGTGGTAATTAAACTCGCTGCTTTATCTGCATTAAATTAGCCTCAGAACCTGTGTAATTCATATGTGTTCGGGTTTAAGGCTGAGTTCACACTGCTGCAGTGCGGGAACGCAGCGAATTTACTGCGGGTTCCCGCATCGCACCAGCTCGCACGGCAGTTCACACTGCCATATGCGAACTGCTGGGGAGTGTCATACAATGTTAATGACACCCCCAGTTCAGCCCGCATATCGCAATGCGAACTGACAATTTGGACATTTTCGGATCGCATAGGTGTGAACACCCATGCAATCCGATTTTGGTCCGAACAAAAAAAAGGGTCCTGTGCGAGTTTGGACCGAATGCGGTGCGATATCAGCCATACTATCTGTATGGCTGATATCGCACAGCACAGACATCGCATGTGATGTGAACAGCAGTGCGCTGCGAATCACATGCGATGTCTGCCACCGCAGCAGTGTGAACCCAGCCTAAAGGGATGAGGTGGCAACTCTAATCCTGAGTGAATGTGTGATAACATTTATCAATAGCATGGAAACAACGAGTCTGTACCTTGCTGAACAGGTAACGTGTTTACATGTGTTTAGCATTTGAATGAGCCGCCTCATGCATCTAAATCATACCAAGGAAGCGCATAACCCCTTTACAGGGCAATGGCTGGGGGTGTTGGGTGTGGTAAAGAAATAATAGCATCACAATGCAATTTAACGCTCAAATCTTGCACAATGCAGAAGTTTACACATACAGAAAGTATTCACAGCGCTTCACTTTTTCCACATTTTATGTTACAGCCTCATTCTCAAATGGATTAAATTAATTATTTTCCTCAAAATTCTACAAACAATACCCCATAATGACAACATGAAAGAAGGTTGTTTGAAATATTTGCAAATTTATTCAAACATGAAACAAAATCCCATGTACATAGGTATTTACAGCCTTTGCTACGACACTCAGAATTGAGCTCAGGTGCATCCTGTTTACACTGATCATCCCTGAGATGTTTCTACAACTGGATTGGAGTCCACCTGTGATAAATTCAGTTTATTGGACATGATTTGGAAAGGCACACACCTGTCTATGTAAGGTCCCACATGTCAGCACAAACCAAGCCATGAAGTCCAAGGAATTGTCTGTAAACCTCTGAAACAGGATTGTATTGAGGCACATACCTGGGGAAGGGTACAGAAACATTTCTATTGTTTAGGATCCAATGGTATCTGGACCTGAAAAACCCTGTTGAGAGTGTCAATAACCTTCTTCCAATACAGGTGCAGTTTTGGGCACCTACATAGAAGATGTATGAGATCACTATGGTCTCTACAGCATCTAGTGCAGGTAGAGTCCGTCCTCACCCCCATGCGGGCCATTCTAACCAGCGTGTAGTGCACTCTAAGGATTATATATAGCTGCGACAGCCTCTGTGCCACGTTCATAGAGCACTGGGGTACCACCTGTAAGGCTTCCCCCCACTGCTCCTCTTCAAAGACACCGACACATCTTGTTCCCACTGGGACACCGCTTTCAAGGGGGCATCCCTTAGGAAGAGGTTCGGGAGCATGGCGTAGCAGCAGGATATAAAACCCTTGTAAGTGGTGACCTCAAACACGTAGTTAAAGACTGTCGTTGAGTCCAAGGACCATTGATCTGTCCCCTTCTGAGCAGCGACTGCATGCTGGATTTGCAAATAGTAACAGTACATAGAAGCAGGAAGTCGAAAGGCTTCCCTGAGCTCAGAAAAGGACCTTAGTCTCCCGTCCCTGAAAATATGAATCATGTGTGTCACCCGGTATTGTTTCCATATCAATCCATATGGTAGTTTCACTATTTCCTGATAGTACTGATTATCTACTGGGTGAATAAGTGAGGTGGGTAATGACAGAGTTGGATTAAATAGTAGGAATGATGATAATGTGAAATTAGAGTGATAAATGGTGAGGTGGTTGAAAGAGTGCATAGTGATAAAAAAGAGAGAGAAAAGGAGTAGTGAAAATGAGGTGCAAATATGAGTGGAAGTATGAGACCTCATTTTCACTACTCTTTTCCTCTCTCTTATCACTATACGCTTTCAACCACCTCACCATTTTTCACTCTAATTTCATGATGATAAATGAATGTGATGTTACCGTAAGCAATGACCTCCCTTGTTAATTGGGAATTTTTAGTTCCTATTAACTCTCCAAATGATTAAATGACTTACCTTTAAAACACAATCAAACTACCCATATGGGGTTAGTGTGGTGGAACTTATATTGTTGTTCCTGAATGACCTATTGCTGGTGCTGTTTTTTTGCTCTCGTGCCTTGCCTGAGTGTGGGGTTTACTCCGACAATGTGACTCCTTGTAAGACATGCCTGCGATTCAAGCCCCCTCCTGGAGTGTCGAAAGATTGAGCTCTTTGTGTGGGATAAGGTGAAAAGGCTTTTAGAGGATCTCTGGTCAGGAGAACTTGCACAATACATTGCCACTGGTAACTATATATTAAAGATGTGTTGCTAATACTATTATGTTTTTAGCTACAATGTATAATCAATGAATGTAAATTCTTTCATAGCAGACCAAACCTCTGAAGAAGACCCTTCTGGGTTGAAAAGTGTCACGATTCATGCACAACCAGCATTTACTACATTGAATGTTGTGTATTACTGTGTCTGCATTTATTGTATTGATTTTTACTTCTGGTACTAGAGCTCACATTTTAATTTCACTGTTATTATGATATGATTGTCATCAATAAAGCTATAAATTTTACTCCATATGAGTTACGTTTACATTTTTTTGCTGCCTAGAAAACCCCACCCCTGGGGGACACTTCCCTTTTTGTAGATACTATTTGGGGTGTGCAGCATTGTTTCTTTGCTCCTATATGTGTTTCCCCTATACATGGACTGTGGGAGGTAACCAATCTCTTTCGCTGCATTAAATACTTTCAATAGTAGTGGCAGTATGAGCCCTTCATATTGCTTATATATCTCAATGGGCAGGCCGCCATCTCCCGGGGCTTTAGAATTGGGAAACGACCCTGTCGCTAACTGTAATTCTTTTAAAGTCGGGGGTCCTCTAATATCTCTCTGGAGGATCTAGTCATGCTAGGCAATTGGACAGTGTCTAGGTAGTCATTCAAGGATTCCAGTGAATACGTTTGTTTAGATTCATATAAGTCTGAGTAAAATCTCACAAGTTCTGTCATAATCTGGTCTGGGGAGTTAGTCACCCTACCTAGGTGTGTACGTAATGCCCCGATAGCGGGGGACACTTGTTGGGAGTGGGCTATCTTTGCCAAAAGGTGCCCAGTGTGCTCACCCTCCTCATAGAAAGCCACTCTAGCAAAGAACCTCTTTTTCTCCTCAACCGAGGTCGTGATTCGGTATAGAGCTTCCTGAGCCGAAAGCCACGCCTCCCTGTTACCATCTGTCCGGTTAGCAATAAATTAACTTTCCAAGTCTAATGCCATCTGTTCTATTCCCTCCCCTGAGCATCCGTTTTTCTCTTAATGGCTTGAATTTCTCTAATAAAATTGCCTCTCAAAACAGCCTTAAAGGTCTCCCAGGCAGTGTCCACTCTCGCCCCATCTGCGTGAACACGCCAAAGTCTATAATTTGAGATTCCGTCTGCGGGAAGGGAAGAGGTGTAACCAAAATGCATTCATCTTCCATGGAGCCTTGGCTACTGTGGAGCGAGATCGTACCTCCAGTGTCACAATAAGTGGTGAGTGATTCGATATACTCCCGAGGGCATAGTTCACCTCTGAAATGTAGCGTTCAGCTGCAAAAGAACATATACATAAGTCTATCCGTGACAGTGTTGAATAACTCTTATGCCCCGTACACACGGGCGGACTTTTCGGCAACAAAGGTCAGACAGTCTTTCCGACAGACTTTTGAACGAACGGACTTGCCTACACACGATCACACCAAAGTCCAACGGATTCGTACGTGATGACGTACGACCGGACTAAAAAAAGGAAGTTCATAGCCAGTAGCCAATAGTTGCCCTAGCGTCAGTTTTCGTCCATCGGACTAGCATACAGTCGAGCGGATTTTTCGATAGGAACTGGGTCCAGCAGAGTTCCGACGTATCACAGTGTCTGCTGTGAGATGGGTCTCCTGTAATGCATATATGTAGCAAGTAGGCATTTCCTTAACAAGGAGGACACCATGGTACGCTTCAAGGGATCATGTAGCCCCTGAATGTTCCAAGATATGAGTGTCACCGTTGTCATCGGAGAAGCAGTGAGAAATCGCCTGCAGAAGGGACACGGCCCCCTCCCAGAGTGGCCCCACATAGGGAGTGAATCATGTCTGGTCTCCCAGTGTTGCTCAATTGTGATTGTCGACTCTGTCTCACAGTGTCGGGTGCTGCAGTCCTGTATGTATGGCGATAAAATCCTTCTGTTCTGGAACCAGCTTTTTCAAAGTAATGACATAAGGCGCACAACGGTGCGTTAACCATGTGAACATTTCCCACCTGTGGCGGGTCAATTGCCTGCAAGGGGCTGTTTCTTATCAGAGCACAAGCTTTGTCTACTCCTGGACACCGATTGGGTCAATTGGAACTTCAAAACTTTACGGGACAACAGGTCCCTTGAGCCATCAGTACGGCCGCTAACGGCGGCAAAAAAGTCACAGGGGACCATTTGTAATTGCATTAGCATGTATAATCTCAGTTCCGAACTCGCATGTTGTCAGTAGCTTTAGCCAGGCATGAGGTGGACTGCGTCTCCCTGAGCATAGCAGGTAGCTTGTCTTCAATTCCACTGATCCTGCTCTCTGCCGCTGTGGTTCTCTCTCTCTTATTTTCTGTATGTCTTGCGTTATTAAGCTGACCTCTTCCCTTAGACCACCAAACCTTTCCTGTAAAGTGTTCACTGAGGCTGTACATTTGTTGACTGCTAGCAGCCAGGGTTGGTTGTTCTCCCCCCTCCTCACCAGGGTCCTCAGATGTCTCTGCCATATCAGTGCAGTCATTAGCCTGGTCAAACATGGCGGCCGCCCCCTGTTCTCTCTCTCCCTCCTCCATATCAGTGTCATTAGAGTCTGTGCCGTTGTCCAGGGACTGCCCTCCTGCCATGCCCGATTTCTCTGTCATTTTCTGGGCATAACAGCACGTCTTTGGGGTGATCACCGGTACAGTCTTTGGGGTATTGCAACTGTTTACTTACTGCGTCCTTGGCTCTCTCTTTCTCCCCGCCTCGCGCCTTCTGTGTGGACGCGGAGGCGACGCCGTTTTGGTAATCCATCCTCGGGCCGTCTCCATGGTTCCCATCATTACCGCTATGCGTGATTAATCTGCAGCAGGGTGTGGAGGAGATGTTCCCCCGTGCTAGGTGTCTGAAAGCGGGTGGTTTAGGGTGCCGGAAACCGGATCAGATCATGATAAAACCGGTAGCTCTGTGAATAAGCGTCTGCTCACATGCTGCGCTGGCCACGTACCCGTACAGAGACATCCTTGATGAAAACCTGCTCCAGACCACTCTGGACCTCAGACTGGGGCAAAGGTTCACCCTACAGTAGGACAACGACCCTAAGCACTCAGCCAAGATAACTAAGGAGTGGTTATAGGACAACTCTGAATGTCCTTGAGTGGCTCAGCCAGAGCCCAGAGTAAAACCCGATTGAACATCTCTGGAGAGATCTGAAAATGGTTGTGCACCGACACTCCCTATCCAACCTGATGGAGCTTGGGAGGTCCTGCAAAGAATTGGGGAAACTGCCCAAAAATAGGTGTGCCAAGCTTGTAGCATCATACTCAAAAAGACCCGAGGCCCTAATTGGTGCCAAGGGTGCTTTAACAAAGTATTGAGCAAAGGCTGTGAATACTTATGTACATGAGATTTCTTTCGTTTTTTTTTAATTTTTTAATACATTTGCAAAGATTTCAAACTTCTTTCACGTTGTTATTATGGGGTATTGTTGTAGAATTTTGAGGAAAATAATAAATTTAATCCATTTTGGAATAAGGCTGTAACCTAACAAAATGTGGAAAAAGTGAAGTGCTGTGAATACTTTCCAGATGCACTGTACCCGCATCACAAAGATCTGAACAGGCATAGTTCACCTTTACCAAAACGTTGCTTATGCAAGTAAGGATGGCCTGTAAATAAAAACAAATTGAACAGCTTTGACCAAAGTTGAAGAACGCGCTTCCTATAGATGTAGGTTGTTTCTTACCCCCCAAAGCCTGACTGAAAACTTCCCTGAGATCATATCATCCTGTCCTGCCTTGTTGCTAGGACGTTGCTAAGGGATCCCTAGCTCTTAGCACTGACATGCAATAAAATGCAAGGAAAACATATATACATTTCCATCCATTTTATGCGCATTTTTACGCAAGTTACCTTGCGTTGATCTGCATTTTAGCGCACTTGTAAAATGCAGGTAAATGCATAGACACATACATTTTTTTTTTTTTATGTGTCCGGTTTACACAACACTGTGTTGACCTGCAACATGTATGCCTTTTAACACAAAGCAGGTCAATGCAGCGTTGTAGTGTCATACCTCCCAACTGTACCTCATTTGGAGAGACTAATCCTCTGTTAGCTACTTTTACACTGCTCTGTATAAAAAATGCATATGTATTTTTGCCGCGTTTCACATCCCACTATTCTAATAAGATTTTCATGCAATTTCCAGTGCGACTATTGATGCAACTTCATTACGGCTTTAGAAGTTCTCAGGACCTGGTTCAAAGAATTGCATGCCAAGGAAATTTTTATATTCCAACATCATGTTCATATTATATTCTGACTTCAGTGCAATTTCAGCCCCATAGACTCCTATGTCAGTGTTTCTCAACTCCAGTCCTCAAGGCGCCCCCAACAGGTCATGTTTTCAGTATGTCCCTCACCTGTGCAAAATAATGGGAAGCCTGAAAACATGACCTGTTGGGGTGCCTTGAGGACTGGATCTGAGAAACACTGTCCTATGTCATCTCACAGAAGTCGCAGCAGCATAGATATGCCACTTTCATGGATCAGTGTTTTGTTTTTGTTTTTTTAACCCTCACCTCTCCTCCCTGCTCATCCTTGCTACCTAAAAGCTAGGTTCACACGGGTGCAGTTTTCATTCTTCCTTCGATGGATCGATCCTTCCTATGGTCGATCGATCCTTCAATCGACCATTCAATTGAAGGAAGCATAGAACGATTGATAGAAATAAGGGTTGATCCATCGAAGAAAGGCTTGATCAAAGGAAGGATCAAATGATCGATGGAATAATTGAACGATTTGAACGATCAAAGGAAGGATCAATTAATCGAAAGAAGGATTGATTGAAGGAAGGATTGATTAAGCGATCAATGGAAGGATTAATTGATCGAAAGAAGGATTGAACAATGGAAGGGTCGATTTATAGATGGGAGGATCGCTTGATCAAAGGAAGGATTGATCAAAAGCAGTGTCAATCGAGCGATCAAGGGAAGGCTCCAAAATCACAGCTGTATCAAAACCGATGAATAAAGGATCACCAGGGAGGAGAGGTGAGGGTTTAAAAAAAAAAACACCAAATCCATCAAAGTCGCATAGGAATGCTTCTTATCTATACTGATGCAACTTCTGTGAGATAACATAGAAGTCTATGGGGGCTGAAATCACAAGTCCACCAGGAAACGTTTCCAAAATCGCACTGTGCAGAGTTGATTAAAAGAGCACCATTGAATATAATGTGTTTTCCCTTGTCATGCTATTCTGCGTTTGAGAACTTCCCACAGGTACATTGCATTTTTGATGCGGCTTCCATTAATTTTAATGGAGGGATGCGTTTTTGGTGCATTTTTTTTACTGCACCAAACATGCATCAAATATGTAACAAGCAGGATTTTTTTTTTTAACTGCAAGTGAACAGTTTCAGGAGATACATAGGATTAAAAGGGATGCTGTTTTCTTCTGCTTTTTTTTGTTTTCTTTTTTAACAATACATTTTTATTGAAAGTTTTCATAAACAAACAACAAGGTAATAAACATTCTAAGACAATAGTAGTCAGAAGTGTCATGATAGTTTCAATAAAGAGCAATAATGTAATGTAAATACCCATTACCCCAACAGGGCTCACACTAACAGGTTCTTCTGCTTTTTTAAGACCCCTTTCACACGAGGCAGTGCGGCCGTTAGCGGTAAAGCGCCGCTAGTTGTAGCAGTGCTTTACGGCTGTTATAGCGGCGCTTTTAATCCCTGCTAGCGGCCGAGGAAAGGGTTAAAAGCGCCCATTTTGCAGCGCTGCCGAAGTGCTTTGGCATTGCTGCCCATTCATTTCAATGGGCAGGGTCGGTGGAGGAGCGGTGTATACAGCACTCCCACACCACCCCAAAAATGCTGCTTGCAGAACTTTTTTTCCCGTCCTGCAAGCGCACCGCCCCAGTGTGAAAGCACTTAGGCTTTTACACTCGGGTGGCTTGAGAGATGCTTTTCAGGCACTATTTTTAGCGCTAAACCATCTGAAAAGCACCCTAGTGTGAAAGGGGTCTTGCTGAACAAAAACAGATCAGCGTGAAAGCAGCCTTTGGAAACAAATCCCTCTGTCCCTCATTTTGGACCTCTATAATAACTTCAATACCTAAAGAAGGGGTGCTAAACCTTTTTCAGGAGTGAGGGCCACTTTAGCAACTTTTAACTAGTCGCGGGCCACAATGAGCGGAGCGGGCAGATAACAGGTCCGTGCCCGCTCTGCATATGCAGAACGGACACAGCCCGCTCTCCTCTATGGGCCCTCCAATCCTCTCCAATGAAAAAAAAAAGGAAAAGTGCCCCTGTCCTCCCATGTTCGCACGCAAAGGCGAATGCGTGTGTCAGTTCCGCACACTAGCAAACAGCGATCGTTCCACACATGTGAGGTATCACTGCGAACATCAGATCATGGGCAGAAATTCTAGTACCAGAGCTCCTATGTAAATCTAAAATGGTAACATGTAAAGGCTTTTAAAGCATTGCCTATGTATAGTAAAATTTACATCTGCGTGTCCACGTTGCATGGGCATGTGCAATTTTAAAGCAAGTGGGGTGGGACAAATTTAGATGGAAGGGGCGCCCATTTTTAGGGCAGCACAAAACCAAAATACACCACTGCACCCAATACCAGGTTGGTGTCTAAGAAAGAAGCTGGGAGGGGTGTCACACTAAAAGATACTGGCAATATTATTCTTGGCCCCTGGTTTTACTACATTTTTCACAGAAACAAGGTCTGGAGATCAGATCAGCCTAGAATTTGAACATAGCGGAAGAGAGTTGCATGCTGCTGAAGTTATGTAGTGCCTACTCTTTAAACTTGTTAACTTTTTTTCCTCATCGACAGAGCAACAACAAAAGTAAACACAGCGCCCACAGCACTGCGGACAGCCCACCACTGAGGCCAGATGAGAAGGAAAAAGACCTGTAAAATCACTTGACTACCTTTTAAAGTGGTTGTAAAGGCTGAAGGTTTCTTTACCTACAGCCCCCCCCCCTCAATACTCATCTGAGCCCCCTCTCGGTCCAGCGATCTGAACAAGAGCCTCGATTGTCCCAGGACTCCCTCTCCTCACTGGCTAAGGCAACAGCGGGAGTCAATGTCAATTACAGCCAATGAATCAATGAGGAGAGAGTGGGGCTAAGCTGCGGCTCTGTGTTTCTTATGGATGCATAGAGCAGGACTCGGGAGTGAGCACGCACCAGTGGCTTGCTATTGGGGGCATTGGTCAAGGGAAAGGAGCTAGCAGGGGACCCGAAAAGAGAAGAGCCACTGAAAGAACTTCTGTGAACTGAGGATGATTTGCTCCACAGTATCTGCAGCTACACAGGGTGTTTTAAAGCTCATTTATCACTAGTTATGAATAAGTAAATTGTGAATGTCCATAACCTGACCACACATTTACATTATTAATGTAATCAACTGCCTAGTGCAGGGGTGTCCAATCTTTTTTCCAAGAGGGCCAGATTTGATGAATAGAACATGCTTGAGGGCCGACCATTTTGCCTGACATTCTTAAACCATTAAAATTTGGTCTAAGTGTGTCCATCCGAGCACTAATACACGGCCCAACAAGAATTCTCTTGCCTTTGTGCTGTGTGTGGTGAATAGATGAGCTTGGGCGTGTTATTTGGATATACCGGATTTAATCTGCTTATAACATGCACCTTCACTTTAAAAATGAAGTTTCAGGAAAAAAAATCTTAAATTTTAAATAAAGAACTGTGAAGCAAAATAAGGGTCAGTGCCCATCAATGCAGCCTAATCAGTGCCCATCTGCGGCCCCCACTCCATTGCCATGAATGTGGCCCCCACTGTATTGACATGAATGCAGCCCCCACCGTATTGACATGAATGCAGCCCCCACCGTATTGACATGAATGCAGCCCCCACCGTATTGACATGAATGCAGCCCCCACCGTATTGACATGAATGCAGCCCCCACCACATTAACATGAATGCAGCCCCCACCACATTAACATGAATGCAGCCCCCACCGTATTGACATGAATGCAGCCCCCACCGTATTGACATGAATGCAGCCCCCACCGTATTGACATGAATGCAGCCCCCACCGTATTGACATGAATGCAGCCCCCACCACATTCACATGAATGCAGCCCCCACCACATTCACATGAATGCAGCCCCCACCGTATTGACATGAATGCAGCCCCCACCGTATTGACATGAATGCAGCCCCCACCGTATTGACATGAATGCAGCCCCCACCGTATTGACATGAATGCAGCCCCCACCACATTGACATGAATGCAGCCCCCACCGTATTGACATGAATGCAGCCCCCACCGTATTGACATGAATGCAGCCCCCACCGTATTGACATGAATGCAGCCCCCACCGTATTGACATGAATGCAGCCCCCACCGTATTGACATGAATGCAGCCCCCACCGTATTGACATGAATGCAGCCCCCACCGTATTGACATGAATGCAGCCCCCACCGTATTGACATGAATGCAGCCCCCACCGTATTGACATGAATGCAGCCCCCACCGTATTGACATGAATGCAGCCCCCACCACATTCACATGAATGCAGCCCCCACCGTATTGACATGAATGCAGCCCCCACCGTATTGACATGAATGCAGCCCCCACCGTATTGACATGAATGCAGCCCCCACCGTATTGACATGAATGCAGCCCCCACCGTATTGACATGAATGCAGCCCCCACCACATTCACATGAATGCAGCCCCCACCGTATTGACATGAATGCAGCCCCCACCGTATTGACATGAATGCAGCCCCCACCGTATTGACATGAATGCAGCCCCCACCACATTCACATGAATGCAGCCCCCACCACATTGACATGAATGCAGCCCCCACCGTATTGACATGAATGCAGCCCCCACCGTATTGACATGAATGCAGCCCCCACCGTATTGACATGAATGCAGCCCCCACCGTATTGACATGAATGCAGCCCCCACCGTATTGACATGAATGCAGCCCCCACCGTATTGACATGAATGCAGCCCCCACCACATTGACATGAATGCAGCCCCCACCACATTGACATGAATGCAGCCCCCACCACATTGACATGAATGCAGCCCCCACCACATTGACATGAATGCAGCCCCCACCACATTGACATGAATGCAGCCCCCACCACATTGACATAAATACGGCAGCCCCCACCACATTGACATGAATGCAGACTCACCATTGCTGTCAGTGCAGCCTGATTCATGTCCATCTGCAGCCTTGGAGGAGACAGGGAGGGGGCGGGACGAGCGCCAACAGATATACAGGAGAAATTCCTGTTTACACGGCGGCCTCTTTAATTGAAAGTCCCGCCTCCTATGATGGACAAAACAATTGTCCAATGGCAGCGCAGGAGACGGGACTTCCTTTTACACAGGACGCCGTGTAAACAGGAAATTCTCCTGTATCCTGTACGGCGCTTGTCCCGCCCCCTCCAAGGCAGCCAGCATATCTATCTTTTATGGCCCCCGGCGCTCGGGGATTTGTTGGGGGCCACAAAAGATATATATGTCAAAATTACCAGGCGGGCCGTCCGAAACCGGACCGCGGGCCGCGATTGGCCCGCGGGCCGGACTTTGGACATGCCTGGCCTAGTGTAATACATTTTTCAATGCAGTCTGTCATTTATGCATTATTGCTGCATTGACTAAATTCAGTCCAATGCTTGCTAGAAAAAAAAAAGCAAACAGGCCAAAATAGATTACTAGGAATGTTTCAATGAGTGGTGAGCTTCCATGTGAGAGGATGTGTTAATGTGTTAGGGTGGTTTCACACTGCCCCGCTGCAGTGCGGGTGGAGCGCAGTGTACCCACAGTTTTGGTGCGGGCTAGCTTTGCTTTGCCATAGACTTCTACTATGTCCTGCAGTTTTGGTGTGTTTCCTGAAAGTGCACCAAAGTTCCTGCATACAGAACTTTTGGTGCTTGGCCTTTTGCAAGAGCCAAAACCAGTGTCACAGTTTTATTCAATCTCACCTTCTGCGGGTCACAGAAAGTATAATCTCCTCCACATCTGATCTTTTTGTTAGACTATAGCAAGCAGCAGATGTCTATCTACCTAAGAAAACAAATGATCTGCTTTGCATACTCTGCAGTGACAGGTTAAAACATAGCCAGTATGGGCAGGTTCACCAGACGTACCAGTGCATACTGTAGGTACCACTGAGGCACCACCAAGAGCAAAGGCTGGGTAAGTTTAAGGAATGTGATTAACAATAAACCTCGAGATGTAAAGCTATGATCTGCTCTGAGGCAGTAAAGCACACTTCAGTATTTTCAGCATTTAATCAGAGAGGCAGCATGAAAAATAGCTGCTCTATGCCAGACTGTTAAAGGATAGGTCCAACTTTAGGAACGTTACACCTGTTTAGGGTGTAACGTTACTAAATCACCTACACCAGGCAGGAGATCCTCTCCCCACACCCACTGTCACAATTCAAAAACAACGGCCACATCATTCATTCACAGAGTTCTTTGAATGAATGAACTAAACTGCCGTTAGCCATTGTGGCTGACAGCTTGTAGTTCTCAATGACCTACCAGGGCGCTGTTGAGCATCCTTGTAGTTCATTGATCTTTCTGCTATTTAGTAACTACCTGCCTGGAGGTATGGGCAGACAGCTGCATTGAGTCTGCAGGAACCTTGTATTGCACTTGCCATCTGCTGATCGTAGATGCAATGCTTTACAGACTGTAAAGAAAAACCAAATGTTAAATTCATATTTTTATACCTGCAAAAAAAATGTGCATTTCTTTTTTTTCTAAGGTGAACTTATCCTTTAGACGATTTATACTGTGTAATGTCAAATTTACAAATTGGAATAACTTCCAATATATGTTTTGTTAGGAGAGCCGCCTCTTACCAAAATTCTTCTGAACAGTCCTTACACATGTACTGTGTGCATCCACATCCTTCTTAAATATGACAGTGCAAGATTTTTTTTTTTTTCTTTTTTTTTGCATAATCCTGCTTGGGCCAAAGCCCCTAGAGCATTATATGGTCACTCAAACAATAAACATGCTTACAGGGTAATGTCCTCTTCACTGTGCTGCTTCTGCATTGTGCAGTCAGAGGCTGAAATGAGTCCCTGACCAGACTATCGCTCAACTGTAGCCTAGACTGCAAGATGCAAAAGGTGGCTGTGTGGTCTGGCAGAGATGCCTGGATCAAAAGAATGGCTGATCAGAATTTGTTTACCTGTTTGCATTGGGTTAAATTTTAAAGCTTTCAAAAATCAAGTGCAACAGTGCTGCTTGTTTACACATCTGCGGCGCTCATAAATGTATCATCTGTTCTTTGCCCATTGATGCACTCTTCGTGTTGGAGCAGATGTAAAACATAAAATTTCCCTCAAATGCATCTGACTGGATAATATAGTAACTGTTGATTGGTTTCTCAAATAATTACCTCCAAATGTGCAAACTAACATCGTGGGGACTGGAAGATCCCCTTGGCAGGGACAGACATTTGCTGTTTCAGGCACATTTCTTAATAAAGTGGCAAATAAAATATTTTTGGTCAGTTTGACTTCGAAGTATCTCTAAAACCAAAAAGCCTGACATAGACCCCTTTCACACTGGAGGCATTTTTCAGGTGCTTTAGCATTAAAAATAGTGCCTCAGCTGCAGTCCCAGTGTGAAAGTCCGAGTGCTTTCACACTGTGGTGCTGCGCTGGAAGGGCGTCACAAAAAAGTCCTGCAAGTAGCTTCTTTGCAGCACTGTAGGAGCAGTGAATACACTGCTCCTAAAGCCCCCCTGCTCATTAAAATCAATGGGCAGCACCGCTGGCAAAGCGTCGTTACAGCAGCATTTTGCCGGCGGTTTTAACCCCTTATCGGCCACTAGCAGGGGTTAAAAGTGCCCCACTAGCAACCTAATAGCGCAGCTAAAATGACAGTAAAGCGCCACTAAAAATAGCGCCGCTTTACCGCCGACACCCGGGTGCTGGCAGTGTGAAAGTGCCCTAAGTTCACACTGGCACTGAAAACAGGCATTTGAGGGGCAATTTTATTGCCCCTCACGCCTATACAAATTATACAATGGACAGCACACGGTGCTGTTCACATTGTCAAAACATGAAGCGTTAGCATCACTTCAAAATTGAAGCCTCATGTTAAGTCTAGAGGCGTTTGGAGTCTACGGCATGCGGTAATGTTGGGACATTATGTCTGGTGCGAATTTCCCCTAACATTAGCTGGTTGTTAAGGAGCCGGGTTCCCCTATGACAGCTGAATATAAAAAAATAAATAAAACCATTGCCAGCAATAAAAAAAATAAAAAATTGTGAAAAAAAGTGGCCTGCCCCCCCCCCCCCCCAATCCATACCAGGCCTTCGGGTCTGGTACAGATTTTAGGGGAACCTCATGCCAAAAATCTAAAAAAAAAAAAAAAAAAATGGCATGGGGTCCCCCAGGAAAGGGGTGGGGGGAACAAGCACCCCCCCCGAACCAAACCATAGCATGGGGGGGGGGGGAATGGTTTGGGACAAGGGGTGCTTTGCCCCCCCCCCACAAAGCATCTTGTCCCCATGTTGACATAGAAAAGAGCCTCTTCCCCACAACCCTGGCTGGTGGTTGTGGGGGTCTGCAGGCAGGGGGCTTGTGGAAATCTGGAAGCCCCATTCAACATGGGTGGTCCTGAGATCCTAGAAACCCCCCCATGTGAACGAGTAGGGGTACATTGTACCCCTACTCATTCACCCAAAAAAGTGTCAAGAAGAAAGAAAAACGCAGAGACAGTTTTTGACAATTCCTTTATTAAAAAAAATAAAAACAACGTCCCTGGGGTCTAGATCCAACATCAATTACAACACCCATCGCCACCCTGAAAAAAAAAAAAAGTGCATGGTTGGTTGGCGATGTCATAAGGGGCGGTGCCAACAGGTGGCTCCGCCCCTTGGCTATTTAAGAAATGTCAAATGCGGAAGCCTTCGGCGCAAATGGCAGCGTGATTAACGATGGTTGTACACCAGGGGTTTTTCTTTTTGACACTCTTTTTAGTGAATGAGTAATCATTCACATGGGGGGGGGGGGGGGGGGTGCTGGGATCTGAAGGCCCCCTTCCAGGTTCCGATAAGCCCCCTGACCACAGAAAAAAAAGTGAGCTGCTGCTGTGTGTGTGTGTGTGTATATTCACCGGCCCTGCTCTCTCCTCATTGGCTCACTGGCTGTGATTGACAGTAGCCAGAGCCTATGGCTCCTAGTGCTGTCTCAGCCAATGAGGAAGAGACCCAGGAGAGCTGCTGCTCTCCTGCACATCACTGGATTGAGATGGGGCTCAGATAAGTATTGGGGGGAGGCTGCTGCTGCACACAGAAGGTTTTTTACCTACATGTATAGAATTCACAAAGGTAAAAAAGACCTTGAGCCTTTACAACCACTTACAGTTCTCACCACTATTTTATTTAAATTGGTCATACCATCCAAAGTGATATTTACATTATAGGTTCTGTCTGGTGGGCTGAGTCCTCCTATAGCTCCCTACATTTCTTGAGGACTCTAGCAGCATGACAGCTCCATCATATTTCCAGGTCCTGTTCCTGTCCACCTGGGAGTGTGGAGTATTCCCTCCCATCTAGAGATCCTTGCACTTCTCCTGTTAATTCATCTAATGACTATGGCACATTTGCGATCCTGGTTTGTTAAAAGGCAGACAAAATACTTATCTGTTTTCACATTGTGGCTCCTTTACCAGATGGATCAGCGAAGTGTTACTCCTGAAGTAGATACCGCACGGTTTCTGCTAACTAGGAAGTAACGTCTATCTGTCTACGCCAGTGAGGGTGTGACGCCTTGAAAACACACTAGTTACTCTGCCCTCTTTAGTGATCCCGCCACAAGTGAATTGTTGTTGTACATAGGACTTACAAAGAAACTGTGCTTTAACCACTTCAATACTGGGCTTTTTCACCCCCTTTCTGCCCAGACAAATTTTCACCTTTCAGTACTGTTGCACTTTAAATGCAACACTGTACCCAAATTACATTTATATCAGTTACTTGAGAGCAGGAAGATCAATGAACTACTGGAGCACTCTCCAGCTCCCTCGTAGTTTATTGGGAACTACAAACTATCAGCTTCAATGGCTGACGGTACTTGTGGTCTATTTACAGTAATCACAGGAAACTGGATGAATGATGTAGGTGGAGATCCCCCGCCCACTGTCACAATTGGGGGGGTTGCAGATGCTGGAACATGTTACATGTTCCACCCCACAAAACGAGCAGAACATGTAACATGCTCCAAAGGCGAACTTATCCTTTAAGACACAGTTGGAACAAAGCACTAGGGGTTGCAGAGCCTTCCCACATCTAAAACGTAACGTGATACTCTTACAAACGCAGACCCATGATATAAAGGAGAAAGCCAAATAATTAGGTCAGTATCTTTACTGTAAGAACATTTATGCTACCAGTCTGTACACAATTCAAAAACCTTTTTGGCACAGTATACTAGGGCAGTCAGTGCAATAAAATTGTGTAGTCTTTTGCGTTGTGTGTCCTCTTTCCGGACCAATACTACAGGAGAAGAAGTCCTTAGAGTCCCTGGGGGGAGCAGCGCAAGCTTTTGCCCACTCAGATCGACCTGATAATGACAACATGGATCAGACTGCCAGGAGACACTATAAAGGGCAGCACATGCCACACTTAAGGCTCCGGCTGGTAGTCCTAAATAATGAGCAGAGGAGCTAGGAAGGCCAAGAGGTGTCAAAAAACAAACAATTCCTGTTACAACTGAAGTTCTGTGTAGACAATTGCCCACTGAAATCCAGCGGGCAGTCTCATCTCCCAGGCGTGCTGGTTCAATCACAATATATTGATACTGGTGTTCGAGTGCAGCATCTAATTCTGCTTCAAACTGTTCTTGGGAGAAGTCACCATCATAAACTTCATGAATTACATAGTAATCCATATGTGGCAGATCAATCCTGCAAAACAAAGAAAGCAAGTTTGTTAGTATTTTTTTGTAAAATTATTTTTATTATGTCATAAAACAACAACACAACATATACATAGTACAACCATTCAATCGTATACAAGACCTAGAACTCACTGGAACCCAATAAACCTATCTTACCATAGGCCAATTACTAAACACCTCAACCCACTCACCTCTAGACTGGTTACAGGGCTTTACATTTTTGTTGCCCATGGGTTTTCTTTAACCATTTGACCTCTGGAAAATTTTACCCCCTTCATGACCAAAGCATTTTTTGCTATTCAACACTGCTAATTGGTAATTGTGCGGTCATGCAACATTGTACACAAATTACATTTATATCATTTTTTTTAACACAAATGCAGCTTTCTTTTGGTGGTCCTTGATCACCTTTGGGTTTTTTATTATATAGACTAATAAATACTGAAGATTTTGAAAAAAAAAAAATTTTTTTGCTTTCGGCTATAAAAAATATTTAAAGATAAAATTTTGGCCAAAATGTATTCTGCTACATGTCTTGGTTAAAAAAAAACTCAATAAGTGTATATTGATTGGCTTGCATGAAAGTTATAGCATCTACAAACTATGGTATCTATACTGGAATTTGTATTAATCTGATACTGGTAATGGCAGTGATCAGCGACTTACTAGCGGGACTATGATTGTACGGCGAACAATCTGACACTAACTGAATGCCACTGACATCACCAGGGACACTAATACAGTGATCAGTTCTAATACTGTACGCTGACACTGTACTAATGACACTGGCTGGGAGGGGGCTAACATCAAGGGACAATCAGAGGGTTAACTGTGCGCCAAACAATGTGTGCATTATGTGCTGCTTTTACTAATCGATGTGGGTGATTTTTCTGAAAAAAAAAAAATAGCCACATCACTGCTCGGTGTACATAGCCCTGTGTTGTTAGTAAACACAGGGCTCTGTATTGTGATTCACTAAGCCGATCAGCAGGTCCTGGTCATAAATCATTGGAATCAAAATTACAGAACAGAACGGGCGCACGTGCCCCCTACCTTGATATGCTGGATCACATACATGTATGTGATTCAGCGCAGAGTGGCTGCCCTGTTGCCATATATGTGTATGGGTCAGTCTGTAAGTGGTTAAAGAGGAATTAAAGTCTGAAATACCTACCTTATCCTCTAACAGTTCAACGTCCCTCGCTGGCATCCTCTACTGGGTGCTGGGCTGCGGCTGTCCTCATTGGCTGGTGCAGGATGGATGTCACTCATGCGTCTGAGCAGGAGTTCAGTCCTCCCCAGCATACAGGTTCTGTGCCAGAATGCAAAGCAAGCTGCGCCCGTGCAGCTCATTGTACATTCTAAAAAAAGACTGCAGGCAGATAGGTTTATTTGTGCATATAAAATTTGTAAAAAAAAAAAAAAAAAAAAAACTGCCACCCGTCACAACCCACCGGTGAGGGTACAGTGCCACCCTTCTAAAATCCACCGGTCAGGGTACAGAGCCACCCTTCTAAAATCCACCGGTCAGGGTACAGAGACACCCTTCTAAAATCCACCGGTCAGGGTACAGAGCCACCCGTCACAACCCACCGGTCAGGGTAAAGAGACACCCGTCACAACCCACCGGTCAGGGTAAAGAGCCACCCGTCACAACCCACCGGTCAGGGTAAAGAGCCACCCGTCACAACCCACCGGTCAGGGTAAAGAGCCACCCGTCACAACCCACCGGTCAGGGTAAAGAGCCACCCGTCACAACCCACCGGTCAGGGTAAAGACCCACCGGTCAGGGTACAGAGCCACCCGTCACAACCCACCGGTCAGGGTACAGAGCCACCCGTCACAACCCACCGGTCAGGGTACAGAGCCACCCGTCACAACCCACCGGTCAGGGTACAGAGCCACCCGTCACAACCCACCGGTCAGGGTACAGAGCCACCCGTCACAACCCACCGGTCAGGGTACAGAGCCACCCGTCACAGCCCACCGGTCAGGGTAAAGATCCACCCGTCACAACCCACCGGTCAGGGTAAAGAGCCACCCGTCACAACCCACCGGTCAGGGTAAAGAGCCACCCGTCACAACCCACCGGTCAGGGTAAAGAGCCACCGGTCAGGGTACAGAGCCACCCGTCACAACCCACCGGTCAGGGTACAGAGCCACTCGTCACAACCCACCGGTCAGGGTACAGAGCCACCCGTCACAACCCACCGGTCAGGGTACAGAGCCACCCGTCACAACCCACCGGTCAGGGTACAGAGCCACCCGTCACAACCCACCGGTCAGGGTACAGAGCCACCCGTCACAACCCACCGGTCAGGGTACAGAGCCACCCGTCACAACCCACCGGTCAGGGTACAGAGCCACCCGTCACAACCCACCGGTCAGGGTAAAGAGCCACCCGTCACAACCCACCGGTCAGGGTAAAGAGCCACCGGTCAGGGTACAGAGGCACCCGTCACAACCCATCGGTCAGGGTACAGAGCCACCCGTCACAACCCACCGGTCAGGGTACAGAGCCACCCGTCACAACCCACCGGTCAGGGTACAGAGGCACCCGTCACAACCCACCGGTCAGGGTACAGAGGCACCCGTCACAACCCACCGGTCAGGGTACAGAGGCACCCGTCACAACCCATCGGTCAGGGTACAGAGGCACCCGTCACAACCCACCGGTCAGGGTACAGAGCCACCCGTCACAACCCACCGGTGGGGTCAACGCGCTCCACAATGTACTGGAATAATGGAAGCGCGGCATTGAAGATGACGGTGAGCCCACAGACAATACACAGCGTGTCTGAACACAAGAAATGCCTTACCATAGAACTGGGCAGGGGGAGCCGGTAAAGAGAGATGGTAATGAGAGGAAGATCATAAGAGAATTCATAGAGGGCTGTGCACAGATCACACTATATCCATCCTCTGCACATCATCCCAAGGACGAGGGAAGTTCGGGCACGAGGGAGCCGGGAGGTGAAAGCAGAGGACAGCCTGGACCTCCCCCTCCTGAGCCCTTCACATGTCCGCACTGACACCTAGAGAAGAGCCCCTCCTCCACCCGGGCACAGATATACCGCCACACACAATGTCCGGGTCACACACACACCATGTCATTAGGTATACCCTCTGACCTCTCCGCTACCTCCAGCTCCGCCATTTTAGCCGTGCTCCAGGCTGCACGAACGCCATCTCCAGGCGCCTGCGTCACTAAGGAAGCGGAGTGTAACCAGAGCTGACCCGGGGGTGTCCTCCATTATCAGAGTCTGTCCTCACTGCGGAGCCTGAGCGTCCATCTTGTCAGAGACACAGCCCTACCACCGCTCTCCGCTATGGGGCGCCACATGCACTCCTCAATAGCCATGGTGAGGCGTGTTCCTCTCCCCTCACAATGATGGCGGGAGAAATGTCTTTGCTGTATCCCCCATTCCCATAAACATATGTGTGTCCACCCTCAGCAATACAAACCCCATTTTATCTAATAAAGGCTGTGTACAGCTCAGGAGCCGAGGGGATTTTGAAGCTGTGTTGAACAGTTTTAGCCCCATAGATTTTAATTTAAGGCTACACTCATATGCCACATACACGCGATTGGACATTTCAACAACAAAACCGTGGATTTATTTCCGACGGATGTTGGCTCAAACTTGTCTTGCATACATACAGTCGCACATATGTCGTAAATTCCGAACGTCAAGAACATGGTGACGTACAACACGTACGACGAGCCGAGAAAAATGAAGTTCAATAGCCAGTGCTGCTCTTCTGCTTGATTCCGAGCATGCGTGGAATTTTGTGCGTTGGAATTGTGTACACACGATCAGAATTTCCGAAAACGGATTTTGTTGTCGGAAAATTTGAGAACCAGCTCTCAAATTTTTGTTGTCAGAAATTCTGATAACAAATGTCCGATGGACCCGCACACACGGTCGGAATTTCTGACAACAATCTCACATCGAACATTTGTTGCGGAAATTCCGTCCGTGTGTATGTGGCAATACTGGTGATGGCCTTTGCGAATTGTAGGTGTAGCCGTGGGCCCGTTCACTAAGATAGGGCAGTGGCGGATCTCCATACAGTCAGAGATCAGTCTGTGCATCCAGCAGAGATCATCACAAGTAATCACTGGCTCTACCTAGAGCGGCCACCGGCCTTTTATAGTGAACGGGCCGATGGACACCCGGACACAATATTCAGACCAGACTATGGCTTCACAGCAGGGTTGCTGGCTGCAGTTGTCTAAGCCGGGAGTGTCTGTTACACTCTCACACTGCGCAAAGACAGCACTAACATCCCCCCTCTCCCACACACACACAGACGTGGGAGAGGGCTCGATCTGTTCCTCTCCCAAACACACAGACGGGGGAGAGTGCTCGATCTGTTCCTCTCCCAAACACACAGACGGGGGAGAGTGCTCGATCTGCTCCTCTCCCACACACACAGACGGGGGAGAGGGCTCGATCTGCTCCTCTCCCACACACACAGACGGGGGAGAGTGCTCGATCTGCTCCTCTCCCACACACACAGACGGGGGAGAGGGCTCGATCTGCTCCTCTCCCACACACACAGAGGGGGGAGAGTGCTCGATCTGCTCCTCTCCCACACACACAGACGGGGGAGAGGGCTCGATCTGTTCCTCTCCCAAACACACAGACGGGGGAGAGTGCTCGATCTGCTCCTCTCCCACACACACAGACGGGGGAGAGGGCTCGATCTGCTCCTCTCCCACACACACAGAGGGGGGAGAGTGCTCGATCTGCTCCTCTCCCACACACACAGACAGGGGAGAGGGCTCGATCTGCTCCTCTCCCACACACACACAGACGGGGGAGAGTGCTCGATCTGCTCCTCTCCAACACACACAGACGGGGGAGAGTGCTCGATCTGCTCCTCTCCCACACACACAGACGGGGGAGAGTGCTCGATCTGCTCCTCTCCCACACACACAGACGGGGGAGAGGGCTCGATCTGCTCCTCTCCCACACACACACAGAGGGGGGAGAGGGCTCGATCTGCTCCTCTTCCTCCCGCTCCTACCCCTCTGTGTCTGCCCACACTCCAATCCCTGGCGCTGTGCCAAGGATTGTTTACTATGCTTCAGTTTGTGTATTCGAACAAAAGTGAAAGCGAAGCAAAAGGATTTTTCTTGGTACCGCCATAAGACATCACAATGGAATAAAATTGCTAAATTTTATTACAAATTATTTGATCTTACAAAACATTTTGGATAAAACACAAAGAGTAAAATGATCCCTCTATACAGCTGTACTACACCCACACAGTGGATATCACTTGCACCAAAGATTTTAGTCTACGGAGGAGATGTGCATGTAGTCGGTCGAACTCAACATGTTTTCACTGTGACCCGCTTCTTCGGATGAAAATTAGAGGGAATTGAGGTCTATAACAACACAAAATAATACAACATAATACCAATAGCAATAGTGATTATAAAATAAGGTGACCAGATTTTTAAAATGAAATCTGGGGGCATATTTTTTTTTTATTGGCAAATAGTAAAATATTTTAGAAGCATATTCGCCTCAACTTATGCAGTGTATGTGGTATGTGTTTATGGAATGATTGTATGATATATACGTTATTGCTCACATTTCCTCCATAAATAAAGATTTAAAAAAAGATACTTCTTAGAATTTTTTGAGATATGACTACCACATGTTATGAAGATAAGATAGAGACAAAACAGAGTACAGCATTCAGGAGTGCGTTACATAAAGAATGCAGGGCTAAGAAGCGCTTAATGCTACATAAAGAATGCAGGGCTGGGGAGCACGCTACATAAAGAATACAGGGTTCAGGAGTGCCCTACATAAAGAATACAGGGCTCAGGAGTGCGCTACATAAAGAATGCAGGGCTCAGGAGTGCGCGACATAAAGAATGCAGGGCTCAGGAGTGCGCGACATAAAGAATGCAGGGCTCAGGAGTGCGCGACATAAAGAATGCAGGGCTCAGGAGTGCGCGACAAAGAATGCAGGGCTAAGTAACGCTCAGTAGCATGCTACATAAAGAATGCAAAGCTCAGGAGCATGCTACATAAAGAATGCAGGGCTCTGGAGTGCACTACATAAAGAATGCAGGGCTCAGGAGTGCGTTACATAAAGAATGCAGGGCTCAGCGCCACATAAAGAATGCAGGGCTCAGGAGCGCACTACATAAAGAATGCAGGGCTCAGGAGCGCGCTACATAAAGAATGCAGGGCTCAGGAGCGCGCTACATAAAGAATGGAGGGCTCAGGAGCGCGCTACATAAAGAATGGAGGGCTCAGGAGCGCGCTACATAAAGAATGTAGGGCTCAGGAGCGCGCTACATAAAGAATGTAGGGCTCAGGAGCGCGCTACATAAAGAATGTAGGGCTCAGGAGCGCGCTACATAAAGAATGTAGGGCTCAGGAGCGCGCTACATAAAGAATGCAGGGCTCAGGAGCGCGCTACATAAAGAATGCAGGGCTCAGAAGTGCGCTACATAAAGAATGCAGGGCCCAGGAGCGCACTACATAAAGAATGCAGGGCTCAGGAGTGTGCTACATAAAGAATGCAGGGCTCAGGAGTGCGCTACATAAAGAATGCAGGTCTCAGGAGTGCGCTACATAAAGAAGGAAGGGCTAAGTAACGCTCAGTAGCATGCTACATAAAGAATGCAGGGCCCAGGAGCGTGCTACATAAAGAATGCAGGGCTCAGGAGCACGCTACATAAAGAATGCAGGGCTCAGGAGCACGCTACATAAAGAATGCAGGGCTCAGGAGTGCGTTACATAAAGAATGCAGGGCTCAGGAGTGTGCTACCTAAAGAATGCAGGGCTCAGGAGTGCACTACATAAAGAATGCAGGGCTCAGGAGTGTGCTACATAAAGAATGCAGGGCTCAGGAGTGCGCTACATAAAGAATGCAGGGCTCAGGAGTGCGTTACATAAAGAATGCAGGGCTCAGGAGTGCGCTACATAAAGAAGGAAGGGCTAAGTAACGCTCAGTAGCATGCTACATAAAGAATGCAGGGCCCAGGAGCGTGCTACATAAAGAATGCAGGGCTCAGGAGCACGCTACATAAAGAATGCAGGGCTCAGGAGCACGCTACATAAAGAATGCAGGGCTCAGGAGCATGCTACATAAAGAATGCAGGGCTCAGGAGCATGCTACATAAAGAATGCAGGGCTCAGGAGTGCGTTACACAAAGAATGCAGGGCTCAGGAGTGCACTACATAAAGAATGCAGGGCCCAGGAGTGCGCTACATAAAGAATGCAGGGCTCAGGAGTGCGCGACAAAGAATGCAGGGCTAAGTAACGCTCAGTAGCATGCTATATAAAGAATGCAAAGCTCAGGAGCATGCTACATAAAGAATGCAGGGCTCTGGAGTGCACTACATAAAGAATGCAGGGCTCAGGAGTGCGTTACATAAAGAATGCAGGGCTCAGGAGTGCGCCACATAAAGAATGTAGGGCTCAGGAGCGCACTACATAAAGAATGCAGGGCTCAGGAGCGCGCTACATAAAGAATGGAGGGCTCAGGAGCGAGCTACATAAAGAATGGAGGGCTCAGGAGCGCGCTACATAAAGAATGTAGGGCTCAGGAGCGCGCTACATAAAGAATGTAGGGCTCAGGAGCGTGCTACATAAAGAATGCAGGGCTCAGGAGTGCACTACATAAAGAATGCAGGGCCCAGGAGCGTGCTACATAAAGAACGCAGGGCTCAGGAGCACGCTACATAAACAATGCAGGGCTCAGGAGCACGCTACATAAAGAATGCAGGGCTCAGGAGCATGCTACATAAAGAATGCAGGGCTCAGGAGTGCATTACATAAAGAATGCAGGGCTCAGGAGTGTGCTACATAAAGAATGCAGGGCTCAGGAGTGCACTACATAAAGAATGCAGGGCCCAGGAGTGCGCTACATAAAGAATGCAGGGCTCAGGAGTGCGCTACATAAAGAATGCAGGGCTCAGGAGTGCGCTACATAAAGAATGCAGGGCTCAGGAGTGTGCTACATAAAGAAGAAGGAAGGGCTAAGTAATGCTCAGTAGCATGCTACATAAAGAATGCAGGGCCCAGGAGCGTGCTACATAAAGAATGCAGGGCTCAGGAGCACGCTACATAAAGAATGCAGGGCTCAGGAGCGTGCTACATAAAGAATGCAGGGCTCAGGAGTGCGTTACATAAAGAATGCAGGGCTCAGGAGTGTGCTACATAAAGAATGCAGGGCTCAGGAGTGTGCTACATAAAGAATGCAGGGCTCAGGAGTGCACTATATAAAGAATGGAGGGCTCAGGAGTGCACTACATAAAGATTTCAGGGCTCAGGAGTGTGCTACATAAAGAATGCAGGGCTCAGGAGTGTGCTACATAAAGAATGCAGGGCTCAGGAGCACACTACATAAAGAATGCAGGGCTCAGGATGCGCCACATAAAGAATGCAGGGCTCAGGAGCGCACTACATAAAGAATGTAGGGCTCAGGAGCGCGCTACATAAAGAATGTAGGGCTCAGGAGCACGCTACATAAAGAATGTAGGGCTCAGGAGCGCGCTACATAAAGAATGCATGGCTCAGGAGTGCGCTACATAAAGAATGCAGGGCTCAGGAGTGCGCTACATAAAGAAGGAAGGGCTAAGTAACGCTCAGTAGCATGCTACATAAAGAATGCAGGGCCCAGGAGCGTGCTACATAAAGAATGCAGGGCTCAGGAGCACGCTACATAAAGAATGCAGGGCTCAGAAGTGCGTTACATAAAGAATGCAGGGCTCAGGAGTGTGCAACATAAATAATGCAGGGCTCAGGAGTGCGCTACATAAAGAATGCAGGGCCCAGGAGTGCGCTACATAAAGAATGCAGGGCTCAGGAGTGCGCTACATAAAGAATGCAGGGCTCAGGAGTGCGCGATAAAGAATGCAGGGCTCAGGAGTGCGCGACAAAGAATGCAGGGCTAAGTAATGTTCAGTAGCATGCTACATAAAGAATGCAAAGCTCAGGAGCATGCTACATAAAGAATGCAGGGCTCTGGAGTGCACTACATAAAGAATGCAGGGCTCTGGAGTGCGTTACATAAAGAATGCAGGGCTCAGGAGTGCGCCACATAAAGAATGCAGGGCTCCGGAGCGCACTACATAAAGAATGCAGGGCTCAGGAGCGCGCTACATAAAGAATGTAGGGCTCAGGAGCGCGCTACATAAAGAATGGAGGGCTCAGGAGCGCACTACATAAAGAATGGAGGGCTCAGGAGCGCGCTACATAAAGAATGTAGGGCTCAGGAGCGTGCTACATAAAGAATGCAGGGCTCAGAAGTTCACTACATAAAGAATGCAGGGCCCAGGAGTGCGCTACATGAAGAATGCAGGGCTCAGGAGTGTGCTACATAAAGAATGCAGGGCTCAGGAGCACGCTACATAAAGAAGGAAGGGCTCAGGAGCGTGCTACATAAAGAATGCAGGGCTCAGGAGTGCGTTACATAAAGAATGCAGGACTCAGGAGTGCACTACATTAAGAATGCAGGGCTCAGGATGCGCTACATAAAGAATGCAGGGCTCAGGAGCGCGCTGTCATGGTTATGCAATAGAGTTTGTTTGTCAGCTTACCTGTCTCCATGTGTTCATCTCCAAAGACCAGCTGTCTCTCACCTGACTGCTTTTATTAACTCTCCTCTAGCATGGCTCCACCCCAGCTCCTATCAGAGAACTCTATATTAACCTCTGCACTGCAGGTCAGCCCTGCTGATCAACCTTTGTGTGTTTGGCTTCCTGTTCCTGCCTGCCGTGTGTGCTACATTTATTTCTGTTACTGACCTTGGCGTGTTCTATACCCTGTTTCCCCGAAAATAAGACCTAGCGTGATTGTCGGTGATGGCTGCAATATAAGCCCTACCCCCCAAATAAGCCCTAGTTAAAGTCCTTGTAGGTCTTATTTTCAGGGTAGGGTTTATTTTTGGGGAAACAGGGTAGGGCTTATTTGGGGGGTAGGGCTTATATTGCAGCCATCACCGACAATCACATTAGGTCTTATTTTCGGGGAAACAGGGTACTATTCCTGTCTGCTCGTGACCCTGACCTTTTGGCGTGTCCCCGACTATCCCTGTTTGCCTGTGACCCTGAACCTTGGCATGTACTCTGTTGTCCTTGTCTGCTTGTGGCCCTGACCTTGGCCCTGACTCCTGATCCCAATGGTGTGCATCTGTCACCTAGTCTCAAGGTGACCTGACAGTTTGATCAGCCATGGACCCGGCTGACGTGCCGCTTCCTGCTGGCGATCCATTGCAGGGCATAGTTCGCAGACTCGAGTCCCAGGAATCTAATCAGACTCAGGTGATGCGATTCCTTAAGGATCTGGCTTCCCGCTTCGAGCAGCTCCAGGCCTCCTTGGGAAACCCGAACCTGCAGCCTCAAGTACAATCAGCAGCTGCATCTATCACACCAGCCGCAGCCACACAATTATATTTACTGCCAGCTCCGTCCCGTTTCTCTGGGGGCTATAAGGCCTGCAGGGGCTTCCTCAGCCAATGCACCATTCATTTTGAGCTCCAGCCTCAAAACTTTCTGTCTGATCGGGCTAAGGTAGCCTATATAATTTCCCTCCTCTCTGGTGAAGCTTTAGCTTGGGCTGCCCCCCTGTGGGAGAAGAATGACCCGGTGGTTTCCAGCCTGTCTGACTTCTTGAAGCTTTTTCGTAATATCTTCGAGGAGCCAGCTCAGGTTTCTTCAGTAGCTAGTGCCCTTTTACGCCTTCGCCAAGAATCTTGTTCAGTGGGACAATATGCGCTTCAGTTCCGTATCCTCACAGCTGAATTGAGCTGGAACAATGAGGCCCTGGTCGCAACCTTTTTACATGGCCTCTCTGACCGAGTGAAGGAAGAATTGGCAGGAAGAGCCATCCCCGCCGGTTTGGACGATGTAATTTCCTTGTGCAATCAGACTGACATTCGTTTCCAGGAGAGGTCCCTAGAAAAAAGACGCCAGCACCCCCTAGGTCCTAGTCAGCCAGAACTCTTCCCGTCACTCTGTGGAGCATCCTCTGCCTGCTGAGGAACCTATGCAGCTGGGCCGGACCAGACTAACCCCTGAAGAACGTGCTAGACGCAGAACTCTAGGATTGTGTCTTTATTGTGGGGGCAAGGGTTATTTTCGTGACTCCTTCTCGCTTCGTCCGGGAAACGCTCGGGTCTAATACATTTGGAAGGTGGAGTATTGGACCCAGAAACATCACCTTCTCGTCTTCTTCTTCCGGTGTTCCTCCATGTAGGTCCTTCTCCCCAATCGGTCCTAGCATATCTGGACTCCGGGGCTGCCGGCAATTTTATGGACTGGAGAACTGCTTCTTCTATGAAGCTTACCCTTTCTCCCCTCGCTACACCACTGGTAGTCTCGGCAATTGATGGCACTGTGCTCCCAGGGGGTCCTATACGTTTCCAGACGCTACCTATTAGGATGTCGGTAGGGATCCTCCACCAGGAGTGGATTTCCTTCCTCATTCTACCCAAGGCCTCTACCCCCATTGTATTGGGCCTTCCTTGGCTACAGCTCCACTCTCCACATGTGGACTGGGTCTCTGGGCAGATCCTGGCTTGGGGTCCTTCGTGTTTCTTGTCCTGTCTTCTCAAGGTGGTCCCCAAGGAGAGACTTCCCATTGTTACCACATCCGTATCTTCTGATCTTCCCACGGCATACAGCGATTACCGGGATGTGTTCTGTGAGAAGTCTGCTGAGGTGCTTCCTCCCCACAGATCTTTCGACTGTGCCATTGACCTTGTCCCTGGAGCAACTCTGCCCAGGGGTCGTACCTACCCTCTGTCCATTCCAGAGACCCAGGCCATGTCTGAGTATGTCGCCGAGAATCTGGAGAGAGGTTTCATCCGGAAATACTTGTCGCCTGCAGGAGCAGGGTTCTTTTTCGTTGCTAAAAAGGATGGTACCCTCAGACCCTGCATCAACTATCAAGGGTTAAACGCAGTGACTATCAAAAACCGATACCCCTTACCTCTAATATCTGAGCTATTCGACAGGTTGAAGGGGGCTTCCATTTTCACCAAGTTGGATCTCAGAGGTGCATACAATCTCATAGAATACGGGAAGGTGACGAATGGAAGACTGCGTTTAACACTAGGGACGGGCATTACGAATACCTGGTTATGCCTTTTGGTTTGTGTAATGCTCCAGCTGTGTTCCAGAACTTTGTCAATGAAATCTTCAGGGATCTACTGTGCCAGTTTGTTGTCATCTATCTGGACGACATTCTCATCTTTTCCGAAAATCTGCTTGCTCACAGAAACCATGTCCGCACCGTTCTTCAGAGCCTTAGAGAGAATAATCTCAATGCCAAGCTGGAGAAATGTTCCTTTGAATGTCCTGAGGTCCTGTTTCTGGGATGTTTTGTTTCTAGTTTGGGTCTTCGCATGGATCCCGGAAAGGTCTCGGCCATTACCAACTGGCCCCTTCCTGCTAGCCTCAAGGCCACACAGCGCTTTCTTGGCTTCACAAATTATTATAGACAGTTCATAAGGAACTATTCTTCCATTGCCGCGCCTATTATCGCTTAAACCAAGAAAGGTGCGAATGCCAAAGACTGTCCTCCAGAGGCTCTCTCTGCGTTTCACGATCTAAAACAGGCCTTTGTTTCTGGACCTCTCTTGAGGAGACCAAATCCTGGGGACCCATTTTTTATTGAAGTAGACGCTTCTCGATGGGGGTGGGAGCTGTGCTTCTTCAGTTCTTTGAGAAGAGATGTCAACCATGTGCGTTCTTCTCCAAAAAAATTTCTCAGGCAAAAAGAAATTATGCCATTGGTGATCGGGAACTTCTCGCAATTAAATTGGCATTGGAAGAGTGGCGTCATCTCTTGAAGGGTTCCCCTCACTCCATTACGATCTTTACTGATCACAAGAATCTACAATACTTACAGAATGCTAAACGTCTGAACCCCAGACAGGCCAGGTGGAGTCTCTTTTCTCGTTTTAAATTCACGATTACATACAAACCTGGTTCCTGCAACGGTCGGGCTGATGCGCTCTCTAGATCATTTGACACTTTGGACGAGGAGTCCACCCCTGATCCTGAGCCGATCATTCTGACCTCATGCATTGTTGCCCATTCTACCACCCTGGAATCAAAAATTCCTCCTGGCAAGACCTTTGTTCCCACGGAGCTAAGAACTAAGATCCTTTGCTGGGTACATGATTCCAAGGTGGCAGGTCATGCTGGGTTCCTCTGATCCTTCCTGCTCATCAGTCGTCTCTACTGGTGACCTAACCTCCGCTCAGATGTTAAAGAGTACGTTAAGGCTTGTCATGTCTGTGCTCAGTCTAAATCTTCCACACTAGCCCCTGCTGGTCTTCTCATGCCCTTGCCCATTCCTAAGGAACCCTGGTCTCATATCGCCATGGATTTTATCACCGATCTGCCACTGTCGGAGAATAAAACAGCCATTTGGGTGGTAATCGATCGGTTCTCCAAGATGGCTCATTTTATTCCTCTTCCTGGTCTCCCTTCTGCCTCTGCCTTGGTTCCCATGTCGTTTCGGACAGGGGTGTTCAGTTTACGTCCCGTTTTTGGAGAGCCTTTTGCAAATCCCTCAACATTACCTTGGATTTTACCTCTTCTTACCATCCCCAATCCAATGGCCAGACTGAGAGGGTTAATCAGGAGTTGGAGGTCTTTCTCCGTACCTTGGTCTCGGCTCATCACGATGATTGGGCATCACTACTTCCGTGGGCAGAGTTCTCCGACAATAATCATGTCAACATCAGTTCTCAGAACACACCCTTTATCACTGTTTATGAAAGACATCCTCAACTCCCTCTTCCTATGACCTGTTCTTCCGACATTCCAGCCTTGGCTACTGTTCAGGAATCATTCACTTCCATGTGGGCGGATGTTCATGATTCCCTCCAGAAAGCTGCCAACAAATTCAAGAGTTTTGCTGACCGTCGCAGGCGTAAGCCGCCTTCTCTTCAGCCAGGAGACAAAGTCTGGCTCTCCACCAGGAACATCAAACTCCGGGTTCCTTCTCTAAAATTTGCCCCAAGATTCATTGGTCCGTACACCATAACTTCTAAACTCCGGTTTGTTTCAAGCTCCAGATTCCCAAAAGCCTCAAAATCTCTAACTCCTTCCATGTTGCCCTTCTGAAGCCTTTAGTCCTCAATAAGTTCTCTCATCCTCTCTCTACCGCAGCACCGGTCTCTGAGAATAATCAGGAGTACGAGGTTAGCCAAATTTTGGATTCCCGACTCTGTAGAGGCATTCTCCAGTACCTCGTGCATTGGAAGGGGTTTGGTCCTGAGGAGAGGTCGTGGATCAAGGCTTCTGAGGTCTTTACACCTCGTCTGTTGAGGAAGTTTCATTTGAAGTTCCCCTCTAAACCTGGTCTTAGACGGGGAAGGGGGAGGCCTCGTAAGAGGGGGGGTACTGTCATGGTTATGCAATAGAGTTTGTTTGTCAGCTTACCTGTCTCCATGTGTTCATCTCCAAAGACCAGCTGTCTCTCACCTGACTGCTTTTATTAACTCTCCTCTAGCATGGCTCCACCCCAGCTCCTATCAGAGATCTCTGCACTGCAGGTCAGCCCTGCTGATCAACCTTTGTGTGTTTGGCTTCCTGTTCCTGCCTGCCGTGTGTACTACGTTTATTTCTGTTACCGACCTTGGCATGTTCTATACTATTCCTGTTTGCTCGTGACCCTGACCTTTTGGCGTGTTCCCGACTATCCCTGTTTGCCTGTGACCCTGAACCTTGGCGTGTACTCTGTTCTCCTTGTCTGCTTGTGGCTCTGACCTTGACTTATTCCTTTACTATCCCTATCCTTCTGTTGCCTACTGTGGGTGTGAGCTGGGGGACCCTGGGGGTCGCGACCTGGAGCCAGTTGCAGCCAGTCTATCCTCACCACTAGAGGCTCTGATGAACACCTGCTGGCTCTTAGGCTCCGCACCCCAGGGAATCCTACGCTCTAACCCCAGTGGGATCTGTGCTGGTGTTCCAGCGGCCCTGCCTTCCTTATACCCAGACTCCCATCCGCAGCAGTCAGCCGTAGGGTCCACTGCCTTGCGGTGCACTCCTGATCCCAACGGTGTGCATCTGTCACCTAGCCTCAAGGTGACCTGACACGCGCTACATGAAGAATGCAGGGCTCAGGAGCGTGCTACATAAAGAATGCAGGGATCAGGAGCGTGCTACATAAAGAATGCAGGGCTCAGGAGTGTGCTACATAAAGAATGCAGGGCTCAGGAGTGCGCTACAATGCTACATCACCCTTGCCCAGTAACCTGTGCCCACATCCCAGCCTCACCATTGCCCAGCAATGCAGCTTCACCTGTGCCCAGGAACGCAGCCTCACCTGTGCCCAGGAACGCAGCTTCACCTATGCCCAGCAATGCAGCCTCACCTGTGCCCACATCTCAGGCTCACTAGTGCCCAGGAATGCAGCCTCACCTGTGCCCACATCTCAGCCTCACCAGTGCCCAGCAATGCAGTCTCACCTGTGCCCACATCTCAGCCTCACCTGTGCCCAGGAATGCAGCCTCACCTATGCCCAGCAATGCAGCCTCACCTGTGCCCACATCTCAGCCTCACCAGTGCCCAGTAATGCAGCCTCACCTGTGCCCACATCTCAGGCTTACCAGTGCCCAGGAATGCAGCCTCACCTGTGCTCACATCTCAGGCTCACCAATGCCCAGCAATGCAGCCTCACCTGTGCCCACATCTCAGGCTAACCAGTGCCCAGAAATGCAGCCTCACCTATGCCCAGCAATGCAGCCTCACCTGTGTCCACATTTCAGCCTCACCAGTGCCCAGCAATGCAGCCTCACCTGTTCCCACATCTCAGCCTCACCTGTGCCCAGCAATGCAGCCTCACCAGTGCCCAGGAATGCAGCCTCACCTGTGCCCACATCTCAGCCTCACCAGTGCCCAGGATTGCAGCCTCACCTGTGGACACATCTCAGTCTCACCTGTGCCCAGGAATGCATAAACATAAACAGCTATGTGCATTATGCAGTCCTGTGCCCAGCACTCTGTGTGTTTTGCAGTCCTATACCCAGGACTCTGTGTATTATGTAGTCCTGTGCCCAGTGCTGTGTATTATGCAGTCCTGTACCCAGGACTCTGTGTATTATGTAGTCCTGTACCCAGCACTCTGTGTATTATGTAGTCCTGTGCCATTTGCCAATAAAAAAAAAAAATATGTCCCCGGATTTCATTTTAAAAATCTCGTCACCTTACATTAGGGGCCTGTTTAGACCCTGATATTTCACCAAAGCACCCCAACAGGGCAGTAAAAAAAATGAATAAAGTTTAAAGAACTGTAAAATATAATGAAAAACAATTAAGGGCTCGTTCACATGTGCTTTGCTCTTACACACATGGATCATTTTTCAGAGAGCAATCGACAGGTGGCGAGGAGGCATATCACCTTCTTTAACCCTGCACTAGCATGCTACAACCAGGTGCATTGCACTCGGTTGGGGGGTGCTTGCAGAGCAGTGCTATTCACTTGAATGGGTCACATTCAACAGGGGGGGTATGATTCCTGCACCAGTTGAGAAACAAAACATCACACCCACTGAATGTGTGCACCCCCCACCCTCTGCATCTAAAGGGGGTAGCAGTTAGGAGGAGGTTAAAGTACAACTCAAATATAGGATTTCACCTTCCCCAACCTCACATGTGAACAAGCCCTTACAGCTCATTCACATAGATACTCTGACCATGTGATTGAGCGGTTTGTTCATGCAGCTGAATCCTCCTGCTACTCTATGGGGATGCAGCAGTTGCACAAACACAGCCGTGGGTCCTAATTTGACAGGTGTGGTCCCAAGTGCACACTGTCTGTGTTTGGGGCCATACACCTGCACCCACATGCCTGTCATATTAGGACCTGTTACTTTGTTCATAAAGCTGCTGTGTCCCCATAGAGTAACATAGGCTGACTGCACACAGCTGCAGACAGCTCCAACCACATAAAGAAACCAATGATTCAAACCGTACAGGCCACAGTGCCCAAGACCTCATTAACACACAGAGCTTTATTAACTCAATAAATATATATATATATATATATATATATATATATATAATTGATATTTTTTGGGGGGAGGAGTCTGCCAGGTAGTCTGTATTGGGCCCCATGATTTCTAACAGCAGCATTGTTGGCATATGTTTCTGAACACACACACTGCACCCACAGGGCCAGGGCTGCTGTTAGAAATCATGGGGCCCCATACAGCCATTCCTACTTTGCCTTTTTTTTGTGCGTTGCATTATCACACTGTGTGTGATACATCAGTGTTTGTTAACCCAAAAAATAAATAAAGATCCTGTTCCCTAAAAGCACGTTATGCAGCACAGTGCTTGTACTGTGTCATTTGGACCCCTGTATCGACTGAAATACTTGGCGGATCCTTCCTGGCTATACCCTCCCCTCCCCTCTGCAAACTGACCACAATAATCATGGCTGCCAAGCCCTGACACCATGGTCAGTTTGCGTGATTCCATCATCCGTGGCCTGCTATCTGTTTCCTGTGTCCTTCTCCCCCCTCCTCCTCCTTCCCCTCTCTGCCTGTCTCTGCTCGTACCAGTGCCCAGTGTGTTCTGGAAAAAATCTGCCCGATTGTACCTATATGAGCACGGCTCCCTGTGCTCAGCTGATTGTCAGCTCTCTCTCCTCTCTCCCCTCCTCCCCAGCTGACATCAGCGGGAGGGCTCAGCCCCGCCCACTGCAGCAGTGAGCTGGAGAGAGAAGAGAGAGCCGACAGTCAGCTGAGCGCCAGAGCGGAGCTCATATAGGTACAATCGGGCAGATTTTGTACAGAACACAGGCACAGGGACAAATTTTTTTATAATGGTACAGAGCGGATGGGAGTATTTAATAGAAGTGGGTTAACAACCACTTTAAGGCAGCCCATTCATTTTGAATGCGCTGCCAACCTCCTCCCACGTGCATCTCCAGAGCCTCGCCGATCCTATGGAACTCCCTACCCAAATCTGTCCAGCTGCCCTCTAGCCTGTCCACCTTTAGGTGATACCTGAAAACGAATTTCTTCCCATCCCACCTCCACCTGAAAACCATCAGCTTACCCTGACAGTTACTTTCTTTGTAATACTTGCCCCTCCCTTTTAGATTGTAAGCTCACACAAGCAGGGCCCTCCTAGCCATCTCTTGTAAAGAATTGTAATGTAACTGCACAGTCCTCCTTTATTTTGTAAAGTGCTGTGCAAACTGTTGGTGCTATATAAATACTATATTATAATCAGGCCCGGATTTACTCCCTTTGCCGCCCCAAGGCCGGGTCCTTCAATGCCGCCCCCCCCCCCCCCACACACACACACACACACACCACCATTCTCGTCCTTTATCGATGACTGCTACAATAGATCAATTAAAAACATATCTCCACACACGAGAACACTGAAAACAACTGGCTTTAATTGTACTTCAGGGTAAGCGCGCGGGGTAACAATTTTTCGCGGGCAATTTTTCAGGGCAATTGCTGGTGTCAGTGCCTCAATCATCCCCAGCACCATGGTTGTTATGGTGTCAGGATGATTGAAACACATTATTTCTATCATTACATTGTAATGTAAACTGAAATAGTTCAACTCACCATAATGCAGAATCATTGGGAGCCCTGAGCGTGTCACTTGCCACCATCGCTTGTCACTTGACACTATGCCTGCCACCAGATGGAGATGTCACTTGCCACACTGCCTGGCTGCCACCAGATGGAGATGTCACTTGCCACACTGCCTGGCTGCCACCAGATAGAGATGTCACTTGCCACGCTGCCTGCCACCAGATGGGGATGTCACTTGCCAGGCTGCCACCAGATGGAGATGTCACTTGCCACTCTGCCTGCCACCAGATGGGGATGTCACTTGCCATGCTGCCACCAGATGGAGATGTCACTTGCCACACTGCCTGGCTGCCATCAGATGGAGATGTCACTTGCCACTCTGCCTGCCACCAGATGGGGATGTCACTTTCCACGCTGCCACCAGATGGAGATGTCACTTGCCACTCTGCCACCAGATGGGGATGTCACTTGCCATGCTGCCACCAGATGGAGATGTCACTTTCCACACTGCCTGGCTGCCACCAGATGGGGATGTCACTTGCCATGCTGCCACCAGATGGAGATGTCACTTGCCACACTGCCTGGCTGCCACCAGATGGAGATGTCACTTGCCACTCTGCCTGCCACCAGATGGGGATGTCACTTGCCACACTGCCACCAGATGGAGATGTCACTTGCCACACTGCCACCAGATGGGGATGTCACTTGCCACGCTGCCACCAGATGGAGATGTCACTTGCCACACTGCCTGGCTGCCACCAGATGGGGATGTCACTTGCCATGCTGCCACCAGATGGAGATGTCACTTGCCACACTGCCTGGCTGCCACCAGATGGGGATGTCACTTGCCACGTTGCCACCAGATGGAGATGTCACTTGACACGCTGCCTGGCTGCCACCAGATGGAGATGTCACTTGCCACGCTGCCACCAGATGGGGATGTCACTTGCCACGCTGCCACCAGATGGGGATGTCACTTGCCACACTGCCACCAGATGGGGATGTCACTTGCCACACTGCCACCAGATGGGGATGTCACTTGCCACGCTGCCACCAGATGGGGATGTCACTTGCAACACTGCCACCAGATGGGGATGTCACTTGCCATGCTGCCACCAGATGGAGACGTCACTTGCCACACTGCCACCAGATGTTGATGTCACTTGCCACGCTGCCTGTCTACCACCAGATGAAGGAGGGCGGAACAGCGGTGCTGGCAATGAGAGATGTCATCTCTCTCCCCCCGCCGCCGCACCACTGACAGTACTACTTAATCTTTTCAAAAATGGCGCCGGGCGGCGAAATCACGCCACTGCGCATGCGCCGCCCGGCCGAGCGCATATGAGCTTTCCCGAGCCCGGCCGCTTCAGAACTGTGCATGCGCAGTAGTGGGCGGCTCGCGGCCATCTTTTCTAAGGGCACCGGTGCCCTTAATCAACTTTAACGAGCAGCCCGAAAGGGGGGGGGGCGCGAAGTCGCCGCAGGAGCGGCGCCTCCCCTGCACCACTGCCGCCCCGAGGCCTGGCCTCGGTGGCCTTGTGGCAAATCCGGCCCTGATTATAATAATATTGTTCTATAACATGGTTGGAATTGTCCTTGCTTTATGATTATGTAACATGGCTGGAGTAATGTCCCTGCTTTATGGTTCTGTAACATGGTCAGACAAATATCCCATTTCCAATTCTATTATTTTATTCTATTATTGAGGTCTGGGGATTTACAGTATACTTAAGGCCAACATTGTTTTGTTGATTGTTGAAGAGCATAGAGAAGAGTTAAAACCTCCATCAGATTTTACCTTTTTTTTGGAGGGGGGGGAGGGGGGGGCGGGGCGGGGGAGATTGTGTCTTATTGTGGAGATTTTCTTCTACTTCCTAGCATGTAGTCACAACAGGAAGTGAGGACATTGGGGTTGGGGGGTGGGGTCCTAGAATTTAAAGCAAAAGTGTACCGCCAAAAAAAAATTGCAATTTTGGCCCTCTGGGAGCTATATGCCAGTATTTGCATTAAGTATGATTAAACCCACCTTATAAAAATAGGCTGCATTGCTATGTTATTGGCCAGTTCTGCCACATGTACCTGCGCTAAAAATGCGGGTTAACGTCTCTTCTGAATTATATGGCCAGATATCCTTAAAGTGGAACTAAACCCTCTAGTTTTCAGCCAAGGAAGCTGCCATATTGGCCTCTATTTGATTTTCAACTGCCATGGTTCTGTGCATGTGATCAGTTATGACACCAGCCATTGGATGGTTTGACAGTTAGGTTGAGAGCACAACCAATGTGGCAATTACATTCCCATTATGCGCCAGGAATGTAACTTTTTAGGGTTTAGTTCCGCTTTAAGCAAATATTGTTTAACCACTTGCTGACCAGCCGTCGTCATTATACGGCGGCAGGTCGGCATGTTCCCCAAAAAATTACCGTAGGTGTACATCTGCTCCCTCGAGGAGCCAAAGTAGGCGCGCCCAGGCGCTCGCTGTACGGCGGGGGACCCGATGTGCGTGGCTGGTGGCCACAATGTCTGCCAGCCACTCATGATCGCCTGAACGAGAGCCAAAATGGGGATCTGTCAATGTAAACAGACAGATCTCTGTTCTGACAGGGGAGTTAGGCTACTTTCACACTGGGGCGCTGGGGGCATCGGCGGTAAAGCACCGCTATTTTTAGCAGCCTTCTACCGTTGTTTTATTGGCACTATTTGGCTGCTAGTGGGGCGCTTTTAATCCCCCCGCTAGCGGCCGAAAAGGGGTTAAAACCGCCCGCAAAGCACCAATGCAGCGGCGCTATGCTGGTGGTTTGGCGGCACTCACTGTGTATACACCACTCCTAAAGCGCTGCAAAGATGCGGCCTGCAGGACTTTTTTTGCCGTCCTGCCAGTGCACCACTCCAGTGTGAAAGCACTTGGGCTTTCACACTGGAGTGAGAGGAGAGGCTCTTTTTCCAGGCGCTATGCAGGCGCTATTTTTAGTGCTATAGCGCCTATAAAGCGCCTCAGTGTGAAAACAGCCTTAGAGAGAGATCTGCTGTTCCTAGTGATTAGGAACAGCGATCTTTCTCCTCCTCCAGTCAGCCCAGCCCCCATACAGTTAGAAAGTTTGAAACACTCCCAGGGAACACACTTAATACCTTGATCGCTTCCTAGTGTTAACCCCTTCCCTGCCAGTGACATTTATACAGTAATCAGTGGCTATTTTTAGCTCTGATCACTGTATAAATGTCACTGGTCCCAAAAAGTGTCTGATCTTTCCGCCGCAATGTCGCAGTCCCGCTAAAGATCGCAGATCACCGCCATTACTAGTTAAAAAAAATATATATATAATAATAAAAATGCCATAAATCTATCCCCTATTTTGTAGATGCTCAAACTTTTGCGCAAACCAATCAATATACGCTTATTGCTATTTTTTTGTAACAAAAATATGTAGAAGAATACATGTTGGCCTAAACTGATGAAGACATTTTTTTTTGGGGGGGGGGGGGGGATATTTATTATAGCAAAAAGTAAAAAATATAGGTTTTTTTCTTCAAAATTGTCGCTCTTTTTTTGTTTATAGCGCAAAAAATAAAAACCGCAGAGGTGATTAAATACCACCAAAAGAAAGCTCTATTTGTGGGGAAAAAAGGACATCATTTTTGTTTGGGTACAGCATTGCACAACCGCGCATTTGTCAGTTAAAATGACGCAGTGCCGTATCGCAAAAAAAAAAATGGCCTGGCCATAAGAGGGAAAATCTTCCCGGTCTGTAAGTGGTTAAATACAAGAGGCATGCATATTTTTTACTTGAATCTTGGTGTGCTTTGTGTAGTTCTTCCAAATGTGTAGCAATGTGTAGTAATCCAACGCAGAACTTGTTCTGTATTAAGGAGGAACTTCAATCAAACCATCATTTTTTTGTCATTTTTTTGAAAAGATACAGTACGTGCAGCATGAACAAATGACGATGATGTGATTTATCTACTTAGCTTTCTAAATCTGCCATTTTTTTAATCTAAAAAGAAGGCTGTAACTGTACTCACCCTATATGCCACTGTGGGCATTTTAACTGAAAGCAGCTGAAGTCAGCGCCCTCAGTTTTACAGGAAATTAATGCCGCTGCTCTGCCCTCTGCAATGCGAGTCTGCGCATGTGCAGTACATAGCAAATCCGCACATGCGCAGTACAGCTGTACACAGTGAGTCTGAGCATGCGCAGTACACAGCGCAGTCTATACGAGCGCATAACACATTGTCTTCACCGATATCCGCCCATCTCTTCCTGTCCTCCGCCCTCCTCCAGCTCTTCTCCCTTCACAGAGAGTCAGCAGGAGTAGAATTTTGACATCATTTGCCTAGGTGGGGAAAGTAGGAAGTGGACAGGAACAATGGGGGAAACAAGGGTTTTTGGAGCTAGAAAATTTAATTTTTTTCATCTATTGGGGGGAGAATACTAATAGAAGGACATTTAAAAAAAGACTGAAAATCCACTTTAAAGACTGAGAGACTGCTCTCTGTCCTTGTCCAGGGTGACTGGTCTTGTCTACACCCCCTCCTGTAGTTTTCTGTAGGCAGCCTGTAGTGGGTGGGGCTACTGGTTTACTCTCAGAGCTCTTCTCTCTCTAAAGACTATTCTATGCACAGACAGCACAGTGATGATGTCATCACCACTTTTACAAAGTAATAACAAGGTTTACAAAGGAATTTGGTGCACATAAAGTGAACTTAAATCCTTAGTGGATATTGATGAACATAAAATGTAAAATTTAAACTAAGTTTTTGTGCCTGGAGTTCAGCTTTATCAAACCATTGTGGGTGGTGCAGAGGCAGCACTTGTGTAAGCAGTTAAATGAACAGAAAGGGAAGGAATGAGAATAAAGTAATTCAATGCAGAACATCAAAGGAAGGGCAAGCAATGATTTAGGGCATTTATATTTTAGATTTTGATACTCTTTTTCCCCATGCAGTGAGGCTGTGCCTGCATGGGTTAAATGCTACTTTTTGTATAGGGGATTTGGCTGGGTATAGGATAACTCACCTAATCCTCAGATCCTCCCTACACAAGGCCGGCCCCTGTGGCTCTTTCCCCCCCCGGGGTCTAGCAGTCTTGTGCGGTGGACTGTTCCTGACGTCATCACGCCCATAAACCTGCTCTGGATGTGACCACATCAGAAATAGCCCACCACTGGATCATGGGGGAGCACCGTTTGCCAGTGGAGTAAAGGATCGGGTTAGTATACAGCTTTCTCCTCTCCCCTGGACAAAATGTGCAGTTGACCCACATAGTGTGGGCACAGCCCCACTGCATGGGAAAACTTTTTGTTTGCCTCAAGTTGGGCTTTAAGTAAATGTCTGAGACTGCCAGAATGTAGTTTATTTGCAGGCTTGGAAAACAGTAGCTGTACATTAACAACCATTTAAAGCAGAAATATCAGCTCTGAGAGTAGCTATGTATGAAGATAAAAAAAAAACCTTTTGTGTGCAGCAGCCCCCTTCAGCCCCCTAATACTTACCTGAGCCCCATCTAGTTGCAGCAGTGTCTCAACTGCCTGGGACTCCCCTCTCCATTGGCTGAGACAGCAGCGTGGTGCCATTGGCTCCGCTGCTGTCAATTAAAGTCAGTCAGCCAATGAGGAGAGAAAGGGGGTGGGGCTCCGTGTCTGAATAGACACAGGGGGCTGCAGCTCGGGTGCCCCCATAGCAAGCTGCTTGCTGTGGGGGCACTGAACAGGAGAAAGGGTGTCAGGGCTGGGCTCAGCCCTTCCTTCTCCTGTCGGCTAATTGCCAGCTCCTATCTCTCTACAGTGACTCACCTGCATATGATATCCTACTCGTCAGTCCTGCCTACTTAAGCCGTCCAGCCCAGATGATCTCTGCCTTCGCCTTGGTCACATCTCTAGAGACGCTCACCTGTGTTCCTGTTAAAGACTTGCTTGGCTGACATTCCTTCTGGCTCCAGATCCTGCTTGCTGTTCTACCATGCTCATCTCTGCCTCCCTGACGTTTTGGCTTGTCTGACTATCCGTTTCGGTTCCTGAACTCTGGCTATGTTTTGACTACGTTTACTCTGTTTACCTTTTTATTATTATTATTATTAAACAAGTGTGATTTAACTGTACTTCTGTCTCAGTCTGATTCATGGTTTCTGACAAAGGGGCCAGGAGCACCAAAGAGAGACTCGAGAAGAGGAGGATCTGGGCTGCTCTGTGCAAAACCACAGAGCAGGTAAGTATAACATGTTTGTTATTTTTAACTAAAAAAAGGAGACTTAAGCATAGTTCCAAAAATTTACTGTAATATTTAGAGAAAGGAGCAACCAAATAGAGCAACATAATTATTATGGAACAGCCATGTGACTCTCCTAAACCCCAAAAACTGACAGCAGGCGCACACAAAAAAACAAACGAATATAATAACATAAATTAGGTAACCACAGGTACATAAAACAAAATAAACAGGATGAAAACTCATGAAAAATAGCTGTCCAGCCGTGGTGTAGCGTGGGTGGTGCAGGGAGGGGGCTACCACCCCAGGCGCAAAATTTGGAGGGGCGCTGTCCCTCCCTGTCCCTTGGGCCATTTAGCACAGGGCAAAAAAACCCTTGTTATGACGGAGAATCCAAGAGACAGACTGGCATGGAAGGTACCGTACAGATACTGGGACAGAGCAGGGACTGCAGATAGGGCTAGGGGTCTCTCTTATCTCCCCCCTCACTCTCCTCTCTCACCCATCTCTCTCTCTCACCCCTCTCCCACTCTCACCCCTTCTCCCACCCCCTCTCACCCCTCTCTCACCCCTCCTTCCTCTCTCACCCCCTCTCCCACTCTCACACCTCCCTCTCTCAACCCCTCTATCACCCCTCCCTCTCTCACCCCCTCTCCCACACCCACCCCTCTCTCAGTCCTCTCTCCCTCACCCCTCTCTAAGCCCTCCCTCTCTAAGCCCTCCCTCTCTTAGCCCTCTCCAACCCTCACCCCTCTCTAACCCTCACCCCTCTCCCACTCTCACCCCTCTCCCACTCTCACCCCTCTCTCTTAGCCCTCCTCCTTCTCTCACCCCCGTCGCTCTCTCACTCTCACCCCTCCCTCTTAGCCCCCCTCCTACTCTCACCACCTCCCTCTCAGTCACCCCCTTCTCTCACCCCTATCTCTCAGCCCCCCTCCATCTCTCACCTATCTTTCTCAGCCCCCTCCCCCTCCCAGACTTCTCTCTCAGCCCCCCTCCCTCTCTCACCCCCCTCTCTCAGCTCTCTCTCTTAGCCCCCTCCCTCTCTCTTCCCTCTCTCTCAGCCCCCCTCCCTCTCTCACCCCTCTCTCTCAGCCCCATCCCTCTCTCACCCCTTTCTCTCTGCCCCCTCCCTTTCTCACCCCTCTCTCTCTGTCTTCCTTCTCTCCCTCTCTCAGCCACCCCCCCCCTCACCGCTATCTCTCAGCCCCCTCCCCCTCTCACCCCTCTCTCTCAGCCTCCCTCCCTTTCTCAGCCCCCTCTCTGACCCCCTCCCTCTCTCACCCCTCTCTCTCAGCCCCCTCCCTTTCTCAGCCCTCTCCCTCACCCCCCTCCCACCCTCTCTCATCCCCCCTCTCTGTCTCATCTCAATGTCTCTCTCAGCCCCCCTCCCTCTCAACCCCTCTCTTTCATCCCTCACTGTCTCTCTCAACCCCCCTCTCTCTCAGCCCCCCTATCTCAGCCCCCCTCTCTCCACTGTCTCTCTGATCCCAATGTCTCTCTCAGCCCCCTTCTCTCTATCTCCCCACTTTCTCTCTCAGCCCCCCCCCCCCCCCTCAGTCTTGTCTCAGCCTCTCTCTCAGTGAATCCAAATCACCAGTGCTGCAAAAACACACAATTGTGCAAATATATAAATAAATTTAAAAAACTAATTTTATATAACAATCAATAAAAAGTTCATTCATAGCAAAAAAGTTCATTCATAGCCATGTTTTTTGGATGAACTTTTTATTAATTGTTATATAAAATGAGTTTATTTCTTTATATATTTGCACAATTGTGTGTTCTTGCAGCACTGGTGAGTTGGATTCACTACCCAGTACTAGACATGTGCATGACAATAAAATTTGTTTTGTTTCGATTTGTTAATCTAATTATTTAGTTTCGTTAAATTCGATTGATTTGTTCAATTCGTATTCAGGATTCGTATTTGGGATTCGTATTCGGAAGTTTTCAAATTTTCTTCTAATTTAGTGATTTTTTTCAATTCGAAGCGTTCGAATCGATAAATTTTGAATCGGCCGAATCAAAAACTTTAGATTTATTTTATTTTTTCCGATTCGAATGTGGCAAAGTGAAAAAAACAAAAGAAAAATCTTTTTAGCCACAAGGTCCGTACATCATACGAACCTAAGAGTGAGGGGAGTTATACACACCAGGATGCGCAGCCGTGCCATTCTGCCCACGTACATCCAGCTGGTGGATCTGTGGAAACATTTAGGTCCCAAGCGAAGACAAAATGCTGCATGGAATTTTAGCACCAACACATCCTGCGCTCACCACTGGGTAGTTCCATATATAGAGAAAAGATCGCTCTAAAACACAAATACTTCTTGTGAAGATGGTACTCAAAGAAAACAAAAAACAACCATAGTGCAATATTGCCAGATAAAGTAAAACTTGTTTAAAAAAATTAAGCTGCTTACATCAGGTAAGAACAAAATTCGCAGTATATAATGGGAGTAGTGACACACTCGCCTCCTCACCATGCTTCCGCGAGTAATGTGAGTGCCCGCCGGGCTCCCGCGATCGCTCGGGGCACATGGAGAACCCGGAGCTGTGTGTGTAAACACACAGTTTCCGGTTCTCTGAGGGGAGAAGTATGAACAGCGATCTGTTAGCTTCCCTGCACAGTCCCCATCCCCCTTCAGTTAGAACACAAACTAGGACACACATTAAAACCTTCACTGCCCCCTAGTGTTAACCCCTTCACTGCCAGTGACATTTTTACAGTAATCAATGCATTTTTGAAGGGGTGTGGGGTCAGCCTGTCAGTGCTCAGACTATATGCTACACACTGCATCAAATTGGTCTGCATGGCTGTCGTCCCAGAAGGAAGCCTCTTTTAAAGATGCACAAGAAAGCCCACAAACAGTTTGCTGAAGACAAGCAGAATAAGGACATGGATTACTGGAACCATGTCCTGTGGTCTGATGAGAACAAGATAAACTGTTTTGGTTCAGATGGTATCAAGCGTGTGTGGCGGCGAGGAGTGAGGAGTACAAAGACAAGTGTGTCTTGCCTACAGTCAAGCATGGTGGTGGGAGTGTCATGGTCTGGGGCTGCATGAGTGCTGCCGGAACTGGGGAGCTACAGTTCATTGAGGGAACCATGAATGCCAACATGTACTGTGTCATACTGAAGCAGAGCATTATCACCTCCCTTCGAAGACTGGGCCACAGGGCAGTATTCCAACATGATAACAACCCCAAATACACCTCCAAGACAACCACTGCCTTGCTAAAGAAGCTGAGGGTAAAGGTGATGGACTGGCCAAGCATGTCTCCAGACCTAAATTCTATTCATCTGTGGGGCATCCTCAAACGGAAGGTGGAGGAGCGCAAGGTCTCTAACATCCACCACCTCCGTGATGTCATTATGGAGGAGTGGAAGAGGACTCCAGTGGCAACCTGTGAAGCTCTGGTAAGTTCTATGCCCAAGAGGGTTAAGGCAGTGCTGGAAAATACTGGTGGCCACACAAAATATTGACACTTTTGGCCCAATTTGGACATTTTCACTTAGGGGTATAGTCACTTTTGTTGCCAGTGGTTTAGACATTAATAGCTGTGTGTTGAGTTACTTTGAGGGGACAGCAAATTTACACTGTTATACAAGCTGTACACTCACTACATTACATTGTAGCAAAGTGTAATTTGTCCAGTCCTTTGTTCTCATGATTCTCATTTGCTCTGACATGCACTGTGAGCTGTAAGGTCTTATATAGACAGGTGTGTGGCTTTCCTAATCAAATCCAATCAGTATAATCAAACACAGCTGGACTCAAATGAAGGTGTAGAACCATCTCAAGGATGATCAGAAGGAATGGACAGCACCTGAGTTAAATATATGAGTGTCACAGGTCACAGCAAAGGGTCTGAATACTTAGGACCATGTGATATTTCAGTTTTTCTTTTTTAATAAATCTGCAAAAATGTCAACAATTCTGTGTTTTTCTGTCAATATGGGGTGCTGTGTGTACATTAATGAGGGGAAAAAAAATGAACTTAAATGATTTTATCAAATGGCTGCCATATAACAAAGACTGAAAAATGTAAGGGGGTCTGAATACTTTCCGTCCCCACTATATATATATATATATATATATATATATATATATATATATATATATATATATATATATAAGATAAATAAGTGTGGCGCTAAATAGTTATGTGCGTTATTGGGCAAAGCCTGACAGAATGGAAATCCGTGAGGACAACAGCTCAATAAAGTGTATTTAATGAAACACCAAATAGCTTGTGTAATATACTAGTGAAAGTAATATATAAATGAATTGAAAAATGTGTGAATAAATTGATCAGAAAAGAATCTAGTTTGCATTAGAGGTCAACAATGATGGGATCAACTCGCTATAAATAATGTGAAGAAGTGAGTGGAGAAATTCTTCCCCATAAATCTCAAATCAAAAAGTGATAAATTAAACAAAACTTGTGAGTAGTGTAGTGATACACACGAGAAGTATAGAAACATGAAGCACCATAGCAACATATATTGCTGTCACGACCAAAAGTCCAGCAGAAAATTATAGATAACTAGTATAACTGCAGTCCAATGACAAATAAAAAGTCTGTGGCTGTCAGGAGGAATGGTAAAAGGCCTTAAATCCGGGGATGGCGTCCACAGGATAAGGAGCTCTACATGTATAGGGACGGGATAGGCAAAAATACTCTTACCAGAAATGGTGGACCCCTCGGCCAGCGGCCTGGGGGTCAAACAGGCTTAGGATAAGGAAGAGGGTTCCACAGCAGTTAGAGATGTTGGGAGGAATCCGCGACACTCACCCACCGACCTCTCTGGTTGTAACGACTCCCGGTCTCCGAGGGGTCAATCAAGAACTGCTCACAGGAAAGCCGCTTCCAAAAACCTTGAATGAAGTAAACTGCTGCATGTGAGTGAGACAGGAAACAGGAAGAGACAAACAGGTTTGTCCTGTTTCCTGTCTCACTCACATGCAGCAGTTTACTTCATTCAAGGTTTTTGGAAGCGGCTTTCCTGTGAGCAGTTCTTGATTGACCCCTCGGAGACCGGGAGTCGTTACAACCAGAGAGGTCGGTGGGTGAGTGTCGCGGATTCCTCCCAACATCTCTTACTGCTGTGGAACCCTCTTCCTTATCCTAAGCCTGTTTGACCCCCAGGCCACTGGCCGAGGGGTCCACCATTTCTGGTAAGAGTATTTTTGCCTATCCCGTCCCTATACATGTAGAGCTCCTTATCCTGTGGACGCCATCCCCGGATTTAAGGCCTTTTACCATTCCTCCTGACAGCCACAGACTTTTTATTTGTCATTGGACTGCAGTTATACTAGTTATCTATAATTTTCTGCTGGACTTTTGGTCGTGACAGCAATATATGTTGCTATGGTGCTTCATGTTTCTATACTTCTCATGTGTATCACTACACTACTCACAAGTTTTGTTTAATTTATCACTTTTTGATTTGAGATTTATGGGGAAGAATTTCTCCACTCACTTCTTCACATTATTTATAGCGAGTTGATCCCATCATTGTTGACCTCTAATGCAAACTAGATTCTTTTCTGATCAATTTATTCACACATTTTTCAATTCATTTATATATTACTTTCACTAGTATATTACACAAGCTATTTGGTGTTTCATTAAATACACTTTATTGAGCTGTTGTCCTCACGGATTTCCATTCTGTCAGGCTTTGCCCAATAACGCACATAACTATTTAGCGCCACACTTATTTATCTTATATTCCCATCACAATTAGTCTGATTGTTGTGTCGGCAGCTCTTTTCTGTTTTAGTCGGCGCATTATTATTTTATTTTTCCATATATATATATATATATATATATATATATATATATATATACACACACATACAGTCTTCAAGGGATCCCAGATCCATAGCATATTCAATCAGTTACATCAGCATCAGGTGCTTGATAGCTGCTGATCCAAGACTGATTCATTTTTATGAATGTAAGCCTATTAACGGAGTCTGTGGACAGGCACACTCTTTGATCTGTTACAAACCCTCAAGTTTGCTGAGGCATTCGATTCTGAGTACTCTGGGTCACTAAGGATCACATTATCCGTAACTACCTCCTCCCAGCCACGTACAACTTCTTGGGTTTCTGGGGACTGAAAACCATTACTTGAAGACTGCTGCTGAGTGTTATCCTCTACATCCATGCTGACACAATCCGTCTCCTCTTCTTCCTGTGCATTTGGCGGGCCCGCAGGAATGCTATCTGGATAAAAGGGGCCTTGAGAAGAAAGGAAGTCCTCCTCTTCCTCCTACTGTTCTGCCTCAAGTGCCCTGTCCATGATTCCACGAAGCGTGTCCTCCAGCAGGAAGACTAGAGCGACAGTGTCACTGATGCATGCATTGTCGCTGTTCACCATCCTTGTGGCCTCCTAAAATGGTGACAGGACAGTGCATGCATCCTTGATCAGTAGCCACTGGCGTGGCAAAAAAAAGCCAAGCTCCCCTGACCCTGTCCTGGTGCCATACTCACACAGGTACTCATTGATGGCCCTCTGCTGTGTGTGCAGCCGCTGCAGCATTGCCAACGTTGGGTTCCACCTGGTGTGCATGTCATAAATAAGACAGTTGGTGGGCAGGTTGCATTCCCTTTGAATGTCAGCCAGCCGAGCACTGGCATTGTATGACTGGCGGAAATGACCACAGACTTTTCTGGCCTGCCTCAATAGATCTTGTAAGTCTGGGTACCTGGTCAAGAACCGCTGCACCACCAAATTCAGGACGTGTGCCAAACATGGAGCATGGGTCAAGTGTCCCTGTCGGAGGGCAGAGAGAAGGTTGGTGCCATTGTCGCATACAACCATTCCTGGCTGAAGCTGGCATGGCGTCAACCACCTCTGAGCCTGCCCCTGCAGAGCTGACAGAATCTCTGCCCCAGTGTGGCTCCTGTCCCCTAGGCAGACCGACTAAGCACTGCATGGCATCTTTTAGCCTGACTGCTTGCGTAGCCCCTTGAACGCTTACGGAGCACTGCTGGTCTGGAGGACAAATCTGCAGAAGAGGCCATAGAGGAAGAAGAGGAGGAAGGGTGGAGGAGAGAGCTGTGGCAGAATCACCACTAGAATTTTGGAGGCGTGGTGGTGAAACAAGCTCCAACAACACTGAACCCTGTCCTGCATCCTTCCCAGCTGCCAGCAGAGTTACCCAGTGCGCCATGAAGGAAAGGTAGCGTCCCTGACCATGCCTGCTGGACCATGAGTCAGCGGTAATATGAACCTTACTGCTGACCGCCCTGTCCAACGAGACCAAAACATTGCCTTCCACATGCCGGTAGAGAGCCGGAATGGCCTTCCGTGAAAAGAAATGGGGTTTTGGAACCTACCACTGAGGTACAGCACATTCCACAAATTCACAAAAGGGGGCAGTGTCTACCAGCTGAAAAGGCAGCAGTTGCAGTGCTAGCAATTTGGCCAAGCTAGCATTTAGATGCTGAGCATGTGGATGGCTGTGACCGAATTTATTTTTACGGTTCAGCAACTGAGGTAGGGAAATTTGCCTGCCAAAATCAATTGGTGGTGTACTTCTAGCAGATTGGCCGCAAGTACTTGGGACATCTATTGCAATACCTTCATTCCTCTCAGTGCAGGTTTTTGAGAGGACTGGAGGTATAGTAGGGTTGGGGATCCCAGATGAGGAGCAAGGAGAAGTCCGCCTTTTTCTATGATGTGGGTCTTTCAAGTGCTGTTGCCAACGGACTGCATGGCAGGTCGTCATATGTCTAGTCAAGTATGTGGTGCCCAAGCGGCTGCTGTTCTGGCCACGCTTGATCCGCTTAAGACATAGGTTGCAAACAGCAACGGTGCGATCTGCTGCACATGTGTCGAAAAATGCCCACACCAAGGAACTTTTAAAAGTCAGCGAGGAGTCAGCAGCGCCCTGCACCTGCGGAGCTCTGCGGTGTGATGCAATAGGGTGGCTGCCCCCTAGAGGACTTCCTGCCTTGTTGGAGTTATGCCTCTTCCTCCTCTCTTCTATTAGGCACCCAAGTACAGTCAGTGACCTCATCATCCCCTCCCTCCTCGTCACTGGAGCAAACCTGGCAGTATGCTGCAGCCGGGGGAACATGACTGCTAGTTTCTTGTCCTTCTGTGGCACCCCCTCTCTCTAGGCTCAGGTTACTCCCTTCCTCAACCTGTGAATCAACATCGGAGCCTTCAAATCGCTGTGCTGTGCTCCAGCAGCATATAACCGACACTGAGGTCGAATAATTCTGGGGACTCCTCCGTGCATCATGGTGGGGCTACAGAAGGAGTGACTGTGGACAAGGAGCCAGTGGAATAGGTTGCTTTGGCAGCTGCGTTGGAAGGTAAACTACTCTGAGCCTGGGTGACAGAGGATGAGGAGAATGAGGACAGCTTTGTTATCCACTCCACCAACTCTTCTGCATGTTGTGGCTCAATAACAGGGCCAGCAGCATAAAAAAAGGACAAACGTGCCCCACGTCCACCTGCAGAAGATGCACCATGTTCACAAGCACCACTGTTGACTGTAGACACAGAGGCTGCTTGCCCTCTTTTAGTCACCTGTGAGCATCTGCCTCTCCTTGGTGGCCTTCCGGACATGATGGGGATTTTGTTTTGCAACACCACACTACACTGTATTGTGTACTGTGTACACCACCAGAAAAGTAGTAGCAACTGCACTATGGGTGCACGATACTGTGTACACCAACAGAAGTGTAATAACAACTATGGGTGTACTGTATTGTGTACACCACCAGAAAAGTAGTAGCAACTGCACTATGGGTGCATGGTATTGTGTACACCACCAGAAGTCTAAAAGCAAGTATGGGTGCACTGTATGTATTGTGTACTGTGTACACCACCAGAAAAGTAGTAGCAAATGCACTATGGGTGCACGGTACTGTGTACACCAACAGACGTGTAATAACAACTATGGATGTACTGTATTGTGTACACCAACAGAAAAGTAGTAGCAACTGCACTATGGGTGCATGGTATTGTGTACACCACCAGAAGTCTAATAGCAACTATGGGTGCACTGTATGTATTGTGTACTGTGTACACCACCAGAAAAGTAGTAGCAACTGCACTAGGGGTGCACGGTACTGTGTACTGTGTACACCGCCTGAAGTATATTAGAAAGAGTACACCAGGAACGGCCTGCAGTGAGATATAGCTAAACTTTATGCAGTGGATAGATAGATATATAGATATAGATATATATCTATATATGAGACTGACTGTATATATATATATATATATATTAAATACACTGCAGCTAACTGAATCACCTGCCTGCCAGAAGTATATTAGAAAGAGTACACCAGGGACAGTATTTTTTGTTTTGCAACACCACACTACACTGTATTATATACTGTGTACACCGCCTGAAGTGTATTAGAAACTATACACCACCGAATGCACTGTATATATAGGCTACACTGAATGCAGAGTATATACTGTGTATATATATATATATATATATATATATATATATATATATATATATATATACACACACACACACACACACTAGACTGAATATATATATATAGATAGATATATATCTATATATATACATATCTATATATGTATATATATAGATATATATATCTATATAGATAGATATATATATCTATATCTATCTATATAGATATATATATATATCTATATAGATAGATATAGATATATAGATATATATATATAGATATATCTATATATATATAGATATATCTATATATATATAGATATATCTATATATATATATATATATATTTAATACACTGCCTGCACTGACTGAATATAGCGTAAACACTGAATATATAGTCTATGCTAAATGCAGAGTGTATGTATACTGCATATTCTAGACTGACTGTATATATATCAAATACACTGCCACTAACTGAATAACCTGCAATCCGATCTCGCAGTGCATTGTGGCGCACAAATTTCCTGCGAACACCCCATATGTTTGGTTCGTTTTAGAACAAACGAACACCCGATGGCAAGTATGCAGATGCAGCACAGCTGCAGAACAATGATTGTAAGATCTTCCCCTGAAACCACTAGAAGAACTACGAGGCGAGCAAAACTGATGACAACGGAAATGTCTCTGGAGTCATGCTGCTTGGGGACGGCATCCTTGTGAGAAGGAACTCAGATGAGATTTTCAGGCCACTATGAAAATAGCATTCTTGGTGCCATGAAAACAATTCCCAATAGATATCAGCTAGGGTATCACAGCCACAATGCTGAACTCTGATAAAGAGCAGCCAACAAAAGGACACATTTTAGAAACCTAAGTATTTACAAGATAAATATGAAGATTACAGAGAAAAACCTTATAATAATGCAAAAATGTTAGCTGCCTGGTTGGTGGACTGTTGTGTTGGCCTCTATGCTTCAAGTCCGTGTGTCTAAACAATTATAAAGAGAAGGACTTATGACTTTTATGCGACTTTAGATTGCTGCATGCATGTTCCTGGTCTGTGATTAGAAATATTGAAGAAAAAAACACTCTGGGGCTCAGGGGAATTTGGGGGAAAAGGCCCGGGGACACAAGTGGTTAACTAGAAGTTATAAACATTTCATGGCTAGCAATCTCCCTCTCCTATGTGTGACTCAAAGGACAGAATACTGAAGGATCCATGGTCAAATACTGACCATATTCTGTTCATTTTTTTCCTACAATCCCAACACAAAACTAATGCCGCATACACATGAACGGTTTTGCCATCGGAATAAACTCTGAAGGTTTCTCCGGCGGAATTCCGCTCAAGCGGTCTTGCCTACACACGGTCACACCGAAGCCCGACCACCAAGAACGCGGTGACGTACAACACGTATGACGGGACTAGAAAAAGCAAGTGTAATAGCCAGCGCGCCACCCTTTGGGCTCCTTCTGCTAATCTCGTGTTTATCTTGTGTTAGTAGAAGTTTGGTGAGAGACGATTTGCGCTTTTAAGCTTTCGTGCTTTTCAGTCTGTTACTGCTCTTCAGTTTGTGCTTGTGGGTTTGTATCTGCTTTTCAGAGCGTGTAGACAGTCCGCATCTGCTTTTTCAGTGTGTTCTTGTCCGCTCGTTTCTGATTTTCAGCTCGCTCTTCACAGGCCTTGCTGTTCTTCAGTGTGTTCTGTTAGTTCGTTCTGACCAGCCGAACATTTTGAAGCCATGTTGCGGGTACGTACTCGCCGTAGAGTTCGTGCAGTGTGGGGGCTTGGTGTTGGGGTTCATTCTTTGACCCAAGCCTAGTCCATGAACAGGGTGAGGAGGAGTTCATGGACCAAGAATCGGTTACTCCAGCTTGACTAATTCTCTCATATGCCTTTGCTTCGTGAGATCCAGGAGAATAACCCTGATGATTTCAGGAACTTTCTCAGGATGATGGACCCCGTTTTTCACCATCTGTTGGCTTTGCTGACCCCTTATATTAGCAGGCAGGATACCTGCATGAGGCAAGCCATCACTCCGGAGCAGGGGCTAGTCACCACGTTGCGGTACTTGGTGACTGGGAGAAGTCTACAGGACCTCAAGTTCTCAACAGGCATCTCCCCCCAGGCACTGGGGATCATTATACCAGAGACCTGTTCTGCTATTATTCAGGTCCTGCAGAAGGACTATATTAAGGTAAGTTTTCTCCTTTAACATCACATTCTATGTATTTAATGTATGCTAATGAATTGTATTTCTTTCATCATTCCCTAATTACCATGATTGTAATATGCTGTGAATGTCCCCTTTGTTCTCATGCATGCTGTAATTTTTTATAATGCTTTTTTATCCTTCATGCATATTTGCCTTTTCTAACCTCCCCAGCATGCTATCCTGGGCCCATATACACCTAGCCTAGTTACTTAACAATGTATTTTTGGCTTTATTGTAGTGCTTTATCCTAAACACCCCCTAAAATGTGTACAAATGTAATTGTTGTCCTTAAATTCAGGCAGAGTGCCATAGGCTTTTTTTGGGGGGGACCAAACTCATCTCGAACCCTCCCCCCCCTAAAATTTTTACAATGGGCCATCAGAGGGGGGGAGGAATCTGATAAGTGGGCCTTATATTTTTGTCTTTAAATATTCCTTAAAATAAATTTAATACTGATGTTGGGCAAGAATGTTTGTGCCTAATCTGTTTTTCTGTTTTGACTCCACAGTTTCCTTCAACGCCACAAGAATGGCAGACTGTGGCATCCCATTTTGCCGACCGTTGGGACTTTCCCAACTGTGGAGGGGCTATAGATGGGAAACACGTCCACATCGTGCCACCACCCCATTCGGGGTCTTACTATTATAACTATAAGGGGTTTAATAGTATAGTGTTAATGGCGGTGGTGTCGGCACAATATGAGTTCCTTTATGTGGACGTGGGGAAGAATGGCTGGATGGAGGAGTCTTCGCCCAGACCGAGCTCTACCAACGTCTCCAGACTGGTGGCCTGGCATTGCCACCTGATGCGGACAACATGCAAAGACTCCCGTTCGTCTTTATTGCTGATGAGGCATTCGGTCTGGGCGAGCACCTGATGAGGCCATTCCCCCAGAGGACCCTCACCCCAGAGAGGAGGGTTTTTAACTACCAGTTGGCCAGAGCCAGAAGAGTCGTTGAGAATGCCTTCGGGATAATGGCCAGCCGGTTTCGCCTGTTTATGACAGCAATACACATGGCAGACTACAAAATCAGCCACATTATCTTATCCTTCTGCATATTGCACAATTTTTTAGGGAAAAATGCCCACAATTATCTTGCCTCAGTTGGGCCTGAGAATCCCCTGACAGGCCTGGATACTGGCCATCCTGGCACCCCAAAGCGCCCATGAAGTTCGACAGAAATATGTAAATTATTTTACGTCTAGGGGGGCCATTACTATGCCAGACAATGTCTAAATATTTTTTTATTAAAAAAAAAAAAATATCTGATAAAATCTTGAATTTTCTTTATTGCTTGTGTTTCTTTTTGGCTGTCTCCTAGTTTCTCCTAGTGCACTTGTAGTGACAAGTGGATTTTCCTTTAGTAAATAAGGCCCATTGTCACTTTAAACACAAAAATACTTCAAAAAATGGAATTGAGCATTGAAAGAAAGCCACACATTGTTGATTATCAAACTTTTTACTATCTGCACATTCAAATGTGCGTTATAAAATTTTGCTGTAAATTTTTTTTTTTTTCCTCAAGTTTTTTACAATTTTTTTTGTTATAAACACGCATGTTTCTAAACATAACATACCCAACTCTGGAACTTACAATGTTCAACGTAGAAAAACTGAAGGCAATATCAGACATTATAGTGTCAAAAATGTCTTGATATTGCTTTCATCAGATGGGGTGATGTCACCCCTGTAAAAGCCACATTTTGAAGATGCACACAATTTGGGAGTCAAAATAGGTATTTCCCTCCTGATCCCATACCTAATGTCAACATGTGCTAGCTCCCATTATGGGGGATCAATGAACGTGTTTTGGGGGTGCAACCCCTTCCTCTCACCTACTAGAGATACGAGGAAGGGGTTGCACCCACAAAACGCGTACATTGATTTCCCCTGATGGCAGATAGCACATGTTGACACACCATGTGCATCTTCAAAATTTGGCTTTTAAAATGTCAAAAAAAGGTTTTCGTTTAGTACCAAAAATGGTAAAATGGTGGCATTTTGAAGAAATTATGATTCTCCCCAACACATCAATCATGTTCTTCATTTGTTGTTCCATAACATTGAGTTTCTTCCTTATGATGTCAAGTTCACCATTCCACACCATGATGTCTTATATTAGCCTTTGTGCACTGTCACTTGTGAAATGTTCAGCTTGCTCTTCCACAACCAAAAAATTAGAGTAAAAACATGTATTATAAATATGCAGGCAGACATATTACCTGAAGCTGGGATGTCAGACACTCACCAGTTGTGGTGACAATCTAACTGACTTCCTCCACCTCTCCTTCCTTCAGATCCTCGGGGTGTGTTCTTGTTCTGAGTTCCCCTTGTTTCTGTGGTGGGGGATTCTTGGTGTCCTCTGAGTGTTGCCCTCCGAGTCTTTTCTCCCCTATGATAATGAAACAAAAGGTATTCTTAGCACACAGATATTTGAGTCCAGAAATAGGAATATGAAACATTGCTGGGAAGTGGGGTACAATTGTCTGTTTTGGGCAGAGTTCCAAGCTGAAGACATGATTTTTTACCTTACCAAAGCTGGAATACTTACCTTTTTGTGACAATTTTCACACACGGAGACACCCCAAGTATCCACTGGAGGACCTGTGTGGGACACCTTAAAAAGTTTGTTCTTGTGTCCCACACTAGTGCTCCTAAATCCAGATGTGTAAACAGCTGCTGAGTGTCCTCTCCTTACATTACACTGAATCAAGCTTGCATTTCATTCTAGTTACAAACACATCTAGACAGCAATGTACAAAACTTAATTTTTAGACAAATAGGCATGACCAAATGTATTTAACCTATATCTGAACCTGAACAATGTTTCCGACGACCGATTACTGTGCCCACGAACATGAAAGTTCCTCATTTTAAACTGTACAACAGCTAAGAAAATTACATGGCGCAGCATGCAAGTAATAATAATAATAATAATAATAGGAACACAGGACAAGTACTTACTTTTTAGAAGCACTCTCTTGATTCTTCTATACTGATCCTGCTCCAACAGTTTCAGGTCTGACCAGCGTTTCCTCAGTTGTTCCTTGGATCGCTGTACCCCAAAATTTTTGTGCAGACTCTTCACAACTTTAGTCATGATCTTGGCCTTTCTCACATTTGGGTTTAGGTACGGTCCAAGCTTCCCATCATAATCGTTCCTCCTCAAGATGTCCACCATCTCCACCATCTCTACAAAGGCCATATTTGAGGCCTTAAATCTTCTCCTCCGGGATTGGGTAATTTCAGGCTCCGGCTTTCCTCCTCCTCGTTACTATAATTATCACACACCTGCTTTTTCTCCGCCATGTCCCTCCTACTGCGCACCTAAAGAGAAGGGGCGGGGAATAGACCAGAAAGAACGTCAGGGGTGGGCGAAGCGGGCGGAGTTTCACGCATGCGCAGTGTATATCGAGCTTAAACGCATGTGTCGTACGTACATTCTGTGTGCGGAGGAAGGAGGAACGTAGGTTGCGAGCATCCTAAACAAAGGTAAAATTTGAACTTGGCTCATCAGTGGCCTATACTGCTTCAAGATTGAGGCCTATATTGGGATAAGATTATGAGAGTTTTAGGCTGACATTAGTGTTTTTGTCTTGTGTATTGTGTTACAGCAAATATTAATCACTACTTTAAGGACCCAGAATTCATGGCCAGTTTCATAGACAGGTACAGGGAGATGAGGAATTTGTGGGAGGTGAAACACAGCTTATATTATAATAAACAAGCTAGGAGGTCAACGCTGGAGAAACGTATGGAATTTGTGAAGACTCGGGTCCCCGATGCAACCATCCAGTTCTTGGAAAAGAAAATTGGGATCTTGAGGAACATGTATAAGGAGCATAATAAGATCCAGAAATCACACAGATCTGGAGCAGCGCAAGTGTATGTACCCAGGCTGTGGTACTTCAACAAACTGCAGTTTCTGGATGACCAGACTGAAGCCAGGGAATCACTTTCTACCCTTCCCTGCAGCCTTCCCTCCACCCTTCCCTCAACCCCAGCAGAGGCTGACGAGGAACAACTTGGGCCTTCCATCCTGGAAGAAGTAGATGCTCCCAGCTGGGGTCAGGTATATTATTTTTATACATATTTATTGTCCTAATATTAATGATGTTACCTAGATGTTATAATTGATAACAAATTAATGATTTAAAACAAAGAGATTTACATATCAATAGACAGTAGTGGCCAAAAATGTTTGTGACAAGAATGAAAAATGCTGGGGTCAGAATGATAGTCATTTCTATTTATTAACATTCAATTTACAAGTCATGAGCTAAAAATTGTGTGTGATTGATGAACCAAAAACTAAAAATATGTCCCTTTTGTATACACAGGATGAGCTCAGCCAGGAGGAGGGTCTGGAAAGTGTCAGCCAGGAGGAGGCCGTGCCCAGTGTCAGCCATGAGGAGGCTGTGCCCAGTGTCAGCTAGGAGGTGGCCGTGCCCAGTGTCAGCCAGGAGGTGGCTGGGCCCAGTGTCAACCAGGAGGTGGCTGGGCCCAGTAGGAGCCTCACCCAATCCCAGGTGCCTCCCCTCTGCCTTACAACAAAAAGGCCCAGGAAGGGGACGATCATGGAGGAGGCAGCACTGGGCCTCATTAGGGAAGCAACTGATGTCCTCAGAAGCCCCCCCCCCGACGTTGAAGAGGCCTATGGCTGCTATCTAGCCACTAGATTGATGAAATTGGAGGAGGGCCAACGCCTCCTCTGTGAGGGAATTTTTGGTGAGGCCCTTCAGAAGGAGTTGAGGGGCCAGCTGACTGAGAACAGCCACGTATATGAGCTTGCCCATCCTCCTCCTCCTCCTGCCACAAGTCCACCACCAGAGCCACAGCCTCCAAGGAAGGCTGCAGGGAAGACAAGAAAGTGATGGCCTGGGTTCAGTCTGGTCTGACAGAAAACGCAGGCTGGTGTAGTACCACAGCCTGGGGACATTTATGTCATCTGCTGCTGGTCCTGATCTCTGGGAGTCCTGGACCAGATTGGGCTCCAAATTATATGGACTCCTCAAGATAACAATTTTTTTTTCCACAAACTTGATGTGTGCCCTGGGGCCCAAAACGCTTTGCAAATTCCAAAAGTTTCTCCAGCGTTGCCTTCCTCTTTATTTTGTTACCCAGAATAAATGGATATTTTATTTTCTGAAAATATGTGTTTGTCTTAAAATAGGACAGTTTGTTTGTGAGTAGGCAGGTACATTTCAAAAAGACAATGTCAAATTAACAAGGGACACCAACCAGCCTCCTTGAGGTTTAAAAATACAAGATAATAATGTTATTGTGGCAACTTGACACACAAAAAAAATAAATAAAATTATGCAGATCACTAGAAAATAGTTTTTCAATAATCCAAAAAAAAGAGGAGATCTTGATGAAATAAAAAAATATGACTATAAAAAATAATTCTAAACATTATTATGGAGATCTGGCTGTAAAAAAATAAAATATTATTCATGAGATCACGAGAAATAAGAAAGAAATACATTTGTGAGAACTCTGTGTGAATATCAGCAGCAAAACAAATTCATTATTCTAACATTATAAAGCACAAAAGAATGTGCTGCATTAAAAGATCACAGAATTTGCAGCGTGAGGAATGTGCTATCTCCATTACGAACGCTAGTTTTACCAGACCGAGCGCTTCTGTCTCGTACTTGCTTCAGAGCAAGCGTCATTTTTGGTACGTCGGAACAGCATACAGACGAGCGGGTTTCCCGATAGTAATTAGTTCCGTCGGAAAAATTTAGAACATGTTCTCTATCTAAGTTTGTCTGCATTTTCGACAGAAAGGCTCGATTCACATCTATGCATGTTGCTTTTGAGCGTTTCTGCAGTGCTTTTTGCGGCGCTTGCCGCGTTTTTGAAAATGCATTTTTGCTGCGTTTTGCTTTTTTATTTTTAAATTTTTTTACAGTGTTTTTTTTTTATACTGTATACAGTGTAAAAAAAAAAAAGAAAGAAAAAAAGACTGCAAAACACGGCAAAAACGCGGGAAAAACGCGGTACTTGCGTTTTGGATGCGGGTCCATTGAATTTTATTATATGCAAAACGCTGCATTTTGCATGCAAAAAAGTCTCCGGCCCTTTCCAAAAACACAGAGGCACAAAACTGCATTGATGTGAACATGTTGCACACGGTCGGAATATACGATGAAAAGCTCCCATCGGACTTTTTCTGATGGACATTCCGCTCGTGTGTACGCGTCATAAGGCTTGTGCAGCTTGCTTTAATGTGCATTCCACTTGTGTTTGAGATCAGTTTGAGATGCTTCTGAGATCATTTTCCGTTCACTGCTGGGTGCTTTTTAAGTTGACCTCCTTCTGACCTACATATATAAGTCGCTTTTGCATTCCCTTGTTTGGGTAGAGGGGCAACTGACACAAACAAAAAACACATTGATCACAATATAATAAACATTCCTAAGTAAACTTTTTGTTAAAATACTAACTAAAATGTGATTTGGTCTTCCTCTAAGATCTTCATCAAATAACACATGCAAAATTTTGAAAACATGTTAACATCTGGCATGCGCCAACTCAGGTGTTCTAGTGAATGAGATAAAAAAAAAATGTAATTTAAAGTGGCGTTCCACCCAAAAATGGAACTTCCACTTTTTGGATTCCTCCCCCCCTCCGGTGTCACATTTGGCACCTTTCAGGGGGGAGAAGGGAGCAGATACCTGTCTAATACAGGTATTTGCTCCCACTTCCTGGCGGTGACTTACGCAACTTCCGGCGCCTACACTCTCCTCCCCCGCTGTATTCTGTGAGACACAGAACACAGCAGGGACCAGAGAGGACGCGCAGAGCGACTCGCGCATGTGCAGTAGGGAACCAGGAAGTGAAGCTGCACGGCTTCACTTCCTTATTCCCTTACCGAGGATGGCGGTGGCAGCAGCCGAGAGCCGAAGGACGGATCGGCTTTGGCTGCCGACATTGCGGGCTCCCTGGACAGGTAAATGTCCATATATTAAAAGTCAGCAGCTGCAGTATTTGTAGCTGCTGGCTTTTAATATTTTTTTTTCAGCGGACCTCCGCTTTAAGGACCTCAGCTCTGGAAGGCTTTACCCCCTTCCTGACCAGGACATTTGTTGCTATTTTAACTGGTAATTGAGCGGTCATGCAACACTGTACCCAAACAAAATTTATATCATTTTTTTCACACATACAGAGCTTTCTTTTGGTGGTATTTGATCACCACTGAGTTTTTTATTTTTGTATTATATGTAAAAAAGACCAAGAATTTTATCTGATAATAAAATTAAAAACAAGAAAAGAAAAATCCCAGTAGGTGTATATTGATTGGCTTGCATGACAGTTATAGCATCTACAAACTATGGTATATATACTGGAATTTTTTTTCTTATACTACTAATGGCAGTGATCGGCAACTTATAATGGGATCGCAATGGTATAATGATGTAATGTATAATGGGATCGCAATGGCAATCTGATACTAACTGACACTGAGTGAGAACTGACTAACTACCACTGACATCACCAGTGACACCAATACAGAGATCAGTGGAAATACTATGCACTGTCACAGTACTAATGAAACTGGCTGGGAAGGGGTTAACATCTTGAGTAATCAAGGGGTTAAATGTGTGCCTAACGTGTTAATTTGTGTAATGTGTGCTGCTTTTTACTAAAGATCTCTTTGTTTCTTAACCCTACTTTGCAAGAGAAAGAAATAGAGAGATTGTTCCCTCTGTACAGAGAATTGTGTTGATTGTCCACACAGGGCTCTGGGTTGTGATTAGACACATCCGATCAGCAGTTCCCGGCCATAAATCATTGGGTGGAACCTGCTGACAAACTCCTGCTGTGTACAATCACAGTGGGTGTCGGTAGAGGGTGTGCATACACGCCCTAAATCTGGAAATAGGCAGCGATGTACCAGTACTATACAGGCAGGAGGACTGGAAGTGACTAAAGGTGTCCAGCTTCAGAAAGAAAAAATCTTAAGGGCTTGTTTACATTAGTGTTAGCCCTCTGAAGAGCATCTTTAGTGGATCGCTTTTTAGGATCATTTTACAAGCAATGAAGAGGCAACATAAGGTTTCTTCACCGCCTGTTTAAACACCTAAAAGCCCACACCTGTGCCATGGCCCTATTCACTTGACAGTGGCAGCACTGCCCACCAAACATGAGAGGGGGATTAATTCTTGCAGCAAAGCATCGATAATGGTATGTGTACACCTCCATCCGCTGCCTTTGCAGTTTAAGGGGGAGCAGTTGGGGGGCATTAGAAACGCTGCTCAACCATGTGTTTTTACCACCCCCAACTGCAAGAGAAAATGAGCCATAAACATTTGGTCGCTGAGTTTGCTTCTCCCAAGGAATATTCATGTGATGTGAGCTATCCAATCAAAATAAATATTGGAAGCCGTTTTGGACTGTGTTTGGAAATATGTTTTGAATTGGTTACTTTGTACACTGCTCATATTATTTACACTTTGTACCTAGCGTTGTGTAACTAGGATTAGCCTATATAATATTATTGATTTTTAGGAGATTTTTATTACAGCTGCTGCTTCATGGTAATTAATTAATTATTAGGAACACTGTTTTAATTTCACATATATTTGTTCTCCAGTGGGAAGAAATACCATTAGCACAAAGTGGGTGATATAATATACTGTATGATGACGAGTAGTATGTGCAGGAAGAGGCGTTCAGATAGTATGAAGATATATGGTGTAAATGAGCCCTAATTCAATGCAGTGACAACTGGGCAGTGCCATGCATAGAGGTAGCAACTGATGTTAGCTGCAGAAACACAGTACCAGTGACTACCACACTCCTGCACATTCACCTCCCTTCTGTGCCTCCCTGTCACTTTATGGGTGCATGCACACTTGCAAATGCACCCTGTCTGATCAGCTGCAAAAACCCCAGCAGAGGGTCCCTGCAAGTAGGCAGTCCTCTTGAGAGCATTGGGAAGCTGCTGGTTCTTACAGCTATTCGCAAGCACTCGCATGTAATTGCTCATGCAGCAATCACATGTGAATAATCGGCCTTGGATGCAGACTGCCTGCATTTAGGCCTGGTTCACACCTATGCATTTTTTATTGCATTTTACGTTTTGCAGAAACAAACTACAGTCCATTTATATAGTTGCCAACATTGTAAAAAGGGGCACTTTTTTGTCTGTAGGCGGCGTCTTATGGGTAGGGCATTCGTTTGTAGGTGTGCTGTAGCAGGGAGGAGAAAAATGTGGTGCGTGAAAAGTGGGTGTAATAGTGGTCGTGGCTTAAATGGGCGTGGTTCAAGTCTGAGATTGTCAGAAACCATGAATCAGACCGAGACAGAAGTACAGTTAAATCATACTTGTTTAATAATAAAAGGAAATAGAACAAACGTAGTCAACACATAGCCAAAGTTCGGTAACCGGAACGGATAGTCAGACAAGCCAGAAAGTCAGGAATCAGCGTAGTGGAACAGCAAGCAGGATCTGGAGCCAGAAGGAATGTCAGCCAAGCAAGTCTTTAACAGGAGCACAGGAGAAAGTCTCTGTGATGTTGGCCAAGGTGAAGGCAAAGATCATCTGGGCTGGACGGCTTAAGTAAGCAGGACTGACGAGCAGGATATCATCAACAGGTGAGTCACTGTGGAGAGATAGGAGCTGGCAATTAGCCAACAGCTGAGCGGCCAGCTCAGAGAAGGAAGGGCTGAGTCCAGCCCTAACAGTACCCCCTCCTCAACGACCCCTCCCCCTCAGAGGACCACCAGGCTCTATGGAAATCATGGAGGAGGACAGGGGCATGTACGTCCGAGGATGAGACCCAAGAGTGTTCCATCGGACAGTACCCTTTTCAATGCACCAGGTACTGTATGCGCCCATGGAACCTACGGGAGTCAACAATGCACTGTACTTCATACTCTTCATGGGTCTCAACCTGTACGAGGTGAGGAGTGGCACAGAGGTGGTAAAGTGCTTGCAGACCAAAGGTTTTAATAAGGAGACATGAAATACATTTTAGATACGCATATTAGAAGAAAGGTCTATTGCGTAAGCCACTAAGTTAATCCTGAGGCGAATACGGAAAGGCCCAATAAACTGGAGGTGCAAACTTCAGAGAGGGAACACTAAGTCGGAGGTTGCGAGATGACAGCCAGATCCTGTCCCCAGCCTGGTATGAAGGTGCAGGCAGGCGTCTGCGGTCAGCATGGAGTCTGTACCTATCATTAGCATGTCGCAAAGCCTCCTGGACTTGTGCCCAAGTGGAACGAAGACAACGGAGATGCTCCTCTAACGCAGGAATACTCTGCGGAACAAATGAGTCAGGCAACATGGAAGGTTGGGAACCATAGTTCGCCATAAATGGGGACAATCGGGAAACAGAATTCAAGGCAGTATTGTGAGCAAACTCCACCCACAATAAAAGAGGACTGACCAGTTGTTATGATGGTCAGAAATGTAGCAATGTAGGAACTGCTCCAAGGACTGGTTGGCTCGATCGGCGCCCCAATTAGACTGCAGGTGATACGCAGAGGAGAAAGCAAGCTGAATTCCCAACTGTGCACAAAAGGCTCGCCAGAACCGGGACACAAACTGACTACCCCTGTCCGAGGTGATCACCTTGGGTATCCCGCATCAGTGAAAGATGTCCCGAGCAAAAATGGAAGCCAGTTCCTTAGAAGTGGGCAACTTAAGTGGAATACAATGAAACATTTTGGAGAACCGGTCAACCATCATAAAGATAACAGTGTTGCCCTGGGAGTTGGGTAACTCTACAATGAAATCCATAGACAGATGGGTCCAGGGCCTCTCTCCATTGGGTACGGGTTGTAGAAGGCCCACTGGAAGGTGTCGTGGAGTCTTACTCTGAGCACACACGGAACAGGCAGCTACGAAGGCGGTTACATCAGCACGTAGACTAGGCCACCAGAATTGTTGGGAAATGGCCCAAAAGAGTTGATTTTTCCCCGGGGTGGCCAGCAGCCTTGGGAGAATGATACATCTGGAGCACGGCAGTACAGAGACTCTCTGGGACAAAGCAGCGGTCACAAGGTTTCTCAGGAGGAGCATGGACCTGAGCGGCAAGAATTTTGTCACCCAAAGGAAAAGTGAGACTGGTGCGAACCATAGCCAGAATACGATCAGGAGGAATCACAGGAACGGAAACCGAATCCATCTTGGAAGTGGAGGAAAATTGTCGCGACAAAGCTTCAGCCCTTACATTCTTAGTAGTGGGTAAGAATGAGACAATATAATTGAAACTTGACAAGAAAAGAGCCCATCGCGCCCTTTTGGGAGAGAGGCGTTTAGCCTTAGACAAGAATGTGAGATTCTTATGGTCAGTAAGAATGAGAACCAGCACAGTGGTACCTTTGAGGAGATGTCTCCATTCTTTCAGGGCTAAAATGAACGCTAACAGCTCTCTGTCCCCAATCTCAAAATTGCACTCCGCAGGTGACAATTTCTTGGAAAAGTAGCCACAAGGATGCATAGTGCTCTCAGAGATAGGACGTTAAGACAGAAGGGTGCCAACTCCAGTCTCAGAAGCATCAACCTCAAGGATAAAAGGTAACGTAGGATCAGGATGTGCCAACACAGGAGCAGAAACAAAGGCAGCCTTGAGAGTCTCAAAGGCCCTAATGGACTCCGGAGACCAACTCTGTGGGTTACCGTCCTTTCCGGTCATCATATCAGTCAGGGGCTTGACCAGAGATGAGAAGATACGAATAAACTTCCGATAATAGTTGTCAAAGCCAATAAAACTTTGCAGAGGATGTAAATCCATGGGTCGGGCCCACTGTAGGACTGCTGAAAGTTTCTCTGGGTCCATTGAAAAACCAGCAGTGGAAATGACATAACCCAGGAATTTAACCTGTTCACGTTTTTCACTTGTCGCCCTCCTTAATTGTCACGAGATTGTATGCCTTTCTCAAATCAAGCTTTGTGAAAACCATTGCTCCCTTGAGGTGGCCAAATAGTTCCATAATCAATGGGATCGGCTAAGCATTTTTAATCGTTAAACGATTGAGACCCCTATAATCAATACAAGGTCTCAGCTTACCACTCTTTCTTCTTCACAAAGAAACCAGGACCAGCAGGAGACGAGGATTTGCGGATGAAACCTCGAGAAAGTGCGTCTGCAACATGCTCCTCCATCACCTTATCCTCCAAGACCGACAAAGGGTAAACGTGGCCACGAGTGGGTATGGCACCAGGTTGAAGGTCAATTGCACAATCATACGACCGGTGTAGAGGCAAACTACCAGCTTGAACTTTATCAAAGATATCTCTAAAATCACAGTACTCCTCCAGCAGGGAGGAGAGTAAAGAGGTGCACAGGACCTTGGCTACCTTCTGGAAGCATGTGGCGACCAAGAGAGAACCTCAGCACAGAGCCAATCAAAATAGGGGTTGTGCCTCTGTAAACAAGGATAACCAATAACCAGCGGAAACTTAGGTGAGGAAATAACTTGGAATTGGATTATCTCATGGTGAAGAGCCCCTACAGCCATGGACAACGGAACAGTCTCATGAGTCACATGGTCAGGCTGTAGAGGTCTGCCGTCAAGAGCCTTAATGGCAAGTGGAGTGGCACACAGCTGCAGTGGAATCGGGTGCTTTGATACAAAGGCAGCATCAATGAACAGGCCTGCAGCCCCAGAGTCAGTTAGAGCTTGTATCTCGACGGACGGCTCAGCCCAAGAAAGGGTAACCGTCCCCAGGGGTTTATCCTCCTGGATAACTGGGGACAAAACAAGGCCACCTAAGGTCTGTCCATGACAGGACCTGAAGGTTCGGGCGTTCCCTGGACGGGTAGGACAAGACTTCAAAAAGTGACCTGCCTGGCCACAATAAAGGCACAATCTCTCCCTCCTCCTAAGGGCTCTATCATCCGCAGAGAGACGCGTGAAGCCCAAGTTCATGGGTTCACCTTCACATACCAGGAGGCATGGGAGGTGAGGGAGGCAAGGATGGGACTGCAAAGCTTGGAGACAAATGTACAGGAGTCTTCTACAAGCGCTCCTTAAAAGAGTCTTTTTCTGAGTCTGGAGTCAATGAGGATGGCAAATGTGATGAACTTCTCCAGCACAGTGGGTATATCTCGGGCTGCTATCTCATCCTTGATGAGACCATGAGAAAAGGCAGCCACGAGGGCCTCATTATTCCAATTTCTGCTGCCAGAGTACGGAATTCAATAGCATAACCCCTTCCCGCCGACCGAACGCAGATATGCATACTCGGCTTTCCGGGGTTATACCGGGATGATGCCCGCAGCTGCAGGCATCATCCCGGTACCGTTGTTTACAGCGGGCGATCGGCTACCCCTGTATAACAACCGATGCGGCTAAAAGCCGCTCGGCTGTTATACCGGAGGAGCGGGAGGGGACATCCCCCCCTCCCGCCGCCTCCCGCCGCTGTTACCGGGCCTCCCGTGCGATCGGGAGGCCCGGTGTCCGTTCGGCTCCCTTCGGCGGCTGGGGGCGGGCTGGAACGAAGCTGCGAGCGGCTTTGTTCCAGCCTTCTTGTTGTAAATGCGGAAGCGACGTCATGACGTCACTTCCCGTTTACTCGGCTGCCAATGGCGCCGAATTAAAAAAAGTACACAGTATTCAGAATTGCCGTTTTCGGCGATCTGAATACTTTGAAGTGTAAAGGAGGGATGGGGGGTCTTTTAGACCCCCCATCCCTCCATAAAGAGTACCTGTCACCACATATTACTGTCACAAGGGATGTTTACATTGCTTGTGACAGCAATAAAAGTAAAAAAAAAAAAAAAAAAAAAATTTGAACACAATTTATAAAGTACAAAAATAAATAAATTAAATAAAAAAAAAAAAAATGTTTAAAGTGCCCCTGTGCCCGCGAGCTCGCGCAGCGAAGAAAACGCATACGGAAGTTGCGCCCGCATATGTAAACGGTGTTCAAACCACACATGTGAGGTATCGCCGCGATCGTCAGAGCGAGAGCAATAATTCTAGCCCTAGACCTCCTCTGTAGCTCAAACCTGGTAACCGTAAAAAATTTTTAAATCGTCGCCTATGGAAATTCAAAGGTACCGTAGTTCGTCGCCATTCCACGAGTGCGTGCAATTATAAAGGGTGACATGTTTGGTATCTATTTACTCGGCGTAACATCATCTTTCACATTATACAAAAAAATTGGGGTAACTTTACTGTTTGGAATTTTTAAAATTCATGAAAGTGTCACTTTTCCAAAAATTTGCGTTTAAAACACCACTGCACAAATATCGTGTGATAAAAAATATTGCAACAATCGCCATTTTATTCTCTAGATTCTCTGCTAAAAATATATATATAATGTTTGGGGGTTCTAAGTCATTTTCTAGCAAAAAATACGGATTTTAACTTGTAAACACCAAATTTCAAAAATAGGCTTAGTCATGAAAGGGATAATCGGCAAAAGTTCTCGTATTTTGTTTGATAGATATGAGGCACTTGGCAGCAGAAGTGGAGCGTGCGGGAACGTCAAATACCCTTTTAAAGGAAGCCACAAACTCTGGGTAACTCAGGACAATGAGTTTTTGCATCTCCCATAGAGGGTTTGCCCAGGCCAAAGCTCTCTCAGAAAGCAAAGATATCACAAAACTTACTTTGCTAATGTCCCTGGGAAATGCCTGGGGCAGCACCTCAAAATATATTTCAACCTGGTTGAGAAACCCTCTGCATTGGACTGGATCGCCCCCAAATCGCTGGGGAAGCGGAGCTGAACCAGACATACCTCGAGGTAATACTCGAGGTGGGTGCCTGCACAGAGACTGGAGCAGCAGCAGGGATGGCCTGCAACATAGGTTGTACTGGGGCAGCCACAGTGGGAGATTCCAGGTGAGCCGTGTGACTCAGGAGCATTTGTAATGCCATGGCAAACTGATCCATGCGGTGATCCAGTTCATCCAATCTGGAAAAAATATTACCAACAAGTAGATGACTGCATCTTCTGAATTCATGGCCTTCGCCTACTGTCAGAAAGCATGAGTCAGACTGAGACAGAAGTAAAGTTAAATCACACTTGTTTAATAAAAAATGTAAATAGAACAAACATAGTCAAAACATAGCCAAAGTTTGGTAATGGGAACGGATAGTCAGACAAGCCAGAAACGTAGGAAGCCAGGAATCAGCGTAGTGGAACAGCAAGCAGGATCTGGAGCCAGAAAGAATGTAATCAGTGCCCATAAGTGCTGCCTCATCAGTGCCCATAAGTACCACCCCATCAGTGAGGCCTCATCAGCGCCCATAAGTGCTGCATCATCAGTGCCACCCCATCAGTGCTGCCATATCATCGCCCATCAGTGAAGTAGAAAAATTACTTATTTACAAAATTTACTGACAGAAACTAAGAAAAACTTTTTGTTTTTTCAGAATTTTTGGTCGTTTTTTTTTTTTTTTTTTTAGGAAAAAATAAAAAACCCAGAAGTGATTAAATACCACCACGAAAGCTCTATTTGTGTGAAGAAAATGATAACAATTTCACATGGTTACAGTGTAGCACGACTGCACAATTGTCATTCAAAGTGTGACAGCGCTGAAAGCTGAAAAATGGCCTGGGCAGGAAAGGGGTGAAAGTGCCCTGTATTGAGGTGGTTAATGACACCCCCAGATCGGTTTGCAGATTGCAGTGTGAACTGGTACACGAATTGGATCGCATAGGTGAGAACACCTATGCGATCCAATTCCATTGTGGACAAAAAAAGGGTCCTGCACCATTTTGGTTCAAATGCGATGCAAATTCAGCCATACAAACTGTATGGCTGAATTCACATCACACAGACATCGCATGTAAGGATGATCTCCGGCGTGTTCGCACAGCCCACGTGCAGAGCCCGCCAGGAAGTTGGCACTGCGCTGTACCAATCACAAGCAGTGAGACGTTGTCTCGATCTCTGCAGCCGTGCATCGGGACAATGTCTCACTGCCTGTGATTAGGGCAGTGCCAACTTCCTGGCGGGCTCTGCACGAGGGCTGTGCGAACACGCTGGAGATCTTCCTTAATCGCATGTGATCTGCACAGCAATGCGAATCACATGCAATGTCTGTGTTCTCACCAGTGTGAACCCAATGTTAAAAAGAAAAAAAAAAAAACACTTTGGCCATTTTGAGTCACAAATCTACCATATCTGAGTCTGTCCCTGGAAAACACATTCATAAGACTGGAGTCGAGAGGACCTGGAGCAGCTGTGCATAGCAACCAGTCAGCTTCCAGCTTTCATTTTCAAAGCTTAACTGAACACTCTGAAGCTAGAAGCTGATTGGTTCCCCTGCACAGCTGGCCCAGTGTAAGTGACTGTACACAAGAGTCATAGTGTGCAGAGGCCAGCACTAGGGTTCCCTTCCCCCATCCAGGGACGGCAAGCATGACTCCAGCCTGTGTGTACACCATCCCCGCCACCCCCAGGACACACACTGCCCGGGAACCGAAGTACGACTTCTTCTTTCCACTTGGCTTGTGTTTCCATCAGGACAGATTCCAGTGAAGCACCCTTCTCTTCCTATGTAGAATACACACTCCCCCGACCACTCTCCAGACAGCCAGCCGAGGGAGGAGGCGACAGACAGGTAAGGGACGAGGGGGCGACTGGTGTGTGTGACAGGGAGCGACATGAGAGCCGGGAACACCGAGGAGGGGGAGGGGGGAGCACATACTGCATGGAGTATACCAGGAGGAGGCTTCACTCCATCCCCTCATATATACAATCCAAATCCTCATAGAGAATCCTTATCATAGAGATCACATCATATACAATCCATCTCCTCATAGAGATCATATATAATCATTCTCCTCATAGAGATCATATAGAATCCTCCTCGTGGAGATCATATAGAATCCATCTCCTCGTGGAGATCATATAGAATCCATCTCCTCATGGAGATCATATAGAATCCATCTCCTCATGGAGATCATATAGAATCCATCTCCTCATGGAGATCATATAGAATCCATCTCCTCATGGAGATCATATAGAATCCATCTCCTCATGGAGATCATATAGAATCCATCTCCTCATGGAGATCATATAGAATCCATCTCCTCATGGAGATCATATAGAATCCATCTCCTCATGGAGATCATATAGAATCCATCTCCTCGTGGAGATCATATAGAATTCATCTCCTCGTGGAGATCATATAGAATCCATCTCCTCATAGAGATCATATAGAATCCTCCTCGTGGAGATCATATAGAATCCATCTCCTCATGGAGATCATATAGAATCCATCTCCTCATGGAGATCATATAGAATCCATCTCCTCATGGAGATCATATAGAATTCTTCTTCTCATAGAGATCACATCATAAATGATCCTTCTCATCATAGAGATCATATAGAATTCTTCTCCTCATAGAGATCACATCATATATGATCCTTCTCCTCAAAGAGATCATATAGAATCCATCTCCTCATAGAGATCATATATAATCCTTCTCCTCAAAGAGATCACATAGAATCCATCTCCTCATAGATATCATATAGAATCCATCTCCTCATAGAGATCATATAGAATCCATCTCCTCATAGAGATCACATCACATAGAATCCTTCTTATAGAGCTCACATCATATTTAATCCATCTCCTCTTAAGCCGCGTATACTCGAGCAGAATGTCAGACAGAAGCTTTTCTTTGTCTATTCCGATCGTGTGTAAACCTCATCGGACCTTTCTTTTGGAAAAGAACGGACCATAAACTGCGCATGCTCTGAAGCAAGTACGAGACGGAAGCTATTGGCTACTGGCTATTGAACACGTCATAAGTGTTGTACGTCACCACGTTCTGGACGGTCGGACTTTGGTCAGACTTTGGGTTGACCGTGTGTAGGCAAGACCGCTTGAATGGAATTCCGTCGGAGAAACCTTCGGAGTTTATTCTGACGGCAAAACCGGTCGTGTGTACGCGGCATAAGAGATCACACATCTCATCTTATACAGTGCCTTGAAAAAGTATTCATACCCCTTGAAATTCTCCACATTTTGTCATGTTACAACCAAAAACGTAAATGTATTTTATAGGGCTGCAACTAACGATTATTTTCATAATCGATTAGTTGGCCGATTATTGTTTCGATTAATCGGTTAATAACCTTAAAAAGAAGTGTGGTGTATAATTTAGTTAATATGTAAAGTTTAAAAAAAAGGCAATTTATTCCTAAATATCTTTATACGCAGTGGTAAATATAAATAACCAACTATATGGTTAGGGAGTAAAATCTTTAATCCTCTCTGAGAATAACAGACAGAAGAGATAAACTCTATATATTATTAGAGGTTGAATCTGGTACATATCATCAGACTCAGATCAAATTTTTTTTATTTAAAAGAAAAAAAAAATTCTAGACTGTTTTGCAGATTTTCAAACAGAACTGTAATATTACACGCTTTTCTGCAGCTTCTCCATTGAAGTATATTGAACCAAAAAAGCACCGTTTTGCATTGAAAAAGGTCCTTGACCCTTTCCAAATACACAGCAGCTGAAAAAAGCATAGATGTGAACTGTAGTGCATTTCTGCAAAAAGCACCAAAAAACACATGGGTGGGAACCAGGCCTAAGACATTTAGTAACATAATGGAGTTAAAAAAAAAAATTAAAAATTAGCCCTTGGTTTTTTTTACTGTGCAACAGTGAAAGTAATATTTACAGTAGAGATTATTTGCTCTTTTTGTACTATGTAGGGCTAATTTTAGCTTTTTTAACCCCATTATGTTACTGCCCGATTAATCGATTATGAAAATAGTAATCGATTAATTTCATAATCGATTAGTTGTCGATTAATCGATTAGTTGTTTCGGCCCTAGTATTTTATTGGAATTTTATGTGACAGACCAACACAAAGTGGCACATAATTGTGAAGTGGAAGGAAAATGATAAATGCTTTTCAAAATTTTTTACAAATAAATATCTGAATAGTGTTGGATGCATTTGTATTCAGCCCCCCTGAGTTAATACTTTATAGAACCATCTTTCACTGCAATTACAGCTGCAAGTCTTTTTGGGGATGCCTCTACCAGCTTTGCACATCTAGAGAGTGAAATTTTTGCCCATTCTGCTTTGCGAAATAGCTCAAGCTCTGTCAGATTGGATGGAGAGCGTCTGTGAACAGCAATTTTCAAGTCTTAGTTGCCTTAGATTCTCAATTGGATTTAGATCTGGACTTTGACTGGGCCATTCTAACACATGAATATGCTTTGATCTAAACCATTCCATTGTAGCTCTGGCTGTATGTTTAGGGTCATTGTCTTGCTGGAAGGTGAACCTTCGCCCCAGTCTCAAGTCTTTTGCAGACTCTAACAGGTTTTCTTCTAAGATTGCCCTGTATGTGGCTACATCCATCTTCCCATCAACTCTGACCAGCTTCCCTGTCCCTGCTGAAGAAAAGTATCCCCACAACATGATGCTTCCACCACCATGTTTCACGGTGGGGATCGTGTGTTCAAGGTGATGTGCAGTGTTAGTTTTCCACCACACATAGCGCTTTGCTTTTAGGCCAAAAAGTTACATTTTGGTCTCATCTGACCAGAGTACCTTTTCCCACATGTTTGCTGTGTCCCCCACATGTCTTCTCACAAACTGCAAACGGGACTTCTTATGGCTTTCTTGCAACAAAGGCTTTCTTCTTACCACTCTTCTATAAAGGCCAGATTTGTTGAGTGCACGACTAATAGTTGTCCTGTGGACAGATTCTCCCACCTGAGCTGTGGATCTCTGCAGCTCCTCCAGAGTTAAAATGGGCCTCTTGGCTGCTTCTCTGATTAATGCTCTCTATGCCCAGCCTGTCAGTTTAGGTGGACGGCCATGTCTTGGTAGGTTTGCAGTTGTGCCATACTCTTTACATTTTCGGATGATGGATTGAACAGTGCTCCGTGAGATATTCAAAGCTTGGGATATTTTTTTATAACTGAACCCTGCTTCAAACTTCTCCACAACTTTATACCTGACCTGTCTGGTGTGTTCCTTGGCCTTTATGATGCTGTTTGTTCACTAAGGGCACTTTCACACTGCCAGCGCCCGGGCGAAGGCGGTAAAGTGCCACTATTTTTTTTGCAGCGCTTTTCGGCCGATAGCAGGCGTGCTTTTAACCCCCACTAGCAGCAAAAAAATGGTTGAAGCCACTGGTGGGCTCTTTGCCGGCAGTTCGGTGGTGCTGCCCATTGATTTCAATGGGCAGGGGCGCTTTAGGAGCGGTCTATTCACCGCTCCTACAGCGCTGCAAAGAAGCTGCTTGCAGGACTTTTTTTGACGTCCTGCCAGCGCAGCTCCCCAGTGTGAAGGCACTCGGACTTTTACACTGGGATTGCAGCTGAGGCTTTTTTCAGGTGCTTTACAGGTGCTATTTTAGCGCTAAAGCGCCTGAAAAACGCCTCAGTGTGAAAGAGGTTTAAAGTTCTCTAACAAACTTCTGAGGGCTTCACATAACAGCTGTATTTATACTGAGATTAAATTACACACAGGTGGACTCTATTTACTAATTAGGTGACTTCTGAAGGCAGTTGATTCCACTAGATTTTAGTTAACGGTATCAGAGTAAAGGGGGCGGAATACAAATTCACGACACACTTTTCTGATATTTATTTGTAAAAAAATGTTGAAAACCATTTATCATTTTCCTTCCACTTCACAATTACGTGCCACTTTGTGTTGGTCTATCACATAAAATCCCAATAAAATACATTTAAGTTTTTAGTTGTAACATGACAAAATGTGGAAAATTTCAAGGGGTATGAATACATTTTCAAGACACTGTATGTCCTCGCAGAGATCACAACATCTCATCATATATAATTTTATGTCCTCAGAGATAACAGACTATATAAATTATTTATATATCTATATCTCTATATAGAATCAGTACATGGAGATCACAGTGTCTGATATATGGGAGTGCGGTGAGATGAGGACTCTAGTACTCCCTGGGTGAGCAGTGAAGGTCAGTGTTGGTTGTGCAGTGATGATAACACTACCAGAGATCACACAGGGCTCTATGTGAGAGTGGCTTCCCCTGCCATACAGGAGATGAGAAGATCCCCTGCACACAGTGCATTGTAAGAGGATCACTTATTCCCAGATTGTTGCCAGTGTTGTCATAGGACAGACCACACATGCTGCAATTCTCTTTCAGGGCTCCTTCACAAACACAGTAGGTGTAGCAAAATGCATTGACACGCAGAGCAGAATGTGCCATTGTGAATGGCAGCGTGATGCACAGGTGTGAACAATCTGTGTGTTGCATTGTGGTTCTCTCCCAGCCTTTTGAGAGGGTGTTGGACTGTGAGAGAGCTGAGCCATTGCTTTCTTTGCGAGAGACTTGGTCTGACTCTCCTGATTGCACCTGCAGAGTGTATTTTAACCCTTACTGTTACACTTACCAGTTAAGGCTGAACTCTAGGAAACTTGAAAATGCTGCCTTGCAGTGGGGCTGCACTCGTGCTGCAATTGTTAGTCACTCATTTAGTCTAGGGGCATGGAATCTACTTGATCCTCAATGCTGTTAGACTGGTCCCCGCAGGGTCTTCTCTTCCTACTTTCCAGTGATCTTAGGTCCTGATGTCATCCAAACCAGTGAGCCCTGCATTGGGCACAAAGACACTGAGAACAGTCCATTGTCGAAGCATGGGGGAGTGCCGTCTCCTGGAGGAGCAGAGGATTAGGTAAGTAAAAGTACTTTTACTCTACTCTACACTAAGCAAACCATTAACCCTTGCAGTTCTGACACGGCCTCACTGTAAGGGAGAATTTTCAGATTTCCCTGATTGGAGCTTTAAAAATGAAATTTTTACCATCGCTCCTTACCCGGTTCCTGACTGGCGCACGCCGATGTACGTCAGCAGAATGGCACGGCTGGGCAAATGGGCATACCCGTTTGTCCCTTTGAATTTGCCGCCGTGCCATTGCATGCGCGCGCCGGCCGTGAGCTCCGTGAGTCGAGTCACGGGTCCCGTGGACTCGATCGGTGCGGGGATACCCGCGATCGCCTCACGGAGAGGACAAATGGGTAGATGCTAATGTAAACAAGCATCTCCCCGTTCTGCCTAGTGACAGTGTCACTGATCTCTGCTCCCTGTGATCGGGAGCAGAGATCTGTGACATGTCACATGTAGCCACGCCACCCCCCCCCCCCCCCCCCCCCACAGTTAGTAACACTCAGGACATACTTAACTCCTCCCTAGCCCCCTAGTGGTTAACCCCTTCACTGCCAGTGTCGTTTACACAGGAATCAGTGCATTTGTATAGCACTGATTGCTGCATAAATGACAATGGTCCCAAAAATGTCCGATGTGTCCGCCATAATGCCGCAGTCACAATAAAAATTGCTGATCGCTGCCATTACTAGTAAAAAAAAATAATAATAATAAAAATGCCATAAAACTATCCCCTATTTTGTAAACGCTATAACTTTTGCGCAAACCAATCAATAAATGCTTATTGCAAATTTTTTTTTTTTTTCACCAAAAATATGTAGAAGAATACGTATCGGCCTAAACTGAGGAAAAAATGTTTTTTTTAAATATTTTTTGGGGATATTTATTATAGCAAAAAGTAAAAAATAATGTGTTTTTTTTTTTTTCAAAATTGTCGCTATTTTTTTGTTTATATCGCAAAAAATAAAAACCGCAGAGGTGGTCAAATACCACCAAAAGGTGGAGAAAAAAGGACGTCAATTTTGTTTGGGAGCCACGTCGCACGACCGCGCAATTGTCAGTTAAAGAGATGCAGTGCCGAATTGCAAAAAAAGCACTGGTCAAGAAGGGGGTATATTCTTTCGGGGCTGAAGTGGTTACAAATCGCCTCTAACCAATTATGTTAGGCCATTTTTCTGTTGCATCTGCTAAAATAAAATAAACTCTGATAATGCCAATCAGAAAATCAGCTTTCGGATCGATCGTACGATAATCTGATCGTTAGTACACAGCTTTCAAGAGCTGATCACGACAGTTCATGCAAAATTATCTGAAGGGACAAACACATACCTTTTTCTCAGACAATGCCAGAATGAACAATTTTTGTTTAATCAGTACTGTATTCGCCAAAATAATTGGAAGAGCAAGACCACGCATGCTCAAAAGCAAAAGAATACATTGCAATACAATACAACACATGACATCATTTTCGATATGAGACTAACATGAAAAAAAAAAAAAAAAAAGGATGATCATTGGTCCGATATTCTCATTGTGTGTACGAGGCTTAAAATGTTATTAAAGGCAGAATTTTTTAAAATTAAAAGTAACAAACATGCCACACTTAACAGTTCTGTGCAATGGTTTTGCACAGAGCAGCCCCGGTCCTCCTCTTCTGGAGTCCCCCGCTGATGCTTCTGGCCCCTCCCTTCATCCAAGTGCCCCCAGAGCAATCAGCTTGCTCTGATGGCACCCTAGCAAGCTCGCTCCTGAGCTGCTGCTCTGTGTGTCTATTCAGACAGAGAGCCATGGCTCAGCCCTACCCCTTTTCTCTTCTCATTGGCTCACTGGCATGCGATTGACACAGCCAATGGCTCCTGCTGCTGTCTCAGCCAATGAGAAGGGAGAGTCCCCGGAGAGTCGAGGCTCTGGTGCACATCACTGTTTTGAAATGGGGCTCAGGTGAGGGGGGGGGGGGAGGACTGCTGCACGCAGAAGGTTTTTTACCTTTATGTATAGAATGCATAAGGGTAAAAAAAAAACTTCAGCCTTTACAACCACTTTAAGATTAAGTTGGGATCCTCATCAGTGCTGTTTCCTGCTGTAGGGACCACTGTTCTAGTTATTTAGGTTGTCTGTCGCTGTCCCCTACTCTACCCTTGTGAAGAGTCAATCCTCTTCTGTATCCTGAGAAAACTCTCTGCTTGATATCCAATAAAAAGTGTCCACATCATGCAGGCAGTCATGTGGACACCTGGAAAAGGACCCTTCCAGAAGAAGACCAACGAAGAGTGAAGGATTGGGACCCAAAAGTCACGTTACCTAAAGTTTAGGTAAGTAAAAAGGCTATTTGGATATGTTTTTTAATTTTAATTCCAGCGATCAGCTATAGGGTTGTGGGAAGGAGGGATTGGAGTTGGGCTTTATATAAAGTGTAAAGTACAACTTGATTTATTGCTGTAGATGCAGCCTGGCTGCTTTACAGGAATAAATCATAGGGATTCAATTGGACATTAAAACATATTTATCGTGTCCAGAAAAATCAAGGTCTCTGCCCAGTTGCGTAGCTTGCACCTTCTGTTCGACAGCTTGCCATAGCAGACTCCTAAAAAAAAAAACATACACACCCTTTCCCATCCCCCAATCCCTTGGTACCTTAGTTACCTATTCTTATAAAGGGCTGTTATTAACCATATGCAAATACTTTCCAAAAAATCAGTATACAAATAGGATCCTTGGGGAGTTACTGCAGTGGCTAGGAAGTCTGGAGGGAATTAATGGTACTGAAAGCTGTGGGGACGCAGTGGTGGATTTATTTTGATAATTTCCTGTGCATTATAAAAAGTAGTATCTCGAATAGCTCCTTTTTTTACTTTTTTTTTTCCCATAAGGGATAATGTTTAAACCATATTCAATACTCTACCTTTTGGATTGTAGTTAGGGCTGAAACAACTAATCAATTAATCGACAACTAATCGATTATGAAATTACTATTTTCATAATCGATTAATCGGCCAGTAACATAATGGGGTTAAAAAACTGAAATAAACCCTTTATAGTACAAAAAGAGCAAATAATCGCTGCTGTAAATATTACTTTCACAGTTCTACAGTAAAAAATGAACCCCTTACAGTAGTAATTATTTGCTTTTTTTGCACTATAAAGGGCTAATTTTAGTTTTTTTAACCCCATTATGTTACTAAACATCTTAGAACTGGTTCACATCTATGTGGTTTTTTTTTTTTTTGTGTGCTTTTTGCAGAAACGCACTACAGTTCATTTACATGGATTCCTATGGAACACGTTAACATCTGTGCTTTTTTTCAACCGCTGCATATTTGGAAAGGGTCAGGGACTTTTTTTAACGCCAAACGGTGCTTTTTTGGTTCAATATACTTCAATTGAGAAGCTGCAGAAAAGCATGTAATGCGTTTTTGCAGCAATTTGTGTTTTTTAATCTGCCCAACAACAAATTGGCCAAAAAAAAATGCAAAAATGCAAATCGCAGCAAAATCACGTGCGCAACAATCAAAATGCACTGCAAAACGCACTGCAGAAACAGATCAAAAGCAAACTGCATAGGTGTGTACCGAGCCTTATGATGGCCACATGGATCAATTTTCAGATGAGAATATTCAGATGAAAAATCTTTGTACATTCGCTGAATGAAAGAATGTTGTTTGAAATTTTCACTTGTTTTTAACATTCTGTTTTTAAAATAAATGTAATTTCTGAATGAAAACTACATACACTGTCTGAAAATTCCTTTGACCAAGAAGTTTTCTATTATTTCCAAATTTTCCCGTCACTGTGGTTGAAAATGAATGTCGATTTGACCCTACTAACGATTAGAAAATTGAACGAACGTTCTTAAAATGAAATTTTTTTTTTTGAAGGAAGACATTGTTATATTTTTTTTTATAAAACAATTTGATCTTTGAGGGTCGGTTCACACTGGGGCAACACGACTTACAGTGTGACTTAGCAAGGCGACTTCAACGCAACTTTGAGCGACTTACAACACGACTTCAAGTCGCCCCCAGGACAGGCGACTTTGCCTGTGGCCAATCAGAGCTAATCAGCTCTCGTGACATACAGTACCTGCCCGCAAGAATGTTTCCAGCACGATAGGGTGCTGTACATCTCGCGCTCGCTGCAATAGGAAAAATACATTTTCCTATTGCAGCGAGCGCGATAAAGAATTCCCCTCCAAGAATATACCAGGCCCTTAGGTCTGGTATGGATGTTAAGGGGAACCCCCTATGCCGAAAGAACGGCGTGGGGGTCCCCCCAAAATCCATACCAGACCCTTATCCGAGCACGCAGCACAACCGGTCAGGAAAAGGGGGTGGGGACGAGCGAGCGCACCCCCCCCCCTGAACAGTGCCAGGCCGCATGCCCTCAACATGGGGGGGGTGAGTGCTTTGGGGAAGGGGGCGCCCTTCGCCCCCCCCACCCCAAAGCACCTTGTCCCCATGTTGATGAGGACAAGGGCCTCTTCCCGACAACCCTGGCCATTGGTTGTCGGGGTCTGCAGGCAGGGGGCTTATCGGAATCCGGGAGCCCCCTTTAATAAGGGGGCCCCCAGGTCCCGGCCCCCCACCCTATGTGAATGAGTATGGGGTACATCTTACCCCTGCCCATTCACCTGGGGGGGAAAAAAAGTGTCAATAAAAAAACACACTACACAGGTTTTTAAAGTAATTTTATTAGGCAGCTCCGGGGGTCTTCTTCTGACTTCGGGGGTCTCTTCTGACTTCTCCGCTCTCTCCGGCCTCTTCTCCGCTCTCTCTGGCCTCTTCTCCCGCTCTCCGGCCTCTCTCCCGCCCAGGGCATGATGGGACTGTGACGTCATAAGGGGCGGGGTCTCCGGGTTACATCACCCGGTGACCACGCCCCATGCGTATATAAGTCATTGCACACCGCGCACACGGCATTACAGTGGGAGAGAGCGTTGTGTCAATATCGGAAGAAGAGAAGAGGGAACAGACGATGGAGAAGACCGGGCCAATGCTAGCAAGAGAGTGGCAAAAGAGCAGAAGATAGCGGAGGAGCCCATCAGAAAAACCGGAGAGCGGGAGAAGAACTGGACACCGGGAGAAGAGGCCGGAGAGAGCGGAGAAGTCAGAAGAGACCCCCGAAATCGGAAGAAGACCCCCCCGGAGCTGCCTAATAAATTACTTTAAAAACCTGTGTAGTGTTTTTTTTTTTATTGACACTTTCCCCCCCCCCCAGGTGAATAGGTAGGGGTAAGATGTACCCCATACTCATTCACATAGAGTGGGGGGCCGGGATCTGGGGGCCCCCTTATTAAAGGGGGCTCCCAGATTTCGATAAGCCCCCCGCCCGCATGCGGCCTGGTATGGTTCGGGGGGGGGGGCCTCGCTCGACCCCACCCCCTTTCCTGACCGGCCGAACTGCGTGCTCGGATAAGGGTCTGGTATGGATTTTGGGGGGATCCCCATACCGTTTTTTCGCCATAGGGCGTTCCCTTAAAATCAATACCAGACCTAAGGGCCTAGTACGCCTTTGGAGGGGAACCCATGCTGGGTTTTTATTTAAAATTTGGCGTGGCGTTCCCCCTCGTGATTCATACCAAACACATATCAGTATTGCTGGTTGCTCGTTGGGAAAGAAAAAAACTAATTTTTCCTTTCCCGATGAGCAAGCCAGCTCTGCGCTGGCATATCGCTGTCACTCTTTTTGGGTAAATTCTTTTCTTTTTCCTGTAAAGTCGCTTCACTATAGATGAGGATCCGACTTGGAGGCGACTTCCATTGAATTCTATGGGTACAGGTCGCCTAGAAGTCACCTTGAAGTAGTACAGGAACCTTTTCTGAAGTCGGAGCGACTTCAGTAGTGTACATTAAGACGGCTCTCATTGACTATAATGTAATTCCCAATGTCAAACGACTTGGGGCGACTTGAGGACTGACAAGTCGGATCCCAAGTCGTTGTAGTGTGAACCGACGCTGAGTCTGATGATATTTACCAGATTCACCCTTTAATAGTATATACAGTATATACCTTCTGTCATTTTCAGCGGATTAGATATTTTGCTCCCTAACCATATAGGTGGTTATTTATATTTACTACTGCGGAGAGATATTTAAGAATAAATTGCCTTTTTAAAAAACTTTACATATTAACTAAATTCTACACCACACTTTTTTTAAGGTTATTAACCGTTTAATCGAAACAACAATCGGCCAACTAATCGATTATGAAAATGATCGTTAGTTGCAGCCCTACTTGTAGTAAATAGCTTATAGTAAACATTTGGGGGAACACTAATCAAATTAAGAGCTATAGCAGATTGCTAATGGCTTAGACCCCATACACACTACAGTATACAACTTTTGTCTGATTTCCTTTAGATTTACTAAAACCATGTAGTGTAAGAGCCTCCCTGATTGCATACAAATTGAAACTCTTAAGGTTTGACCTCATATTATATGGTTTTGGTAAATCTGAAGGAAAAAATCGAAAGAAAATTGTATAGCGTGTATCCAGCTTTACACACATCAAAAGTGGCTGTGCGTGAAAAGAGGCACACCTTCCACATCCCATGTGTTCATGCCATGGCCTGCTCATGTCACTTAAGGCATCAAGAATTACAAGTGTAGACTTTGCAAAGTGCTGTGCTGCTTTGGTGTATAAACACCTGCCCCACTCATCACCAGTGCATGGTAGACAACAGTAGAGGGGATAAATCTTTTCTGTCACTCATCGGTTGCTCAGCACCTTCTCTACCAATTCAGCAACTAGTGTAGACACTCTGACTTATTGTGAATACCAGCTGGTTTGTATGGAATGATGAAAATTTAAGAGCCTGTATCTAAATTATATTATTAAAGTGGTATTAAATTAAAAAAAAAATCTTTCAGGCCCCCTGCAATGTAACGGCATTATGTGCTAGTATGCATTACATACTAGCACATTATGAAAGACTTACCTGTAAAACAAAGCCCTCCAGTGGTGCACTGTCAGAGCTTCTATCTTCATAAGCGTATATTGAGTGGTTTGCGCAAAAGTTATAGCGTCTAAAAAATAGGGGATAGATTTTAGGCATTTTTATTATTTTTCATTTTTTTTACTAGTAATGACGGCGATCAGCGATTTTTATTGGGACTGCGATATTGCGGCAGACAAATCGGACACGTTTGACACTTTTTTGGGACCAGTGACATTTATACAGCAATCAGAGCTAAAACTAGCCACTGATTACTGTATAAATGTCACTGGCAGGGAAGGGGTAACACTAGAAGGCGATCAAGGGGTTAAGTGTGTGTTCCCTAGGTGTGCTCTAACTGTGAGGGGATTGGACTATCTAGGAGAGAAGACAGATTATTGTTCCTATGATCTGTTTCTCCTCCCCTGACAGGACAGGGATTTGTGTGTTTAAACACACAAATCCCCGTTCCTGCTCTCGTGCCCGCAATCGCAGGTGGCCCGCCGTGTCCGAATAGTATCTACTTGCTAAAAAAATTACCAGATATATCTATTCTGAAGCTTGAACAGTCTGTTGTACTTTTTAACAAATTCAGTAGATACAGTTTTAGAATTCTTGAAGATGGACTTGACAAAGGCCTAAAGTGATTTTTAGGCCCCTTTCACACGAAGCGGACTCCGTTTCTACGGAGCCCGCCTCGGTCTGCCGGCTCAGCGGGAGATCTGTCCGTTGATCTCCGCTGAGCCGGCGGATGACAGGTCCCTCTCTGCTCACTGAGCGGGGAGGGGCTTGTCAGGCGCCGCTGCCGCCTATGGAGGGATCGGACGAAAACGGACAGCATGTCTGTTTTCGTCAGATCTCACCCGATCCGCCAGCGACGGACCTGGACGTAGGGCCATCCGTCTGCTTTTAGCGGATCGGACGGGGTCGGATGTCAGCGGACATGTCTCCGCTGACATCCGTCGCTCCATAGGCTAACATGGATCGCCCGTTCAGGTTCGCCGTCAAAACTGACAGGCGGACCTGAACGGTCCGATCGTGTGAAAGGGGCCTAAAGGTAAAAGACTTTTTTTTTTTTTTTTTTTAAACCTTCCTGTTACTAAACGCAGTAATATGAAAATAAGTCACCCCCCACAGTGCCCACAGCTTATAAATCTTCTTTTTACAATAAAATACTGCCACTATACTGTATACCTTTTTGGATGATCTGTATACCACGGTTACATTCTGAACTGCACAGTTTCTCCAGTGCTGGGAGTTCAGGTAGGAGATTTTCACTGCAGCCTGTATACACGCTCACATGTGTGATGTTAATATCATGTGACCTGGCTATCTCTGAGAACAAGTAAATGTTCTCTCCAGCAAAAAATACACAACTGAGCATGTACAGGTCGGTTACCCTGCCTGTGTTAACTGGCCTTCTCCAGATTTTTCCCCTTTTTACACACTGCAGAGGATTAACCCCTTAAGTTCCACAATGAGTATAACAAGCATGCTATGCTGCATATACAGACTGATTTTACTGTTGTGGTTTTAATAACACTTTAATGCATTCTCTTCATTAGGGTTAAAATCCTTTTAATGGCAGTAAGACCCCTTTCACACTGGGGTGTTTTTCAGGCCCGTTTGGGCTAAAAATAGCACCTGCAAAGCACCTTAAAAACACCTCCCCTGCAGTCCCAGTGTAAAAGCCAGATGGCTTTCACGCTGGGGCGATGCGCTGGCAGGACGTTAAAAAAAGTCCTTCAAACAGCAGCTCCTGCCCTTTGAAATGAATGGGCTCCGCTGCCAAAGTGCATCGCGCCCAAGCCTGATTACTGCATTGGTGTCAGTTTGTGACAGTTAGAAGTGGTAGGGCAGTTAGTGGTAGCCCCCTTTAGGTCTAGGGTACCCGCCTAACCCCCCCTAATACATTTTTAACCCCTTGATCACCCCCCATCGCCAGTGTCACTAAGCGATCGTTTTTCTGATCGCTGTATTAGTGTCACAGGTGACGCTAGTTAGGGAGGTAAATATATAGGTTCGCCGTCAGCGTTTTATAGCGTCAGGGACCCCCATATACTACCTAATAAAGATTTTAACCCCTTGATTGCCCCCTAGTTAACCCTTTCACCAGTGATCACCGTATAACTGTTACGGGTGACGCTGGTTAGTTAGTTTATTTTTTATAGTGTCAGGACACCCGCTGTTTATTACCTAATAAAGGTTTAGCCCCCTGATCGCCCAATGGTGATATAGGTTAGGTTTTAGGGTCAGATAGGGTCTGCGTCGCCCCAGGCAGCATCAGGTTAGTGCCAGTACACCCTGCCAGAACACCCACGCACACACCTTACACCTCCCTTAGTGGTATAGTATCTGAACCGATCAATATCTGATCCGATCAGATCTATACTAGCGTCCCCAGCAGTTTAGGGTTCCCAAAAACACAGTGTTAGCGGGATCAGCTCAGATACCTGCTAGCACCTGTGTTTTGCCCCTCCACCCAGCCCACCCAAGTGCAGTATCGATCGATCACTGTCACTTACTAAACACATAACTGCAGCGTTCGCAGAGTCAGGCCTGATCCCTGAGATCGCTAACAGTTTTTTTTGGTAGCATTTTGGTGAACTGGCAAGCACCAGTGGCCTAGTACACCCCGGTCGTAGTCAAACCAGCACTGCAGTAACACTTGGTGACGTGGCGAGTCCCATAAGTGCAGTTCAAGCTGGTGCGGTGGCAAGCACGAGTAGTGTTCCGCTGCCACCAAAAAGAAGACAAACACAGGCCGTCGTGCCCATAATGCTCTTCCTGCTGCATTCGCCAATCCTAATTGGGAACCCACCACTTCTGCAGCACCCATACTTCCCCCATTCACATCCCCAACCAAATGCAGTCGGCTGCATGAGAGGCATTTTCTTTATGTCCTCCCGAGTACCCCTACCCAGCGAACCCCCCCCCCCCAAAAAAAAGATGTCGTGTCTGCAGCAAGCGCGGATATAGGTGTGACACCCGCTATTATTGTCCCTCCTGTCCTGACAATCCTGGTCTTTGCATTGGTGAATGTTTTGAATGCTACCATTCACTAGTTGAGTATTAGCGCAGGGTACAGCATTGCACAGACTAGGCACACTTTCACAGGGTCTCCCAAGATGCCATCGCATTTTGAGAGACCCGAACCTGGAACCGGTTACAGTTATAAAAGTTACAGTTACAAAAAAAAGTGTAAAAAAAAAAAAACATAAAAAAATATATAACATAAAAAAAAACATAAATCTCTCTATTGTTCTGCTCTTTTTTACTGTATTCTATTCTGCAATGTTTTATTGTTATTATGTTTTATCGTGTTTGCTTTTCAGGTATGCAATTTTTTATACTTTACTGTTTACTGTGTTTTATTGTTAACCATTTTTTTTACTTCAGGTACACCATTCAGCTGCAGCGCGGATTTATTTATCTTGACAGCAACATTGTTTGCTCCCACGATACATAAAGCCGTGACTCCAGCGCTGTCGGAGGTGATATATGCCGAAGCATGGGGGCAGCAGGGGCGGAGGAGCGATTTGCTGCTAACTTTTGGGGTGGATGCCCCAATGCTTCGGCATATATAAATGGTGCATGTGTGTCCATCATTAGAAGTGGGTGGATGAAGGGAGGAATTCTAATGGTGGGCATACCCACCAATCAATCTCTTTTTTTTTTTTGTTCAGCCCACAGGCTGCATGAAAAAAAAATTACAATATATGCCCAACAAGGACCAGCAACCTACTGGTATGTTGCTGGACTTTGAGTGGTTATACCAGAATGATGCCTGCAGGTTTCGGTATCATCTTGGTATCATTCTTTTCAGCCAGCGGTCGGCTTTCATGTAAAAGCAATCCTAGTGGCTAATTAGCCTCTAGACTGCTTTTACAAGCAGTGGGAGGGAATGCCCCCCACCGTCTTCCATGTTTTTCCCTGGCTCTCCTGTCCCAACAGGGAACCTGAGAATGCAGCCGGTGATTCGGCCAGCTGACCATAGAGCTGATCAGAGACCAGAATGGCTCCAATCAACTTTTTGGCCTAAGAAACGGGAAGCTACGAGCATTTCATGACTTAGATTTCGCCAGATTTAAACAGAGCCATTGTGGAATTGGGAAAGCATTTTATCACACTGATCTTGGTGTGGTCAGATGCTTTGAGGGCAGAGGAGAGATCTAGGGTCTAATAAACCCCATTTTTTTCAAAAAAGAGTATCTGTCACTACCTATTGCTATCATAGGGGATATTTACATTCCCTGACATAACAATAAAAATGCTAAAAAAAAAAAAAAAAAAAAAAACAGCACCCCTGTCCCCCCCCCCCCCCCCCCTGCTCTCGCGCAAAGGCGAACGCAAGTGTTGGTCTGGCGTCAAATGTAAACAGCAATTGCACCATGCATGTGAGGTATCCCCGCGAAGGTCAGATTGAGGGCAGTAATTTTAGCAGTAGACCTCCTCTGTAAATCTAAAGTGGTAAGCTGTAAAGGCTTTTAAAAATGTATGTAGTTTGTCGCCACTTCACGTTTGTGTGCAGTTTTAAAGCATGTCATGTTTGGTATCCATGTACTCGGCCTAAGATCATCCTTTTTTATTTCATCAAACATTTGGGCAATATAGTGTTTTAGTGCATTAAAATTTTAAAAAGTGTGTGTTTTCCCCCAAAAATGCGTTTGAAATATCGCTGCGCAAATACAGTGTGAAAAAAAAATTAAACACCCACCATTTTAATCTGTAGGGCCTTTGCTTTAAAAAATATATAATGTTTGGGAACTCTTCAAAGTAAAGTAGACACCCCAAGCTATTTGCTGAGAGGCATGTTGAGTCCATGGAATATTTTATATTGTGACACAAGTTGCGGGAAAAAGACAAATTTTTTTTTTTTTTGCACAAAGTTGTCACTAAATGATATATTGCTCAAACATGCCATGGGAATATGTGAAATTACACCCCAAAATACATTCTGTTGCTTCTCTTGAGTATGGGGATACCACATGTGTGAGCCTTTTTGGGAGCCTAGCTGCGTACGGGACCCCAAAATCTGAGCACCGCCTTCAGGCTTTCTAAGGGTGTAAATTTTTGATTTCACTCCTCACTGCCTATCACAGTTTCGGAGGCCATGGAATGCCCAGATAGCACCCCCCCCAAATGACCCCATTTTGGAAAGTAGACACCCCAAGCTATTTGCTGAGAGGCATGTTGAGTATTTTGCAGACCTCGCTTTTTGTCACAAAGTTTTGAAAATTGAAAAAAATAAAAAAAAAATAAATTTTTCTTTTCTTTCTTCATTTTCAAAAACAAATGAGAGCTGCAAAATACTCACCATGCCTCTCAGCAAATAGCTTGGGGTGTCTACTTTCCAAAATGGGGTCATTTGGGGGGGTTTTGTGCCATCTTGGCATTTTATGGCCTTCAAAACTGTGATAGGTAGTGAGGAGTGAAATCAAAAATTTACGCCCTTAGAAATCCTGAAGGCGGTGATTGGTTTTCGGGGCCCCGTATGCAGCTAGGCTCCCAAAAAGTCCCACACATGTGGTATCCCCGTACTCAGGAGAAGCAGCAAAATGTATTTTGGGGTGTAATTGCCTGTGTGAGCAATATATCATTTAGTGACAACTTTTTGTAATTTTTTTTTTTTGTCATTATTCAATCACTTGGGACAAAAAAATAATATTCAATGGGCTCAACATGCCTCTCAGCAATTTCCTTGGGGTGTCTGCTTTCCAAAATTGGGTCATTGGGGGGGGGGTTGTACTGCCCTACCATTTTAGCACCTCAAGAAATGACATAGGCAGTCATAAACTAAAAGCTGTGTAAATTCCAGAAAATGTACCCTAGTTTGTAGACGCTATAACTTTTGCATAAACCAATAAATATACGCTTATTGACATTTTTTTACCAAAGAGATGTGGCTGAATACATTTTGGACTAAATGTATGACTAAAATTGAGTTTACTGGATTTTTTTTATAACAAAAAGTAGAAAATATTGTTTTTTTTCAAAATTTTCGGTCTTTTTCCGTTTATAGCGCAAAAAATAAAAACCGCAGAGGTGATCAAATACCATCAAAAGAAAGCTCTATTTGTGGGAACAAAAGGACGCAAATTTCGTTTGGGTACAGCATTGCATGACCGTGCAATTAGCAGTTAAAGCGACGCAGTGCCAAATTGTAAAAAGTGCTCTGGTCAGGAAGGGGGTAAATCCTTCTGGGGCTGAAGTGGTTAAGCTTTCAAGAAACCAGCAACCAAAGGCAGGTCTCTTCCATCCTGCAGGCATGCAGTTTAGCAGAAAAGTCTTGTTTAAGGTTCCTTGGATATATCTGGATTGTATCTTGGAGGGGGAGAGAGATACATGATCATGCCTACGTGGAAATTTGCTTTTGGTCCTATTGCAACATCAACAAATGTTACGGCATTGGATGTACTAGCTAGTCAGAATCTGTTTGAACTTATGTCTCTCTCTCTCTGAAGTTTTCCTGTTTTTGTGCTGTATTGTCCTGGAGATCACAGAGTAAAGAGGCAGGCAGACCTATAAGCAAGGGTTATATATATTTTTTAAATCTTCTAGGGCACCAATACTAAAGTATGGGTTTTCACTTTTTTTACATAATCATACTTACCTAGGTGGATGCTGCATCTGTCTCCCGCTGCCTCTGCACTGAGAACCAAACACCACCGATGGCTCGGTTCTCTCTGCTCCCCGAGCAGAGAGCTGCTGCCTGTCAATGAGCAGCTCTCCTGCTCTGCTCCTCCATGCTCACTGGAGCGCTGAGCTGTGGAGGTGCGGGGAACGACCGTCTCAGCAGGGAGCTGAGAGGCTGAGACTGAGATCAGTCCAGGCACCTGGCGGATCCAGACTCCCAGAGTCGGGATGATGCGGTGCTTGGACTGATTCCAGTGACGTCAGCAGAGAGTGGACTTCAGACCGCTCTCTGCTGAAAACGGGTCACAGGAGGGCAAAACTAATTGCACTCCTGTGACCCATAGGAGAAGCCCAGCCAAACAAGCTCAGGCTGGACTTCTCCTTTAAGTACATAAGAACTGATGTTATTGCTGGTTGTTTTTTTTTTTTTTGTTTTTGTTTTTTTTGTATAACTAAGCAGCATTTATTTGTTAATGTTAATCTTTTGTGTTCCTGTCCATTGGTTGGGATCATCCTAAAGGTCACTGGAAAAGGTGTTAGCAGTAAATCTGACTTCTTTTTTAGGAGCATTTTTCTTAAATTTGAAAGTATTACTTGGAGAACTAAATAATAAAGTGTTCAGCCCTTAATTTATTCTGCTCTCCAGGTGTCAGTGCTTATAAAGGTCTCCCCAAGGGAAGAATGCTCTCTGCTGTGGGCACAGGTGTCGGCGTACTGCATGTCTCCAAAAATAAAACCTGTTGTTTCTATGAAGAGTCAAATACATCCAAAATGAAACCTGCATACTAGCAAAATCCTCTGTTGGCACAGACAACAGTGCCTTTAAAAAGTATTCATATCCTTTGAAATTTTCCACATTTTGTTATGTTACAACCAAAAACGTAAATGTATTTTATGTGATAGACCAACACAAAGTGGCATATAATTGTGAAGTGGAAGGAAAACGATAAATGGTTTTCAACATTTTTTATAAATAAATATGTGAAAAGTGTGGCGTGCATTTGTATTCAGTCCCCCTGAGTCAATACTTTGTAAAACCAAATTGCGCTGCAATTACAGCTGCAAGTCTTTTTGGGGATGTCTTTACCAGCTTTGCACATCTAGAGAGTGATAACTTTGCCCATTCTGCTTTGTGAAATAGCTCAAGCTCTGTCAGATTGGATTGAGAGCGTCTGTGAACAGCAACTTTCAAGTCTTAGTTGCCACAGATTCTCAATTGCATTTAGGTCTGGACTTTGACTGAGCCATTCTAACACATGAATATGCTTTGATCTAAACCATTCCATTGTAGCTCTGGCTGTATGTTTAGGGTCATTGTCCTGCTAGAAGGCGAAGCTCCGCCCCAGTCTCAAATCTTTTTCAAACTCTAACAGGTTTTCTTTTAAGATTGCCCTGTATTTGGCTCCATCTATCTTCCCATTAACTCTGACCAGCTTCCCTGCCCCTGCTCAAGAAGAGCATTCCCACAACATGATGCTGCCACCACCATGTTTCACTGTGGGGATGGTGTGTTCAGGGTGATGTGCAGTGTTAGTTTTCCGCCACACATAGTTTTGCTCTAAAAAACCTTGAAGGGCTTCACAGAACAGCTGTATTTATACTGAGAATACATTACACACGGGTGACCTCTATTTACCAATTAGGTGACTTCTGAAGGCAGTTGGTTCCACTAGATTTTAGTTAGGGGTATCAGAGTAAAGGGGGCTGAATACACCTGAATTGCAGGTGTTCTGGGAACCCTCAGAGGTTTGTTAGAGAACCTTAGTGAACAAACAGCATCGTGAAGGCCAGGAACACACCAGACAGGTCAGGGATAAAGTTGTGGAGAAGTTTGAAGCAGGGTTAGGTTATTAAAAAAAATCCCAAGCTTTGAACATCTCACTGAGCAATGTTCAATCCATCATCTGAAAATGGAAAGAGTATGGCACAACTGCAAACCTACCAAGACATGGCCGTCCACCTAAACTGACAGGCCGGGCAAGGAGAGCATTAATCAGAGAAGCAGCCAAGAGGTCCATAGTAACTCTGGAGGAGCTACAGAGATCCACAGCTCAGGTGGGAGAATCTGTCCACAGGACAACTATTAGTCATGCACGCCACAAATCTGGCCTTTATGGAAGAGTGGCAAGAAGAAAGCCATTGTTGAAAGTAGGGGTGGACCGATACCGATTTGTCAGCTGCCTTTCAGGCCGATAGCCGATATCAGGTGCTGATATTCTGTAGATTTAAACTTTTTATTTTTACACTGTCCTTTTAAAAAAAAAAAAAAAAAAACATTATTGCTGTCACAAGGAGTGTAAACATCCCTTGTGACAGTAATAGGCAGCACAGGTACTCTTTTTATGGAGGGATCTGGGGTCTTTAAGATCTCAAACCCCTCCTCTGCATATGAAAGTATTCAAAACATCAAGATTGGTGTTTTTGAATACTTTCTATTTTTTTAAAACTGGCGCCTTTTAGGATGCCAGTAATCCGGAAGTGATGTAATGACATCGCTTCTGGGATACTAGATCTGAGACCCGAACAAAGCCGATCTGCTTTGTTCGGCCAGCTGGCGGACGTGCTGGCTGGTCGCTTGGGCCTCCCGGTGGGATGGGGGACTCGGGCAAAATGGCGGAAGGATGTCACGGCTGCTGAGACGCATCGGTTGTTATTACAAGAAAGCTGACTGTCTGCTCTAAAGAACGGTACCAGAGAGATGCATGCAGCTGCATACATCACTTTGGTAAAACCCCTTAAAACAATATCGGTAACATTGGTAAGTTTGTGACCGATACTGATGCTTCAAAAAAAAGTGAATATCAGCCGCACTAATAATCGGTCGACCCCCAGTTGAACACCATAAGAAGTCCCGTTTGCAGTTTGCGAGAAGCCATGTGGGGGACACGGCAAACATGTGGAAGAAGGTGCTCTGGTCAGATGAAACCAAAATTGAACTTTTTGGCCTAAAAGCAAAACGCTATGTGTGGTGGAAAACTAACACTGCTCATCACCCTGAACACACCATCCCTACCGTGAAACATGGTGGTGGCAGCATCATGTTGTAGGGATTCTTTTCTTCAGCAGGGACAGGGAAGTCTGTCAGAGTTGATGGGAAGATGGATGGAGCCAAATACAGGGCATTCTTAGAAGAAAACCTGTAAGAGACTGCAAAAGACTTGAGACTGGGGCGGAGGTTCACCTTCCAGCAGGACAACGACCCTAAACATACAGCCAGAGCTACAATGGAATGGTTTAGATCAAAGCATGTTCATGTGTTAGAATGGCTCAGTCAAAGCCCAGACCTAAATCCAATTGAGAATCTGTGGCAAGACTTGAAAATTGCTGTTCAGATGATGCTCCTCATCCAATCTGACAGAGCTTGCGCTGTTTTGCAAAGCAGAATTTCCAAAAATGTCATTCTCTGGATGTGCAAAGCTGGTAGAGACATCCACAAAAAGACTTGCAGCTGTAATTGCAGTGAAAGGTGGTTCTTTCTACAAAGTATTGACTCAGGGAAGCTGAATACAAATGCACACCACACTTTTTATATATTTATTTGTAAATAATTTTGAAAAACATTTATCATTTTCCTTCCACTTCACAATTACTGTATGTGCCACTTTGTGTTGGTCTATCACATAAAATCCCAATAAAATACATTTACATTTTTGGTTGCAACATGACAAAATTTTTGGAAAATTTCAAGGGGTATGAATATTTTTATAAGGCACTGTACGTTTGAGCTTTTCAGGCAATGGTTACTTGTGTAGGAATATCACTACTTTGTAGTAGTACTTTATTCACATGCTGTTGATTCAGGTACTAGTCAGTCAGGTTTAACCACTTCAATACTGGGCACTTTCACCCCCTTTCTGTCCAGGCCAATTTTCAGCTTTCAATGCTGTCACATTTTGACAATTGTGCGGTCATGCAACACTGTACCCAAATTAAATTTTTATCATTTTTTTTGAGACAGAGCTTTCTTTTGGTGGCATTTAATCACCACTGGGTTTTTTTATTTTTTGCTAAACAAAAACAAAAGACTGGAAAAAAAAAGTTTTTCTTAGTTTCTGCTATAAAATTTTTGTATATAAGTAATTTTTCTCCTTCACTGATGTGCGCTGATGAGGCTGCACTGATGGGCGGCACTGATAAACTACACCGATGGGCACTGATATGTTGCACTGATGATTATCAGTGTAAATGTCCCCTGTAACTAAAAATCTGGTTATTGGCTTTCCTTTCCTCAGACACAGACAACGCTGAGGAAAGGAAATGCCGATAACTGGCATTTGTTTACATCTGATAGGTTGTGATTGGACACAGCCGATCACATGGTAAAGGGCCTACGTCTTCGGCTCTTTACACTGATCAGTGATGTGCTGTGTCAGAGGGACACAGCTTACTGTCGATTGCCGTCCTGTGCTCCCCCCCCCCCCGGGGCACGCACAAGCGGCCCATTCTGAAGAATGTCAGAACGGTAAAGCCACCGCCTGGCTGTCATTCTGTTATAGGCCGGACGGGAAGGTGTTAATAGCAAAAATGACCACCTTCAATTATGAATACACAAGTGTTTTTTAATTTTGATCCGAAGAGATAAGTTGGTTCACAAATAAATTGCACCTTCACTGCAATGCTGTACTTCAAGCATAGTATTGGATTTTCATAGCTGTTACCCAATCCCTGTAGGAGATTGAATATGCCAGAAATAGAGTACACCTCATCAATCTGCCAAGTCTGCTCCCAAGCTGACCAGGGGTGTCCCTCCTCCATAAGACCTCTGGTGCGTGCATTGGTTCTACAGTAGAAATTTCTGAATACACTTGACCTGGTGATCTGTTAGCAGATGAATGTCTGACCACAAAGTGTTCAATAGTGCAGCACCACAATATGCAGGTATTACCAGGGGTTTCACATCAACAGCATATCATCTCCCATCTCTTGTGGCACCTCATTCTAAAATGTAAAGAACTAAGCAAATAGTTTTACATAATGCAGCAAAATCCACATACATAGGACACCCAACCTTAGAGGTGATTTATTCTTACAAAGCATTATACTTTTGCACGCTGGTACTGACTAGTTTTCCTGCATTTCTGGCTATCCCTCAGCTAATGTGACCCCGGTGCTAATGGAGAGGAACAGGAGAGGGACACATGAGGAAGCTGTGAAGAAACCCAACACTCCTTATCTACCAATGTTATCATTGGTTGTTAGGATGCCATCAATTAGCCTACACAGTGCCCAAGTCTGCAATGCTGCACAATGAAAACCTATGGCTTTGTGTAACAAAACTGCAAGCTTGATTCACCCCTGGCTTTTACACAATTTTTGGGCACTTTGTCATGGCACCCCTGAGGAACCCAGAAGGCCCCTCGGTTGAAAAAGGCTGTCTTAGATCACGTGCTGTTGAAGTGAACCCCCCTGATACCTGCATACTGTGACTATTATCTCTTTATATGCAGTACTGTGATTTTTCATACAATTTATCAGATAATATGTTTGAACAGTGATAACAAATAATATGCAAATGTTTAGTAATGGTATTATGTTGTTCTGTAGGTGCACAGAATCCTTGTGTCCCTTTTTAGTGTGATATTTATACCGTCTTAGTGAATGGATCCTGAAGGCTGGAGAATGGCTGCAACTAACCTTAAATTTCTGAACCAACAAAAAGAATTGACTCTACCAAGGACCTTACAAGTAAATCATAGCAAATACTTGTCTATGGAAAGACTAAAAAAAACAGCCATTGTAATGGCAAAGGAAGAGCCTGCACAGCTGGAGAGCAGGTTGCTGCATGTTGAAGGCAGAACCAGTTATAGATGTGGCCGCGTATCATTAGATCAAGGGGAAATGAACAAAGGTTATGGTGAAGAAAGCAGGAAGGTAATGGTCAATAAACATTCAGTAAACAAGTGGGTCAACCTAGGACCAGATTCTTTGGACCACAGAGAAAATGTAGCATTTATTACTTATGGAAACAGTGTACAGAACTTTAAGGCACCTTATGAAATGCAACTTAAAAAGCTGCCTTCACTGAACAAGGAAATTACTTGTTCCTATATTACAAAACAGGAGAAGACACATTCGCCGATGCTCAGAGGAGGTGCAAAAATCAGTGCTTCCAAGTGTAGTAATGCCAAAGATCCTGCTTTTAAGGTTTCTAAGGATAAAATCAGTATAAAAACAGAACCAATATTAATTGAAGATGATGATCATAATAATGAAGACTCAAGTTTTTATCATGGAATTCCATTCCATCCTTCCCACAAGAGAGTAGTGAGGCTTAATAATGTGCCCTTTCAGGGTGGTACAAGTCAGCCATTGAGGAGAATGAAATTAAGTGGTCAGGAGTCTTTAGTGCGCACAGCTGAGAGATTAAACCAGAAAGTGTTCCATCAGCAACATATTCAATATAAGGAATTACCTGCTGCAAGTGGCACCTTTATGCAAAATGATAGCGCAGTAAGTAGCATTGAAAAAGATAAATATATTCGTTTACCACCTGAAGAACCAAAAGGGGAACTTGCTGGTTCCATACCAAAAGACAAATCTGGAAGCTCCACCTTTAGGAGATTTCTACTTATTGACAGCCAAGGTCTGCCTTATACTGTGGTTGTAGAAGAGTCTAAAACTGCAAAAGATAATATTCCAACCAATGATTCCAGCTCAGACATTACACGTGTTGACGTCTCAAAGTCTGCAGCACCAAGAAAAGTCTATAAATGTCCAGTGTGCTTTCGGATATTTGAGTATCTTTCCTACCTCCAGAGACACAGCATTGCCCATTCCCAGCAGAAACCTCACGTATGCAAGATTTGTGGCAAAGCTTTTAAGAGGACATCTCATCTTACGCGTCATAAGTATACTCATTTTGGTGGGAAACCTTGCCAGTGCCAAATTTGCCGTCGCAGGTTTCGGGACATTGGTGAGCTGACACGTCATCAGCTGAGCCATACTGGTGAACGACCTCACCAATGTGAAGTCTGCCACATGCGTTTCGGAGAGCGCAGCACTTTGCAGCGTCACATGCTTGCAAAACATTAAGAAGAGACAAAGGACACCTTGGAAAGCTGTGACAAGTTCATGGCACACCAGTCACCTAACTGCAAAATGAATAGCTTTACAAAATTATTATACTGGTCCCTATTTTGTAGTAGACTTTGATGGACCAAATAGGGGGTACCCTATGTTGTAGACTTGTATGGACCAAATGACACCTTAACTATATAGCACTTGCTCCCCGTAAGGGAAGCCCCATATTGTTTTTTTTTTTTTTTTAAACGTTGCACATAGATTTATATTACTGTAGCAATCCATTTAATAACTAACCTTGTATTCCTCAGTGTAGAGTGTGCAGTTAGAATGGTGCTTCCCTTTGTTTTTACTAATGAAGCATATTTGTACATTTAAACTAAAGAAACACCTTAAACATTTTGTGAGTGTGAAATACTAGATATGCATTACACTGGAGCTCTCAGATAAGCTTGATGCCTTTTTAATGGCTAAGACACCACAAAATGAATTACATTAAGCACTTATACAAAATATTTTGCATTTAGAAACTTGTACGTTAAGGCCTCATGTACACTGCTGCTGCTAAACGGATGTTTAGGAGCAGTTGGGCATTTTTTTTCAACTGCTCCTGAACTCTCCTCTATGTTATCTTATCAGTACATCTACACAGGGTCGTCGTTTATAGTCGTTTCTAGGCAGTTGAGTTTAGAGGCTTTTTTTGGAACACAAAAAAATGGGTTCAGAAGCTGATTTTACAGGCATTTCAAGCACCAAACACTTCTAAATGCGGTAACTCATAACTCAGGCAGTCCCCGATTTAGGAACGGCTTCAAATGCCAGCCACTTGTGCTCCATGCTGGTCCTGGATACCTCCGGACACATCCCATACTGCAGTACTATATGTACTGCATGGCCAGAAGAGCCCCAAATAACATAACAAGCGCCCGAAACATCCCACATGTTCCGACCGGAAGTTATGCCCTGTACACACGGTCGGATTTTCTGACGGAAAATGTGTGATAGGACCTTGTTGTCGGAAATTCCGGCCGTGTGTGGGCTCCATTTTAAAAGTGGGTTACTATCTGTCAAGTTAAATCGTTCAGGAGAGGTTGTAAAAACGTCCCATGTACATGAAGCCTAAAAGTGTACTGTCGCCTTTCATTTACAATACAGAATTTGACTAAATGTCAAAAGCACTATTCTTAGAAGGGTTTTTTGTTCAGGATGGGTAAAAAACTAAAAAGGTCTTATCTCTGCAATCCTGGTATGAAGCAATGGGATCCTTTTTCCCTGCTGCTGTATAGAAAGCTATATCTTAAAGTAGTATTATGCCTAGTACACACGATCAGAAAATCTGACGTAAAATACAGCTTTCCAAGCAATCGTACGATAATCTGATCATTAGTACACAGCTTTCGAGAGCCGATCACGACCGTACATTCAAAGTTTTCCATTAAAAGTTTTCTTGTACGATACCAGAACAAGTGATTTTGGTTTTATCAGTACAGTAATTGTCCGAAAAAAATTAGAAGACCAAGACCATGAAACAAAAGAATACCTTACAATACAATACAACACATTACATCACTTCCAAAGTTGTATTCTGACGTACGAGAATTTTTGTACCTTTAGTAAACTCTTCATTTTCAATATGGAGATTAGCAGGCAAAAAAAAAAGACAGCTGATTATTCGTCCAATACTCTCATCATGTGTAAAAGGTTTCTCATCACTAAACTAACAACAGATCAAACTCACTAGCTGCACTATGCCTTTTTTTTTTTTTTCCGCCTGAAAAAGTGCACTCAGTGCAGTCACACAAGGACCTCCTGACCATACGTAAACACACAGGAGCATTGGTCAGTCCAAATGTCAGGTTAGAGCTAATGAGCGGAGGAAGAGGTAGGCAAAGCTTGCTAACTAGCAACCTGTTATTGAGACTCTGCAGTCTGTTTTCGTACGGCTTTAGTTGTGCTCTGGAGCGTACACATAGGGATGGCACCAGGGAGATCCTGCAAGACATCGGAGCAACCCTATACATGGAAATCTGCCCTGCCAGATATTTTAGTATATCTCCTACAGAATAGATGGCCCGGGCAACGTAAGTGTTTATAACACTTTATAATTCATGACTTATGGGTTTAAAAGTACTTTAATAATTGACCCACAATGCAAAATCAGAAAATGCAACTTTCAGCTCTTTAATCCCAGAAAAAGCAGGACTTTTTGGGGGGGGGGTGTCAGGAGCAAGGGTCAAATTTGTATTTATCCTGAACAACTCTTTATTATATATGTACATATATAACAATATATATGTTTTTTGTTCTTTTTTTTTTGTTGTTGTTGCTTGTCCTATTCTTCTGCTATGCTTATTTAAAAAACAAAGTAAGATGGATAGTTTACTTAAAATCTGATTAATCCACTGATCAAATATATACAGTCATACTGCTGCATGGATATTAGCATTCCAGAAACCAAGTTTTGTTTTAATAATTTTCTTAAAAAGCAAAAAATACAGGTTAACCTTGAAATCTTGACTAATGATTTTAAATTGAGAGTCAGTATGGTACTCTGCCTAGGCAATTGCATGGATTTGGTTCTATTCTACCATTATATTTTCTTTTTCTTCTTCTTCTTTTTCTTTTTTTTTTCTTTTTTTTTTTTTTACTGTCATGGAAGTAATTTGGAATTTTTTTCACCAAGCAAATTTGCAAGGCATGGGAGAAAAAAATAAGTACAGACTAAGTGCACTGTGTTACTAGTCAAGACAAATTCACTTTGCAGCTTCATGTGGGTAATCCACCTTTATTGCTGTTACAGCAAATACATGCCCTTGGTAAAGTTAAAACTTCACTTGAAACAAATGCAAAAATAATTTTGATACAAAAATTCCAGAAATGCAAACATGAATATAAAATATTACAAAGCCTTTGATAAATATGGTTATACTTGCACTTTCTGGTGTCTGTTTATCCTTGTGCATTGCTTTGTAAATTCACCCGGTAAGTTTAGTGCCTTGTTTGACAGATTTTAGTTGAGTACCTCAGTCATGGTCTTTGCCGCCTGTAAACAAACTGGTTATAATGTGGAATCTTTGTTGGCTATATGTGCCACCTCCTTATCTATTCTGTAACAGTTGTATATCTGAGCACTGTTAGCTAATACTGCCACTTCACTCTGTATACTGTCTTCTTCCTACCATCATTGGTCACAGATTACTGTGCCATTGTCCACACCTGCTTTCCTAGGGCACATCTATTCAAGATACTAATGTCTAGAAGATGGCAACAGAGTCTACAGTAACCTATGAACCAAGTTGATTAAACAATCATCCATCCTTTTTTGTAGGATTGCACCGATACCGATACTAGTATCGGTGCAGATATCGAGCATTTACACGAGTACTTGTACTCGTGCAAAGGCTCTGATGCTTGACCCAATACCTGAGTAGCCTCAGACATGATCAGTTTCGGGAGGGGGGGGGGAGCAGTTACAAGCACCGATCTCCCTGTATAGCATTTCTGAAAGCCACTTCTCCTCCTCTCCCTCCCGCAGCTGTCAGAGAGATCGGTGCTTGTAACTGCCCCACACCGCCGCACCAACTGTCCCCTGTGTCCTCCTCCAAGTCCCCCACTGTGCTCCCCTGTCCCTTGGGTCCTCCTCAGGGTCCCAATCTGTGTCATCCTCGGGGTCCACCTCTGTGTCCTCCTCCAGGTCCTGATCCGTGTCCTCCTTTCGGGTCCCCCTGTGTCCTCCCTGGCTCTCCGGCCTCTCCTCCAGCCCCTCCTGTGCCAGATCTATCACGATGGAGAATGAAGGAATTAGCCGGTAAATATGTCATTTACTGGCTTCTTTCTTTTCAGAATGAACAGAGTCAGTGATCCCTGTCCATTCATAACTGAGCATTGTAAAATGTGTACGATGCTTCAGTTTATGCCACTGTCTCCTCTCCATTCATCTTCAGTGCAGCTGAGGCTGCAGAGAAAGGGACTGGGGAATCCCTATCCTCATTCCCTTTCTCAAAGGGGAGATGTCAGGGGTCTGTTTAGAACCCTGACATCTCACCAAACCCCCCACCCCCCCAACATCGCTGATAAAAAGATGAAGAAGAAAAAATGTAAAGTTAAATTGTAAAAAAAAAAAAAACTCCGACACCGTCCACTCCCCCCCCCCCCCCCCCAAAAAGAAAGTATTGTAAAAAATAAATAACAAAAATATATAAATTGTAAAAAATAATAAAAATTGTATAAAATAAAATTGAAAAAATAAATAAAAATACTGACACTGCTGTATATTAGTGCCACTGCCACATGACATTAAAAAAGTATCGGTATCGGCGAGTACTTGAAAAAAGTATCGGTACTTGTACTCGGTCTTAAAAAGTGGTATCGGTGCAACCCTACTTTTTTGGTTACCTTTATTACATGTCCTGGTGGAAATGTGGGAGTACTGCCAGGACCTATAAAAAAGGGGTAGTCCCCTGAAAACTATTGGTGCAAAAAGTAATATGACTACACTTACCTTAGGGTCCATATCGATGGGCTTTTGACCTACTTTAAGTGGGTTTTGCATTCCCATACAACACTATGAAAATGCAAAACTTGTTTAAAGCACGTAAAAATGCTGGTTAGGAGGAGTTCACCTGAAGTTCTGATGCACATGTAAATACATTCTAAATGATCTCAGGAGTGTGTCAAACTGATACCATCATTACAAGCCCAAAGCCCGTAAATACAGGTCCTAAGCCTAACTACCTTGCTTATGTTATGTTGTCAATATTTAGTTTATCACTGACCTGAAACAAGCATATCATCAATGAATTTAGCCTAATTCAGCTGCTTGTTTCAGATCAAAGAAGTCGTAATGCCTTTGCCATTGTCTGTGCACCTCCAGTGGTATGCATCACAAACTCTGAGAAACACTGGGGTGCATTTACTTACGACAAATGGGCTTTTCACTTTGCGAGGGAATACTTACGGCAAATGGGCTTTTCTCTTTGCAAGGGAATTTTCACTTTTTTTTGGGGTATCCATTAACTTAGTAAATGAAATGTTCTGCTGACTTCCATCATCCAATCAATGTCAAAGCAAAAATACAGTTTTGTTATTTTTCTTGCACCTGATTTCATTTAGTGAAATTTAACCTATAGTACTTTGGAAAATGTTTCTTGCAAAGTGAACAGCCTATTTGCCTTTAGTAAGTTAACCCCACTTTGTTGGTAAAATTATTTTTAGAAATCCTTCATTTCAATATCTAGTGAGGGACTAAGACCCATTTTTTTTTTTTTTTTTTATAAGCACATTTTGTTTTTATTTACTTTTATTGCTACAGCTAAAGCAGGTTGTACCTTAATATTCTTTACTACATACCACATTTTATATACCGTATTTATCGGCGTATAACACGCACCGGCGTATAACACGCACCTCAATTTAGGAGGGAATTTTAAGGAAAAAAAACTTTTAGGAGGGAAGTTGAAGGGAAAAAAACTTACATTTAAATGCCCATCATTGCAGCCTTCTCAGTGCAGCCTTGCCCCAGTCCAGCCTTGTCAGTGCAGCCTTGCCAGTGCAGCCTTGCTAGTGCAGCCATGTCAGTGCAGCCATGTCAGTGCAGCCTTGCTAGTGCAGCCATGTCAGTGCAGCCATGCTAGTGCAGCCATGTCAGTGCAGCCATGTCAGTGCAGCCTTCCCCAGTGTCCAGTCCAGCCTTGCCCCAGTCCAGCCTTGCCCCAGTCCAGCCTTGCTGAAGCCTGTGAGCTTCAAAATCGCCGACCGCGATTTGAAAATGGCGCCGCCGGCGCCGAAATACACAGAGCCGGTCCTCGGCTCTTCTCGGCGGCTCTCATTTACTTTCGGTTCCACTCGGACGGTGAGCGGAGCTATCCGAAACTAGCCGAGTATACTCGGCTAGGTTTGGGCGGCGCTCGAGTGAAACCGAAAGCCGCCGAGAAGAGCCGAGGACCGGCACTGTGTATTTCGGCGCCGGCGGCGCCATTTTCAAATCGCGGTCAGCGATTTTTTAATTCTGACAGGTCAGGATCGCAGGGGATCGGCGTATAACACGCACCCGCGATTTTCCCCTGATTTTAAGGGGAAAAAAGTGCGTGTTATACGCCGATAAATACGGTATTTCTTTTTAAAACTGCACTTGGTTGTCTAAAAATGTACAATGAAGTTTTTGTCATCATTCGTTAAATGTAGAATACTATACATTACTACATTACCACAATTACTATTGCTGTAAAAAATCCAACTATTTAACTTTGATTAACCATTATTTGTAATTTTAGGAAAATCCCATCTTGAATTTCTTGCAGTGTTGTAACCTTTTATTTACAATATCCCTATTGAACAAAGTTACTTCTCTAAGAAATAAAAACATTTTTTTTTCATTTTCAATCTTTTTATTACAAACATTGTGGATGTTCCACTATATAGAATGCATATGAAGAACATTGTAAATACAGAGTAAAAAGGAAACAAAAGGCATGTACCAATATACTTTACAGTTATAATTAAATGTGTCGTCTATGAAGACGACCTCTGTCACATTTTCAAAAAGGTATAGTTGCTGACTTCCAATTTTTGGTATATTTTGCAGATACAAATATAAAGGTGATGAGTCAGCTCATATTTTTTTATTTGAAGCTTCCTCCACCTTGCATCCCAGCAGAGCAGGCCTTGGAGACTTGGTCAGATTCATTTGGGGGAGGGTATCAAATAAAATTATAAACTCTGATCCAGGATTGCCTCACCTTAGGACACTACCACCATGTGTGGTATACTGTCCCTTCATGACTATAGCCTGGGAAACACATTGGAGACACATTCAGGACATGGGTAGCCAATCTGGCTAGTACCATATACCATCTCAATAGCACTTTAAAATTTGCCTCAATGATAGAAATATTGATGAGAGACCTTGAAGCTTCCTGGGCTATCGAGTGCCATTCATCTAGCTCAAAACTTTCCTGGAGATCCTGTTCCCATTTGTCCATATAACCCTGTTTAGCTGAGGTATATGTTAGAATTGCATATATCTCTAATATATAAGTTCAAAGTCTATCATACTTGTGGCATAAGTATTCCATAGATGACCTAGATACTATATCGGACTCACAAGGTAAAGTGATCAAATAATGTGCTATCTGAGCATACTAAAAAGTATTCCGACTCAGGCAATTGGTGCTTCTTTATCAGGGTTTATTTTGTCAAAATTCCCCTATGATCAGAGGTCTGCTGGGGTGAATTCTCTGTTTCAAATTATTGAAGCCAAATGACTATGGGGTGATTTAAATTTGTGTGGCTTGGAAAGTCTGTCCTATATGCTGAGCAAAATGAAAGGAAAGGGCACAGGTTTTGAGGCCAGTCCTTCACCGGCAGGCACATGGCATTGGAGATCAGCCTAGACAGGCAAAAATAGGATTCTACTTTCATCCACAATGGATGGGGCTGGAGGGAATTAAATCTGGTAAGCTGAGCATTCTGGGCTGCATAAAAATATTTAAGTAAATCTGGGACCCTCAGACATCTTTTTTGTTTTGGTGTAAATAATTTGCGCTTTTTCACCCTAGGCCTCTTGTCTTCCCAAATAAACGAGAATAACTTATTTTAAAATGTGATCCAGTCAGACTGAACCAGTGCCACTCGTAAATTATAAAATAATTATAAAATTCTCTGGAGAATATTCATCTTCAGGGAGTGTAGTTGTCACGTATCTGAAGTGGGTCTGAAATGATGAGGTCCGCCACTCTTGTATCTCTAGCCTAGGCCCCACTGAAAGTGGAACAGATGGTGCCAAGGGACAGGAGGGACACGAGTATTGCTTGTGGCTGGAGTTGAAAACTTGGTGAGACAGGCCGAACATCAGGTCAGGAACTGCAATGATGCCAGATAGATCAGCCAAGGTTAAAAAGGCACTCCACCAGGCTTGCAGGTTCAGGATGCTCAGCTTGTCTGAGCTCTCCGCAGGCTTGAGACAAGAGCACACTGTGTCCACTGAAGCTGGGATGCGGGGCAGCCAGAGCAGGCATTCGGAGGTAATGTGAAGCCTAACAGGAGACAGAAGCGTAGTAAGAAGGATGGCCGGAGTCAGCAACATGCGGACAGAGAGGTACCAAGGCATCAGACAGGAGCAAGGTCAGGAGTAGGCTAAAGTCAGGAACCAATGATCAAAAGCATAAATATCTTAGATTGTAAGCTCCTTGAGGGCAGGGACTGATGTGAATGTACAATATCTATGTGAAGCGCTGTGTAAATTAACAGCGCTATATAATTACCTAATATTTGTTCACCTGTGCACGATTCTATGGGCAATAGTATGCGCACGTGCGTGCACCTGACGTGTCAGAGCAGTTTTCTTACAGTAGTCTGCCAAACCACGATGGAGGGTTGCGTTGCCATGTAGCCATATCTGTTGCAAGACGTTTGTATAGTGCGGAATTGTTCATGGCATATAGGGAGTGCAAGGAGGGCGTAAGGTTAATGCCCAAATATGGGAGGGCCTCAGATTGCTAATGAAACCTGTAGGACTTTTTAAGGGCTTTCCTTTAAAGAAATATTTAAAGCCGGAGATTTCTCGTGGTTCATTTTAAGAACTGAAATCTTCAAAAAGGGCTAGAGTATAACGAGGAAAAAACAGGGAGGGGGAGGCGCCGACCTGAGTGTAGTATTAAAATGATGACTTTTATAGGATAAGATTAAAAACACTTACAAGATGATAGAAGATTCATGCTCGTCAAAGTAAAGTGCAGTCCTGGCATTCCACATGGCTCTGTGGGTCCCACCGCTGTTCCGGATAGCTGGAAAAGATTGAGCAGCTGGCTGGAATGGATCACAGTATTTCTCCAGGAGCAAAGGAACCAAGCAGCTCCACACAGACAAGCATGGACCGTGGAATAGGAAGTGATTTCACCGGCGTCTGATTGGACCTAGGCAGGGCTGGAATCTTGTCAATCAGGGCTGCAGTGATGAAAGACTACGTGCTCGGAGCTGACTGCTCCTTCTATTGGCCTCCTGAGCGGTGGGACCCAGAGAGCCATGTGGAATGCCAGGACTGCACTTTACTTTGACGAGCATGCATCTTCTATCATCTTGTATGTGTTTTTAATCATATCCTATTAAAGTCATTATTTTAATACTATACTTAGGTTGGCGCCTCCCCCTCCCTGTTTTTTCCTTACATGTCTTGCAGAGTTCTGGACACACTCTGAAGGATGGCTGCCTTCCTTTTTAACCCTTAAAACCCCTTTCTATGGATACATCACCATCCAGCTATTACAGCCACAGACTATAAACCTATGGATTACTCCATCTGGAGCGCCAGATAAACACTGACTATACTGCTAGAGTATAACATAAAGTTTAGGGAGGGTAGTGATCAGTGACGAGATAAACATCAGGATGTCATCCGCAAATAGGGCACAGTTATGCTACCTATCTCTGCAACCTATCCCCATGACATCAATATAATTGCAAATTTTAATGGCAAGCGGTTCTAGGGCCAGGACAAATAGCAACAGAGATAGAGGACAGCCCTGGCAAGTTCCTCTTTGAATAGTAAGCTGGCTCGAAGAGTACCCTTTAACCATTAATTGCACAATAGGCAAACTATAGGAACAAAACCATATTGAGACAAGACATGAAATAGGTAATCCCAAGACAGGGAATCAAATGTTTTATGTATATCTAAAGACAACAATATGCCCTGTTGGGGCTCCCTTCTGCCCTAGTCTGAATTGATCTCCGAGATGACATCTATAATCCTCCTGGTTTTATCAGATGCCTGTCGATTGTGGACAAACCCCGCTTGGTCAAGGTGGATATATTGTGCAAGAGAGGAGTTCAGTCTAGAGGCGAGTACAAAGAATGGACATTATTTTTAAATTTGCGTTTATCAATGAGATGGGATGGATGTTGGAGCAGTCCCCATGGTCTTTTCCTGGTTTTGGTATCACACGTATATATGGCGCATTCACATGTTCTGGGAGGCAAATACCTTGTTGAATTTCATTAAAGAAAGAGAATTTCCTGCTATTTCCTGTAATAGTTGCTGGAGAAACTGTCTGGGCCTGGAGCTTTAGAAGAATGCAAGGTAAAACTTTTTTTTTTTAGCAAAAATGTTGGTTTTTCCAATTCCTCCAATTGACATTGAGTACACTGTAATGTTGCACCAGCCATGAAAAACATTTTAGTGTCAATGAATTGATAGATGTAAAAGACTAGCATAAAATGCTTATGCTCCCATACATAGAGCAATGGTACTGGCACTTTTATAAAGCAGAGTTTTTGAAATCTCAAACAAATGTATCGCCTTTCATTTCAATGACTGAATAAAAAAAGCCAGAGGGAGGCAAACCCGGTCATGTGACCTGTCCAGGTCGTGATACTGGCCACAATTTTGGATATGTCTCTGCTAACCACCGATCTTAACCAGTGGCTCCTTCGAGGCTGACGCTACCCACCAGTTACAGATTGTCTTCCAGGACCTTTTTAAGGTATTACTGATGGCATGGTAGCAAGTTCAGCCAATTCATTTTTGGTTAAACCAGTTTTGTTTTCAGAAGAGGAGAGAGCACTCAACAATGGCTAGTGACGTCACCCATGGGCTGCAATGGCCCATCTGTTGTCAGCGCTCCCTCCTCTCTCCTGAAGCCACGCTGGCTGACATAGAGGAGACAGATCGTGCGACCGAACCGGAAAACATCCTGGAAATAGGTAAATACATGCATCTTTTTTACACAGGTTAGTCAACATAGGTGTTAGAAGAGGGGAGGGACAGTAGTTAGGGTTAACACTTGAATTATGTTTTAAGTTATCATTTGGCATCTTCAAACTATTTATGCCATGCAGGGCTTGTGTAAATGATAAATGTGTTGTGTAAAATGTACTTGCTGGTGCTTCTCTTGAGTGCTGCAAAGTGTGTTTTCACATTAACCACTTCAGCCCTGGAAGGTTTTACCCCCTTCCTGACCAGAGCACTTTTTACAATTTGGCACTGCGTCGCTTTAACTGCTAATTGCGCGGTCATGCAATGCTGTACCCAAGCGAAATTTGCGTCCTTTTTCTCCTACAAATAGAGCTTTCTTTTGACGGTATTTGATCACCTCTGCGGTTTTTATTTTTTTCTGTTATAAACGGAAAAAGACCGAAAATTTTGAAAAAAATGATATTTTCTACTTTTTGTTATAAAAAAAATCCAATAAACTGAATTTTAATAATACATTTAGGCCAGAATGTATTCAGCCACATGTCTTTGGTAAAAAAAAGTCAATAAGCGTATATTTATTGGTTTGCGCAAAAGTTATAGCGTCTACAAACTAGGGTACATTTTCTGGAATTTACACAGCTTTTAGTTTATGACTGCCTATGTAATTTCTTGAGGTGCTAAAATGGCAGGGCGGTACAAAACCCCCCCAAATGACCCCATTTTGGAAAGTAGACACCCCAAGGAAATTGCTGAGAGGCATGTTGAACCCATTGAATATTTTATTTTTTTGTCCCAAGTGATTGAATAATAACAATAAATAAATATTTTACAAAAAGTTGTCACTAAATGATACATTGCTCACACATGCCATGGTTATATGTGGAATTTCACCCCAAAAAAACATTTTGCTGCTTCGCCTCACAGTTTTGAAGGCCATAAAATGCCAAGATGGCACAACCCCCCCCCCCCCCAAATGACCCCATTTTGGAAAGTAGACACCCCAAGCTATTTGCTAAGAGGCATGTTGAGTCCATATAAAAATTTTATATTTTGCCACAAACTTGCCACGGGAAAATTACAAACTTTTTTTTTTTTCTTTGCACAAAGTTGTCACTAAATGATATATTGCTCAAACATGCCATGGCATATGTGGAATTGCACCCCAAAATACATTCTGCTGCTTCTCCTGAGTACGGGGATACTACATGTGTGGGACTTTTTGGGAGCCTAGCCGCGTACGGGGCCCCGAAAACCAAGCATCGCCTTCAGGATTTCTAAGGTCATAAATTTTTGATTTCACTCCTCACTACTAGGGATGAGCTTCGAGTTCGATTCGAACTCATGTTCGACTCGAACATTGGCTGTTCGCAAGTTCGCCGAACAGCGAACAATTTGGGGTGTTCGCGGCAAATTCGAATGCCACGGAACACCCTTTAAAAGTCTATGGGAGAAATCAAAAGTGCTAATTTTAAAGGCTAATATGCAAGTTATTGTCATAAAAAGTGTTTGGGGACCCAGGTCCTGCCCCAGGGGACATGGATCAATGCAAAAAAAAGTTTTAAAAACGGCCGTTTTTTCAGGAGCAGTGATTTTAATAATGCTTAAAGTGAAACAATAAAAGTGTAATATCCCTTTAAATTTCGTACCTGGGGGGTGTCTATAGTATGCCTGTAAAGGGGCGCATGTTTCCTGTGTTTAGAACAGTCTGACAGCAAAATGACATTTTGAAGGAAAAAACTCATTTAAAACTACCCGCGGCTATTGCATTGCCGACAATACACATAGAAGTTCATTGATAAAAACGGCATGGGAATTCCCCAAAGGGGAACCCCGAACCAAAATTTAAAAAAAAAATGGCGTGGGAGTCCCCCTAAATTCCATACCAGGCCCTTCAGGTCTGGTATGGATATTAAGGGGAACCCCGGCCAAAATTAAAAAAAAAAATGACGTGGGGTTCCCCCTAAATTCCATACCAGACCCTTCAGGTCTGGTATGGATTTTAAGGGGAACCCCGCGCCAAAAAAAAAAACGGCGTGGGGTCCCCCCAAAAATCCATACCAGACCCTTATCCGAGCACGCAACCTGGCAGGCCGCAGGAAAAGAGGGGGGGACGAGAGTGCGCCCCCCCTCCTGAACAGTACCAGGCCACATGCCCTCAACATTGGGAGGGTGCTTTGGGGTAGCCCCCCAAAACACCTTGTCCCCATGTTGATGAGGACAAGGGCCTCATCCCCACAACCCTGGCCGGTGGTTGTGGGGGTCTGCGGGCGGGGGTCTTATCGGAATCTGGAAGCCCCCTTTTAACAAGGGGACCCCCAGATCCCGGCCCCCCCCCTGTGTGAAATGGTAAGGGGGTACAAAAGTACCCCTACCATTTCACTAAAAAACTGTCAAAAATGTTAAAAATGACAAGAGACCGTTTTTGACAATTCCTTTATTTAAATACTTCTTCTTTCTTCTATCTTCCTTCATCTTCTGGTTCTTCTGGCTCTTCTGGTTCTTCCTCCGGCGTTCTCGTCCAGCATCTCCTCCGCGGCGTCTTCTATCTTCTTCTCCTCGGGCCGCTCCGCACCCATGGCATGGGGGGAAGCTCCCGCTCTTCTCTTCTTCTTCATCTTCTTCTCTTCTTCTTTTCTTCTCTTCTTCATTTTCTTCTCCGGGCCGCTCCTCACACATGCTAGCATGGCGGGAGGCTCCCGCTGTGTGACGGCGCTCCTCGTCTGACAGTTCTTAAATAACGGGGGGCGGGGCGGGGAATGCCACAGGGAAGTCACGTCATGTCCAGTGCGTCAGAGGGGGGCGGGGTCACCGGGTGGCCCCGCCCCCGTTATTTAAGAACTGTCAGACGAGGAGCGCCGTCACACAGCGGGAGCCTCCCTTCATGCCAGCATGGATGCGGAGCGGCCCGGAGAAGAAAATGAAGAAGAGAAGAAGCTGAAGAAGAAGAGAAGAGCGGGAGCCTCCCCCCATGCCATGGGTGCGGAGCGGCCCGAGGAGAAGAAGATAGAAGACGCCGCGGAGGAGATGCTGGACGAGAACGCCGGAGAAAGAACCAGAAGAACCAGAAGATGAAGGAAGATAGAAGAAAGAAGAAGTATTTAAATAAAGGAATTGTCAAAAACTGTCTCTTGTCATTTTTAACATTTTTGACAGTTTTTTAGTGAAATGGTAGGGGTACCATTTCACACAGGGGGGGGCGGGATCTGGGGGTCCCCTTGTTAAAGGGGGCTTCCAGATTCCGATAAGCCCCCCGCCCGCAGACCCCCACAACCACCGGCCAGGGTTGTGGGGATGAGGCCCTTGTCCTTATCAACATGGGGACAAGGTGTTTTGGGGGGCTACCCCAAAGCACCCTCCCAATGTTGAGGGCATGTGGCCTGGTACGGTTCAGGAGGGGGGGGGCCGCACTCTCGTCCCCCCCTCTTTTCCTGCGGCCTGCCAGGTTGCGTGCTCGGGTAAGGGTCTGGTATGGATTTTTGGGGGGACCCCACGCCGTTTTTTTTTTTTTTTTGGCGCGGGGTTCCCCGAAGGGTCTGGTATGGAATTTAGGGGGAACCCCACGTCGTCTTTTTTTTTAAATTTTGGCCGGGGTTCCCCTTAATATCCATACCAGACCTGAAGGGCCTGGTATGGAATTTAGGGGGACTCCCACGTCATTTTTTTTTTTAATTTTGGTTCGGGGTTCCCCTTTGGGGAATTCCCATGCCGTTTTTATCAATGAACTTCTATGTGTATTGTCGGCAATGCAATAGCCGCGGGTAGTTTTAAATGAGTTTTTTCCTTCAAAATGTCATTTTGCTGTGAGACTGTTCTAAACACAGGAAACATGCGCCCCTTTACAGGCATACTATAGACACCCCCCAGGTACGAAATTTAAAGGGATATTACACTTTTATTGTTTGACTTTAAGCATTATTAAAATCACTGCTCCTGAAAAAACGGCCGTTTTTAAAACTTTTTTTTGCATTGATCCATGTCCCCTGGGGCAGGACCCAGGTCCCCAAACACTTTTTATGACAATAACTTGCATATTAGCCTTTAAAATTAGCACTTTTGATTATTCATGTTCGTGTCCCATAGACTTTAACGGTGTTCGCGTGTTTGAACGAACTTTTTTCCTGTTCGCATGTTCTGGTGCGAACCGAACAGGGGGGTGTTCGGCTCATCCCTACTCACTACCTATCACAGTTTTGAAGGCCATAAAATGCCCAGATGGCACAACCCCCCCCCCCCCCCCCCCACAAATGACCCCATTTTGGAAAGTAGAAACCCCAAGCTATTTGCTGAGAGGCATGGTGCATATTTTGCAGCTCTCATTTGTTTTTGAAAATGAAGAAAGAAAAGAAAAATGTATTTTTTTTTTCTTTTTTCAAAACTTTGTGACAAAAAGCGAAGTCTGCAAAATACTCACCATACCTTTCAGCAAATCGCTTGGGGTGTCTACTTTCCAAAATGGGGTCATTTGGGGGGGGTGGGTTTGTGCCATCTGGGCATTTCATGGCCTCGGAAACTGTGATAGGCAGTGAGGAGTGAAATCTAAAATTTACACCCTTAGAAAACCTGAAGGTGGTGCTTGGTTTTCGGGGTCTTGTACGCGGCTAGGCTCCCAAAAAGTCTCACATGTGGTATCCCTGTACTCAGGAGAAGCAACAGAATGTATTTTGGGGTGTAATTTCACATATGCCCATAGCATGTTTGAGCAATATATCATTTAGTGACAAAAAAAAAAAAATTGTCTTTTTCCCGCAACTTGTGTCACAATATAAAATATTCCATGGACTCGACATGCCTCTCAGCAAATAGCTTGGGGTGTCTACTTTCCAAAATGGGGTCATTTGGGGGGGGGGTTTGAACTGTCCCAGCATTTTATGCATGAGATTTAGAAGCTTATGTCACACATCACCCACTCTTCTAACCACTTGAAGACAAAGCCCTTTCTGACACTTTTAGTTTACATGAAAAAATATTTTTTTTTTTTGCAAGAAAATTACTTTGAACCCCAAACATTATATATTTTTTTAAAGCAAAGGCCCTAGAGATTAAAATGGTGGGTGTTTCATTTTTTTTTTTTCACACCGTATTTGCTCAGCAATTTTTCAAACGCATTTTTTTTAATTTTAATGCACTAAAACACACTATATTGCCCAAATGTTTGATGAAATAAAAAAGATGATCTTAGGCCGAGTACATGAATACCAAACACGACATACTTTAAAATTGCGCACAAACGTGCAGTGGCGACAAACTACATACATTTTTAAAAGCCTTTACAGGTAACCATTTTAGATTTACAGAGGAAGTCTACTGCTAAAATCACTGCCCTCGATCTGACCTTCGCGGTGATACCTCACATGCATGATGCAATTGCTGTTTTTGCATTTGACGCCAGACCGACGCTTGCGTTCGCCTTTGCGCGAGAGTGGGGGGGGGGGACAGGGGTGCTTTTTTTTTTTTTTTTTTCCTTTATTTTTTTTTTTTGCTTTTTATCTTATTTTTAAACTTCCTTTCATATTTTTTTTTTTATCATGTTTATTGTTATGTCAGGGAATATAAATATCACCTATGATGGCAATAGGTAGTGACAGGTACTCTTTTTTTGAAAAAAATGGGGTCTATTAGACCCTAGATCTCTCCTCTGCCCTCTAAGCTTCTGACCACACCAAGATCGGTGTGATAAAATGCTTTCCCACTTTCCCAATGGCGCTGTTTACATCTGGTGAAATCTAAGTCATGAAATGCTAGTAGCTTCCGGTTTCTTAGGCCATAGAGATGATTGGAGCCATTCTGGTCTCTGATCAGCTCTATGGTCAGCTGGCCGAATCACCGGCTGCATTCTCGGGTTCCCTGTTGGGACATGAGAGCCAGAGAAAACCATGGATGACGGGGGGACATTTCCTCCCACTGCTTGTAAAAGCATTCTAGAGGCTAATTAGCCACTAGGATTGCTTTTACATGAAAGCCAACAGCTGGCTGAAAAGAATGATACCTAAACCTGCAGGCATCATTCTGGTATAACCACTTAAAGTCCAGCAACATACCAGTACGTTGCTGGTCCTTGTTGGGCATATATTGTAATCTTTTTTTCATGCAGCCTGTGGGCTGAACAAAAAAGAGATTGATCTGTGGGTATGCCCACCATTAGAATACCTCCCTTCATCCACCCACTTTTAATGATGGGCATACATGCACCATTTATATATGCCGAAGCATGGGGGCATCCGCCCCAAACGTTAGGCCCAAATCGCTCCTTCGCCCCTGCTGCCCCCATGCTTCGGCATATATGCTCTTTTTTTAACTGTGGTGGTGAAATCACGCCCTACAGCGCTGAAGTCACGGCTTTATGTATCGTGGGACCAAACGCTGTTGCTTTCAAGATAAATAAATGCGCTGCAACTGAATGGCGTACCTGCTAAGCAAATGATGGTTAACAATAAAACAAAGTAACATTACAGTATAACAGTAAGACATACCATACCTGCAAAACAAATACAAAAAAAAACATAGTAAAAAATAAAACATTTTTTAACGCAACCTGTGCCTAAAATATATATATGCCAAAGCATGGGGGCATCCACCCGCAAAAGGTAGGAGCAAACCGCTCCTCCGTCCCTGCTGCCCCCATTCTTCGGCATATATGCTCTTTTTTTTTTTAACTGGTGGTGGTGAAATCACCTCCGACAGCGCTGGAGTCACGGCTTTATGTATCGTGGGAGCAAACGCTGTTGCTGTCAAGATAAATCCGCGCTGCAACTGAATGGCGTACCTGAAAACAAAAAAATGGTTAACAATAAAACACAGTAAACAGTAAAGTATAAAAAAATTACATACCTGAAAAGCAAACATGATAAAACATAATAACAATAAAACATTTGCAGAATAGAATACAGTAAAAAAGAGCAGAATAGACAGAGCGAGAACAATAAAACGACAACTATTTTTGTTTTTTTTTAATTTATATTTTTTTGTGTAATTTTTTTTTTTTTTTTACACTTTTTTTTTGTAACTGTAACCGGTTCCAGGTTTGGATCTCTCAAAATGCGATGGCATCTTGCGAGACCCTGTGAAAGTGTGCCTATTCTGTGCAATGCTGTACCCTACGCTAAAACTCAACTAGTGTATGGTAGTGCTCAAAACATTCACCAATGCAAAGACCAGGATTGTCAGGACAGGAGGGTCAATAATAGCGGGTGTCACGCCTATATCCGCGCTTTCTACAGACACAACATTTTCTTTGGGGGGCTCGTTGGGTAGGGGTACTCGGGAAGACATAAGGAAAATGCCTCTCATGCAGCCGGCTTACTGGATTTGGTTGGAGAAGGTGAGGTGGAGCACCGTCTGGAAACAGAAGGGCTCTGACGATCTCTTCCTGGAATTTAAGGAAGGATCCAGTCCTGTCTTGAAGCTCTGAATAGCACATGAGCGTTCAGCAAAGCCAGTTGAACTAAGTATACAGACACTTTTTTTATACCAGCGTCTGGCCTTACGGGCAGCTAGGTATGGCGCCAACAACTGGTCGTTGAGGTCCACCCCTCCCATATTTTCATATATTCGTGGACACAGAGGGGTTTCTCCACAACACCAGTCGCTGTAGTAATTTGGACAGTCGTGTCTGCATGAAGGGAGGTAAGAATGAAAACATTCTTATTATCTCTCCACTTCATAGCGAGCAAGTTATTACACTTCAAGCAGGCTCTCTCCCCCAGCCTAAGACGGGAATCTACAAGCGGCTGGGGAAAGCCCCAGCGGTTAGATCGCATGGTGCCACATTCTCCAATCTGATGAGCAAACAAGTGACTAAAAAGTGGCACGCTCCTAACTCGGATACCGAGTCCCTGACCATTCTGTCATGGAATGTCAGGGGGCTCAACTCCAAATATAAAAGATCATTGCTGTTCCAATACTTAAAAATGCATAACCCTCACATAGTGTTGCTGCAGGAGACGCACCTGATGGGAAGCAGGATCCTGGCTCTTAAGAGACCATGGGTGCAGAAAGCGCTCCATGCGACTTATTCCTCATACTCCCCTGGGGTGTCTATTCTGATTAGCAAACGCATACCATGTGTGTTTCAAGAAGTTCATTTAGATCCCCAGGGGAAATATATTATGTTGGTGTTAACCATCCACAATGTGAAGTATATTATTGTAAATGTATATCTGCCTCCTCCTAGCCAGATACAGGTCCTGTACTCATTGTATGAGAGGCTGGCTCCGCATTGCCCAGCCCGCATTTTGTTTATGGGGGACGTTAACGCCACCTTATCACGTGACCTGGATAGACCCTCCCCCCAATCCAATTTTAGCCAAGAATTGGGCACCTGGGCTCAAGCCACCGAATTTACTGAGACATGGAGATGGCTGCATCCCCAGGACAGAACTTACTCCTGCTTTTCAACTACCTTTAAAACCTCCTCCCATATAGACTTGGCTTTTGCCAATGCAGCCCTTCTGAATGATGTTCAGGAGGCCAGCTATCTCCCCTCAGGCCTCTCTGACCATAACCCACTCAAATTGACCATTAGAACTACCAGGTCGCGTAACCGAGTCCTTTGGAGGCTACAACCCCACTGGATCAATAACGAGCCAGTCCATGACAGAGTTTCCCCTCAGCTGCAGGAGTATTGGGCACAAAATGCGGAGTCGGCCTCTCTAGAGATGATTTGGGGTGCCTTCAAGGCTCACAGCAGGGGGCAGTATATTTCGGCTGTGGCTGCGATGAAGGCGGAGCTTGGGGACAGGGTCTCTGAACTGCAGAACAGGGTTGATGAGGCCTTGGACCAATACTTGGCCTCGGCTACATTCCCGAACTTTGAGCATCTCTCCTTGCTTAGGAGAGAATTGCATCTTCAGGTCTCTGAAACCACTAGGATTGGCATACAATCTAGTAGACAGGAGTATTTTGAACACGGAGACTAAAATAGCAGGCTACTGGCGCTATTAGCACAGCAAGATAGACCCCATCGCGGTTATCTCTGAAATCCTCACGCCTGGTGGTGCATCGGCCACCATGCAGGACATCCTAGCTGAATTCACCACGTTCTACACCACACTGTACGTCTCCTCACTGCCGGGAAATTTTGACCCTGCACCTATGATTTCTATGCTAGACACCCTGGCACTGGGATGGCTATCCAACATTGAAAGGAACCTCCTAATCTCAGAAATAACCCCAGAGGAAATTACTCTTGCCATACAGTCTTTCCCGGCAGGTAAAGCCCCAGGCCGGATGGCCTGCCCCTGGAATACTATAGAGCCCACACTGAATTGCTTGCCCCTAGATTGGCAAAGCTGTTCCAAAAGGGTTCTCTACCTCCCTCTATGAGAGAAGCACACATCATTCTTATCTCAAAGCCTAATAAGGACCCTAAGTTGTGCGCCTCCTACAGACCAATCGCACTTCTTAATTGCGATCTGAAGATACTTACTAAAGTACTGGCCACTAGACTAAATAAAGTTATAAAATCCCTTGTTGACTCTGATCAAACAGGCTTTATGCCCGGTAGGTCCACGGACATCAATATACACAGATTATTTGCTAATATCCATGCCCCACACACCAACCAGGGTACTAGAACTATTGCCACCCTAGATATGGAAAAGGCATTTGATACGGTGGAGTGGGTGCTGGAGGCAGCTATAGTGGGGTCTCTGGAGGCCTTGCAGGGGCTGTTGTTCAGGGAAACTAAAACCCCACATCACCTTAATCCTTCCATGCGTACCACCATACAAGCATGGAAGGTGAGTGAAGCTCTAAGGGCACCCCAGCCGAACTCCTGGTGTCCTCACACTCCACTCTGGCTGAACCTTAACCTTTTGCAATTCAACACCATACCAGATCCGCAGGCCTGGGCTAAGTATAAAATAGTGAAACTGGAACACATTATCACAAATAAAGAGCTGACCCCTTTTCACATGCTATGCACCAAATTTAATGTACCAGCACATGCGCGTTTTAGGTATCTTCAGATTGCGCATGCCTAGAAGTGTCAGTTCCTGGGCCAGCCAGTTGAGTTATTATACTCGGAGCTTGAATCTACCCACCTTGGGGTAGTACTGTTAGATGTTTGTGTTAAGTTGAACATAGTATCAATGTTAAGGCATGTTACTGTGAAAGTTTGGCCCCTGCGTGAGCTAGTTCTGTTTTGAATGAAATGAAAACTCAATAAAAAAAGATTTTTCAAAAAAAGTGTCACACTCGTGTAATGTCCACGTACAAGTGGTACCCCTTTCTGAATAAGGGTGACACCAAGTCCCACACAATCTTGCCAGCACTTCCTATGTGGTCAGGGCAGTTTGTCGGCTCTACGTGACTATCTCTTCCCTCGTAAACCATAAAACTACATGTATAGTCTGTGGCCCTGTCACAGAGCTTATACATCTTGACCCCGTATCTTGCACGCTTGCTGGGAAGGTACTGTTTGAATGACAAGTGGCCAGAAAACTTAATCAGGGACTCATCAACTCAGACAACTTGATGGGGAGTAAACAAGTCTGCAAAACGTTGGTTGAAGTGGTTTACGAGGGGCCAAATTTTGTAGAGCCGATCGTATCCAGGGTCTCCACTGGGACGACAGTTCATTGTTGTTGAAGTGCATGAACCGCAAAATCTGCTCGTATCTATCGTGCCCTGGCCATGGAAGCAGAGAACACGGGCATATGGTGAATTTGGTCAGTGGACCAATATGACCACAACTCACTCTTTTTGGTTATGCCCATGAGGAGGGATAGGCCCAGAAAGATCTTAAATTCGGAAACCATAATTGGTTTCCAGTCTCTGGCAAGGGAGGACTGGGGAATAGTGGCGATGTGTTGACCAGCGTACAAATTGCTTTGGTCCATAATAGATCTATAGAGATCTTCGGTGAAAAACAGCAAATAAAAATCTAGTGACATAAAATCAACTGTTTCCACCTGAATGCCAGGTTGGCTAGTGAATGGGGGAAGTACGGGTGCTGCACTTATGAGACTTGCAACGTCACCAAGTGTTACTGCAGTGCTGGATGTACGACCAGAGTGTACTAGGCCGCTGTTGCTTGCCAGTTCACCAGAAGGAATAGCGGCTCTAGTACTTCTCTGCTCCATACGAGAGCCCTGCGGTTCTTGCACCTCAACAGCAGAAGAAGATTGGGGTCTGGTACGCCTGGCCTTGGCAGGGACCACAACTCCGTCGTCAGAGCTATCTGTCATGGAGCTGCTGCTGTCTACAGGTTCGTATTCTGAGCCTAAATGTGACAGATGAGTGACTTCCTCTTCACTCTCTGTCATGCTTAGAAACGTGTAGGCCTCTTCACTACTGTACCTTCGATTTGCCATATTGGGCTCCAAATTTAGTGGTACAGTAGTGAGACTGGATGGAAATCAAATATTCCGCGCTTAGGATCAGTAAAAACAAAGAACTGCAGCCCCCCAAACAAAATGGAAACACCGAAGTGAAATCCACATAACCAAAATATTCTAAAAATGTCTGACAGAGAGGCGGTGCGCTGGAACGTAACTTTTGGAACACAAACAGTTATGCCGAGTGGATAGTGTATGCTGAAGAACAACGCGGATCCAGGAGGAAGGGGCTCGCTGAACCTGAGAGGGGGATTTCGGGTCTCCAGGATTCCGGCCACAGGATCCATTCATGCCCTTCACCCCTGCAGGGGTTGGGCTTTCTGGTGAGTGGGGGCACAAGAGGGGGCCTGCCAGTCACGGACACACCAAACATTGAAATTCGTTGGGGATTACACACCTGTCAGACATACCTCCATTGGACAATTTATATTGGACGATTTTGATTGCATCACATATGCTAATTTATTTATATCCTATTTAATACTCTCTTTTTGATTTTTTTCACTTTTAAAACACATTTTGATTCACTTTTTTACTATTCACATCAGGAAGGACATAGAAGTTCATTTGGCCCATTTATATGTATTTTTTATGTATTGTTTATGATATTGGGCACTTGAGTGGGTTTTTTAAACATCGATATTACTTTTTATGTCACTTTTATTTACCTTGCACTATGTATGATTTTGTAATTTTTCAGTTATGGTTGTGATTTGCACATTTACACCCTATGCCATATACGTATTGGATTAATTTATAGGATTTTAATTAGATTCTCTCACACATGTTGCTGTGACTTTGGTGCACTCTGCACATTTATTGTATATATTTTCTATATATATATATATATATATATATATATATATATATATACTTTTTTTTCACTTCTTCTCTTTCCCATTACAAAAATTTTTTTTGGTGGGTTGTGTATTACGTTTTTTGATTTTTTATTATCTGTGAACAGCGCCAATCCCCTTTTTAGAATATTACAGTAGTGAGACTCACAGGTAAAAAAGCTCCTGACTCTTAGCGACTGTATCAAAACACTACTAAAAAACTGTTAGCGATTGCAAGGATCAGGCCTGACTCTGCGAAAGCTGCAGTTATGTGTTTAGTGTTTTGTAAGTGACAGTGATCGATCGATACTGCAATTGGGTGGGCTGGGCGGAGGGGCAAAACGCAGGTGCCAGCAGGTATCTGGGCTGATCCTGCTAACACTGCGTTTTTGGGAACCCTAAACTGCTGGGGACGCTAGTATAGATCTGATCGGATCAGATATTGATCCGTTCGGATACTATACCACTAAGGGAGGTGTATGCTGCGTGCGTGGGTGTTAGCGGTGCTGGCACTAACCTGACGCAGACCCTATCTGATCCTAAAACCTAACTTATATCACCCGCTGGGCGATTAGGGGGTTAAACCTTTATTGGGTAGTAAACGGCGGGTGCCCTGACACTATAAAAAACGAACTAACTAACCAGCGTCACCCGTAACAGTTATACGGTGATCACTAGTGAAAAGGTTAACTAGGGGGCAATCAGGGGGTTAAAACCTTTACTAGATAGTATATGGGGATACCTGACACTATAAACACCTGACGGCGAACCTAAATACTTACCTGCCTAATTAGCGTCACCTATGACACTAATACAGCGATCAGATAAACGATCGCTTAGTGACACTGGCGACGGGGGGAGATCAAGGGGTTAAAACTTTGTTAGGGGGGTACCCAAGACCTAAAAGGGCCTACCACTTATGACGGTCACAAATGACACCAACGCAATAATCAGTAAAAAAAAAAAAAAAAAAACCCTGCTATTGGTGTCACTGTGACAGGGGGTGCAGGGGGGGGTGAAAAGTGTGCCTAGAGTTTTCTACTGTTCGTGTAATGTTTGGTGCACTTACTTGATGTCTTCTCTCCTCGGAAGCCGGAACGAAAAGGCCTCACGAGGAGCGATGACATCACTTCCTCTGCCGCTGTTTACATTACAGCAGCAGAGGAAGATTGTCATTCGCCAGGAGCGATCGTGAGGGGGTGGCCATAAATCAGTGGCCCCCCCCTCAGCTCGGATCGCTCCTGACGCCAATCTGACCGCCGCGGGCACCGGTGGACCCCCCCGCCCGCGGGCAGGCAGGGAAGTGCAGGTAAGCCCTTATGCCTGCCCATGCCGTCGGCAACTGGTTAAAGTGTTACTAAACCCACAACAGTAAAATTAATCGGTATATGCAGTAAAGCATGCTTTTTATACTCCCTGTGGAACCTAAGGGTTTAATCCTCTGCATTGTGTAAAAAGGCTGTTTCATCCTGTCTTCTCTGATCCTCCCCTTCTTCCACTGTCACCAGTCCATATCATGATCACACAGCCTTTAGAGGCACTCTGCACATGCTCTGTTTGATGTGTATTGCTAGAGAGGTTTTTTTTTTCTTGGGAGGGTGAATGTGATCAGCACAGGGCCAATCAGCACTGTCTAGACAGAGGGTCAGGGGTCCTGCAGGACAGTCAGAGTAGAATAGAAACTCCTACAAGCTTTAACCAGACACTGACAGACGTCACAAGACTGCTATATACTGCTGATGAGAAAAAGTATTTAGCAGTTATTATTTACTAAAATAATTTCGTTTCCATGTTCTGTGTACTGTGGGAGACCAGATATAGTGAATGCAGGGTCCTGGGTTTAGTAACATTTTAGGTTGCATATAGTAGTTGTGCAATGGTATTACCTTATTGGTTTCCTTTTTGAATACATGTTTGCAGTGAATCTGTCACTTACCTGGAATGTTGGATCAAAGCTAAACTCCAAGAATTTAGCCACTGTCCAAATACATTGGATTATTATGTGTTAAGTCCAATGAAATACATGGCACCTAGTTTGACTTATGCCGCGTACACATGAGCGGACTTTTCAGCATCAAAGGTCTGACGGTCTTTCCGATGGACTTTCGACGGAGTTACTACGGACTTTCGAACGACCGGACTTGCCCACACACGAACGGACTAAAGTCTGTTCGAAAGTCCGTTGGTTTGAACGTGATGACGTACGAAGGGACTAGATTAAGGAAGTTCACAGCCAGTAGCCAATAGCTGCCCTTGCGTCGTTTTTTGTCCGTCGGACTAGTATACAGACGAACGGATTTTTCAACCGGACTCGAGTCCGTCGGAAAGATTTGAATTATGTTCTAAATCTAAAGTCTGTCTGATTTTTCAACAGCAAAGGTCCGATGAAGCCCACACATAGTTGAGTTGTCTGGCGGATTCGTTCCGTCGGACCTTTGCTGTCAAAAAGTGCTTTGAACAAGTTTTCATACCCCTTGACGTTTTCCACATTTTGTCATGTTACAACCAAAAACGTAAATGTATTTTATTGGGATTTTATGTGATATAGACCAACACAAAGTGGCACATTGTTGTGAAGTGGAAAGAAAATTATAAATGCTTTTCAACATTTTTTATAAATAAATATGTGAAAAGTGTGGCGTGTATTTGTATTCAGCCCCCCTGAGTCAATACTTTGTAGAACCACCTTTCACTGCAATTACAGCTGCCTCTACCTGGGGATGTCTCTACCAGCTTTGCACATCTAGAGAGTGACATTTTTGCCCATTCTTCTTTGCAAAATAGCTCAAGCTCTGTCAGATTGGATGGAGAGCGTCTGAATAGCAATGTGGAAAATTTCAAGGGGTATGAATACTTTTTCAAGGCACTGTAAGCAGCCTATGTAGATGTACTGTATGAACATAGCAAGGAATTTAACAAACTTGTTGCAGTTTGGAAAGTTACATCATCTGTTGTTTTTTCTCAGCATGACAATATTAAATGATGGTGACCAAATGTCTTTGAATTGGGGCATTATGAATGTTTGTGTTGACAAATGCACCCTTCGAATTAGGACAGTGGATCGTCTCATGGATGTGCAATGATATAGAACCTGAAGTCTATCAGACACTGTTACTTAACTCAGTGATGTCTGTCTACATAACTCAGATCAAAAAAACTAAATGCGAAAATGGTGAACTGTGCACCACTTGTTTCAGAATGACAACATATACAGTATGTCTGCTTTATTACATGGCAAAGATTATGTCTTAACAGTGTTTGGATAACCACTCCGTTTCAATGGATCAGTCAACAGCCTTCACAAGCAGTATGTCTGTATATTTTGCTCTATTAGTTCTCATACAAAATATAAATAGCCATCATAGTGTAGTATGTCTCTACTCTTTATTAAAAGTTTAAAAACGACCGTTAGACTCGCATTTCAATGTGCCCCTAAGCCGGCACCAAGCTAATCCAGCCGTGTGTTTGGGGTGAATAGTGACAGCGTGTCTGCCCTTGTGTTTTCCTCTGTCGTCGTGCACTCCAATCCTCACTCTCGTTAGACCGGAAGTGACGTCAGTTTCCTCCCAGCACCCTCTACGCGTTTCGCAACAATGTTTGCGTAATCAGGAAGCGGGAGCTTTGTTGGTTTAAATCATCGTTATAATTTGTCGTTTACTAGCACTGCATATTTGACTCATATGTCCATTGAATTACTCGTTTTTTATATATATATATATATATATATATATATATATATATATATATATATATATATATATATATATATATACATACACACACACACATTTATTTATTCACATATCTTTTCATAGGAGCATGGTTTTTAAACATTGAAGTGTTAATTTTGGGCACATGCATAAATTGATTAAATAAATCACCTAAATTGGGAGGGGTACCTGTAAGGATCCCCCATAGCAATAGAAAACAGACACACATGTTCCATGGTAAAACAGAAGTGGTATGATTTAAATTTATCCAGGAGTTAGCGCAATCCAACATAGTTCAATATTTTAACATCCCACTCTAGGGCAGTATGTATCTTTGATTGCAGCAAACTAGACTATTGAAAAATATATAAAATATTTGTTTATTTGCGCCGGTAGCACACATTCTTTACACAATACTACCAACTTACCCTGTGCACTCCTTTTATACACATGCTGCCAACTTGCAGCAGGTGCATGCACGACCATGTACCTAATGGATCCCATCATACCTTGCACACTCCTCTTATGTTCATACTGGCTGCCAGCATACACGGCACATGCCTCTCATACACATACTGTACAGTCGACTTACCCTGGGCACTTCTCTTATGCCTCTATCATACCAGGTGCATACCTTTCCTCTCTCCCACACATGGATGGTGTCAAGCCCTGCACAGACCTGTCCTGCACATACTTTGTGGGTGTGGCGTGGCCAACTCGCCCTGCACGTGGGGGTACCTTTCACGGGTAGCACATTCACCAGTGCCTGTAACAAGGCAAGGATTACAGTCACGTGAAAAGTTTAACATTAAGGCAGTTTCCCGACTTAGAGATGAGCCATCACTGTGTGCAGTAATAAAAGTGCAGAGTTCCTCTGAAAAGTGCTGTCTTGTGCCACTACACACCTTCCCTTGATGTATATTTGCATTAGGAGGGATGCCGCTGAGCCCATGCCCTCTCCACCAGTCCAGCATACTTCTGTTACTTCACACCCAGTAAAAGAATGGGGTCCTGCCGTGCACCTAGCGCGGACCTAATGCATGCACTTGTGAACTCCTTCACTCTCGTACATGGTGACCAGGTCTTGGATCTCCCTAATGCAGGTTTGGTTCCGTTTTGCTGCTGGAAAGCGACCGTTGGGGAGGGAGCCAAAAGAGAGAGACAAATGTACATTTGAGGGAGACAAATGTATGAAACTAGATAGAGGAAGCTGGATGGGTAGTATGACACTACATAGGTGGTATAGATTTGCGGGTGGATTCTCTTTCGCTGTAGGGGTTATCTTTCCACATCACAGCACTCTCAGCACCGTAGGAATGGTGTATACATATAGGGTCATCTGTTTGTTGTTGGTGGTCTTGGAATCCTGGTGGTTGGTTCCGGTATTGCAGCCATGGATCTACAAGTGGATATCCACGTCGTTGCTGGGCTATGCCAAGTGATTCACCTGCGCTGTCCCTGAAGAGTGTCTCCTACTAAGCTACAGCCGTATTGTGCTTCTGGATGCTTGGTAGAGTTGAGGTGAGCAGCTGCGCAATGCAGCCCTGTGACCCTAATATAGGAAGTACTCATTCTCTGCAGATTGAATGATAAATATTCCCCTATGTATACATAACATTGTATGGGCACTTAAGGACACATGTTGCATTCATTCTGCTGACACATAAGGCCAGCCATACATACTGCAAATTTCTTTCTTACAACCACAGTGTTGATGCGTGAATCCCTCCTGTTGGCCCATTGTCTTCTCTTGGTGGGCAGGGAAAGCCATCCCCACTGGAAGAAGACAATAAATATCGCTGGCGCTAGTGATAATCTCAAGAGAATTGAGGAGGCTAGTTGTACCCAAGTTGATCGATCGTCACCAAATAATTCAATTTAGTCTAATCTGAGCATAACACCTCTTTCCATGTGGCCTTAGAATTTTCAAGGAGCATTTAATGCAGTCAGATGAGACTAAAATTTAATTATTTGACCTCAACACCAAACAATATGTCTGGTGGAAATCCAATACAGCTCGCCATCCAAATAACACCATTCCCACAGTAAAACATGGAAGTGGATAGAAGAAAAATAGATGGGGCAAAATACCGTCAAATTCTTGAGGAAAATTTGCTGCCCTCTGCCAGAAAATTGTCAATGGGAAGGTGGTTTACCTTCCAACATGACAATGACCCAAAGCACACAGCAAAAATGACCACACAGTGGTTGAAGGAGAAAAAGGTGAATGTCATTGCATGGCCTAGTCTGAGTCCAGACTAAGCCCAGGTTCACACTGACAGTGGGATTGAAATTGTGTTAGTTTGGCTGAACTCGCACGATCTCATACCCGAATGTCAGTCCCGACTTCGGGGGCGATTTCAGCTCAGATGTCTATACAAATCGCACCCCAAAGTCACCAAAAGTAGTACAGAAACTACTTTTAGGAACTGGTGCGGTGCCGCAAAGTCGGCGTTGCACCGATTCAGATGGTGCCATTGCCGGCAATAACCTCCGATTTGTCATGCGATTTGACATGTCAATTTGCATACCAAATCGTTGCAATGTGAAACCCCATTGGAAATCTGTGAAATGACTTGAAGACTGCAGTCCACAAACGGTCACCATCAAATTTCACTGAACTTAGGCAGTTCTGCAAAGAAGAGTGGGCAAATATTGCAAAGTTTAGATGTGCAAAGTTAATAGAGACATATCCCAACAGACTAAAGGCTGTAATTAAAGCAAAGGTGGTCCAACAAAATACTGACATAGGGGGTGTGGTTGTTTTTTTGAATTTTTGTTTTATTTTTTTCCTGATATGTTAGTGTTATATCTTTCACTTGGATGTTAAAAATTGCCCTAGTAAACACAGCTGGATGAAACAAAAACTGTGTCTGTCTTCAATTCAGGCTGCAAAGCAACAACATGTGATTATTTTAAAAGGGGGTGTGATTCTTTTCTATACCCACTGTATGTGACATAAAAGATTTGAATTGGTCAGATCTGGGCACAGGGGGGTACTCTTACAAGAGAGCTGGAACTGTTAACTTTGACTAAGAAAGAGAATTATTCTTTAATCTTGCACATGGAATGGACAGACAAACAAGTTGGGATTCATTGTTGCTATTGTTTTGGATAGAGCAGGGTAGGCAACCCCCTGCACTGGTGCCACAAGCAGCACTCAGTTTCTTTTGCCTCACCTTCCTCCCTAATAAGCAGAGCAGCACAGGGAATTGTCAGTGAGACACTAATGCATTCCAACCTCAGAGTTCACCACACCTGCACTGAGGGGGAGGCACTGTGCCCCCACACATTGTAAAAGATGAGAAACATTGTTTGGTTCTATAACTTTGCTGTAGCTACAATCGTCAGCTTTTGTGATGGGGAAGAGATTGGGTGCAGTTCTGCTGGGGGGCGGTCCCTGTTTCCAGGAGGAGCACTGTCATTGGCCACTACTAAAGCCAATCACAGTCCTGCTAGCCCCGTCCTCCATCTGGAGGAAGATGACTCGCTTGGTTGCCACTACCAATCTCAGAAAGAAGAGATTTCACTGTGATTGAGAAAACCACAATCAGGTGACAGTTTGTGGAATTACTGTGGAGCTTCTGGGAACTTTGTTGAAATTATTCCTTAACCTTTGCATCACTTACTATTGAACCCCTGTACTCTGTGTCCCTTTAAGCCACAGCCAGTATTCAACACAATAAAAAACACACCCAACTTCTTCCCAGCTGCGGGGGCCCACTTATGATCCTGCACACAGGCCCACTGCTTTCAGAAAATACCCCTGACCTGAGCTCATCATTGCGCATCCATTCCAGATGCTTGCATGTGACATCACATACAAGCACGTGGGCTGGATGCGAGAGGTGGATCAGCAGGATGAGTGTGCCAGGACAGGTAGATGTGTCTCATCTCTGCTTCCTTTCACCACTCTGCATATCATGCATATCATAGATGAGAAGAGGGTACAGTGGTGGAGCAGATGAGCAGCAGGGGTTCAGAGGTAAAACAGAAGAGCAGGAGGTACAGTAGTGGGGCAGATGTGCAGGGAGGTACAGTGGTGGAAGAGATGAGAAGGGGCTTCAGCAGTGGGACAGTGGAGCAGGGGGGTACAGTGATGGGGCAGATGAGCAGGGGTTTTCAGTGTTGGGCCAAATGAGAAGGGGGTTACAGTGGTGGGACAGATGAGCAGAGGGGTTCAGTGTTGGAGCAGATGAGAAGGGGGTTCAGTGGTGGGACAGAAAAGCCGGGGGGTAGAGCAGTGGAGCCGATGTGAAAGGAGGTATATTGGTGGGACAGATGAGCAGGGGGAACAGAGGTGGAGCAGAAGAGCGATATGTACAGAGGTGAGACAGATGTGCAGGAGGTACATTGGTGGAGCAGATGAGAAAGCGGGTTACAGTGGTGGGGCAGATGAGCAGATGGGTTCAGTGTTAGGACAGATGAGAAGGTGATTCAGTAGTGAGACAGAACAGCATGGGGATATGTCGATGGAGCAGATGTGCAGGGAGGTACAGTGGTGGGGCAGATAAGAAAAGGGGTACATTGATGGGGCAGATGAGCAGCAGGGTTACAGTGGTGGGGCAGATGAGCAGCAGGGTTACAGTGGTGGGACAGAAGAACAAGGGGGTACAGTGGTGGGGCAAATGTGCAGGAGGTACAGTAGTGGGAGGGATCAGAAAAAGGTTCAGTGGTGGGACAGAAAAGCAGGGGGGTACAGTGATGGGGCAGATGAGCAGGGGGGTACAGTGATGGGGCAGATGAGTAGGGGGTTACAGTGGTGGGACAGATGAGCGGGGGGGTTCAGTGTTGGGGCAGATGAGAAGGGGGGGTACAGCGGTGGGGCAGATGAGTGGGGGGGATTCAGTGTTGGGGCAGATGAGAAGGGGGTACAGCGGTGGGGCAGATGTGAAAGGAGGTGCATTGGTGGGACAGATGAGCAGGGGGTTAGAATGGTTGGGCAGAAGAGCAGGGGGTACAGAGGTGGGGCAGACGTACAGGGGGGTACAGCGGCGGGGCAGAGGAGAAAGGGGGTACATTGGTGGGACAGATGAGCAGACGGAACAGAGGTGGGACAGATGTGCAGGAGGTACAGTGGTGTGGGAGATATGCAGCAGGTACATTGATTGGGCAGATGAGAAAGGGGTTTACAGTGGTGGGGCAGATGAGAAGATGGTTCAGTGGTGAGACAGAAGAGAATAAGGGCACGGCGGTGGAGCAGATGTGCAGGGAGTTACAATGGTGGGGCAGATGAGTAAGGGGGAACATTGGTGGTGCAGTTGAGCAGGGGATTACAGTAGTGGGACAGAAGAGCAGGGTGGTACAGTGGTGGGGCAGATGAGCAGGGGGTTAGAGTGGTGGGACAGAAGAGCAGGGGGTTACAGTGGTGGGACAGATGTGCTAGGTGGTACAGTGGTGGGGCAGATGTGCAGGGGGTTACAGTGGTGGGGCAGATGTGCATAGGGTTACAGTGGTGGGGCAGATGTGCATGGTGTTACAGTGGTGGGGCAGATGTGCAGGGGGTTACAGTGGTTAAACAGATTTGCAGGGGGGACAGTGATCTGAGGTGTGAAGGTGCAGGTATTGGGGCTGATCTGAAGTGTGGAGTTGCAGGAATTGGGGCTGATTTGAGGCGTGAGAGTGCAGGATGTTAATTTCTCACTACTACTCAAGTAGTTTACAGTATTTACTTTACTTTATAAAAAATAATTTTTGTGATTTAGAGTGTGAAGTTGACATTTTTTTGTTATAAAATCGTTACTCTCAATTTATTTGAAAATATTTTTCAAACACTGTGCTCAAAAGGTTGCCTACCCCTGGGATAGAGCAAGCCATAATTATTTGAAAGGATAAGTGCACTTTTGAGTGCACTTATCATTCTTGTACCTCCTGCTTTTCCACAGCATGTTCAGTATAGATCAGGTTTACCTACAGTCCTAAAAAAAAATCTATAAGGGCGGCGCTTAAAATTGATGATGTTAAAATAGTGAGTCCGAGGTAAAGGGAGGAAGGTTATAGCTATCACAACAGGTTGTATGAGCCGCGGGAACATACAGCTGGGACAGAGGTCAGCGTCTTACTGGATCTCAATGGCTCTCTCTTCCATGACTTCCAGGCTAAATCCCTAGGGCACCCCGTACCACGGTCAGACCAAAGTTGGGAGACCAACTGCTAGGGCTCTTTCACACGGGGCGGATCAGTGATGATCCGCCCCGTGAACACCCGCTTGCTCAGCAGGGATCGCTCTGCCGATCCCCGCTGAGCAGGAAGATGACAGGTCCATCGCTGCACACTGTGTAGCGACGGACCTGTCAGAGCGCCGCTCTCCCCTATGGGGGATCGGATGATGACGGACCGTAGAGTCTGTCGTCACTCGATCCGATCCGAAAACGGATGGAAAAGTAGGGTTTTCCTCCGTTAAATTTTCGGATCGGAGAGGGTCGGATGTCAGCGGACATGTCACTGCTGTCACTGACATCCGACGCTCCATAGGGATACATGTATGTCCGTTTTTCATCCGAAAACGGAAGGATGAAAAAGGGACATACGGACTCCCCGTGTGAAAGAGCCCCTAGAGAAAGAATCCAGCATACTGATCCCTTTACTACAAGGGACCTCCATCAAGTCACTCTGTGCTTCTGAGAATACTCTGACACAGAGTTCAACACAGATGATGGTGATTCCAGATTCCCTGAGCAGACACCCCCATGAGTCTACATGCCACATTTGATTCCTATATAAAGCTCCTGAAGCCCTGAAAGCACAGCATGGCTGATCGGTTCACTGAGAGCCTGTACTATTGATATGAATCCCTGGAGAAGTTATATCAGGTGTGAATGTTATCTGGATATTGCTGTTCCAATCCTAGAGGTTGTATTGTGGAGGCCGACATACTGGATGAGCCGTGGATTAAATTACACGCCTAGCTTGTTTTGCTTTCTGGTAAGCAGATTACTTTACCACGTGTTGTTGTGTGCTTCCACATCCATGCACTTCTACCGGTGACTAGAACCTTCCTCCCTTTACCTCGGACTCACTATTTTATCATCATCGATTTTTAGTGCCGCCCTTATAGATTTTTTTGGACTTTATGTTTGGTGAGCAACAAACTTTGCTGGCTGCTTTTTTATTGAATAGCGCAGATATTTACATTTTACCTACAGTCCTGCACAGTCCGCTTGGCACCACACAGCCTCTACGGAATTCTTTAAACCAGTGACTTTGTTGTCAGGCTGCAGATGTGCTCTCAAATGAAGCAAATAGAAGCTGTGAAGTTCATTTAGGGAGTACCACAATCAGCCTCCCTCTTCTGCCTCCACAGTTATCCTCCCTTTTCCCTGTTTATGCTCACTTTCCACTCTATTCTACTGGTGGTCTATTATCAGCTTCTGTATACATTGTCAGCAATCACAACCTTCCCTTCGTATCCTCCTGGTCTTTGATCGGTCATACTCTGCCTCCTCTCTCTTACCTTCCAGGGCCCAAAATCAGTTTCTATTCTGCCTCCACTGCTGATGTTCAGTTTCCACTCCTCTCCACCATCTGCAATGATCATCTAAGGCCGGTCATAGATGGTTCAAATCTCGGCCTGTTCAGCAGGAAAGAAATTTGCTCCGTGTATGGCCTGCCTTACGCTTGAATGCAAGGCGAGAGCCACTACAGATGGGCACAGCTCTGGATTGAGTGACAAGATTGGAGTTTTGTTGGAATAGCGATGGAGGAATACAAGGGAAAGATGTATGGACCGCACTAACAGAGATATTATCAGAAACTACAACACCCGATTTACAACCCCTTAATGCCTTTTTACCACAGCTTGAAGGTGAGAGTTTTGTGAGACCACACATAGAAGACACCACCAGGAGGGCCACTAGGTCACTACACCTTATTGAACATCAGCCAGTGATTGATCAGAAGATCAGAGGGTCCTTATCTGCCATATTCCTTCCTTATTTAAGAGACTCTCCTATTTATTTATATATTCTTTTGTCACATTTTTTAGTGGTCTTTATCACATTGAAATCATTTATTGTTTTTTAACACAAGTGTACAATATCCATTATAGTTCATTTTTTTCATCACATTGTGGGTTTGTCACATTATCCTTTTCACTGCACTATTTGCACACATTGTAGCAATTTATAGGTGCTAGTGGCCGCAGCAATAACTGTAGTTTAGAGACTATTGGTCCTTACAGTAAACGCAGTATGCCACTATAATTAAGAGCAATTGGTATCATTAATAACTATGAATATTATTTAACATTCTTTCATACTGTCTGTTATTTGTAGATTTGTATGGTAGCCACGTTGATGCACTTTATTATTCTTTCATTATTCACCAAAATATTACGCAAAATTTTTTACATTATCTGCTTTACGCTTTGCCTCTTTTATGCCCCCCTAGTTCACAATCAGTTCCTATTCTGCGCACTCTACCACCTTCCATTTAGTCCATAATCGTCTGCCATTCTGCCTCCTCTTCTTCCAATGGTCCATGATAAACCCCTCCCCTACAATTCACTTTCTCTAGTCATCTTCCAGGACGGCACACCTGAGAGATGAGAGGCTCCTCCCTACAGGAAACACAATCAATCGACAGCTGTTTTAAGTCCCCACCCTTCCCCTTGATCCTCAGTTTTTGATTGTGTTTCTCCCTACACAGCGAAACCGTTTGTTTTTTTCAAATGACCCGAAGCCTGGCGCTGGTGGTCCCCCCCTGGGAGCCGGACCAAATGCCTGGGGAAGGCCTACGGCCACATCACCCTGAAAGTGAAAGAGGGCGCCGCCTGCCCGATCTCGTAGGATCTCGGAGGCAAAGCAGGGTCGGGCCTGGTTAGTACCTGATGGGCCTCTGGGTCTGGCCGGATATATTTATCCTTCCTGGGGGGTTCCCCTATCCTTTCCTCAGGGGGGGCAGCAGAAACTGGAAGAGCCCCCCTGAGAGCTGAAGGCCCCTGGGTACAGTGGTGTCCCCAGAACTTCAGGGGCCTTTTTCCTGTCTCCCCCCCTTACCTGTCCGGGCGTCCGTTCAGACAGGGGTGCTGGCTGTCAGTTCTTTCCAGGGCCCCCGACTCCTGGGCCCCTGGTAGCCCGCGTGGGCTGCTGGGGAGGGCGCCGCTTGAACGACCCGCGTTCTTACCCAGGAGGGAAGGCTGAGAGTCAGCAGGAGCAGGCGCCCACATCCTCCTTTCGAGGAGGCACCAGTTCACTACGGTGGATGTCTGCCTAAACCACCTCCAGAATGGAATGAGGAACGTACGGCATTGCCCCCCCCCCCCCCCCCAGGTGTATATACTGACTGGCAGGACACAGCCTAACCTTGCAGCTCCCTATGGGGACAGTAGTTGGGGGGGGCACTTTGGCGGCTATCCTCCTTGCGTGTGGACCATAAGGATGGAAAAGCAAGCCCGGTGGCTGTGGAAAAAGGGGAAGACTACAACGGTGAGTACTTTCCTTTACCTTGGGAATTTAGCTGCAAAATCCCCAATCCCAGCCTGATGGTTTCTGGGCATTTGAGATAATCTCCCCTGGGGTCTAGATTCAAATAGCCCAGAAGCTTCTGCTAAAAACACCAGCTACAGCTCCCTCTTACATCAGAGATGCTGTATGGTGGACAAGTGGTGCAGAGGAGCGAGTGTGCCTAAACCACCTCAGATGGGAAAGAGGTAGGTAAGGCATTTCTTCCCCTTCCCCCTGTATTTACTAAGTGGTGCAGTGCAGGACCTGGGGTCTGCATAACAAAATAGCCCAGAAGCTACTGCTAATACCACCAGCCACAGCTCCCTCTTACAGCAGAGACACTGTGGTTATCACAACAGTAGGTTTCCAACACTCTCCCTACATGTCCGGTTGTGGGACATTAGTAGGGATGAATAGAGCGAAGGGGGGGGGGAGGACCTGGTAGATACAAAGAGTTCCTTACAGGCCAGGTATACCACTGAACAATTTATGGATTGTGCAATGGTTGAAGGATTCAGGAGTAAGTTCTCCTGGTCAGCAGGTGCACTAGGTTATATGGCCCTATTAGCCCAGCTGCTAGGAATCTGAAGTCATAAGCCCCAACCTCTTACTCCACCTTTACATTGTGGTTATATTGAAGTGCAGGAGGTAAGAAAAACCTTTTTGTTGGTTTGGGCTGCAGTCAACTCAGTGACAGATCTAAAGGCGATTTACCATAAATCGCTTCCTATATCCTTTAATTAAGGATTTTCTGTGCAAACATATGCAAGAGCTAGATAGATACATGATTGCTTGTTTAAGGCCTGCAGGTGGCTATTTTCCTCCAGGCTAAATTGGTGATCACCTTTTCTAGAGGCTGTCCTAAATTGGTCTCTAGGGCGGGGCTCATTGAGACTTTAGTTTCTGATCAGCCCCACCTGTGTGTGAGCTGACCAGCATTTGCTCAGTCTACGGAGGTAAGGTAGGACAACAGCTACTATGGTAAGGTGTCTAACCATTTTTAGAATTTGTTCCTTCACTGGGGGGTGAAGTGTTAGTATCTACAGCCCAGGCTATGCCTAGGGATCAAATTGCTCTGTTTGGTTATTGCATAAAGGGATTCACCAGTAGACCTCAGTAGTGAAGGTTTGTCCTTGCTGGGATATTTTGTGGCACAGCAGAAATACACATTGAGATTTGTGACATCTCTGCTCATAAGGGGTATAGTGCTGTACATCAGAAATGCACTGCACTGAAGCTTTGTTGTTGTCTGTTATATCCTAAAGGTACTGCCTTATTTGGCTACAGATCAGAAAAATACAACAGGGAAGGTGGTCTGTACTTTCTGGTCTTGTGACGCATGGCGGAAATGCACATCATTGAGTTTTATGACATCTCTGCTCATATTTGTTATATTGCTGCACATCAGACATACTCAAAATTGAGTTCTGTCTGGGGTTTTTTGTGTCCTGTATTACTGCCTTATTGGTTGCTTATTAGAAAGGCAGTAGTGAAGATTGATGGTCCTGAATTGTGGGGAAATACAAATTGAACCTGTGCCAGGGGTAGTACTGGTACTGCCTTTTGGTAATAGGTGCAGCCCCGCAAAGTGGCGTCAGGCTGACAGTGCTATTAACGGCAAAGGTTGCCGATTTTAGGCATGCGATTTTACATGTTGAGTTGCATGCCAAATCCCTTCAATATGGATGTGCTATCTCTATCAAGATTGAAGGTTGTCTGTCCCTTTATGTCTTACATTTACTGCCTTATTGGCTGCATATCAGAGGGGACACAGCAGTGGGGTTGCTTGTCCTTTTCTGATTTGTTTTTACTGCCTCAGCAGGGAGACACATTGAGGATGGTGGCGTATCTGCTCAGTATTGGTATATTACTACACATCAGACATACACAAAGATTGAAGATTGTTTGTGTCCTGTATGTTCTATATTTACTGCCTTATCGGCTGCATATCAGAAAGGCACAGCAGTGAGGGGTGTCTTTTCTGTTTCTCATTGTTCTACCTTGCTGCTTCTTAAGGATACACAGCAGGGGGTTGTTGGCTGCACGCCTCCAGGGAGATACAGCATTGGGGACCCCTCGCTTGTTCAACCTGAAAATTGCAAGTTACCTGCGACCTGTGTAATCTTGAGGTCTGTGGATCCAGAAAGCAGGGTCTGCTTGGTGGCGCCGCGACCTGGAGTTGCACAGACACAATTGGTTCCCATTGGAAGCCATAGTGTATGACTTTTCTCTTGCGTTTTTGCGGTTGCAGGTTGGGTCGCACAGGTGTGGGAGCCCTAAGTTTCCCTTCTGGTTGAGGTTTTGCTACACACAAGAATAGACATCATGGAGTTTATTGCCTTACTTTGCAATACACCAGAAAGATCGCAGCTAGGAAGGCTGTCTGTTTTTATGTGGCTGCACAGCAGAAATACTCAACATTGAAGTTTGTTGGTGCTTTCTGTTTCAGATTCCCTTACCTTACTGCACTTCGGAAAAACACAATGCTGCAGGTTGCTTGGGTTCTTTCCATGTTGGTTCTATGTGACTGCACTACAGAACTGCATAACAGAAAAGATATTGTCTTGTTATGTTGGTTTAGCTAGCCAGTACCATATTGATCTTATAACTGTATTTGGTGGTTCATCAGAAATACGCAACATAGAAGTTTGGGTCTTTCTGTCTTATATTTATTGCCCTGTTTTGCTGTACATCAGTAAAACTCCACCGTAAACAGGACTCCCGTCCTTTATGTGTATGTATGTATGTATGTATATATATATATATGTGTATATATATATATATATATATATATATATATATATATATATATCTCTATCAGTTATGACCTAGCTAGCTGCACTTCAGAAACACGCAGCATTTAGGGTCGGTTCACACTAAGGCAGCACGACTTACAGAGCGACTGCCTCAGGCGACCCAGGACATGACTCAGCGGCGACTTGCGAAACTACTTCTGTATGGAAGTCTATGCAAGTTGCCCCCAAAGTCGTACAGGAACCTTTTTTCTAAGCCGGAGCGACTTGCATCGCGCCGATTTAGAACGGCTCCATTGCACAGAACAGGACGCTACTTGTCAGGTGACTAGGTCGCCTGACAAGTCGTCCCAGTGTGAACCAAGACTGAGGGTTTGCGTGTGTCTTAATGTTTTTACAGATTGGCTGCACATCAGAAAACCAGACTGTGAGGACTGTTTGTCTACATTGGAGTTCAGATTTGGGTCTCTCCCATATTTGATATGTTGGTTTAGCTAGCCACACTCAGATACACATTATTGTCTATGCTTGTGTCCTTTTTGTCTAAATCTATTGTGCTGGGTCCACAATCTATGATCTTTTTTAATTTGTGATATTAATAATGCATGTATCACCTTTTGTATTTCAGCCCTCTTTTCCGTGGAGGGGCCTGGAGTTCTGGCGGCAGACGTCACATGTCAGAAAGCCTCAGCCCCATACATTCAGGAATGCTGGAACCATTTCCTAGGGTTGAAGCCCAGTAGGGTTATAGGACACTGGAGGAAGGCGATAAAGAATCACCCTGTTTAATAAGAACTTGGGAAGTTCTGTTCAGAGGAGTATTATGACCTGAAGATGAAGTATAAAGATGTCCACCCGACCGAATAGGTTACGGCTCGGTGCATGGCCTTCATCTCACCCTTCTAGCAGAACTAGATGTAGCAGTATAAGTGTTATACTCCTGCTATGAACTTTATTCTCCTGAAGTAGGCACTTTGGCGTAAGTAAAGCCACAGAGTGGGCATGCCTTAAACCCAGGGATCAAGCCTCGGTTAATCTATTACCCTTAAGTAGGCTTCCCTTTAGTCTTGGCTGATGTAAAGATAAAAATGAACAAAAAAGGTTGTCTGTTAGGGGCCCACCTTTTTTTGCAGTTTTAATTCCCTGAACAGGGTAGTGTTAGACAGGCCCTCTTAGTGATCAATTTAGTGTCCTTGTCTTACAACACAGGTCTCTGATTAACCTTTAAGGGTTCTAAGTAGCACCTACAGGCACAATAGGCCAGGGTTGTTAGATGTGTGAGACAGGCAACATTGATAACCTACAAGTTTAACATGTTTTCTGATTCCATCTTTAAGAGCCCACTCCACCTAGGTCCTGCATCCGAAGCAGAGAAGGCAGGGACATCGGTGGAGTAGACATGCAGACCAGCTGCATGATCCAGCTATAATACCTTCATCAAGCATATGGAGTGGAGGTAAAACTCACTGCAGAACCAAGGTTCGCCAAGAGGGTCTTGCAGTGGTCCCACCCTAAGGTAGGCCTGAGGTACTTGATTATCCTCTCAGGTGTGCCGTCCTGGAAGATGACTAGAGAAAATTGACAGTTACTTACCGATAACTGTTTTTCTAGGATATCTTCCAGGACGGCAGGCCTACTTCCCGCCCGTTGGAGGAGGGAAAATGGTAGAACACTAGAAGGTGAGTACCTATGAGGAATGATTTCCCTTGTGAACCAGGTTCAGGAGTTACTTCTCTACAAACTGAGGATCAAGGGGAAGGGTGGGGACTTAAAACAGCTGTCGATTGATTGTGTTTCCTGTAGGGAGGAGCCTCTCATCTCTCAGGTGTGCCGTCCTGGAAGATATCCTAGAAAAACAGTTATCGGTAAGTAACTGTCAATTTTTCCCAGTAAAAACATTATATCAGGCAATCTAAGACTGACACAGTTCAGGCACGATAAATTGGATGCTACTATCTTGACAGAGCAACCCCCTTTCCAATCTGCTGCTTGAACACCCCCACAAAATGTAATTAAATACTGACTTTCTGAAAGTCATTATTTACCTAGAACAGGAGACTCCAAACTTTCGAAACAAAGGGCCGGTTTACTGTCCTTCAAACTTCAGGGGGGCCAGACTGTGGTCAGTGGGAGTAAACAATGCCATAGGCTTGGGGGTCAGTGGAAGTAAAAAAATTACATCATTAGTGTCAGTGGGAGAATTAGTTCTCCATCTCTGGTGTCAATGGGAGGAATAGTGCTCCATTGAATCGAAGAAAAGGCTGCACTCTGTTAACACCTTTATTGAAGACGGTTTAAAAATTCTTCTGGTACAAAGACATCAGAGACACAGGATCAATGAAAAGCTGACATGTTTCACGTTTCACATGTTTTACATCACTATGGGGTGCTTAGTAATAGCTGTTGGAAGATGGAATGACCGTCCCTATATATGGGGATGAAGAAAAGGTTAATCAAACAGGAAATCTTTCTGATAGACCACCCACATGGATACGTCAGTCCAAATTCCTGGATACATACGAAACACCTGGAGTAATGCAGGTACATGGGATATCTTAACCACTTGACCACTGGGCGCTTAAACCCCCTTAATAACCAGACCAATTTTCAACTTTCGGTGCCCTCACATTTTGAATGACAATTACTCAGTCATGCAACACTGTACCTATATGAAATTTTTGTCCTTTTTTTCACACAAATAGAGCTTTCTTTTGGTGGTATTTAATCACCGCTGGGTTTTTTATTTTTTGCGCTATAAAAGAAAAGAGACTGATAATTCGGTAAAAAAATGAATTTTTCTTTGTTTCGGTTATAAAATTTAGCAAATTAGTAATTTTTCTTCACACATTTTATCCAAAATTTATACTGCTACATATCTTTGGTAAAAATAAGTACAAATTGGTGTATATTATTTGGTCTTTGTGAAAATGATAGAGTCCAAAAGCTATGGTGCCAATATCTGAAAATTGATCACACCTGAATTACCGATGGCCTATCTAATTTCTTGAGACCCTAACATGCCAGAAAAGTACAAATACCCCCCAAATGACCCCTTTTTGGAAAGAAGACATTCCAAGGTATTTAGAAAGATGCATGATGAGTTTTTTGAAGTTGTCATTTTTTCCCACAATTCTTTGCAAAATCAAGATTTTTTTTTTCTTTTTTTTTTCACAAAATTGTCATATTAGCAGGTTATTTCTCACACACCGCATATGCATACCACAAATTACACCCCAAAACACATTCTGCTATTACTCCCGAGTACGGCGATACCACATGTGTGAGACTTTTACACAGCGTGTCCACATACAGAGACCCAACATGCAGGGAGCACCTTCAGGCATTCTGGAGCACCCAGGCCAATTCTGACATTTCTCTCCTACATGTAAAAATCATCATTTATTAGCTAGAAAATTACATAGAACCCCAAAACATTATATATGTTTTTTTAGCAAAGACCCTAGAGAATACAATGGCGGTCATTGAAACTTTTTATCTTGCAGGGTATTTGCGCAGCAATTTTTCGAACGTGCTTTAAAAAAAAAAAAAAACAGTAAAGTTAGCCCAATGTTTTTGCATAATGTGAAAGATGAAGTTATGCTGACTAAATAGATACCTAACATGTCACCCTTCAAAATTGCACACGCTCGTGGAATGGTGCCAAACTTCACTACTTAAAAATTCCCATAGGCGACGCTTTAACATTTTTTACTGGTTACATATTATGAGTTACAGAGGAGGTCTAGGGCCACAATTATTGCGCTCGCTCTACCGATCGCAGCGATACTTCACATATGTGGTTTGAACACCGTTTTTATATGTGGGCCAGACTTACGTATGCGTTCGCTTCTGCATGCGAGCACACGGGGACAGGGGTGCTTTAAATTTTTTTTTTTTTTTTTTTTTTATTGTTCATTTTACTTTATTTATTTTGGTTTGACACTTTTTTCCAAAAAATATGGCATGACAGGTGCTCTTTACAGTGAGATATAGGGTCAATAAGACCCAACATCTCACCTCTAGGCTGGGAAGCCTGAAGTAATAAAAAAAAAAAAAAACACGATCCTGGCTTCGATCGTAGCGGTGAGTCGGTAGAAGCACCGGAGGGTAGCGGGAGGGGGATATGTCCCATCTCGCCTCCCGTAAGAACGATCAAACAGCAGAACAACTGCTATGATCATTCTTATGGTGTAGGGAATCGCCGGCTGAAAAAGCTGATATCTGAATGATGCCTGTAGCTGCAGGCATCATTCAGATATCCCCGCACAAAGTCAAGAACGTCGTATGATGGCGGGCGGGAAGTGGTTAAAATGCATTTTATTTTAACACAAAGTTATTTATATATACAATATTTCTAACACATAGCATGTACATACCAAAAATGACACCCCAAAATACATTCTCCTATTCCTCCTGAGTACGACCATACCACATGTGTGAGACTTCCACAGCCTGGCCACATACAGAGGCCGAGTACAGCCGAGTATGGCTGAGCATGGCAGAGTATGGCCGAGCATTGCTGGGTATGGCAGAGCATGGCTGGGTATGGCGGGGCATTGCAGGGTATTGCAGGATATTGCTGGGTATTGCAGAGTATTGCAAGGTATTGCTGGTTATTGCAGGGTATTGCGGGGTATTGCTGAGTATTGCAGGGTATTGCAGGGTATTGCAGGGTATTGCGGGGTATTGCTGAGTATTGCTGGGTATTGCAGAGTATTGCTGGGTATTTTGGGGTATTGCGGGGTATTGCAGAGTATTGCAAGGTATTGCGGGGTATTGCAGAGTATTGCTGGGTATTGCAGGGTATTGCAGAGTATTGCACAGAGTATTGCACAGAGTATTGCACAAAGTATTGCAGGCTATTGCAGAGTATTGCACAGGCTATTGCAGAGTATTGCAGGGTATTGCACAGGGAATTGCAGAGTATTGCACAGGGAATTGCAGAGTAGTGCAGGGTATTGCTGAGCATGGAGGGATGGCTGAGCATGGATGGATGGAGCAGCGCTGTGGCACTACACATCCAGCCCACAGCGCTGCTGCCATCCGATCCCTCCCCCTCTGTGTACCAACCGGTACACCGGAGGGGAGAGAGGAACCGGCGTCATGACATGACGCCGGTTTGTTTACATGTGATTGCTCCATCATTTGACGGGGCGATCACATGAAAAAAGGCCGCGATCAGCGGCCGTTTACCGTGATCTGTGATGCGCCGGGTCCTCTGTACCCGGCGGTCACAGATGTTCTCGGGTGCGCGCCCCAGGGGGTGCGCGAGAGCAGAATTCTGGGAGGATGTCACTGTACGCCCTCCCAGAGTTAAGAAACCGCCCTGTAGCCGTCATTTGGCTATGGGCCGGTTGTTAAGTGGTTAATCAATAAACTTAAGTACGACATTGTCCCTTATTTGTTTGCAGAATTCCTTGGTCTTCATGGCAGTGTTTGGTTAGTGATGCCTCTTGCTTAGGTGTTGCAGCCTCTGGGGCCTTTCAAAAAGGTGTGTATATGTAATGACAGATCATGTGACACTTGGATTGCACACAGGTGGACATCATTTCACTAATTATGTGACTTCTGAAGGTAATTGGTTGCACCAGAGCTTTTTATGGGAGAGGGGTGAATACTTTTGCAAGGCACTGTAGTAGACATATCAGATGCATGGTACAACACAAAAATGCACGATGAACAAACATAACGTAAATATTCATACTTAAAATTTAAAACAAAATAATCAATGAAAAAATGAAAAAGATGGACAAAAATTGATGAAATGATGAAAAAATGAATGAAAGAATGAAAAAGTGAAAAGCTGAAAAACCAAGTACCATTGTGCATATATATACAAATGCATTTTTATAAAAATGAATTTATGGAAATAAAATAAAACACATTAAAACTCATTGGCTTTGTTTTTTCAGTGTTTGTTCTAGGTTTGTTCTATATAACACAGAAGAACCGGAAAGAAAAAAATATATAATATAAATATATATAATCCTATCTGGGTGTGGATCTCCAACTTACATTAGGGTCCCCAGAGCCCCCCTCATCACATCAGGGTCCCCAGGGAGCCCCCCCTTACATCAAGGTCCTCAGAGAGCCTTCCCTTACAGCAGGGTCCTCAGAGAGCCTTCCCTTACATCAGGGTCCCCAGAGAGCCTTCCCTTACAGCAGGGTCCCCAGAGAGCCTTCCCTTACAGCAGGGTCCCCAGAGAGCCTCCCCATACACCAGGGTCCCCAGAGAGCCTCCCTACTTACATTACGGTCTCCAGAGCCCCCCTCATTACATCAGAGTCCCCAGAGAGCCCCTCCTTACATCAGGGTCCCCAGAGAGCCCCTCCTTACATCAAGGTCCCCAGAGAGCCCCCCCTTACATCATGCTCCCCAGAAAGCCCCCCCCTTACATCAGGGTACCCAGAGAGCCCCCCTTACATTAGTGTCCCCAGAGAGCCCCCTCTTACATTAGTGTCCCCAGAGAGTCCCCCCTTACATTAGTGTCCCCAGAGAGCCCCCCTCTTACATGAGGGTCCCCAGATCGCCCCCCTCTTCCAGGGGTTCCCCGTGTACCTGGCTGGGGAGGTGACAATCGGCAGCTCTTTAGTGTTCATGGTTGGTGGGATCTCCATGAGGCTAGTAGTTCTCTTTCCCAGTGTATACTGCCTCTGACCCGAGCATGTATCAGTAACAGTGTACAAGCAGAGCCGACTCACTTGTACACTTACATTAGGGTCTCCAGAGCCCCCCTCATTACATCAGGAGTTCCCAGAGAGCCCCTCCTTACATCAGGGTCCCCAGAAAGCCCCCCCCTTACATCAGGGTACCCAGAGAGCCCCCCCCTACATTAGTGTCCCCAGATAGCCCCCCCTTACATTACTGGCCCCAGAGAGCCCCCCCTTACATTAGTGTCCCCAAAGAGGCTCCCCCTTACATTAGTGTCCCCAGAGAGGCCCCCCTTACATTAGTGTCCCCAGAGAGCCCCCCTCTTACATGAGGGTCCCCAGATCACCCCCGCCTTCCAGGGGTTCCTCATGTACCTGGCTGGGGAGGTGGGAGGCGACGATCGGCAACTCTTTAGTGTTCACGGGTGGTGGGATCTCCATGAGGCTAGTAGTTCTCTTCCCCATTGTATACAGCCTCTGACCCGAGCATGTATCAGTAACAGTGTACAAGCAGAGCCGACTTACTGCCCACAGCGCTGCTGCCATCCGATCTCTCCCCCTCTGTGTACCGACCGGTACACAGAGGGGAGAGAGGAACCGGCGTCATGACATGACGCCAGTTTGTTTAGATGTGATTGCTCCATCATTTGACGGGGCGATCACGTGAAAAAAGGCCGCGATCAGCGGCCGTTTACCGTGATCCGTGATGCGCCGGGTCCTCTGTACCCGGCGGTCACAGATGTTCTCGGGTGCCCAAGAGCAGAATTCTGGGAGGATGTCACTCTACGCCCTCCCAGAGTTAAGAAACCGCCCTGTAGCCGTCATTTGGCTATGGGCCGGTTGTTAAGTGATTAATTAATAAACTTAAGCACAACATTGTCCCTTATTTGTTTGCAGAATTCCTTGGTCTTCATGGCAGTGTTTGGTTAGTGGTGCCTCTTGCTTAGGTGTTGCAGCCTCTGGGGCCTTTCAAAAAGGTGTGTATATGTAATGACAGATCATGTGACACTTGGATTGCACACAGGTGGACATCATTTCACTAATTATGTGACTTCTGAAGGTAATTGGTTGCACCAGAGCTTTTTATGGGAGGGGGGTGAATACTTTTGCAAGGCACTGTAGTAGACATATCAGATGCATGGTACAACACAAAAATGCACGATGAACAAACATAACATGTAAATATTCATACTTAAAATTTAAAACAAAATAATCAATGAAAAAGATGGACAAAAATTGATGAAATGATGAAAAAATAAATGAAAGAATGAAAAAGTGAAAAGCTGAAAAACCAAGTACCATTGTGCATATATATACAAATGCATTTTTATAAAAATGAATTTATGGAAATAAAATAAAACACATTAAAACTCATTGGCTTTGTTTTTTCTGTGTTTGTTCTAGGTTTGTTCTATATAACACAGAAGAACCGGAAAGAAAAAAATATATAATATAAATATATATAATCCTATCTGGGTGTGGATCTCCAACTTACATTAGGGTTCCCAGAGCCCCCCTCATTACATCAGGGTCCCCAGGGAGCCCCCCCTTACATCAAGGTCCTCAGAGAGCCTTCCCTTACATCAGGGTCCTCAGAGAGCCTTCCCTTACAGCAGGATCCTCAGAGAGCCTCCCCATACACCAGGGTCCCCAGAGAGCCTCCCTACTTACATTACGGTCTCCAGAGCCCCCCCAATTACATCAGAGTCCCCAGAGAGCCCCTCCTTACATCAGGGTCCCCAGAGAGCCCCTCCTTACATCATGCTCCCCAGAAACCCCCCCCCTTTACATCAGGGTACCCAGAGAGCCCCCCTTACATTAGTGTCCCCAGAGAGCCCCCCCTTACATTAGTGTCCCCAAAGAGGCCCCCCTTACATTAGTGTCCCCAGAGAGGCCCCCCTTACATTAGTGTCTCCAGAGACCCCCCCCTTACATTAGTGTCCCCAGAGAGGCCCCTTCCTTACATTAGTGTCCCCAGAGAGGCCCCCCTTACATTAGTGTCCCCAGAGAGCCCCCCTCTTACATGAGGTTCCCCAGATCGCCCCCCCCTTCCAGGGGTTCCCCGTGTACCTGGCTGGGGAGGTGGGAGGCGACGATCGGCAACTCTTTAGTGTTCACGGATGGTGGGCTAGTAGTTCTCTTCCCCAGTGTATACAGCCTCTGACCCAAGCATGTATCAGTAACAGTGTACAAGCAGAACCGACTCACTTGTACACTTACATTAGGGTCTCCAGAGCCCCCCTCATTACATCAGAGTCCCCAGAGAGCCCCTCTTTACATCAGAGTCCCCAGAGAGCCCCTCCTTACATCAAGGTCCCCAGAGAGCCCCTCCTTACATCTGGGTCCCCAGAAAGCCCCTCCCCTTACATCAGGGTACCCAGAGAGCCCCCCTTACATTAGTATCCCCTAGAGAGCCCCCCATACATTACTGTCCCCAGAGAGCCCCCCTTACATTAGTGTCCCCAAAGAGCCCCCCTCTTACATTAGTGTCCCCAAAGAGGCCCTCCTTACATTAGTGTCCCCAGAGAGTCCCCCGTTACATTGGTGTCCCCAGAGAGCCCCCCTCTTACATGAGGGTCCCCAGATTGCCCCCTCTTCCAGGGGTTCCCCGTGTACCTGGCTGGGGAGGTGGGAGGTGACAATCGGCAGCTCTTTAGTGTTCATGGTTGGTGGGATCTCCATGAGGCTAGTAGTTCTCTTCCCCATTGTATACAGCCTCTGACCCGAGCATGTATCAGTAACAGTGTACAAGCAGAGCCGACTCACTTGTACACTTACATTAGGGTCTCCAGAGCCCCCCTCATTACATCAGGAGTCCCCAGAGAGCCCCTCCTTACATCAGGGTCCCCAGAAAGCCCCCCCCTTACATCAGGGTACCCAGAGAGCCCCCCTTACATTAGTGTCCCCAGATAGCCCCCCCTTACATTACTGTCCCCAGAGAGCCCCCCCTTACATTAGTGTCCCCAAAGAGGCTCCCCCTTACATTAGTGTCCCCAGAGAGGTCCCCCTTAAATTAGTGTCCCCAGGGAGCCCCCCTCTTAGATGAGGGTCCCCAGATCACCCCCCTCTTCCAGGGGTTCCTTGTGTACCTGGCTGGGGAGGTGGGAGGCGACGATCGGCAACTCTTTAGTGTTCACGGGTGGTGGGATCTCCATGAGGCTAGTAGTTCTCTTCCCCAGTGTATACAGCCTCTGACCCGAGCATGTATCAGTAACAGTGTACAAGAAGAGCCGACTCACTTGTACACTGAAGAGTGAAACTGCTAGATGCTCGGGTCAGAGGCCCCTCCCCTCTCCACTCCGTAGACTCAGGAAGAGAACTACAAGCCCCAGGGAGATCCCGCCTCCCACGGGCAACATAGAGCTGCCTATCGTCGCCTGCCACTTCCCTCCTCCCCTCACTGCATTCTAAATGGACAGCCAGGGCTGCAGGGGGAGATGCCGGGTCTTGGGGCCCCCCACAGCGGCAGAACGGCAGGGCCCAGTCGCAAGTGCGACTGCAGCGACTCCTATAGTTCCGCCATTGGGTAGGAGGAGGAGTACTGGAACATGTGCAGGGCTAGTAGACACAGATCCATCCAGCTCAATGTGTGTGTGCGCATATCACTAAGAATTCCTATATAAGTGTATTATGGAGAGGCGATCCCATGTCACACTGTGGATTAGCAATATATGCCTGACTGTGTCAGAAGCAGGCATGTTAATTACACACCTGTGGGCTGGGTTCATATGTATCCCAGGGATAGAGCTCAGAGTTAGTTCCCACTTGGAGACAGCTCCACCCAAGCAGACAGGAAGTCTGGCTGAGGAGTCAGGAGGACTCCGCCCTATAGACATAATGTTTGTGGAGGACACCCATGTCCCCTAGGAGAGGGAGACTGCAGCTGGCAGCATGAGCTTACGCTCTGAGGAGCAACCCAAAGGCCTAGGCATGAGGTCTGAAGCAGCGGTGCTGCAAGTGAGTAAGCCAGGAGGCTGCAGGTTTGAACTATACAGCAATGGTGGAACCTCCTGCGAGGAAAATTGCTGTTATTTTCTTTGAACTTTATTTCCTTTAAATAAAAGTGGGCTGCCAAGTCTTTAAAATACAGTCTGCACTGACACGTGTTCCTGAAACCGCGTGCACCACTTGAGTATGATCTTACAGTAAATCGTGTTAATTTATTTTTTTTTAAAGGGTAAATTTTATTGAAGTTCACAATATTTTACATTGCTATATCACAATTTTCTTTTACAGCACAATAGTTTATACTACAATATATGGTAAACTGGTAACATTCACCTAGACCTAATATTTGTCAGCATGAAAATAATGCACTTTTATTAAATAAAATAAACATTGTTCCAATGTATTATTTAACTGTGTCCTTAGTTTGTCCCTTACATTTCCATCAGCTTTGTATATGCTATCTTTATCTCTTAAGCATAAGTTTGTTTGTTTCACCCCACATAGCTATCACACCTTTACATACTCATTTCTAATAACCAGGTAACTCTTATACTGTAATCTCTCCTGATATATTTGTGATCCATTTCCCCCAAATTTTATCGAACTTTTTATTACTTCCCCTAGCTTGGTAAGTGAGTTTATACATTGGCAGGGCATTGTTAATCAATTTCACCCAGTCCGCAAGAGAGGGGGGGTTCTGCTCCCTCCACTTGAGGGCTAAAGCCTTCTTGGCATAGCAAAATAATATATGCATAAGGGTCTTCTGTGATGCGGATAGATCCTCCTCCTCCAGGTCTCCAAGAAGACACCTGGCTGGAGAAGATATATTAGGGAGCTCAAGTTTTTCCTCCACATATGTGAGGATCTCCCCCCAGTATACCATCACCAGGGAGCATTGCCACACCATATGGAAGAAATCTCCCACCTCCGCTTTGCAGCGGGGACACTCCGGGGAATCCCTCCCTCCCATTCTGTGCAGTATTTTTGGGGTGTAATACATCCTATGTAAATAGTTAAATTGAAGCATTTTATCTTTAGCTGAGATCATTGATGACACTGTAGTGTCCAGTACCTCCTGCCATGTTTCCTCTGTAAGAGATGGTATGTCTGTTTTCCACTGTATAGCCACCCTGTCCAACCCAGAAGAAGAAGATGGCAGCAGGACTGAGTAATATCTGGAGATCAATTTTGAGTGATCGGCTTCAGCAATAAGTTTTTCCATTGCTGATGGGGAGAGATTAACCTCAACCCCACCATATTGGGCCCTAACGGCATGTCTCAACTGTAGATATCTAAAAAAAAAAGTGTTAGGTATGTTATATTCAGTCTTCAGATCTATAAAGGATCTGAAGATTCCATTCCTAAACAGTTGATGTGCATATTTTATCTCGTAAACGGCCCAACATGCTCCATCCGGAACCTTGGCTATTTCTGAGAGCTGAGGGTTATGCCACAGCGGCGCATTAGGAGACTCTGCCAAGCTAGATCCCCCTATTAACTTATTACATATATGAAATATTTTATATGAGAGTTTCAAAATATTAGAGCCCTTGTTTGGGTATGGCCCATTTCTAAAAAGGACATTGATCAGAGCTTCATACGACTGAACCTGAGCCGCTTGAGTGGCCACTGATGCTATGTTCATCTGCAGGAAGCCCCACCAGTGTACATGTGTTAGTTGGGCAGCTAGGTAATAATATCTTAGGTTTGGTAAAGCCAGCCCGCCTGACCTTATGGGTAAGTGAAGTGTCTCCATAGATATTCTGGCAGGTTTAGGTCCCCACAGAAAAGTGACAAGTGTCTTATTTATTTCTATAAACCATTTCATAGTAATATATACCGGTGCATGCCAAAGTAGGTAGAAAAACCTGGGCAGGTAAATCATTTTAAATATATTGATTCACCCTAAAAGGCTTAGAGGTAATTTATCCCAGGTCTGTGCACTCTCCTTCAGTCGCTTCCACACCGGCACCAAGTTAATCGACACATACGAGTTTATCGGTAATTGTATCTCAACTCCCAGGTAACGAAACCTGGAGACCCCGGATAATGATATCCCCTGAGGGAGCGTCGGAACATATGCAGAGTCAAAGGGGAGTATTACGGATTTACTCCAGTTCACTTTGAACCCGGAATATCTCCCAAAGTCAGATATTCTGTCTAATGCTATGGGTAGTGACCCCTCAGCTTCCTCTAAGTATAAAAGCATATCATCTGCGTACAATGATGTTTTTTCCTCCCTATCGTTAATCTTGCATCCCTTGATCTGTTCATCCGCCCTCAGCAGTGCCGCCAACGGCTCTATTGCCAGGGCAAACAGCAGGGGCGATAAAGGGCACCCCTGCCGTGTGCCCCTAGCTATGTTAAAGAGCCCCGTAATAGAGTTATTGACACGTAATCTAGCCTGAGGTTTCATATATAGGAGTCTGACCCATTTTACAAATCTTGGGCCGAAACCCATCTGCTCAAGGACCGCTATGAGGTATGGCCATTCTATCGAATCGAACGCCTTATGGGTGTCGAGTGACACCACCACCCGAGTATCAGGAGTAGGGCCTTTTGATTGTAGTATGGTATAAAGGCGTCTCAAATTTATGGCAGTCGATCTTTCAGGAATGAATCCTGTCTGATCAGGATGAATAATAGATGCTATCACCATATTCAGTCGTTTCACTAGAATTTTAGCTAGAATTTTTGCGTCAACATTAATAAGGGATATAGGCCTATATGATTCGCATAAATCATGGTCCTTGTGCGGCTTGGGAATCAGCACTATCAGTGCTTCTCTCATGGATTCTGGTAGAATACCTTTATCAAAGGCATCTTCGTACATCTCCACTAGCCTAGGGGCCAAAGTTTCCGCATACGCTCCATACCACTCGACTGGGAAACCATCCAGTCCAAGGGTCTTGTTAGGTTTCAGGTACTTTATAGCTGACAGTACTTCTTCTATTGTAAACTGACCATCCAGTTCCTCTACTACCTCCTCTGTAAGTTCTGTCTGGGGTATTGGGGCAAGATACGTCCGTACCTCCTCCAACCCATAGTCTACCCTCGACGCATAAAGATCTTTATAAAATAACAAAAATGCATTTGCGACATCATCATGTGATGTACAGATTTTACCATTCGTGTCACATATTCTTGGGATAGAAGTTGGAGCTTGCTGAGAATGTGCCAGATACGCCATTAGTCTGCTGTTTTTATCTCCAAATTCAAAAATCCTTTGTGTTTGGTAAAGTAATTTTTTCTGAGTTTTTTCTATCAGCACCAAGTCTAATTTTCTGATATTCTCCCTCCATATCCTATGGGTGTCTAAGTTGGGGTTTTTAATGTAGTCTACTTCAGACTCAGTGGCCGCTTGTTCCGCCTCTCTAACCTTCCATCCTTTATCTGACTGCAATTGTTTAACTAATCCTGAGATGGATCCCCGGAGTGTGGCTTTGAATGCATCCCATGTGACCCCAATCGGGACCTCTTTCTTGTTTTCTAGCCAAAATGTATTAATGGATGTTGCAGTGGTCCTCTCAAAGCACTCCTCCTCAAGCCACAAGGAAGTTAACCTCCACACCACATAGCCCCTTGGTTTCTCCATATCTATGGAGAGAAGCATGGGAGAGTGATCCGAGATGGCCCTCGGCAGGTATTGAACATCCAACACCCTTGGCAACAGGTCCCTGGACACAAAGCACAAATCTATCCTTGAAAGTGTATTAAAGGTGGGGGAGAAACAGGAGTATTCTTTATCATCAGGGTGTTTCCACCTCCATGCCTCTACCAAGTGATAAGGTTTCACACAGGCCTCTAGTGGTGATCTTCCTACCGCAGCCATCTTAAACCTATCCTTTTCCGTGGATAACACAGCATTTAGATCCCCCGTCAGAATTATTGGACCTTCCGCCATTTGTAATACCGCAGCCATCATCCCCTCCCATACCTTAATTGTAAATGGAGGTGGTATATATACTGCCACCAAGGTATATGGTTGGTTATTAATAATTATAGCGAGGGCCACATATCTACCCATAGGATCCAATTTACCGTTTTAACGGTATAGAGAAGGGACTTAGCCAATAGCACAGATACCCCCCTGGCGTAACTGGAATACGTAGAGTGAAATGCTCTACCTACAAAAGCCTTATGAAGGGCTAGCGTTTTGGATCCTACTAAATGTGATTCCTGGAGGAATATAATATGTGGCCTTCGCTTTAGGATATATTTAAATACTTGGGCTCTCTTAATTTTAGAATTGAGTCCTCTCACATTCCACGAGAGGATATTAAGGGACTGCATCATGGTAAGAACAAAGTATAATAATAACAGAATTTGGTTTGTGGAGCAATATTGACCCATCAAGTCCACCCCCACAGGAGTGCTTAACACACTTATCCTCTAATTCTTTCCCCCTAAAGTAACATGTGAGTATATATTTCTTAGCTATGAGTGCAATTAATTGATACCATAATTGTGAATGCAGATATAGATTTTTTCCTGAAACCTTTCTTTCCATTGCTTAAGCAGCAGTAAATATGTAAGGTACCCTGCAGTAACATGAAAAAACGCCAGAACCAAAAATACAAAAAAAGAGCGAAAACCAACTTTGCGATCAATGTGATTTATCTGAAACCATTCATCCCATTGCTTAAGCACTAGTAGACATGTAAGGTGCCCTGCAGTTGCATGAAAAAACGCCAAAACCAAAAAGAAAAAAAAGAACAAAAAACAACTTTGCGATCAACGTGATTGATCTGAACTCCCTGTCCCCCCACCCTGCCTGCAGCCCCTAACTTCCCACAGACTTTCACCCCAAACATTGAATCCAAGAAAAACGCTTCCTAAAGGGGGGGTATTCTTCCTGTACCAGCCGGTCAGGAAGCTTTAGGAATAGGTATGTGTAAGTTTACAGAGTTTGTCCCCGAAACCACGTTGCTTGTAGAATATATATTAATGTTCCTGTCTGGTTGAATGTTTGCAGGATCTTGTAAACCGGCATCCATCAGGTGTAAAGGTTGTCAGTGATACTAAACAGATTGTAGAACATCAGGATTATGTCTATCGCTTCTCCCCAAGATGCCTCCTAGGTGTCTGTCGCTGATAGTTCTAGCTGACAAAATCATCACGTCTTCACCCCTGTCCTAGGGATTCCAGCCATCTATTCGCTTCCTTAGGTGACACAAAGAATTGCGTTTGTCCCTTGTGAACCACACGGAGTTTAGCTGGGTAAATCATGCTGTATGGTAAGCTACGTTCCCGCAGGCGCTGTTTCACACTTTGAAATGCTGCCCTTTGTTTCTGGGTGGCTGCAGAAAAATCTGGGAAAATGGAGATTCTGTTGTTGTTATGCATTAGCTCAGGTAGATTGCGGGCCTTTCTTAAAATGGTCTCCTTGTCCCTGAAGTACAGAAAGCGCGCCAGCATAGGTCTAGGATACCTCCCAGGGACTGGGGCTCTCAGTGGGATCCTGTGCGCATGTTCTATAGCGAACAAATGAGAGAAATTTTCTGCCCCAAATACCTGTTTAAGCCAGGACAGCAGGAATTCCTCCGGGTTTTTCGTTTCTGTGCCTTCCGGGAATCCCAAGAACCGAAGGTTGTTCCTTCTTAGCCTGTCTTCTATGTCTCCCAGTTTGGCTTCCTGGGATTTGTTGTCCGCCGACAGGTCTCTGACTTGTAGTAATAGGGGGTTAAGATCGTCTTCCACTGCACTGATCCTGTGTTCCGTTTGAGTGACCCTTTGCCTTACCTTCTGCACATCATCTTTGAGCAGTGCAAAGTCCACTCTGATAGTTTCAATTTGTGAGGATAAGGCCGCATGGCAGCTCTTAATGGTGTCCATGATTTGTAACAGCGTCGGCTCACCGCCCTGAGTACTGGAGCCGCTCTCCTCAGATTCCGATCCTGGAGAGGGCAGGGGACGAGCCAGCGGGTCGGTTGGATCCAGCCAGTCTCTATCCCCCTCGGTCCACTCACGATCTGGCTGGGCTGTTGTACTTGGCCGCGCTCTCCCCCGCCGGGCGCCATCTTGGGAGTCCTCATGTGCATATTTCGCCAGCTTCTCTGCGGGCGTAGGTTCCACACTCAGTCCGTATTTCACCATCTCTGGGTGCCTGAGGTGTTCCGCTATCCTTTCCGGTTATTTTGGGGTGAAATAGTACAACCTACAGGTTGTCAGGATTCGTCAGGATGTTAACGCGGTCGGAGCTCTGGAGAAAAGCCTCCTCACATACCGGAAGTCGGACACGCCCCCGTGTTAATTTATTAACACATCTATGGCTTTGTGAACACAGATGCCTTAAAACACCATGTTTTTCCACATTCAGGTTTTTTTTAAATGATCTAAATGCAGCGTGTTGTTTTTAATGGGCCTGTACACACAGGCATGTAGACGTGTGCTGTAAATAGATCAGTGAAAAAAAAAATACAAAAATCTGCATTGCTGGACAGTATTTTACACATGCACACAAATACGTGCAAACGCACGAGTATGTGCGTACGACACACGTCCAAGAAAAGCTAGAAGAATTTTTATGTGCATGTAGGCGTGAATTTACTTTTTTTACATTATCTAGACTCTCTGCTGATACCACTAAAGCTGGTCATACATAGATCGAAATTTGGCCGCTACAGCAGGGACAGGACAAATTTCAATCCATGTATAGGCAGGCTGATTGTACCCAAGTCAATCCATCAATCAACTTGAGCACAGCTAGCCTGCCAGATTTTTCTACATGCAATTACTGCCAGTGGCTATAGCCACTGGCAGTAATCATTGTATTCTGCCAGCAGGAAGAATATAATAGCAGTGCGTGAAGGATTATCAAATGAATCTCTTTGCTTCCACCCATGGTGTAGGAAAGAAAATCAATTCTTCTATGGCTTGCCTTACTGTAGTACTGCTCCATGGTACTCTACATTTAAAAAAAAAAATGTACACAATTTAAGATGAACCCCTTCGTGCCTAAGGGTAAAACAAATCTAAATGCCTAAGCCCAATTTTGCAATTTTGGCATGTTATTAAAACTGTACATATCCTCACTACTACTTTGTGCATTCAGGTGGATTGTACCTTTGTTTTTTTCGGAACAAATTGGGCTTTCATGTGGTGGTAAATGGTAATGGATATCACCTGTGTTTTTTTTTGTTTTTTGTTTTTTTATTATCAAAGTAAAACTGGCCCAAAAAGGTAAAAAAAATAAAATAAATGTAACTATATATTTCTTGCTACTGCCATAACCTACCTCCAAAGAACAACCCAAAATAAATTCTCCTGCTCCTGACGATCACAGCAATACCACATCTGTGTATGTTAATTGTTGTTTGTACCCATAGTGCGCATTTTTCTTTTTTTTTTAATCCTACCTGTTTTTTTTTTTTTTACATTTTTTTTTTGTTTGTTTTTTTAAATTATTATTTCATTTTTTTTCTTCACACACTTTTTGCCATAAGATCCTCTGGAGGGAGCAGTGGGTGGGAAGAGCACCTATAGATGTGGAAGCTGTGACCAATGCCCTTGGATAATGGAGGGTGAGGGCTGTTCATTACCTAGAGGATTATATCATAAGTTCAGAGCATATGCTGATTGTCGTACTATAGGTGTAGTGTATTTGGCCACCTGTACCTGTCGTTCGTTTTATATCGGTAAGACCAAACGCACATTTGCGAGACACATAAAGAACCACTTATATGACCTTGATGCTGGTCTATTATACACACCTATTTGTAAACATGTAGGCCTTAATCACAGCTATGACCCTGCATTCATTTCATTTTTTGCGCTTGAAGTAATCCCTGAAATGGAAAGGGGAGGTGATTTTGACAAAAAAAAAAAAAAATCCTCCAACAAGAAGCCAAATGGATCTATAACCAAAGAGCAACTAGTCCTCCCGGTATGAATACACCACTTTCCTTTAAACCTTTTCTGTAGTAGTTTAATATCTACCCAATCTTGGGACCAGGTGCTACTCCTTTAAATCTATGTCTTAACACTATGGTTATTGCATGTTTAAAATAACATTTTTTACATACCCAATTCAGAACACTATTGAACTTTTAATGTTGTTGTTTTTTGTTTTTGTCCTTGTTTATCATTATTATTTTTTGTATTTTAGTTGAGAGATGTCTAGTCTAGCACTATTAACTTGATATTGGATATTTCACGACCGTATTTTTCACCACTGACAGTGATTCGTTCCCTCTGCTGTATAGGTTATTGTTTGGACGTTTGGGTGCCCCTGGTGGACGAGGAGGTTTCTTTCTCCTCGGTACCCATCCATTTATTACATCTATTGTGTGGGTGGCACCTGCGCTCTGTATTCCGGGTACATCGCGTATCACGTGACCGGGAACTCGGCACATGCGCATTTGCAGGGCTACCCACACTGGAAGTGAGGTCGGTGAGCCATTTCCAGCTCATTCACTTCCGGTTGGGATTGTACATTTAAGCATAGCGCTTAAACAGCTGAGCCGTCGAAACGCATACTGCGGTGATGGTTCGTGGGGCGTGTTAAGCCCGAGGTGCATTTGCACCCTATTTCTTGGTCTTTTTGGGGTATTTGCTCTGGACGGCCACTTTGAGGTATTGTCTCATACATTTATGTTTCTAATAACCCTAACATATTCATAGGTATTCAGGAACTGGGTTTTTGTTTATCCCATTTTCTTACTGGCAAGTGTATATCCAGCAGGTATATTATTGCTGCAGTGGTTGTTTCCCTTATGCCCCAGGTCTATTTTTTTTTTTTTAACAACAAGGTGCTTCATTCAAATAAGGAAGTTTCATACAATGTAATACACTTCAGATAATGTCATTACCTAACAATATATGTAGATCACAGGTTAAGTAAACAGATACAACATCTGTACAGGACTTACATACATTTCAACTACCTTTGTTCTGAGCTACTAGCTTAGTACATCATTTACTTAATCTAGGTGATCCTGTAGGGTGCAAAGGGACCCACTGACCTTTATAAAATACAGTCTGAGATACCTGGACACTTCCACAACCAGCGCACACTCGTGGCAGGGAGGGGGAGGGGGGAGAAAAAAAAAAAAACAGATGGCTGCTCCCCAACTTAGAAGGCAACCTCTCATGCCCACCACAACCCAGCGGTAGATTTTATGTCAGTGTCCAGGGGGCCTACACCTTGTCGTATTTCCACGCACACCCCCTGTTCGAGTATGTCATCTTATATAGTGGGAGTGCCTCATTCACCAGCCTCTCCCAAACAGAGACAGTCGGCAAAGATGAGGAGACCCAGTTGAGTAAAATGGCCTTTTTGGCATAATATAAAAGGTATGCTATGAGCAATTTCGAGTGGTGCGCACGTTGTTCGTCGTCGGGAATCCCCAGTAAAGCCAGAGCTGGAGCAGGAGTCAGATTGATTTGACGTTAATTGAATCAAAAATAGCGTGCCAAAATGGCACTATGACAGGACAATCCCAAAACATATGCATATATGTTCCTATATGAAGGTCACAACGGGAGCAGTTAGGGCTACTATGTGGGAACATCCTTTGAAGTCTCTTTGGGGTATAATACACCCTATGAAGAAACTTGATCTGTATTCGTTTATCCCTGGATTAGATGACAAGCTTGGGACCATGTTCCAAACTTTCCTCCCAAGATTCCCTTTCCAAGGATGGGACATCTACCTGCCAGTACTCCCATAATTTGTCCATTTTGACTGATTTAGTGCATTTGAGCGCATCGTGGAGAGTGGACAAGGGCTTCTCCACCGTCCCGAGGCAAATAGCTTCTCAATAGGGTTTTTTAATGATATTTGGAGGCCGGGGAACGGAGCTCTAGCTGCGTGACTCATTTGATGGTACCTAAAATACATACACCCCGGCAAACCAAATTTCTGGGACATCTGAGAGAACGTCAGAAGGACACTGATAGGCATGATATCCCCCACACTTTTGATCCCAAAACGAACCCACACATGAGGGTCCGGAACCATGCGAAAGTGGGGAAGGTGGGGGTTACCCCCAAAGGTTGGGCAGGAGATAGTTGGTCTGGTTGACTAAAACGTTTTGTTGCTACCTTCCGTACTGTCCATGTGGTACGTGTTGGAGATCCCAAAAAGGAAGCTCCCAAAAATACAGCTGCATTGGACCTAGAACCTTGAAACCACCAGTACACTAAGACTAGAATCGCTGCCCAAAAATAAATATGAAAGTTCAGGAGTGATAGCCCCCCCCAACCTCTGTGGTAGTGACAGGGTCGACCTAGCCAGTCTGGGAGACGCCCCGTTCCAAATAAATGCAGGTATTGTAATTGGACAATTGCGAAAAGCATAATTAAAACGAGGCAGAAGCATCATCTTGACAAGATTAATGCGGCCTAGCAAATTCAATGGAAGCCCCACCTAGGACGAGCAGCACTTTTTGAGGGAGGTGAGTACGGGTTGAAGATTTTGATCAAAAAAGTCTGTCGATTTCTTAGTCACCTGTATACCTAGGTATCTGAACTCCTCTACCCAACAAAGCGGAGTAGGAGATCCCAGAGAAACCGCCCTGTCATCAGTTGGGAAGAGAATCGATTTGGACCAATTGATTTTGATGCCCGAGAACAGACCAAATTCATCAAAGATCCACAAAACTGCCTGGAGGGACAGTCCCGCATCATTTAAATAAAGCAAGGCATCATCTGCATACAGGGACTTTTTCTCCTCTAGGCATCCCACCCGTAAGCCGTGGACCTCTTAGGATTCCCTGATTAAAATCGCCAATGGCTCAAGAGCCAGGGCAAACAGGGAGGGTGACAGGGGGCAGCCCTGTCATGTACCTCTATGAAGGTCGAAGACGTCAGACAGTCTGTCATTGGTGCGTACCCTAGCTTTAGGAGCCCAGTATAACAGTTGGAGCCAGTGCATGTACCTAGGGCCAAATCCATATCTGCGCATAATTTCCCAAAGATAAGTCCACTCCACCGAGTCAAACGCCTTCTCCGCGTCCAGAGAGGTGATGACTCTAGTGCCCGGATTATCATGGGGAATAGACAAGTTCAGGAAAAGGTGCCTCAGGTTGATGTCTGTTCCCTTACCCGGCATGAAGCCCGTTTGGTCAATGTGAACTAGGTCCTCTATAACAGTAGAGAGGCGGTTAGCCAGTACTTTCGTCAAAATTTTTGCGTCCACATTTAAAAGCAAAATTGGCCTATATGATGCACAGTCTTGGGCATCTTTACCGGATTTGGGAATTAAAACAACACCGGCTTCCTCTAAGGATTCAGGAAGTCTGTCTAGAGAGGACAGGTCTGAGAATAAAGTTGTGAGCTTAGGGGCAACAATTTCAGCGAAGTTGGAATAAAATTCTTTTGGGAGGCCATCTGAGCCTGGTGTCTTCCCCGCCTGCAGTTTCCCTATAGCGGCCTGAACCTCTTCCAGAGAGATGTTCCCTGTCCATTTTAGCTAAGTCTGGGAGCGTAACGGAGTCCAGGAAGGTCATTAGGTCGGTCAGGGAGTATGTAGTCTTATGCTGGGAGCGTAACGGAGTCCAGGAAGGTCATTAGGTCGGTCAGGGAGTATGTAGTCTTATGCCCGGTCGGTCGGATTTTCCGACGGAAAATGTGTGATCGGAGTGTGTTGTCGGACATTCCGACCGTGTGTGGGGTCCATCGGACATTTTCCATCGGATTTTCCGACACACAAAGTTTGAGAGCAGGCTATAAAATTTTCCGACAACAAAATCCGATCGTGTCAATTCCGACCGTGTGTGGCCAGTTCCAACGCACAAAGTGCCACGCATGCTCAAAAGAAATTCCGAGACGGAACAGCTTGGTCAGGTAAAATGAGCGTTCAGAATGGATACAGCACTTTCGTCACGCTACAATGTTTTAAATAGTTTAATACAGCGCACTCTGTTCATCTTTATAATGTGAGAAGAATGAAGTAGTTTTGCTGCTCATATTCTCACAGACTTCTCACAAACTTCTTTCTTTATTCTTTATCGGGATTCCGTCAATATATTTTGATTTGTCACATCTGATCAACTTTTTTTTTTTGGTTGTTTTTTAATTTTTTTTTTATTTTTTTTCCAAGGCTGTTTAATTTTTTTTTTTTTGGGTTTGTATTTTTTTCAAGGCTGTTTTTTTTTTTTCTTTTTTTTGGTTTTTACTCCAGAATATTTTTGTGTGTGTTTTGTGTGTCAAGTTACCATAACACCATTGATATCTTGTATTATTTAATCTCAATGAGATTGTTTGGTGTTGGTGTCTCTTGTTAATTTCACATTGTATTTTGAAATGTACCTGCCTCCTCACCAACAAACTGTTTTTTTTGAAGGAAAACATACATAGGCGAGTATAATTGAAACAAACATTCCTTTATTAAAGGCTCACAACCAAACAAAGAGGGAGGCAACGCTGGAGAAACAGCAGAAATTGGTGAAGCCTTTGGCCCCCAGGGCACACATCAATTCTTTTCCAGCAAAATTGGTGGCCTGAGGAGTCCATATCTAAGGGAGCGCAGTCTCGTCCAGAAGTCCCAGAGATCCGGAAAGCAGCAGATGACATCTGTGTCCCCAGGCTGTGGTCATACAAGAGCCTGCATCTTTTGTCAGACCAGACTGAACCCAGGGCCATCACTCTCTGGTCTTCCTTCCACGCTTCCTTCCACGCTGTGGCTGTTGTGGTGGAGTTGTGGCAGCAGGAGGAGGAGGAGGGGGATGGGCCAACTCACTCAGGTGGGCATTGGGTGCTATTTCGCCACTTACCCCCTTACTTAGGACTTTATACAGAAGGTCCTCACACAGCTTGTGTTGACTCTCCTGCATGGCCTGCAGTTTGGTGGCAGCCATGCAGGCAAAGGCCTCTTCAGGAGTGGGGGTGGCTCTGAGGGACGCAGAAGCCTCCTGAATGAGCCTGAGCGCAGAATCCTGCACGTGACTCTCCTTCCTGGGTCTTTTGTATGGAAGGCGGAGGGGAGGAACCTGCGATTCGGTCAGGCTACGACTGGGCCCAGGCTTCTCCTGGCTGCCACTTAGCCCCGCCTCCTCCTGGCTGCCACTAACCCCCGCCTCCTCCTGGCTGCCACATTCCACAGCCTCCTCCTGTGTGGCACATTCCACAGCCTCCTGGCTGAGGTCTTCCTGTGTATGAAAAAGGGACATAGATTTAGTTTTTTATTCATCAATCACACACAATTTCTAGCTCATGATTGTTGCAAATTGAATGTTAACAAATATAACAGACTATACTTCTGAGCCCAGCATTTTTCATTCTTGTCCCAATTATTTTTGGCCACTACTGTCTACTGATATGTAAAACACTTTCTTAAATCAGCAATTAGTGATCAATAATAACATCTAGTAAACATCATTTATTTATTGTTCAGAAATCTGTAGAACAATGCTATACCTGACTCCATCTGGGCTCCTCCACTTCTTCCTGGCTGGAAGTCCCAGGTTGGACATCGGAAGCCTCAGCTGGGGTGGAAGGAAGAGTGGAAAGGGATTCCCTGACTCCAGTCTGGTCTGACAGAAATCGCAGTCTCTCATAGTACCACAGCCTGGGGGCATAAATGTTATCTGCTCCTGCTCTTGATCTCTGGGAATCCGTGACCTTCTTGCGCTCCCTAATATAAGTGCTCCTCAGGCCACCAATTTTGGCTTTTAAATAGGGGATGTTTGCCGTGGGGACCACCGGCTTCACCAACTCCAGCAGTTTCTCCAGTGCTGCCTGCCTCTTTTGTTTATTATTGTAATGATTTTTCACCTGTCACAGACAGGGCAGCTCCCTGTACTTGTCTATGAACAGGGGAAGGAAGTTGTGGTCATTGAAGCCATCCATTTTATCTGCAAGACACAACCCGAGACAAACCCTAATGTCAGGCAAAACTCTCCTAATCTTGTTACAATATAGGCCTCAATCTAGAAGCAGTATAGGCCCAAGTTTAGATCTTACCTTCGTTATCACGATCGGCGCCTCTGATACTCCTTCCTCCGCTTACAGATTGTATGTACTACGCACACGTGTTACGCTTTATACACACTGCGCATGCGTGTAACTCCGCCCACCCCTGGCGTTCTTTCTAATCTATTCCCCGCCCATTTTCGTTTGGCGCAGTGGGGGAAGAGCACATGGCGGAGACACAGCAGGTGCGTGCTAATTATAGCAACGAGGAGGAGGAGGAAAGCCCGGAGCCTGAAACGTCTGGATCCAGAAGGAGACTATTTAAGGCATCAAATATGTCCTTTGGGGAGATGTTGGAGATGGTGGACATCCTGAAGAAGGCTGACTATGATGGGAAGTATGGACCTTACCCCAACCCCAATGTCAGAAAGGCCAAGATCATGGCGAAAGTGGTCAAGAGCCTGCACTGGAATTTCGGGGTACGACGATCGAAAGATCAGCTCAGGAAACGGTGGTCGGACCTCAAATTAAGAGAGCATGAGCAGTACAGAAGGATCCGGCGAGTGCTGCAAAAAAGTAAGTAGTTGTGCTGTGTTCTGATTCTTTTTATGTTTATTACATTCGTGCTGCTCCATGTGCTTTTCTTAACTGTTATCCATTTCTAAATGTGAACTTTCACACAATATTCGTCCGTATCAAACATTTTTCGTGCGGCCTAGAAAACAACATTGTTTTGGCCATATGCATTTGCCCACATTTTTTAGGGCCTACTTGTCTGAAACTAATTTGGTTGTGTAGATGTGTTTGTTACTAGAATGATATGCAAACTAGATTCTGTGTAAGGAGAGGACACTCAGCAGCTGGTTACACATCTGGACGCTGGAGCACTAGTGTGGGACACAAGAACACCCTTTTTATTAGGGGTCTCACACAAGTGCTCCAGTGGATACTATAGGGGTGTCTCCATCTGTGAAGCTTGTACAAAACAGGTAAAGTATTGAAGCTTGACAAAGGACACTAAAAATTCTACATCTTGGAACTCTGCCAAAACAGACAATTGTACCCCACTTCCAAGCAATGTTTCATATTTATAGTTCTGCCATCAAATATCTGTGTGCTATGTATACCATTTTTTTTTTTTTACATAGGGGAGAAAAGACTTGGAGGACACCCCTCATCCGAGGAGACCAGAGACCCCCCACCTCTGGAAGAAGGGGAAATCCACCCAAGACAAACAGAGCAGGAGGAGGACGTGGTGGAAATTGGCACCACAACAGGTGAGTGTCTGCGACCACAGGCTCAGGTAAGAGATGGATGCCGGCATATTTATAATACATGTTTTTTTTTTTTTTGTTTCTATCTTTTTAGGTGATCGTGATGTTGTGGATCCAGATCCTTTCACCTCGGAAAGTGCACAGATCCTGATCGGGGAGATCATGGGGTGTAATAGGGACTTGGAAAACATCAAGAAAAACATCAGTGATGTTCTTCAAAAAAATAAGAACATCATTGATATTTTGGGGAGAGTTTAAAACCCCTCCAAATCCCTTTGTTTTTTGGTGTGCTACAGTTTTGTAACATTTTTTGTCAAATTGGAGAAAAGCCAAATTTTGAAGAGACACACAGTGTGTCAACATGTGCTATCTGCCATCACGGGAGATCAATGGACGCGTTTTGGGGGTGCAACCCCTTCCTCAATAATAAAGTAGCTGAGAGGAAGGAGTTGCACCCCCAAAACACGTCCCTTGATCCCCCGTGATGGCAGGTAGCACATGTTAGAATTGGTGCTGTTCAACCGCATATGCAATGGATATTAATCATAAATATAAAGATGGATAAAAAGTAATGAATATAATAAAAATCATATATAAGTGAGAATATCCCAAAACAATACACTATACCATAAAGTGCAAAGTGCAAAAAATATATATGTGACCTGACATATATCAAATAAATGGTAATCCACAAAAAGTCTTTAGCAGTGATATAAAATGCCAAGCAACATGTAGCAAAAAATCATCTAAAACCACTCTGAACCATTTTGATAAAGTGTCCAACAGGTGGTACTGGTGTGCAAGGTGATGATAAAAAATCCAGTGTCCTAAAAAAACTCAATATAGTCTGAAAAAACTGACGTAACAATCCAATAAATTCAAGAAATTCTTGATGTAGCAAGTGCTCCCCGTCTTCCACTGCACCCCCAATCGTGCCCTCACTCACCAGAGTGCCCAACCCCTGCAAGGGTAACAGGCATGTAGGTTAGGATCCAGCAATGATGTTCCTTGGCGATAATCCTCAGCCCGGTTGCCGTCCTTCCCTTCTCCAATGCAGCGATGTCCTAGAATTGGACAGAAAGCTATCAGTGGTTATGGTCAATCGGTTTCACTTTTTACAACAACTGAAATATAGGAGGAGGTCACTTACCAGCGTGGAGGCTCTGATAATCCGCACAGTTCCCGGACACTGATCCCAGGAGCTCACACTCCACAACAATCTCCTCTGCCTGTGCTCCTGCTGTACCAGTACCATTTGAAAGTATACAGGCAGGCCCTTGCACTACATGCTTTGGGGAATTCATCCATAAATCTGAGCACAGAAGAGATGGGTATAGTGTGTATGGGTTTGGCAAAGTCAGCAGATAGATGATTGAGGCTAGATAGAGAATTGGTATCAGCTGACTTAGCGGTTGGGGGGAGGGAGGGTTCAAAATGATTTGGGGACCCCCCAAAAAAGGCCTCTGGCACGCTGCCTGAATTTGAAGCACCAATCACATTTCAAAACATTTTATGGGTGTTTGGGGTAAAGCATTACTATGGAGCTGATAAAATACATTAAGTGACTACATGAGGTGAATATAGGGCCAGGAGACCATGCTGGGGAGGTAAGTGAAGGCAAATATGTATGAAGGACAACAAAAATAATTACATAAAAATCCAGCATGCATGAGGAGAAAGGGGACATTCACAGCATATTACAATCATGGTAATTAGGGAATGAGGAAAGAAATACAATATATTAGCAAACATTATATACAATAAAATGTGATATTAAAGGATAAAAATCTTACCTTAATATACTCCTTCTGCAGGACCTGGATGATGGCAGAACAGGTCTCTGGGATAATGATCCCCAGAGCCTGGGGGGGAGATGCCTGTCGAGAACTTCAAGTCCTGCAGGCTTCTCCCCGTCGCCAAGTACCGCAGGGTCGCGACGAGCCTCTGCTCCGGAGTGATGGTTTGCCTCATGCAGGTATCCTGCCTACTGATATAGGGGGTCAGCAAAGCCAACAAACGGTGAAATACAGAGTCTGTCATCCGGAGAAAGTTACTGAAATCGTCAGGATTATTCTCACGGATCTCACGGAGCAAAGGCATATGACAGAACTGGTCACGCTGGAGCAACCAATTCTTGGTCCATGAACTCCTCCCCACCCTGTTCATGGACTGGACTTGTGTCAAGGTCAGGACCCCAACACCAAGCTCCCGCACAGCACGAACTCTGAGGAGTACGTATACGCAACATGGCTAGAAAACGGTCGGCTGCTCAGAACGAAGTAACAGAACTCACTGAAGAACAGCAAGACCTGTGAAGAGTCACGCGTAGCTTGCTTGCACGCACTGAAGAGCAGATACAAACCCACAAGCACAAACTGAACAGCAGAAAACGATCTGAAAACCACGAGTCTGAAAAAGCGCGAATCAACTCTCACCAAACTTTTACTAACACGAGATTAGCAAAAGGAGCCCAAAGGGTGCCGCGCTTGGTTCTGAACTGGCCTTTTCTAGTCTCGCCGTACGTGGTGTACGTCACCACCTTCTTAGCGAGCGGAAATTCCGACAACTTTGTGCGACCATGTGTGCGCAAAACAAGTTTGAGCCAACATCCGTCGGAAAAAATCCATGGATTTTGTTGTCGGAATGTCCGATCAATGTCCGATCGTGTGTACGGGGCATTAGACTGGTACAGTTCTTTAAAGAATTTCCTAAAGCAGTCGTTTATACTTTCCGGTGTCACGAGAGATGAACCGTCAATGTCTCTTACACTAACAATATAAGTCGTGGTTTTGTGTCTTAGCCAACCAGGCCAGCAGGCGGCCATTTTTGTCCCCATATTCAAAAATTCTCTGCCGGGTGTATAACATGGCCTTTTTGAAATTTTCAACCCGCTGGAGGGAGAGCTGCCTAAGAGCTTGCTGCCAAGACTTGTACTTATCCGGGGTTGGGGACAACACAAACTCCGCCTCCCTCACCGCCGCCCCCTTCTCCAGTCGCTCTAGTAATTTGGATGATTCCCGTTGCAGCTTTGCAATTCGAGAGATGTAAGCCCCCCTAACCCAGGTCTTAAACGAATACCACTGCACCAGGGGGGAAGTAGTATCACTATTCAAATTCCAATATGAGACCAGTGATTCCGTCATCGGCTCCTGCAACCAGTCATCTGATGCCCATAACCCCGAGAGACACCAGAGTTTGTTGTTAGAAGATGTAGAGATAGAGATGGACAAACAAAGTGGGGCGTGATCCGACACCCCGCGAAGGAGCACACGTGCCTCCACGACCCAAGGAAGGGCCGTCTGTGAAGCATAGGCCAAGTCCAGTCGTGACAATGTTTTATAGGAGCTCGAATCACACGTATACTCTTTAGCGTCTGGATGCAGACAGCGCCACACATCAGTAAGGGCATACGTGGAGGCCCATTGTGTCAGGGTGGACTCCCCCCTAGTAACCCCCTGTAGCCTATCCATCCCCGCACAGGGAACCATGTTAAATTTCCCCAACGTAAAAATTGCGGGGTATCATACTTCAGGGCTACTGTAGTGATATATTGTATAGTGAGTAGATAATTAATTAGTAGTTATTATAATGATGATGTAAGTACCCTTCCGCAGCAACCCAGTTCTTCCAGAGAGATGCACTTTATTGACTAGTCTAAAGTCCACAGATGACAAAAATCCAACAGAGTAAATATATATAAGTCCCATGTTTCCTAGACCTGCGCATTCATAATTGCGCACACACACACCAAGTGAACAGACTGAACGCAAGGCTATATTCAGCTGCAGTCATAAACTGCCCTAATTTGCATTCTTGCACATTAACATTAACATAGCCCAGAGTCACTATCTGTCCCCTTTGATATGTGGAGTAAACCTTGTTTGGCCACTTCCCCTTTGAGTAATTAGATTAACACTCCCCTGTGTAATTAGATTAGATTAACAGATACCAATGTGGCCTGCACAATGGACTTGTCCTAGAATGCCTACATATAACACCATATATAAAATACACGTATATATATATATATATATACACACACACACACACACACATACAAAACACACTACAGCTACTTGCATCACTTCATTTAGAGTAGAGACCGATGCAGGAGGTGGCAGATACAAACCCACTAATACCATATTTCTTCCATAAAGACATCCATGAATTACAATATACCTCCCAGCCTGGTCCGTGCGCAACTCCAGAATCTGAAGGGGCAGAGACCTCCGTATAAGAATACTGATTCCTCTGGCATACGTGGCATGGTAATGCAGCCCAACCCACCCCAGGTCTATATATAGTGCAATGTCTATGGCTATCCTAGTGGTTAATGAGGATGATTACCCCTACTGTCCCATTATACATGGCACACCTGTTTCTGCCTAGGCTCTATTCCTTGTATGTATGGGTGGTGGGATTGAGGGTCTTTGGGTGTGGGCTAATTGGATGTCTTATATCCATGCCTTATACCCAAACTCACCCTACCATTTGCCACGTGTTATATATGCATATACTGCTATAGTCATGGGTATATAAAGGGTTATATTTTTTGAACAATTTGTTTGGTATTCCTAGACGATCGTTGGCCTTTTTATATCGAGCTTTCTATACGGTCCAGCGTCCATTGGACCAGGCTGGTGAATCTGGCTTCACCGCCCTATTATTGTAGGGTGTGTCCTCTCCGCTCCCTCTTGGTGTTACGATTGCTGAGGTATCAATACCACAAGTTTGGTAAGCACTCATACCCATTGTATAATTATCTATAAATGTGAATAAAATAAATTGTTATTGGTATTAACGGTATCTTTTTATAATTGTCAGAAACCATGAACCAGACCGAAACAGAAGTACAGTAAAATCACACTTGTTTATTAATAAAAAAAAAAGGTAAATAGAGTAAGCGTAGTCAAAGCATAGCTAGAGTTCAATAACCGGATCGGGTAGTCAGCCAAGCCAGAGTTCAGTAACCAGATCGGGAAATCAGCCAAGCCAGAGTTCAGTAACCAGATAATAATAATCAGCCAGGCCAGAAGTCAGGGATCCAAGTAGAGGAACAGTGTCAGGTCACCTGTATCCAGGTGACAGATGCACACCTTTGGGGTCAGGAGTGCACCGCTATGATAGTGGACCCTAAGGCTGACTGCTGCGGATGGAACTCAGGGTGGTTCAGGAAGGCAGGTCCCCTGGAGCACCAACACGGATCCCACAGTGAGTTAGAGCATAGATTCCCCGGGGCGCAGAGTCTAAGCCAGCAGGTGTTCACCAGAGCCTCTAGTGGTGAGGATGGACTGGGCTACAACTGGCTCCAGGCCGCGGCCCCCAGGCTCTCCCAGCTCACGCTCACGGTAGGCTACAGGAGGATGGAGAGGAAACAGCAGCCCAGGACAGCAAGGGATAGTAAGGAGATAGCCAAATGTCGGGGTGACTAGCAGACAAGGATAACAGAGAACACACCAAAAGTCAGGGTCACAGGCAAACGGGGATAGTCGAGAACGCGCCAAAGGTCAGGGTCACAAGCAGACAGGGATAGTCGGGAACACGCCAAGATCGGTAACAGAGACAGAGACAAACTTAGAGCACATGGCAAACAGGAAGCCAAACACACAATATTGCACAGCAAGGCAGGCTTGGAGAATACAGTGTTAAATAGTGGTTCCTGTTGAGGCTAGGGTGGAGCCACACAGAGGGAAGATTACTTAAGCATGCAGGTGTGAGAGTACAAGCCTCAAGGCTGATACACAGACCAGGTAAGAGACAGACAGGTCAGGAATGTATTACTGCAAGGTCATGACAAACAGCAAGCAGGATAAGGAGCCAGAAGGGATGTCAGCAAAGCCAGTCTTTAAACAGGAACACAGGAGATGGTTTCTTGTGATGTGACCAAGGCGAAGGCAGCTGGTTAACTGTGGAGAGAGAAGAGAGATGACAATTAGTTGACAGCTGAGCGGCCAGCTCAGAGAAGGAAGGGCTGAGCCAGCCCTGACAATAATTTACACAATGTTATAGATGCATGCCGAGCTGCCTTGAAGAAGCAGATGATAAGTTTGTGAAAGGCGTCGGCTTTCTGCATATACAAGCATATACAAGCATCTGCCCTTATCCTGTGTATTGAGTATCAATTATGGTCAAATAGTCATGACCAAATGATATTTCTGTGACCAAATGTCATTGTAATTTTTAACCTGTTAACCTTTGTAATAAATTTAATAATATTATGAACACTTCTTTGTGGTTGTGCTTACCCCAGTGACAATATATCTAATTCAAAAACTCGCGCTGGAGAGTTAACTCAAATAGTAAAATATGAATAAACAAAAATTAATAAAAATCAATAGGAAGACCGCAGCTGCTGCACAAAGGTGCTACAACCTTAAAACAATGAAAAATATATAAAACAGCGCAAGCAGCCTATATCAAGCAATATACATCCTAATAAACAGTGCCTATAGTATTAATGTTAGGAGAAAACAAAAACCTAAAACCTAAAAGTGCTCAGGTGCTTCAGTGAAAAGCGCAACGGTGCTCCAAAATTTTTGAATCGATGAACTGGCTCCCCCTTTGGTGTCCCCACTCACCAAAATTATTGGATCCTCAGATTTGCAGTCTGGGATCAAAAAGGTATTGATCAAATGATCTGGGGATATGCTGGATGGTTCCTCTGTAAAATCTTGCAGGGAGACGTTTTAAGACAGGAAGGATATACCACACTCCATAGATGGGGAAACAGAGAAAGAACTCATATTGAAATAACGTCTGGCATCAATTATCAAGTGCATTCAATGCGCAACTTACAGGATTTCTGGCAAAAACGGGTATCTGTAAAAAAATCATCCGAGTTCGCCGCTGAATGGCGTGCGTTCCACAGAGACAGAAATTTGCGTCAATGGTTAACACAAACTCAAAGTACGTTGATGCGTTTCGCCCCTCCTCCAGGGCATTATCAAGGACATCACTTCCGGTTCCATTACAATCTATTTATACCCTAGGGAAGATAAAACCTCCCTCTATGCAGTAAAAATTTACCAATTACAATCTGTGTATGGAGGGGATTTTCAGAGAAGGGGTTCTGCGGGACCGCCCTTGAGGGGACGAGGGGGGCCAACCCCCAGGGGACGTGGGAAGGATTACAATCCACCGGACAGGAGGGAGGAGGAATGGAGACCGTGGTATCCCATGGCACCCCAAACGCATCCGGAGAAGGGCAAGAAGTTGCAGGGGAGGTAAAAGGCAAAAGAGAAACATAATGGAAGGAATTTGAGTGATGTTATCTTTTCAGAAGATGAGCTCAAAGTTTTAGAAATAGGTCTTAAATATTCGTTAGACAGGAATTTAAACAAATTTGATGCTTTTATTGATTTCCAAAAGTTTATAAGAAAAATTAACATTAAAAAGTTTTATGCGAATAGTAGTTCATCAGTGAATCAATCTAGTGAGGAGTATCAGCATACTTCCTTAAACAATTCTATTTTCAATCCTAAAATCACCAATAACCACTTTGTGTGAGTATTTAAGTCTTTGGTTGAGCAAGATTTGGACAAAATGAATATTCGTCTGAGTAGAAGGAAAAAAAGATTTGGAAAGAGGTTTAGAGCTGTTAGAAAAGAAAAAGACCATAGTTATCAGATCAGCGGACAAAGGGGGGAGTCTCGTTTGGAATAGCTGGATAGATTAGTTGGAGACAGTGAGACGTATGAAAAATTAAAGGGGAATCCTACTAACAAATTTAGAGCCAAATTGAAAAGGCTAATTAAAGGAGCTCAAAAGGATGGTATTTAAAATAAGAAAGAAGCAAGATATCTTATTCCAGATGCACCTAAAGTTCCTGTCATTTACCAGTTACCCAAAATGCATAAGAATCCACTTAGACCCCCAGGCAGACCTATAGTCAGTGGAGTTGACTCGCTGTTTTCTAGACTGGGGGAATATTTGGATTGTTTTTTACAACCACTTACTCAAAAATGTCCTGCATATTTAAAAGATAGTAAAGATTTAATTGAATTGATCAAACCCATGACTATAGATGAAGATCATATTTTAGCTAGTGTTGATGTAAACTCCCTTCATACCAATATCCAGCAGAACCATGAATTAAAGGCTGTTGAGTGGGCATTGGGAAGTATGAATAATAAAAAGAAACAGAAGTCTTTTTTCTTTTAGAGGCTCTGGATCTGGCAATGAGCCACAATTTCTTTTGGCTCAAAAAAACTACTATAGACAGAAGAGGGGTGTGGCCATGGGCGCTAAGTACGCCCCATCAGTCACGAACCTCTTCATGAGTTTGTGGGAAAAGGAGGCCATCTATGATAGAAATATACCAGAGCTTAGACACCACAAGAGATACATAGATGATATTATAATAGTATGGGCAGGATCGCAGGAATAGTTCTGTAGTTTTCTGGAGAAGAGGGGGAATAACCGCTATGGCATCTTTCTCAGAAACATATAGTCATCATATGGTAATTTTTTTTAGATCTTACCATATACAAAGAGAATGGAAAACTATTTACCAAGACCTTCTTTAAGGATGTAGATAGAAATGGATACATCCCTTTAAGTAGTTGCCACCATCCTAGATGGCTGAGTGGCATCCCTAAAAGCCAGATGTTGAGAGTAAGCAGGAATTGTAATAAAAAAGAAGATTATGACCCACACGCGGAATTGATTTTGGAACGATTTCATGAAAAGGGGTACAATCTAAAAGATCTAAAGAGAACTAAAAGCATTGGTGAGTTAGATACATTTGTTTTAAAAGAAAGCTAAAAAGCAGAAAGATTATGGTGTGGCTTTCTTACCTGGATATAACTGACAATATAAACAGTTTGAAAAAATAATTAGGGAACACTGGCCTCTGTTATTGGAAGACAGAGAGCTTAAAAAAGTCTTGCCCGCACAGCTTAGGTTTATTTATACAAAACCTCCAACACTCAGGCTCGACTTGGCACACAACGTTATTAATCCTCCTTATTTATTTTTTGGATCAAACAGTTTTTTTAGTTGTGGTAAATGTCTGATGTGTAAAACCTCCAAACATAGGAAAAGGAAAACTACCCACTTCAGCTCTTTTTCTGAGGGTAGGTCTTTTGAAATCAAAAAATGTATCACTTTTGGGATCACACGTTACCTACCTCTTGTCTTGTCTCTGTGGTCTACAATACGTGGGCAGGACCACGAGAAAATTAAGGGTAAGGCTTAGGGTGCATGTCAATAGAATCAAAAAGGGCTATAAACATCATGGCCTGTAAAATAATTTCAGATTGTTCCACAATAGAGATCCAGGGGGCCTCACATTCTGTGGGATAGATAGGGTGGAGGAACATTGGAGAGGTTCAAATCTCAAGAGAGCTATCTCACAGAATGAGATTCAATTGATCCATAGGCTCTGGACTTTGAGTCCCCATGGCCTTAACATTGAATTAGATCTCAATTGTTTTTTTGTCCAATTGGTAATAAAATTTGAGAGATTTTATTTTTATTTCTATTTTATTGTTATTTTTATTTTCCTTCATTTCTATTTTTATTCTTTTTATATTTATATTTATTTTTAATTTCATTTTATTTTTATTTTTATTTTCATTTTCATTTTCATTTTTATTTTTATTACATTTTTTTATTTTTATTTTATTTCTTCCTTTTTCAATTTAATGTTTATTCATTGTTCTTTATATATTGGAAGTCTCTTGCATATGTATATCGCATTAGTTGCTTTTATTGTTGTCATATAGCTAAACAGATAAATTGTTCTTTTAAAGTGTTTGTTGTTATTAAAGTTTTATACTTGACAACAGGAAATGATTTAAAAGGAGGAAGTGAGTGTCTGTTGTCCATACACAGATCATAATTGGTAATTTTTTACTGAATAGAGGGAGGTTCTGTCTTCCATACCCAGATCGTAATTGGTCAATTTTTACTGCATAGAAGGAGGTTCTATCTTCCCTAGGGTATAAATAGATTGTAATGCAACCAGAAGTGATGTCCTTGATGACGCCCTGGAGGAGGGGCAAAACGCGTCAACGTACTTCTGGTTCGTGTTAACCAATTTCCGTCTCCGTGGAGCGCAAGCCATTCAGCGGCGAACTCGGGTGATTTTTTTTTTTTACCCCAAACACATTCTTAAAAATCTCACCACCTTATGAGGGAGTGGTGTGCTCTCTCTCCAATTTTTTCATATTCACTAGGGATGTGGATGTGTTAGACTGTCTCTAGAAATTGTCCAACATATTGTGTGTATGTATGTATGTAATATATATATCTATATATATATATATACTTTTACTATCTCTGCAAGGACAGAGAGTGATACAATGTATCTCTTTCTCGTCCATACACAGAAAACAGGGGGGCAGGCTTCACGGAGACTGATCACTGTGATAGCCAATCAGAGGCTATCACAGCGATCAGGTGAACTGGAACCAGGCCGTTCTGGGCCCCAATCGTTAGAACGGGGCTCAGCGCTCTCACTCCCATGCGGCGTGCTCCCAGTGCAAGGGAGATATGCAGCCCCACAAAAAAAGCCCAGTCCAGTGGGGCAGCATATTTGCACATGGTCGGTGTGAAGGGGTTAAACAGCTTCTCACCCAACTTCATTGTGTGGCCGCGTGTCTTTATTCAGAAATTTAGATGAAACTTTTTCTTCCCAATATATTAGTCACCACTAGATTCACTTGATAGATTTGTAAAATGTGATCATATGCTTCTGTTACACCACTGTACCTACAGGTAAGCCTATAATATAAAAAAGTCAATAATGAATCATGATTGCAAAAGCAAGTATGATCAGATGGTAGTGATAGCGTAGCATTGATAAAAGGCTCTATGCATTTTGTGGATTCTTTCCACTCATCGGGAGCTCAGGAGCCGATGCAGGGAATGTACAGTGCCTTGCAAAAGTATTTTTTCAGTAGTCACATCATTAGTGAAATGATGTCCACCTGTGTGCAATCTAAGTGTCACATGATCTGTCATTACATATGCACACCTTTTTGAAAGGCCCCATAGGCTGCAACACCTAAGCAAGAGGCACCACTAACCAAACACTGCCATGAAGACCAAGGAACTCTCCAAACCAGTAAGGGACAATGTTGTTGAGAATTACAAGTCAGGGTTATGTTATAAAACAATATCCAAATCTTTGGTGATCCCTAGGAGCACCATCAAATCTATCATAACTAGGGATGAGCCGAACACCCCCCGGTTCGGTTCGCACCAGAACCTGCGAACGGACCGGAAATTCGCACGAACGTTAGAACCCCATTGACGTCTATAGGACTCGAACGTTCTAAATCAAAAGTGCTCATTTTAAAGGCTAATTTTCATGGTATTGTCCTAAAAAAGGGTTTGGGGACCCGGGTCCTGTCCCAGGGGACATGTATCAATGCAAAAAAAACTTTTAAAAACGGCCGTTTTTTCGGGAGCAGTGATTTTAATGATGCTTAAAGTAAAAAAAAAAAAAAAAGTGAAATATTCCTTTAAATATCGTACCTGGGGGTGTCTATAGTATACCTGTAAAGTGGCGCGTGTTTCCCATGCTTAGAACAGTCCGTGCACAAAATGTCATTTTTAAAGGAATAAAAGTCATTTAAAACTGCTTGCGGCTTTAATGTAATGTCGGGTCCTGGCAATATGGATGAAAATCAGTGAGACAAACGGCATGGGTACCCCCCAGTCCATTACCAGGCCCTTTGGGTCTTGTATGGATATTAAGGGGAACCCCGCACCCAAATTAAAAAAGGAAACAGCAGTATACAGGCTCTACTCTGAACAGGCGGTGCAAACAAGACAGGGATGTAGGTTTGTTGTTAAGTAGAATCTGTTTGTAATTTTGAACTGGTACATTTTTAACGTGTTTAGCTCCAGCCAAAAAATCTATTTTAAGCTTTTTGGAAAACATAGGGAAGGGTTATCACCCCTGTGACATTTGTTTTGCTGTCTGTGCTCCTCTTCAGAAGATTTCACCTCCCAATGACAAATGTTTTTTGAAAATTTGTTTTTTTTTGTGAAACAAGGATTGGTTATAAAGCATCAGTGGAAAGGAGAAAAGTTTTTCCCATATTAACTCTTACAGGAGAGAATTTCCCTTCCTAGGGGTAGATTTCATCTCACTTCCTGTTGTCTCCTTCCGTTTGCAAGTAGGAGTCGTTTGTAAGTTAGATGTTTGAAAGTAGGGGCCTGCCCTATATACTCAGCAGAAATTTGGGCCTTAGGTGTTGTTGTGGCCACAACACTGTAAGCCCTCACAGGGCCCTGCTGTCAAATATTAGATCAAGAATTGTAATTACATGCCCCTGTTGAACAAGGGCAGAAAAATTGGGCCTTTGGTGGTGGTGATGGTGCTGGTGCCACAACACTGTAAGTCCTCACTCGCTCTTGATGGGCACAGAAATGGGCCCTGCTGTGAAATATTAGATCAAGAATTGTAATTACATGCTCCTGTTGAACAGGGGCTGAAAAATTAGGCCTTAGGCACTGGTGCTGGTGCCACAACACTGCAACCCCTCACAGATACACTAGTTGGAACGCAGGAACGAGCCCTGCTGCAAAGTATTGCATCAAAAATTGTAATTACATGCCCCTGTTAAACAGGGGCTGAAAAATTGGGCCTTAGGCACTGGTGGTGGCGCCCAGAACCAAAAATGTTCTTACAAGCTATCAGCGTGATCATTGAGGAGGAAGAGGATAATTACTCAGGATAGTCACTCAGCATCAGCATAGGCAGTCTTTGAAGGGATCTGAGATTTCAAAAAAAATTATTCGGTTACATCAGCATCAGGTGCTTGGTAGCTGGTGGTGATCCAAGACTGATTAATTTTTATGAAGGTCAGTCGATCCACCGAGTCGATGGACAGACGCACCCTGTGATCGGTTACAAAGCCTCCAGCAGCACTGAATGTGCGTTCCGAAAGAACGATGGATGCAGGACAGGCCAGTAGCTCAATTGCATACTGTGCAAGCTCTGGCCAGTGATCCATCCTCAAGACCCAGTAACCCAGAGGATTTTTGGTGGGAAAGGTGTCCAAGTCAGATCTTGCCCCTAGGTATTCCTGCACCATGTAAAACAGACGCTGGCGATGGTTGCTGGAACCGATCATACCTTGGGGCTGCGGACCAAAAAATTGTCTGAACGCATCGGTCAGACGGCCACCTTCTACACCGCTCCTTCTTTGACTGACCGAAGCCTCAGCAACACGTTGTCAAGAAACAGGAGTTTGTAACCTCCCAGTCTCTGGGAACGCGTTGCACAGACCTTTCTGCAAGGCCTCTCGAAGATGTTTCATCCTCTGCGATGGCAAGAAAAGGTCCACAACCTTATCCTTGTAACGTGGATCAAGGAGGGTTGCCAGCCAGTATTGGTCCTTCTCCTTGATACCACGAATACGAGAATCCTTACGCAGGCTTTGCAGGATCAGGGAGGCCATGAAGCGTAGGTTTGCTGAGGCATTCGGTCCGGAGTCCTCTGGGTCACTAAGGACAACATGGTCCGCAGCCACCTCCTCCCAGCCACGTACAAGTCCATGTGTTTCTTGGGACTGATCCCTTAAAGACTGCTGCTGATGCTGAGTGCCAGGCTCCACCTCCATACTGACACAATCCTCCTCCTCCTCCTCCTCTTCCTGTGTGATCGGCGGGCACGCAGGAACACTGTCTGGGTAAAGGGGGCCTTGAGAGCTAAGGAAGTCCTCCTCTTCCTGCCTCTGTTCTTCCTCAAGTGCCCTGTCCATTATTCCACGCAGGGTGTGCTCCAACAGGTGGACAAGGGGGAAAGTGTCACTGATGCATGCACTGTCACTGCTCACCATCCTCGTGGCCTCCTCAAATGGTGACAGGACAGTGCATGCATCCCTGATCATGGCCCACTGGCGTGGGGAAAAAAAACAAGCTCCCCTGACCCTGTCCTGGTGCCATAGTCGCACAGGTACTCATTGATGGCCCTCTGCTGCGTGTGCAGCCGCTGCAGCATGGCCAACGTTGAGTTCCACCTGGTGGGCATGTCACAGATTAGGCGGTTCTTGGGTAGGTTAAACTCCTTTTGGAGGTCCGCCAGCCGAGCACTGGCATTATATGACCAGCGGAAATGCACACAGACTTTCCTGGCCTGCCTCAGGACATCCTGTAAGCCCGGGTACCTGCCCAAGAACCGCTGCACCACCAAGTTAAGGACGTGAGCCAAACAGGGCACATGGGTCATTTGTCCCTGTCGGAGGGCAGAGAGGAGGTTGGTGCCATTGTCGCAAACCACCATTCCTGCCTTAAGTTGGCGTGGCGTCAACCACCTCTGAACACGCCCCTACAGAGCTGACAGAATCTCTGCCCCAGTGTGGCTCCTGTCCCCCAAGCACACCAGCTCAAGCACTGCATGGCATCTTTTGGCCTGCATACTCGCGTAGCCCCTTGAACGGCTACGGAGCACCGCTGGTTCCGAGGACAAAGCACAGGAAGAGGCCATGGAGGAAGAAGAGGAGGGGGTGGAGGAGAGAGGTGTGTCACAATCATTAGTAGTGGCATTTTGGAGGCGTGGTGGTGGAACAACCTCCAACACTACTGCACCTTGTCCTGCATCCTTCCCAGCTACTAGAAGAGTCACCCAATGCGCCGTGAAACTTAGGTAACGTCCCTGTCCATGCCTGCTGGACCATGAGTCAGTGGTAATATGCACCTTACCGCTGACCGCCCTGTCCAGCGAGGCATGGACATTGCCTTCCACATGCCGGTAGAGAGCCAGAATCGCCTTCCGTGAGAAAAAGTGGCGTTTGGGTACCTGCCACTGAGGAACTGCACATTCCACAAACTCACGGAAGGGGGCAGAGTCTACCAACTGAAAAGGCAGCAGCTGAAGTGCAAGCAATTTTGCCAAGCTAGCATTCAACCGCTGGGCATGTGGATGGCTGGGAGCAAACTTCTTTCGGCGGTGCAGCAGCTGGGGCAGGGAAATTTGCCTGGTACAATCTAACGTCGGTGTACCGAAAGCAGATTGCCCACAAGTACTTGGCTGTGACACACCTAATTCTACACCTTCATTCCTCTCAGTGCAGGTCTCAGAGAGGACTGAAGGTATAGTGGGGTTGGAGATCTCAGCTGATGAGGAGCAAGGAGAGGTCCTCTTTGTTCTTTGGTGTGGGTCTTTTAGATATGCTTGCCAACGAACTGCATGGCAGGTCAACATATGTCTGGTCAAGCATGTGGTACCCAAGCGGGAGATGTTTTGGCCACGCGAGATACGCTTGAGACATATGTTGCAAATAGCAGCAGTGAGATCTGATGCACTCGTATCATGAATAACGTATTATGAATAACGCGCAGAGACTGCAGCGCCCTGCACATGTGGCGCTTTGGGGTGTGATGCAGTCAGTGTGCTGCCCTTAGGCTGGCCCATGGAGGGCATCCTGCCTCGTTGGTGATGTGCCACCTCCTCCTCCTCCTCTCTCCTATCAGGCACCCACGTTGAGTCAGTGACCTCATCATCCCCTCCCTCCTCATCACTGGAGCAAACCTGGCAGTATGCTGCAGCAGGGGGAGCATGACTGCCAGATTGCTGTCCTTCTTGGGCACCCCCTCTGTCTGTGCTCATGTTACTGCCTTCATCTAGCTCAGTATCATCATCAGAGCCTTCCAAACGCTGGGCATCCTCCTGGAGCATGTACCCAACACTGTGGTCAAACAGTTTGAGGGACTCCTCAGGAGGACATGGTGGGGCTAGGGAAGGAGTCACTGATGACATTGAGCCGAGGGAAGAGGCCGCTGCTTTGCCAGACAAAGTACCCTGAGCATGGGTGAGAGAGGATGAGGAGGATGAGGATGGCTTGGTCATCCACTCGACCAAGTCTTCCGCATGTTGCGGCTCAACACGGCCAGCTGCCGAAAAAAAGGCCAAGCGTGTCCCACGGCCACGTGCTGATGAGCAGCACTAGACAAAGAGCCTGCTTGCCCTCTTTTATTGGCTTGTGACTGTCTGCCTCTCCTTGTTGGCCTTCCAGACATACTAATGGCCTGTAGCTGCATTAAGCTGAGATATATATATATATATATATATATATATGCACTGATACTGCAGCTAGCAAAATCAACTGCCTGCCTGTAGTATGAGAACACCACCAACCTTCTACAGGTAGCTTTAGGTAAACACTGTGCAGAGCTCGCAAAAAAATAACTTGCAGCTTATTTAGCTGCCTGCGGTAGTGATAGGATCAGGAAAACACCACCAACCTTCTACAGGTAGCTTTAGCTGAACACTGTGCAGAGCTCGCAAAAAAATAACTTGTAGGTTTAGCTGAACACTGTGAGGAGGACGCACCACACTAACTTGTAGGTTTAGCTGAACACTGTGAGGAGGACGCACCACACTAACTTGTAGCTTTAGATGAACATGGTGCAGAGGTCTCGCTACACTAACTTGTAGTTTTAGCTGAACACTGTGAGCAGGACGCACTACACTAACTTGTAGCTTTAGATGAACACGGTGCAGAGGTCTCGCTACACTAACTTGTAGTTTTAGCTGAACACTGTGAGCAGGACGCACTACACTAACTTGTAGCTTTAGATGAACACGGTGCAGAGGTCTTGCTACACTAACTTGTAGTTTTAGCTGAACACTGTGAGCAGGACGCACTACACTAACTTGTAGCTTTAGATGAACACGGTGCAGAGGTCTCGCTACACTAACTTGTAGTTTTAGCTGAACACTGTGAGCAGGACGCACTACACTAACTTGTAGCTTTAGATGAACACGGTGCAGCGGTCTCGCTACACTAACTTGTAGTTTTAGCTGAACACTGTGAGCAGGACGCACTACACTAACTGTAAATAGTCTAGCTGCCTGACTGTGGTACTAATAGGATCAAAAGAACATCAGCAATTTTCTTCAGGTAGCTGTAAATACTGTAACAAGACAAGCCTGCCTGTCAGTAGGAAGATAACAGGAATGGATCTAGCTAAACTGAATACAGTGTATGTGTATATATATATATATATATATATATATGCAACACCTGGGATGCATATATATACACAATACACTGTAAGTGCAGCTAACTCACTGACTGTCCTGCTAACTCATATGAAATGGCACTGTCTCTCTCTCTCTATCTAAGCACGCCGGAACACACTACACAGGGCCGCCGTGCAGGCGGCCTTATATAGTGTGGGGCGTGTTCTAAACCCCCTGAGCCATAATTGGCCAAAGCCACCCTAGCTTTGGCCAATTACAGCTCTCTCTACCGACGACGCTGTGATTGGTCAAACATGCGGGTCATAGTGCATGCTTGGCCAATCATCAGCCAGCAATGCACTGCGATGCCGCAGTGAATTATGGGCCATGACGTGCCACATGAATTTGGCGCGAACGGCCCATGACGTTCGGAATTCGGCGAACGACCGAACAGCCGATGTTCGAGTCGAACATGGGTTCGACTCGAACACGAAGCTCATCCCTAATCATAACCAAATGGAAAGAACATAGCATAACAGCAAACCTGCCAAGTAACGACCGCACACCAAAACTCACGGCAAGGAGGGCATTAATCAGAGAGGCAGCACAGAGACCTAAGGTAACCCTGGAGGAGCTGCAGAGTTCCACAGCAGAGACTGGAGTATCTGTACATAGGACGACAGTGAAATATGGTGGTGGCAGCATCCTGCTGTGGGGATTTTTTTCAACAGTCGGGACTGGGAAACTGTCCAGAGTTGATGGAAAGATGGATGTTGCTAAATACAGGGATACTCTTGAGCAAAACCTGTACCCCTCTGTGTGTGATTTGAGGCGAGGATGGAGGTTCACCTTCCAGCAGGACAATGACCCCAAACACACTGCTTAAGCAACACTTGAGTGGTTTAAGGGGAAACATGTAAATGTGTTGGAATGGCCTAGTTAAAGCCCAGACCTCAATCCAATAGAAAATCTAAGGTCAGACTTAAAGATTGCTGTTCACAAGCGCAAACCATCCAGCTTGAAGGAGCGGGAGCAGTTTTGCAAGGAGGAATGGGCAAACATCCCAGTGGTATATAGTTATGTTAGTTATTGTTAGTTATGCACATTTACTTTTTCTGTTATTCTGTCCTATTTGTTGTTTGCTTCACAATAAAAAAAAAAGTTGTGGGCATGTTCTGTAAATTAAATGATACAAATCCTCAAACAATCCATGTTATTTCCAGGTTGCGAGGCAACAAAACACAAAAAATGCCAAGGGGTTGAATACTTTTGCAAGGCACTGTATACTTGTATCTGCAGAAAAGTGCATATATGTAATCTAGTATTTGATGCAAAGAAAGAGAGAGGAAGGAAAAGGGGAGGGGGGGAATCCCCTCCTGGTTACGCACAAGTCAGCTATACAGTAGGTTTCAAATGGGGTGCTGAGAGCTGAAGACATAGTGGGGGACTCATCTCCAGGAGCTGTGGCAGTGGCCAGCGGCACGAAGACAACACAAGCAGTGATAAATAGACTACCATAGGAGTGGGGTCTCCATTGGAAATCAAAACACTGATGCAGTGTGTGTCGCCAAGGACACTCTGTGGAGAGTAATAAAATATATATCAATGTAGATAGTGCGTGTCTAATGATATAGTAAGGACAAAGCCCAAAGCATGGTGTCAGTAAAAGTGAACACAGGTGAGGAATCAAAGTAGGTAATAACATATAAATGAAAACATGTAGCTCTCAACAAAGGAATAAGTGGTAGGAAAAAAGCACCAAGAAAAAACAGTGAAACAAAACAGCCAAAATGAACAATGTAGCCAAGTGATACCTGAATCTTAGGTGAGAGAGCATGATCCAAACAGGTGTGTTGTATAACAAGCAGAGCAGGAAACAGTAAGTGAGTGTTCAACCTAGAAGTGATATTTATAGTCGAGTCACGCTGCTAAGCCACTCCCTAACGCCACGCTGGCATACTCAGCAGGGGACATCAGCGCCTGAGTGGCAATAGTCGTTTGGCACTCAACGCCAAGGATGTCACCCCCAATATAGTAGGCAGATCACAAAACAGCGCACCGGCGCCAGGCACCAGGCGCCACAGGTGACGCCATGCTACGCTATCACTACCATCTGATCATACTTGCTTTTACAATCATGATTCATTTCTGACTTTTTTATACCACTTATTGCTTGTACACACTATCTGAAAGTCGGATGAAAAATACCACTTTCAAAGCGATTGTACGATAATTGGATCGTTAGTACAGAGCTTTGGAGAGTCGATCACGACAGATCATCCGATATTATCCGATCGGACAAACATGAAAACTGTTCTCGTACGATACCAGATCAGACGATTTTCGTTTAATCAGTACAGTTGTCGTCTGAAAATACAATAGAAATACACTACAACATGTGACATCACTTCCCATTTTTTATTCTGTCATACGAGAATTTTCGTCACTTTAGTAAACTCTCCATTTTCGATATGCGACTAACATGCAAAAAAAAGACATATACGGGCCATTAGAGAGGTCTAGGTTACCAACTAACACCACCTACACCACGGTGGTGCAGAGATATGTATTATATATATATATATATATATATATATATATATATATATATATATATAGCCATACTGCCTCATCAAGGCTCTTCTGTAAAGTGTGTTACTTAACTCTAGTCTAACAGAGTTCCCATCTTGGAATTTAAAACCTTGCAGGAACTTGGAATCGTCAAACTTGCAGGCACTGGTAATATACAGTTTCTCCAGGGGTTGTGAATGGAGAGAAGAGGGAGCGCTGAAAAGGGGTGGGCCATTGAAGCCTATGGGTGATGTCACTGCTTCAGACTTCACTAGCCGTTTGGAGGGCTCTCTCCTCTCCCCTGCAGTGCCACTGGTAGACATAGAGGAGATCCTGTGACCAGACCAGAGCGAGCCGAAAATAGGCAAGTATACAGATTTTTCTTACACAGGTTAATAAGCAGTGGTGTTAGGAGTGAGTAGGGGACAGTTTTAAAATTAGTTAGGTGTAGCTGGTCGTCAATAGCTATGGTCCCTGGTTGCTTGCACTGCTGCATTTGAGACAGGACACAGCAGCAGGGGGCAGTCTGTGACCCCCTCCCCCCAACACACTCTAGTAGTGTTTTATGGCTAATCAGATAGAGGAGGAGGGCATGGCTATTGCTCTGCATCCTAGAAGATGTAGTTCACAAGGGGAAGGATAGCTGTGCTGTGTGCAAGGGACAGGAACTACAGGCTCCATTGGAAAATGGGATGGAGGAGGAGAGAAATTTGAGCTTTTATCGTCTGGAACGTTTGGGCACAGAGAGAGAGGACCTCGTGCATCAACTCCTGCTCACAGGGAGTTTAGCCTGTGAGGTGCAAACAGAAAAATCAGTGCTACTACCCATACAACACATTGATAGAAGAGCTCCTGGGTGCTTGATCCACAGTCACTGGCTGAGTAGAGTATGGTAGGAAAGATGATCCGATTTGGTGTGTGAGACCTGGGTTCAGTGATTGTGAGCTGAGGGCATCAGGTGCAACAGGGCTTCAGATACATCCTCCATCACCGAACCACTGTCTTTAGGAGCCAGAAGTACTACTACTGCTACTGGGTACTAGTGCTGTTCCCCAGAAACCTCAGGGATAGACTTCTGCCAAGTGCATCTTTAGCTATATCCTGGAATGGGTGAGAGGGCTATCAGATTGTTAAGGATTTCCAAAACTGTTACTGACTGCAGAACTACACTTTTAAGTGTTGCATCGCCGCAGCCTGACTGCACATCTCTGTCAGACTGACACTGCATCCAAACTAGTTTAAAACCGTGATTGTGCCAAACTATCTCTTTTGAGTTGCATCTATTCTCCAATTATTAAAAAAGCTACCTCACAGCTACAGCTTACATCCTCTGCATACAGTTGCTTCAGGATGATTACAAAGTGTACCAACTGTATTAAAGGGCCCCAACGATGGCCAACAAACTAAACATTTAAAGACTGCCCCTGTGTTATAATGGGCTTACTGGCTCTGTCTTTGGTTATTACCCTTCTGTTAAGCAGGTATAGAATTTATCAGACTGCCTTAGGTTGGGCACAACTACTGACAGTACACATTGACAGACTAGTCCCTCATGTTGGTTATATGCTATTTCTGCTGACCATTGCTGCACTATAGGTGGCGGTGTCACAGTTTATGCTGATCTGGATAGCAGGTGTTATCTCATACTTGGAACAACTTTCTTGTGCTAATCATTTTTCATATCTATTTGAATTTCTATCATTACTATTAACCTGTTTCCCTTTAACCCTGTTACTTATAATACAACCAGTTTTCTTTTTCTTTATAATCATTGGGTGTAAGTGAGTTCTTAAAACTGCATTGTTGCTGAGCATCTAATAATGACATTGATGATTCCTATATGGAGGGTGTGAAAATACTCAGCCAGGCTGAAGGCTGAGCAGAAGTGCTGAGGTCTTTGAGGAGGTCGAGGCCGGGAACTAGGGGACCCATCTAAATAAGCAGCTCCTTTGGGGGTGATGCTACATAGGGTTAGGCATGGAATTCCACTTTAAAGCAGAGTTCCAACTACAAACTATATATATATATATATATATATATATATATATATATTTTTTTTTTTACAAGCATTTAAAAAGGTGTTTTAACACTCACGTCTTCTGTTTTATTTCTCCTCCGATGACCGGTTTCATCTGTTTAAATAACTTTGATCTTGGTGTTCTGTTCAAACTCATTTTCCTTGTGGGCATATGAAGCCCACAAGCATCATGTTCCGGGATACGGTGCCGCTGCTGGACCAGCATGCACCGCCCCGTTCTCGCTCATGCGCAGTAATGTGCCGTAGCAGCGCTGTAAAATATACACTGACTCCTGGGAAATGATGACACACATCTGCCATGAGCAGTAGCGAGCAGAGGTGCCGAGGGAAGTGACGTTAAGAGCCGAGGTGATGAAGGAGGCAGATTTCGAGGGACCACATAGCAACAGGCATAAAAAGGTAAGTAAAAAAAATTCTCCAAAAGTTTATTTGTTCCACATTAATAGCTTTTTTTTTTGGGTGGAACTCCACTTTAAGATCTACAGGTCTGACAGGTGCCTGTTCAAATTCTTTTACCAAATTTCTCCAAAACCCTACGCTCCTTAGATAAATGTCAGCTTATTATATTTAATGTTATGGGAGTGCTGGCAGTCACAACCCTGTACTGTTGACTCCATGTGAGACAGGACCAGTAATCAACAACATAAATGGAAGCCTTGGCACACTCTTGAGCACAGTCCAGAGTGAGGCTTACTATGCAGATGCCAGAGCCATGGTGATATAGAGGGGGTAGGGTGTCAAGCTTCAAGGCTGTAGAAAAATAGAAAGCCTCTGACTTTCGCAGAAGTGTCAAAGGTGTATGAGTATTGCTAAGGCTTCAGTAAAAGCTCATTACCAACAATCCATGTGATCAGCTCAGTATGTGTACTGTAATGACATCATCACTTTAAGATACCTATTGAGGTTTTATGTTTGGTGTCTGATCATCTCATATGAACCCCTTTAGATCCTCACAGGAGCCTATCCCCAACTGGACTTGGTTGGGATAAAAAAATAAAGTCGCTCACAGGGTAACCACTTCTGGGCAATAAAGAACGTCCTCCCTCAGCCTCACAGGTGCTGGCTCTGCGCAATGAATGGAGAACAAAAAGAGGAGCCAGGATGGCCGCACTTCCGTGAAAAAAAGCACCTTTGTTGTGGTGAAAAACACAGTTTACATGAAGGATGGATGACACAGGACAACTACTAGCTAACACGTTTCACATCAACCGATGCTTGCTCATAGCTAAATAGCTTTTTTCACGGAAATGCGGCCATCCAGGCTCCTCTTTTTGTTCTCCATGGACTTGGTTGGGGAAAGATGATCAGGTTGGTTGAATTTTTCCTGGTGAATACTAGTGCTGCTGTACACAAATGATGTACAGATGGGCCTTCCCATTTTAGGCTAAGAAGCTGAACTTTGCATACACAATTCCATATTTCTCAACTTTCTGGTATGAGGGAGACACCATGGAACACAGAGTATGTAGGCAAAAGACACATCTATAGCATCTAAGATAGATAGTTAGACTTTAAAGGTACAATATAAGAAAATGTAATGCGAGTGTCAGGAAGGCTCTGTCAGAAGACAGAATAATAGCTGCAGAAGGATCCCTGTTCCCCGAACGCCTGGAAGAAGAGGAGCATCAGCACGTGCTAATGTGCAATGCGAACATGCGTGTGCGAATGTACGCGCCACATTCTGTAACAGGTAAGGGCGGCAAATGGGCTATTTAAGCTGGATCAGCACCCAGGATCAGTGCTATCTCGTCTACAGCGTTCTGTGAGTCTCCTGGTACCTGTATCTGCTCTTGAAGTATTGACCCGGCTATTCCTGTTTTTCACCTGCATCGACCCCAGCTTGTCCCTTGACCATTCTCCTGCTTCCGCATCTGTACTTGATCTGATCATTTTGTGTATGACCCGGCTTGTCTGACTCTGCTTAAGTTCCAGCCCCTCGAGAGCTACCAAGTTGCTAGCACCTGTCCAGCTACCTTTGGGACCTGCTCTTTGGCTAAGTACCAGCCTGTTCCTGTCCACAGAGACCCACTGCCATCTGGCAAACTACTGGATTAGCAGCCCAACAGCAAGCATGTTTAACAGGCACTCGTGCGACTCTGCACTCCTGTGCTACGTGTATACACTGCCTGGGGCCCCGAGTCAGAGGTGCAAGCGAGGCCTTCCTCTGCATAACCTGGCTATACCCACCAGGTACGTGACAGCAAGTAAAAACAATAATGGTTATTATTGCCCATGTATAATAGTCAACATCATACAACTACAATTTAAAGGGTTCTTTTTGATCAAAATGTAACGCCCCCTTGATTCCCGCTATCAGGGAAGGCTGATATTTCACCTCAGGGTACTGGTTCTTAGGCATGGTGGGTGTGGATGGTTGTAGTAAAGATGGGCGCCAGTCACTTTTAAAAATTAACAAAGGTGGGTTTATTGCTCACAATGACAAAAATGAAGGGAGAGAGGGTTAGGGCACAGGACACCCTTAGGGCAGTAGGCAGACAGATTAGCAGACTCCAAAAACAAAACCAGCCAGGTAGACAGCAATACAGAATAAGGCCTGCACCCAACACTCTGTATCTATGTAGCAACCACTGTCTCCAATAGCAGCCAAAAACTCATGGTATCATGCAGGGTTTCTTTGGATGAGTCCCTCCTGATACTTTCCCAGCCTCTCCACAGCCCCTGGCTTGTGGAGGAGTAATCTCTGGTACTCCATCTCACAACTCCATCCCTTTCCTCATGCTTCCAGGCAACAACCAGGCTCTCTCCACCAGAGCCTTCCTCATGCCTCCAGGCAACAGCCAGGTTCTCTCCGCCTGAGTCTCCCTCGTGCCTATAGGCAATAAACAGGCTTTCTCCGCCAGAGCCCCAAGCACATGGCCAGGCCTTAGACTCCAGGCCTCATCCAACGCAGCTGTTCCTCACACATCCACTCCAGACCAAGGTCTGGGTGGAAGGACCCCAATCACCTGACTTCCTCCAAATATATACTCTTTCCCAACATGCTCATTGGCTGAAAGAAATATGCATATTCATAACTCACTGCAGCTCATCATACTTATGCCAAGTGCAACAGTGCCACCTATTGACAGAAGGGAGGAACCGCAGCTAATTCAGGCTTTGGAGAAAACCCAAATGATCACAAAGACAACAAATTAGCCAGGTTAGTTACCAACTAGCACAGCTACATTTACTGATAGCGCCTGTTTTTAAGACAAGGATGCTATAAATTTATCAACCTATTTCTTGCCATATTATGCCACGAACCATTGACCTTACATAAATTTATGCTTATGCAACACGTTTCAGGCGTGTTCCTAATCAGACGTTGTAGGCATAGCGAACTCCTGGAAAATGGTGGAATGGCATTCTATTTTCATCAGGAAGCAGACTAAGTTTCACAAACAACTCGGTCTGCTTCCTCAGGATAGACAATTGGTATCTATAGGAACTTTAGTACATCCATGTGTTATTTTTATTGAGCCAGTACCGTTAAAACAACTCCCATGGGCAGACACAGGGTAAATGAGGACAACGCCATCCTACACTCCAAACTCAATGATGGTCAGATCCTTTTTGCAAAGGATCATTTTCCTGTGGTATTTCAAAGAGGATCCAAACAACTTCAGAGGATAATGCTCAACAGAGCTTTTCCATACGTCCCATCCACATCCCAAGAGCGCCACCATCCTCCCCAGACTCCTCAGTTTGGAGAGTAGGAACAAGCTGTCATATTAAAACTAAGGTGGTGGACACACATGGACGTATGGAAAAAGCTCTGCTGAGCATTATTACCTGCATTGAGGTTGGAGGGTAGGATTGCTGGACGTTGTTGTCCTCATTCACCCCATGTCTGCCTGTGGGAGAGGTTTTAATGGTTCTGGTTCATTATAACACATATAACTCAAATAACACATGGATGTACTAAAGTTCTTATAAATATCACTGGTCTATCCTGGGCAAATAGGATGCCTTTCCGTCATCTTTCAGGAGTACGCAATGCATAAAATGTCTGATTAGGAACAAAGCAGATATGCGCCGAAGAAGCATAAATATATGCAAGGACAATGGTGCAAGGCCCAACATTAGGAAAATACCCTTTTATACTGATCGAAAAAAAAACTTAAAATGTAATTGTATGATGTTGACTAATATACAGTATGTAGGCAATAATAAAGTTAGTGATTTTATTTGAGATATGTTTTCTTGCGTGACACCTTTAAAGCCTGACTATCCTAAATGCCATTACAAAAAAGCCTGTATTTTTATGTACATTTCTGCTGAGATGCAGACCACAAAGTGTTAATGTAGGAAAAAATGATTGGTAAACCCAGAAGTGCTTTTTTTGCCACTACTTTTTCTGGCTTTTCAAAATAACAAAAGCAATATTATACAGTAGAGGTTGGATAAAAATTTTTTAGTGCAGTATAACACTTTTGGGAGATAACCCCCTCCCAGGAGAGTTTTATACTCACCTGTCCAGCCTCCTGTAAGAGCCACACTGTGTTTTTTATGGGGAACCGGCCATTGTAAAGTCTCCTGACTGGTCCCTCGCTTCTTTTGTGAATGTGCAAAAAAATACCATTTATTCCTCTGAAGAGGCCATCTGTTGTTGAGCTGCACAGAAGAGGGCCTCTTTATAAGAATTGTTAGTATTTACTCCACTTGTGCACAGAAGAAGCAAAAAAGGCTGGGAATTTGAAGCAGTGGCTGTGCTGTTCCATGTGGGCCACAGAACGTGGATCTGGCAGAGCCAATTCTCTACATAGTGCATGGGCAGGCTTTTTGGAGTCGATGCAACAGCATTTTATGGTTGGAACTAAATAAACATTGACTTGTGGAGTGAAACAGAGAGGAGTGGAGGATGGGTAAAGTTCTGCAGTCCAGCAGGCAGGATTGACAATGCTATCTAGGATTTCAGTGCAGTAAAGGCTCTGTGTTTTCAGTCCAAAAAGACAATTAGGAGCACCCTGGATTTCTGGCAATTTGACAAGCATTTTCTTTACTCACAGCAGGGGTCCTCAAACTTTTTAAATAGGGGGCCAGTCCACTGTCCCTCAGATTGTTGGGGGGCCGAATCAATTCAGCCTGACCAGTACCCAACAATGCAGCCTGACCAGTGCCCAACAATGCAGGCTGACCAGTGCCCAGCAGCGCAGCCTGACCAGTGCCCAGCAGCGCAGCCAGCCTGACCAGTGCCCAGCAGCGCAGCCAGCCTCTCCAGTGCCCAGCAAGGCAGCCAGACTCTCCAGTGCCCAGCAAGGCAGCCAGCCTCTTCAGTGCCCAGCAAGGCTGCCTGACTTGTGCCCAGTAATGCAGCCTGACCTGTGCCCAGTAAGGCAGCCTGACCAGTGCCCAGCAAGGCAGCCTGACTAGTGCCCAGCAAGGCAGCATTACCAGTGCCCAGAAAGGCAGCCTGATCTGTGCCCAGCAAGGCAGCCTGATCTGTGCCCAGCAAGGCAGCCTGATCTGTGCCCAGCAAGGCAGCCTAACCTATGCCCAGTAATGCAGCCAGCCTCTCCATTGTCCAGTAATGCAGCCTGACCTGCGCCCAGTAATGCAGCCTGACCTGCGCCCAGTAATGCAGCCAGCCTCTCCATTGTCCAGTTATGCAGCCTGACCTGCGCCCAGTAATGCAGCCAGCCTCTCCATTGTCCAGTTATGCAGCCTGACCTGCGCCCAGTAATGCAGCCAGCCTCTCCATTGCCCAGTTATGCAGCCTGACCTGTGCCCAGTTATGCAGCCTTACCTGTGCCCAGTTATGCAGCCTGACCTGTGCCCAGTTATGCAGCCTGACCTGTGCCCAGCTATGCAGCGTGATCTGTGCCCAGCAATGCAGCGTGATCTGTGCCCAGCAATGCAGCGTGATCTGTGCCCAGCAATGCAGCGTGATCTGTGCCCAGCAATGCAGTGTGATCTGTGCCCAGTAATGCAGCCACCCTGTCCAGTGCACGGGGATTAGTGAGAGGAGCGCCGCGGGACTTACCGCTATGAACAGGCAGCCGCGAGGAGAATTCTTGTGAAGCTTTCCCGCGCTGGAGCGGGCTCTGTGTCTCCGCCTCCACTCTGGACAGTGCCCGAAATTGGTACTGTTTCCCCCTATGAAGTGGGGTCCACAGGGAAAACATCTCTCCGGGCGGACCGTTGTGGGGGCTCCAGTGCCCGAAAGGCCGGGAGGGCTGGGTAAAAGACCTTGGCAGGCCGTATTCGGCCCGCGGGCCGTAGTTTGAGGACCCCTGACTCAGTGTTCTTGAAGGAATAAAACATGGTGAAATGTATTGAGAGATGGAATTAATATTAATTTTATTTTGCTCAGACATAAAGCTGGCCATACACCATACTAATTTTGTCTGGTACCTAATGATTTGACCAAAATTCTCTGCATGGGTGGCTCTGTTGCCTCCTCCCCCTGCCCAACTTCCTTCAATTGAAAAATTTGCATATTGTCAGCTGATCAGCAACTATTTTAATTTTTTTTTTTTTTACAGGTACTTATATAGCGCCATCAATTTACGCAGCACTTTACATACGAGGCGTGTCTAAAAAGTTCAGTGAATTGTATCAGAAAGCAAACAAAACAGAAGATCTAAATGACCTTTATTGGCCTTCAAAATAATTGCCATCCTTCACAACACACTTTCGGCAACGTTCATAAAGCTTCTGGAAGCAAAGGTCCGCTGTCACATGTTCTTGGATTGCCGCCACATCTGCAAAATGTGCGCCTTTCATGATGCTCTTCGGGTGGGGAAACAGATGACTCTTTTTGGGTTGCGGGGAAGGCAGTGAACACCATTCCATTGATTGCCGCTTAGATTCCGGATCGAACTGGTAGCACCAGGTCTCATCCCCTATGACGATGGTTCGCAGAAAGGATGGATCCTGGTCACACATGGTAATGAAATCTCCGGAAGTTTCTAATTGTTTTGCTTTCTGTTCGTCTGTCAGTGTGTGCGACACAAACAGGGAACAGATCTTCTGCTTACCCAAATCTTTGCGGACGATGGTGTGCACCGTGTCCTTGCTAATGCCCAATTACTCCGCCATCAATCGTAGAGGCAGTTGCTGATCTCGTGCCAGCATTTGTGACACTCGCTCAATCATGTCTGGGGTTCTATTTGTCAACAGCCAACCCAAACGTTGCTCACCCTCAGTTGTTTCCTTCCCATGTGCAATTCGTTTCGTTCCAAATTAATTTTTTAACGAATTTCAACAAATTTGTTAATTCGGAAATATCCGAATTAACGAAAACCTGTATAACGAATTTTTACGAATATTCGTAAATTCGTAAATTCGTAAATTCGTAAATTTGTAAATTCGTAAATTAGTGAATTAGTGAATTAGTGAATAATTAAATTAGTGAATTTGAAAATTTGGAAATTCGGAAATCTGAAATAATAATTAACTTATAATAACCTAACTATTACTAGTAACTATTACATTATAGGTATTGTAATTTCCTTTCAAATTTGGCTGTTAGTGAACGTAACACATACAAATTTATCCAAAGTTACGAATGATCAGAAATAACGAATGCTGTATCCAAACGAATGTAACGTAATGAATTAATAATAATAATAATACAAACTTTTTATTATTTTTTTTAATTAATTTGTTCCGTTCCATTTGTTTAGATGCAGCATTCGTTATTTCAGATAATTCGTAACTTCGGATATATTCGTATTTGTTACGTTCACTAACAGATAAATTTGAAAGGAAATTACAATACCTATAATTTAATAGTTACTATTTCAGATTTTCAAATTTTCAGGTTTTTGGATTTTAAAATTTCGAATTTACAAATTTCCGAATTTTCTAATTTACAAATGTACAAATTTACGAATGTGAATATGAATTTGCAAATTTTTGAATTTACGAATGTATGAATTTTTGAATTTACGAATGTACAAATTTTTGAATTTACAAATGTACGAATTTATGAATGTACGAATTTACGAATTGCGATCATAATGAATGACCCGAAAAAGGAAAAAAAAAAAATGAATGAAACGAAAACTAACAAATTTTTTGGCAGTACACATGTCTTACCAACATTTCATGCGTCTCCCTCGCCATTTTCCGCAGTTTGTAGCAGAAATTGATGCTAGGTCGTTGCTCCATTGCACTCCATTGACAATACCTCTCACACTGACTACATTCAACTGCCCGCAGCAAATTTACCGACATTCACGTGTACTCTGCTTTAGGTGGCACTTTTCGATGTGTCTCTGGTTAGCCATGTGCATACGTGCGCACCTGGCCCATGTTGCCGTTGAGATATTGGACCATTCACAGAACTTTTTAGACACACCTCGTATATATTGTACATTCACATCAGTCTCTGCCCTCAAGGAGCTTACAATCTAAGGTCCATAACTCACATTCATACACATGCATACTAGGGCCAATTTTACACAGGAGCCAATTAACCTATCAGCATGTCTTTGGAATGTGGGAGGAAACTGGAGTACCCGGAGGAAACCCACACAGGTACAAGGAGAACATGCAAACTCCAGGCAGGTAGTGCCGTAGTTGGAATTCAAACCAACAACTCTAGTGCTGCTAGAGCTGCTGTCTGAGTACTCTGACATGACATCTGTCAGACTACAATAAGCACAATGGAAGAACCGTTCATCTGCACGGTATAGTGTGGATGCAGGAATCTGTTTGATTTTTTTTTTTGTTTCACCCACAAGCTGAATGAAAAATATCTACCAATGTATGGCCAGCTTAATGCTGGATTCACACCTTTTAAGCTTTTGCTTGATGTGTTATCCATTGAAATTAAAGTGGTTCTAAAGGCTTTACTGTGGCAGTGGGCTAAGATGGCTGAATTTATACAAGTCGGTTGCTTCTGATAAAATGTTCTTACTTGTAAAAAGTTCTAAGTAAGATTTTAGGCATGTAAGTATGATAGTTAAGAAATTCAAAACGCTTGCATCTAACCCCCCTTTCCTGTGAAGCCAGAAAGCACAATGGCTTGGTAGCTGATAAATTAGATAAAATGCAGATGTTATTCACTAACAGGCTTTTTAGAGGCTTACAAGATGTTTTGTGAATGTCTATGCAATTGTTGATATATATATATATATATATATATATATATATATATATATATATATATATATATATATATATACTGTAACCACCCATGAGGACACATTTGGCCTCTTGGCGTGAGCTGGGGCTGAGTGTCTTTTGCTAGCAGAAAAAAAAAAAAAACCTTACCCATTTCTCAAAACCTTACCCTACCCTCTGTGTCTGTCTTGGTGTCTGTAGGTTACATAATGGGTGGGAACCAGTCATTAGTCCTGTCCCCCTTACAGTGTTTGGTCACTAATTTTATGAAGGGTTTCTGCAAAGGTTGCAAGCTGAAACTTAATTGTGTGAAAAAGATTTGCCCTGCTATGAGCCAAAGGGAACATTTGACCTGAGATTATAGATGGGCTGCAAGAATATGTTAGGTCTGACTCACAGAAGCATGATCAGATCCCATACACAGCCCCCCCAGTACATGGGAGGACAGATCCCGGGTGGGTATAGGCAGAGGACAGGTCCTAACACCCCACCCTGTAGAATAGGGAATCAAGCTTAGGCTGGTCCCCCCTCCCCCCAGTCAGATACTCAGACTCTCTCAGCAAACACACTCCCAGGGGCACCCCCAGTCATGACACTCTCAGTATAAGTAGGATGGAAGCTGGGATAACAGAAGCAAGGTAGGCGCACAGGTCAAGTGTCCACATCCACCCCAAAGAATCCCAATGTCAGTAACCAGACTCTTCCCCCCCCCCCTTCTTCAACTTAGCTATGCAAATGGAATACCGGACTCTAGTCTACACCCCTTTTATTGCAACGGACCTACTGAATTGGAAAAGAGACAAAAGATAACCCAGGCAACTTCAAAGTATATTGAGAAGTTAGGAGAAAATGATTGCGACCCCCCCTGGCTGGTTTGAAGATCATTATCTAAAGTCAGACCCCCCATTGGGATCCGAACATTAAGGAAGATATGGACAGTCTAAAGTCTCGTACACACGCTTAGATTTTCGGACGACCGAATGTCTGTTTTTTGTGGCATGCTAATCTCGTGTCGAAAGTGAAGAGGTTACTCACAATACGAAATTTTTCGTAAGACAGAATACAGCGTCTGAAGTGACGTAATGTGTTGAATAATTTTGTATGTATTCTTTAGTTTCTGAGCATGTGTAGTCTTGCTCTTACAATTTTTTTTGTACAAAAACCGTACTGATTAAACGAATCGGTCGTTGAGTTCACATCCGACAAAAATGTTATAGTCTGCACATCCAGCTTTTGTCAAAAAGCTAAATCGGCTGTCGAAAGCACAGAACTAACAATCCGAAAATTGGCAGACAGCTCGTTGTACAAATTTTCCCATCCGATTTTCGTATTGTGTGTACGGGCCTTTAGAATGTTTCGGACAGCTATTATAGAGCGGATGAAATTGGCTGGCAAAAGACGGCAGAAATCCTTCAACAGGCCAATGAAAGTCCGGGACAGTTTTTTGAGAAACTATGTGAAGCTTTCAGATTGTATACCCCCTTCAATCCAGAGGCAAATGATAATAAGAATTTGATAAATAAGGCCTTTGTCAGTGAGTCTGCAAGAGACATTAAAAGGAAATTACAGAAGCAGGAGGGGTTAAACAAAACTGAAAGAAGATCGGAGAATGAAAAAGAAAGTTGATTAACTGGCAGAAGTCATGACAGGAAAGTTCAGAGAAACAGAGAATGCTCAGATGGACGCTCAAGGGAGAAGGAGAAGAAAAGTATATGTTGAAACTGGAAAGAAGTTTATGTGCATGTTGCAGGGAGAAGAAAAGTAAATGTTGATACTGGAAAGAAGTTATGTGCTGAAAAATTTGTCACTGTATCAGAAGACGCATGATCGAGTCTCCCACCAGATACATGCACTATTGGATTACAAGGGAAGTCACTGGTTCGCTGACCGCCAAATGGTCAAATATCAGGCCATGCTGTGTGAAAATCCCCAAATCCATTTAGACACTGTTAACACCCTTAATCCAGCCACTCTGCTTCCCACCTCACAAGGACCCCTAGCATATGCCTCCAGGTAATGGATGAAGTCTGTGCAAGCCGGTCAGACTTTAAAGATAGTCCCTCTGGAAAGCCAGATGTTGAGTACTTTACTGATGGCAGCAACTTTGTAAAAGATGGGGTCCTCTATGCCGGCTCTGGCATAGCGGACCCCACCTCTGCATTGACCAGAGCATTACAACTGGCTGCAGGATTAAGACTAAATGTCAGTGTAGACTCTAATGCCACGTACACACGGTCGGACTTTTCAACTACAAAAGTCCGACAGCCCGTCCGACAGACTTTCGACGGTCTTTTGGCGGACTTTCGAAGGACTTTTTAACGACCGGACTTGCCTACACACGATTACACCAAAGTCCGACGGATTCGTAGGTGAAGACGTACGACCGGACTAAAATAAGGAATTTGATAGCCAGTAGCCAATAGCTGCCCTAGCGTTGGTTTTTGTCCGTCGGACTAGCATACAGACGAGCGGATTTTTCGACTGGACTCGAGTCCGTCGGAAAGATTTGAAGCTTGTTCCAAATCTAAAGTCCGTCAGATTTTCGACCGAAAAAGTCAGCTGCAGGTCTGATGAAGCCCACGCCGGCGTCTGTCGGACTTTTGTAGACGAAAAGTCCGACCGTGTGTACACGGCATAAGTATGTTTTTCTGACTTTCCATGCTCATGGAGCCCTGTATAAGGGAAGAGGACTTATTACATCCAGAGGGAAGAGCATCAGATATGGAACAGAAATACTGGAGCTTTTGGAAGCAGTATGGGCCCCCCCTGAAGTTGCAGTGATCCACTGTAGAAGCCATCAAAAGGGAGACTCCAAAGTGGCTAGAGGAAATAACTCCGCTTTAAGGCTGCATTCACACCTGAGTGTTTTCAGCTGGTAAAACGCTCGTAAAGCGCCAGAAAAACGCCCAACAAGCAAAATCCCATTCATTTCAATAGCCCCTGTTCATATCTGAGCGTTCTGTCACCTGAAGCAAAATGCCTGAAGCTCAAAAAAGTACATGAGCTTCTTTGTAAGCAGATTACAGGTGTTTTTCTGCTTTTTACATTGGTGAGCTTTTGACCTGTATAAAAAGGCGGCAAAAAAGTGGTAAAAATTGCTGCAAAATCGCAGTAAAAACGCGCAAATTTCTGCCTGAAAACGAAACGCTCAGGTGTGAATGCAGCCTAAAGGATATGTAAACTTTCCTTTTCTTTTTTTTCTTAAAAAAAAACATGTCATACTTACCTCCTCTGTGCAGTTGGTTTTGCACAGAGTGGCCCCAATACTCCTCTTCTGGGGTCCCTCAGCAGCGCTGCTGGCTCCTCCTCTTCTCGAGCACCCCATCGGAGAAACGCTCTCCCGTGCAGTGTCCTGCTGCTATGTCCATTGACACAGACGGCAGGATTCCTCTCCTCCCCTGGCTCCTGCATCATTGGATTTGATTGAAAGCAGTGGGAGCCAATGGCTGCGCTGCTATCAATTCATCCAATCAGGACCTGAAACACCGGCTGGAGCGGGTGTGCTCGTCCCCTGCACAGGAATGATCGGGCTCTGGTAAGATAAAGGGGGGCTCTGGGGGGCTGGTGCACAAGAGGTTTTTCACCTCCTTGCATGGAGTTGAAAAACTGCGAGGGTTTACAACCCCTTTCACTGTCATGCCCCCTCAGAAGGATAAAAATATTTGCTGGTGGCCATTTGTACCTATTGAGGCTTGGTGGAAGCCTGGCCAACATGGACTGAGACTACAAAGGAAGAGGTCAAATGCCTAATCCAGGAAATCATCCCCAGTTATGGCATCCCCTCCGCCATAAGCTCCGACAACGGCCCTTCCTTTGTTCAAAAGTGCCTCCAGGAATTAGCAATAGTACTTAAGATTACTTGTTAACTACACACTGCATATAGGCCCCAAAGGTCTGGAAAAGTGGAAAGAATGAACCACACTCTTGAACTGCAACTGGCCAAACTCTGTCAGGAAACCCAAATGAAATGGACCTTGATGCTGCCTATTGCTTTGCTGAGAATTCGGAGTACATTTGGAGTACTCCAACAAAGAGGACAAACTTGTCCCCTTTTGAAGTACTATATGGTAGGCCCCCACCCATCATAAAAGGTATCAAGTGAGAATTACACCAGATATGGGGGTGGTGAACCGTGAACTGTCACAAAAACTAGGGGAGAATATGCAGGATATAGGGAAATGGGTTCAGGAGAAACTCCCCATAAGTCTGTCCAACCCAGTCCACCTGTCAGTAAAGGCATGGCTGTGCTGCAGGAATTGCATGACAGGGACGCGCGTTCGCGGCGCGTTGGCACGCACGCCTGTTACCAACGCTGGTGCTAAAGGGACTAATTAAACTGAGTGCACCAAGGACTCTTTGCTGTTTGGTCTGCAGCTTCTGCGAGTTCTGATCTGTTACCCGTGTTGACCTCTTATCTTGATCTTACTAACGCTGTCTGCTTGATACCCCGACCGCGGCTTGTTTTGGACTTCTCTTTCTGCCTGCTGCTCTGCTGATCTGCCTAAACATTACCGACCCGACTTGCCTGACCCTGCACCTGCTCATCCAGCCCGCCACGGCTCTGCTCTGTAAATCACATCTGGTTCCTGCTCCTGCTGCGATTCCAGCCTGCCACAGCTCTCGTCTGCCTAACCATTACCGACTTGCCTGCTGCACATCCAGCCTCGGACAACCAGCCATACTGAAAACACCGTGCTTCTGTGGCTGCTGTGTCAACCTCAGTGGCCCACAAGCTGTGTGGTGCGAGAGGCTCTTCTCTACACGTCAGGGTCACAAACCAGGTACGTGACACCACCCCTTTGCACCAGGAGATGCCGTGTGGGTAAAAGAGTGGAACCTAACCCCTATAGGGCCCAGATGGAGGGGTCCTTACACTGTTCTGCTGTCTACCACCACAGCCATTAAGGTGGCCGAGATGACCCCCTGGATACACCACTCCAGGGCAAAGTGAGCTGCTGACCACACAGACTCCTGGCAGAGTACAGTAGACCCTCAAAACCCTTTAAGCTAAACTGACCAGAGAAATCAGAGGGAAGAACTCCAGCACTGTTCCCAGCACATCCTTGGAAGCTGCTGGGTCGACACACGGCAGAAAATAGTTGGACTGTAGCCCTGCTCCCAGCACATTCCAGGAAAGCTGCTAGGTCAATGCACGGTGGAAGAAAAAAGGATACATCTGATATCTGCTAGCTCTGCTCCAGTCACACCCCTGGGAGCTGATTGGTCAACACACAGCCACAGATTGGAAATAATCACAGATATGATGTTTACTAAAAATGTTTTAATTAGAAGACTGGTAGCCATAGTAGTGATACTGGCCAGGCCCACAAGGGGGAGGGCAAATCATGTGACCTGTGTATCAAAACCACTAGAGTAGGGCTCATGACCACTAGGGATGAGCCGAACACCCCTCTCCCCCCCCCCCCCGGTTCGGTTTGCACCAGAACATGCGAACAGGCAAAAAATTTGTGCAAACATGCATACACTGTTAAAGTCTATGGGACACAAATGTGCTCATTTTAAAGGCTTATATGCAAGTTAGTGCCATAAAAAGTGTATGGGGACCTGGGTACTGCCCCAGGGGACATGTATCAATGCAAAAAAAGTTTTAAAAACGTCTGTTTTTTCAGGAGCAGTGATTTTAATAATGCTTTAATTGAAAAAATAAAATATTCCTTTAAATATCGTGCCTGGGGGTCCCCTTAGTTTGTCTGTAAAGTAGCACATTTTTCCCATGTTCATAACAGTCCCTCCGCAAAATGACATTTCCAAGGCAAAAAATGTAATTCAAAATTGCTCGTGGCTGTAATGTTTTGCCGAATCCCGGCAATATACATAAAAAAAATTGAAAAAAAAGGCGTGGGCTCCCCCCAGTCCATTACCAGGCCCTTCGGGTCTGGTATGGATATTAAGAGGAACCCCACACCAAAATTTAAAAAAAAAGGTGGAGTTTTTCCACTTTTTATATTTTTTTTTCTCCGGACCATCGGTGCTGTGATTGAAGATGGATGGACATCACAGGACATGTTTTTTTTTTTTTTTAATAAAGAAATTGTCCAAAACTGTCTACTGTAATTTTTACTTTTTTTTACACTTTTTTTGGTGAATGGGTAGGGGTACAATGTACCCCATACCCATTCACATAGGGGGGGCCGGGATCTTGGAGCCCCCTTGTTAAAGGGGGCTTCTAGATTCCGATAAGCCCCCCACCCGCAGACCCCCACAACCACCGGGCAAGGGTTGTGGGGATGAGGCCCTTGTCCCCATCAACATGGGGACAAGTTTCTTTAAGGGGGACCCCAAAGTACCTTCCCCATGTTGAGGGCATGTGGCCCGGTATGGTTCAGGAGGGGGGGCGCTTTCTCGTCCACCCCCCTTTTCCTGCAGCCTGCCAGATTCTGTGCTCAGATAAGGGGGGTCTGGTAAGAATTTTGGGGGGACCCCCGCGCCTTTTTTTTTTTTTTTTTAAATAGTGCGGGGTTCCCCTTAAAATCCATAAGGGGGACCCTGTCAGAAACCATGAATCAGACTGAGACAGAAGTACAGTTAAATCACACTTGTTTAATAATAATAAAAAAGGTAAACAGAGTATACGTAGTCAAAACATAGCCAGAGTTCAGGAATTTAACCTGTTCATGAGGGGATTCACACTTCTCCAATTTACAATAGAGATTGTTCTCTCTTAGTTTCTGAAGCACACGACAGACATCTGTGTGGTGGCTCTCCAGGGGCTTGGAAAATATGAGGATATCGTCACTATAAACCACCACACATAACTGCAACAAATCTTGGAGGACATTGTTAATAAATTCCTGGAAAACTGCCGGGGCGTTACAAAGGCCAAAAGGCATTACGAGGTACTCAATGGCCTGTTCTGCTATTAAACACAGTTTTCCACTCGTCACCCTCCTTAATCCTCACGAGATTAGATGCCCCTCTCAAATCAAGCTTCGTGAAAACCATTGCTCCCTTGAGGCAGTCAAATAACTCTGTAATCAACGGAATCGGATAGGCATTCTTAATCATGAAACAATTGAGACCCCTATAATCAATACAAGGTCTTAGTTCACCACTCTTCTTCTTCACAAAGAAGAAACCAGCACCAGCAGGAGACGAGGATTTGCAGGTGAAACCTCGAGAACGTGCATCTGCAACATACTCCTCCATGACCTTATCCTTCAAGATCGACAAAGGGTAAACCCGGCCACGAGGGGGTATGGCACCAGGTTGAAGGTCAATTGCGCAATCATACGACCAGTGTGGAGGTAAACTACCGGCTTGACCTTTGTCAAAGACATCGCTAAAATCATTGTACTCCTCTGGCAGGGAGGAGAGTGAAGAGGTGCACAGGACCTTGGCTACCTTCTGGAAGCATGTCTTACTGCATTGTGACGACCAGGAGAGAACCTCAGCATGGAGCCAATCAAAATAGGGGTTGTGCCTCTGTAACCAAGGATAAACAATAACCAGTGGAAAATTAGGTAAGGAAATAACTTGGAATTGGATTATCTCATGGTAAAGAGCCTCTATGGCCATGGACAATGAAACAGTCTCATGAGTCACATGGGCAGGCTGTAGAGGTCTCCCATCAAGAGCCTCAATGGCAAGTGGAGTGTCACGCAGCTGCAATGGAATCGAGTGCTTTGGTACAAAGGCAGCATCAATGAACAGGCCTGTAGCCCCAGAGTTGATTAGAGCCTGTATCTCGATGGACAACTCAGCCCAAGAAAGGGTAACGGAAACCAGGGGCTTATCCTTCAGGATAACTGGGGACAAAACAACGCCACCTAAGGTCTGTCCATGACAGGACCTCAAGGTTCGGGTGTTCCCTGGATGGGTAGGACAAGACTTCAAAAAGTGACCCGCCTGGCCACAATAAAGGCACAATCTCTCCCTCCTCCTAAGGGTTCTCTCATCAGCAGAGAGACGCATGAAGCCCGAGTGCATGGGTTCATCTTCACTGACCAACTTGCTACCAGGAGGCATGGGAGGTGAGGGAGGCAAGGGTAGGACTGCAAAGTTCGGAGACAAATGTACAGGAGGCTTCCCCAAGCGCACCTTAAAAGAGAGTCTTTCTCTGAGTCTGGAGTCAATGAGGATGGCAAACGTGATCAACTTCTCCAGCTCAGTGGATATATCTCAGGCTGCTATCTCATCCTTGATGGTATCCGAGAGACCATGAGAAAAAGAAGGCACGAGGGCCTCATTATTCCACGCAACCTCTGCTGCCAGAGTACGGAATTCAATGGCGTAATCGGCAACAGTTCTTGTACTCTGTTTGATGGACATGAGGCACTTGACAGCAGAAGTGGAGCGTGCGGGAACGTCATATACACTTTTAAAAGAAGCCACAATCTCAGGGTAACTGAAGGCAACAGGTTTTTGCGTCTCCCATAGAGGATTTGCCCAGGCCAAGGCTCTCTCAGAAAGCAAAGATATCACAAAACCTACTTTGCTTCTATTCGTGTGAAACACCTGGGGCAGCATCTCAAAGTATATCTCAACCTGGTTGAGAAACCCTCTGCATTGGACTGCATCGCCCCCAAATCATAAGGGAAAAAAACTGCACTTAGGTAAAAGTATATAGTGAGCAGCAGCTTATTGTGGGATATACACAAAACAAATATAGAATGGAGAAGCTGTGCTAATTACGATAGAAAATGTTGTTTTAAAACCTAAAAAAATTGGCTATTCAGTAGGTCATGCTAAACATCTGAAGTGAAGTTTCAAAAAATTGATATCTAAAAATACTATATTAAATTAAGTGAAAAAGTTCAACGAAAATATTAAAATGAGTGAACCAGTCCAAATTAAAAAAAACAGATGCAAAAATATGGCACAAAATGTGTTTGTGCCATGTAAAGTCCAAGATACTTTGAATATCCCAAACAGATGAAAAAATGCACCCAGTGACTTTATCATAAAGAAGTGCACCCCCACCTTGTGGAAAACATGCTTCTGGTAAGACTGGAGCAGCCTGCAACACAGGTTGTACCGGAGCAGCCACAGTGGGAGATTCCAGGTAAGCTGTGCGACTCAGGAGCGTTTGTAATGCCATGGCAAACTGATCCATGCAGTGATGCTGCTCATCCAATCTGGAAAAAATATTACCAACAAGTGAATTGACTGCATCTTCTGAATTCAGTGCCTTCGCCTACTGTCAAAAACCATAAATCAGACTGAAACAGAAGTACAGTTAAATCACACTTGTTTTTAGCATGAGGGTAGTGCCTGATGCGTGAGTCAGACATGGGTGGCTGCTGACCCTTATGCCGTGTACACACAAGCTCTTTTTCAACGGACTGAACTCCGAAGGACTATTTGACGGACTTTCAACGGAGTTCCGACGCAACGGACTTGCCTACACACGATCAAACCAAAGTCCGACTGATTCGAACATGATGACGTACGACCGGACTAGAATAGTCAAATGACGGAGCGATCACTTTCAAACAAACCGGCGTCATGTCATGACGCCGGTTCCTCTCTCCCCTCTGTGTACCGATCTGTACAGGGGGGGAGGGATCGGATGGCAGTAGCGCTGTGGGCTGCATCTGTAGTGCCCACAGCGCTGCTCTGTGACACAGAGCCCAAATCCATCTATCCATGCTCAGCCATCCCTCCATGCTCAGAAATACCCTGTGCAATACTCTGCAATACCCTGTGCAATACTCTGCAATACCTTGTGCAACACCCTGTGCAATACTCTGCAATACTCTGCAATACCCCGCAATACCCTGTAATAGCCTGCAATACTTTGCAATACCCTGCAATGCTCTGCAATACCCCGCAATACTCCGCAATAACCCGCAATACTCTGCAATACTCTGCAATACCCTGCAATACTCTGCAATACCCCACAATACTATGCAATACCCCGCAATACTATGCAATACCCTGCAATACTCCTCAATACCCCGCAATACTCTGCCATAGCCAGCCATACTCTGCCATACTCGGCAATACCCTGCAATACCCTGCCATACTCAGCCATGCGCAGCCATACTCTGCCATGCTCAGCCATACTCGGCTGTACTCGGCCTCTGTATGTGGCCAGGCTGTGGAAGTCTCACACATGTGGTATCACCGTACTCAGGAGGAGTAGGAGAATCTATTTTGGGGTGTCATTTTTGGTATGTACATGCTATGTGTTAGAAATATTGTATAAATGGACAACTTTGTGTTAAAAAAAAAAAAAGCGTTTTAACCACTTCCTGCCCGCCGTCATATGACGTCCTTGACTTTGTGCGGGGATATCTGAATGATGCCTGCAGCCAAAGGCATCATTCAGATATCAGCTTTTTCAGCCGGCGATTCCCTACACCATAAGAATGATCATAGTGGCTGTTCCACTGCTTGATCATTCTTACGGGAGGCGAGAGGGAACATCCCCCCCCCCCCGCCACCCTCCGGTGCTTCTACCGACTACCAGGATTGTTTTTTTTTAATTATTTCAGGCTTCCCAGCCTAGAGGTGAGATGTGGGGTCTTATTGACCCCATATCTCACTGTAAAGAGGACCTGTCATGCCATGTTCCTATTACAAGGGATGTTTACATTCCTTGTAATAGGAATAAAAGTGATCAAAAAATTCATTTTTTGGAAAAAAGTGTCAAACTAAAATAAATAAAGTAAAATGAACAATAAAAAAAAAAAAAAAAGTTGAAAGCGCCCCTGTCCCCGTGTGCTCGCATGCAGAAGCGTACGCGTACGTAAGTCCCGCCCACATATGAAAACGGTGTTCAAACCACACATGTGAGGTATCGCTGCGAACGTTAGAGCGAGAGCAATAATGTTGGCCCTAGACCTCCTCTGTAACTCAAAACATGTAACCAGTAAAAAATTTAAAGGGTCGCCTATGGTGATTTTTAAGTAGCGAAGTTTGGCGCCATTCCACGAGCGTGTGCAGTTTTGAAGGGTGACATGTTAGGTATCTATTTACTCGGCATAACTTCATTTTTCACAATATGCAAAAACATTGGGCTAACTTTACTGCTTTTTTTTTTTTAAGGCACAAAACTGTTTTTTGCGCAAATACCGTGCAAGATAAAAAGTTGCAACGACCGCCATTGTATTCTCTAGGGTCTTTGCTAAAAAAAAAATATATATATATATATATATATATATATATATATATATATATATATATATAATGTTTTGGGGTTCTATGTAATTTTCTAGCAAATAAATGATGATTTTTACATGTAGGAGAGAAATGTCAGAATTAGCCTGGGTGCTCCAGAATGCCTGAAGGTGCTCCGTGCATGTTGGGCCTCTGTATGTGGCCATGCTGTGTAAAAGTCTCACACATGTGGTATCGCCGTACTCGGGAGTAATAGCAGAATGTGTTTTGGGGTGTAATTTGTTGTATGCATATGCGGTGTGTGAGAAATAACCTGCTAATAAGACAATTTTGTGAAAAAAAAAAAAAGAAAGAAAAAAAAATCTTGATTTTGCAAAGAATTGTGGGGAAAAATTACAACTTCAAAAAACTCACCATGCATCTTTGTAAATACCTTGGAATGTCTTCTTTCCAAAAAGGGGTCATTTGGGGGTATTTGTAATTTTCTGGCATGTTAGGGTCTCAAGAAATTAGATAGGCCGTCAGTAATTCAGGTGTGATCAATTTTCAGATATTGGCACCATAGCTTTTGGACTCTATAACTTTCACAAAGACCAAATAATATACACCAATTTGTACTTATTTTTACCAAAGATATGTAGCAGTATAAATTTTGGCCAAAATTTATGAAGAAAAATTACTCATTTGCTAAATTTTATAACAGGAACAAAGAAAAATTCATTTTTTTACAGAATTTTCAGTCTTTTTTTTTCTTTTATAGCGCAACAAATAAAAAACCCAGCAGTGATTAAATACCACCAAAAGAAAGCTCTATTTGTGTGAAAAAAAGGACAAAAATTTCATATAGGTACAGTGTTGCATGAGTAATTGTCATTCAAAATGTGAGAGCACTGAAAGCTGAAAATTGGTCTGGTTATTAAGAGGGTTTAAGTGCCCAGTGGACAGAGTCCGCAGTCCGCACACAATGCGGTATATTCCTATCCATTACCCCCTCGTTCAATACAACTAGGGGGACTTAGACATCGGGGCAAAGGAAAGACACGAAAAGAGAAGAAAAGGTGCTGCTCACCCCTAAAGGTAAAAAGAAAGGAGAAGAGTTCCCCCAAGGTGGGGTTTTTAGGCAGCAGGGTGAAAAGATTGAGTCAATGATGTATGAAAAAATTGATGTTTTTATTTTTACAAAAATGGCATGACATGATAAATTAAATGAGCTCCAGTAGGAAGTTCTTTAAAACGTATTAAACCAAACATACATTTACAGACATAGTTCCATAGCAACATTAAAGAAAAAATGTCGACAATATGAAAAGTGAGTCTGACGTGTTTCAACCCATATACCAAGGGTCTTCTTCAGAGGGTCAGTCTGCTAAGAGATATATAATATAGGTACACATGTCAAAATTATTTACGCACAATAAAAATAATATACGGTGCAGACATGTGATATAGTTACCAAATAATGTATATCCAGCAAGGAAAAGGCTTCCTACATGGAGATTCTTTTAAAAACTATTTTTTCTCTCTCCCCAAAGGGTCCCAAAGCACCTCCACTGTTACAACAACCAAAACGGGGCAGTAATCCAGCGATGTGTTAACATATTTGTGGTTTTCCACAAAACCAACCATGTATTTCTGTTTAATTATTTATAGTGATATCCTTATATTCATTTATTTCAGACTGGTCGACTCTTTTTGGACTTTGATCCACAGAGCCTGACAGTGCTTGCAGCCAATCCCGGGTTAGGTCACAAATCGCAGTCTGTTCATATAGGGCTGCATGGTGCAGTCTCATATGTGTCTTAATACCTTTTAAGGTAATTTTGGGTTCACTTTGTTTCTCTTATGTTTTTTCTTTATCTTGGTCTTTTTTTTTATATATTTATTTTGTGTGTTGTTGCTGGTTTCTAACACTTGTGTTTGTCACTTATCTCACATGGTGTGCGTTCCTGTGTACACTGCATGTGTCTTTCACCACTTTTATTTCATTTCACCTTTTCACTTTGCTTCTTCCTTTTAACCACAATCTCTTTCTTTTTCTTATCTTCACTTTTTTTTCTCACTATCATACTACACACAATCCAATATTATCTTCACATAACATTATAGATAGAGCTGGTGTCTACTATTACTTTGACCCTCCAATTAACCACTTTATCCAATTAGTTTTTTCTATTTTACCTATTTCTATATATATATATATACCTTTAGAATATCTAGAGGTCTCTATCTGCATATATTGCATGCATGGAGATTTGTGCCTCCTGGTTATCGCATCGTCCATTTTTAATGATTGGGTGCTGATTGTTAGCTAGTTGATTATTTAATTGATTAATTTTTTGACTGTTCATGTATATTGTGGGCGTGTTACTCAGTCTGTTTCTGGATCTTTACCACAGGTGTGACCCATTCCCCACCTGATCGTCTTGGTGGGGGGTTATTTTTAGTGTGACTTCTCATAAGCCACATCGCTGGATTACTGCCCCGTTTTGGTTGTTGTAACAGTGGAGGTGCTTTGGGACCCTTTGGGGAGAGAGAAAAAATAGTTTTTAAAAGAATCTCCATGTAGGAAGCCTTTTCCTTGCTGGATATACATTATTTGGTAACTATATCACATGTCTGCACCGTATATTATTTTTATTGTGCGTAAATAATTTTGACATGTGTACCTATATTATATATCTCTTAGCAGACTGACCCTCTGAAGAAGACCCTTGGTATATGGGTTGAAACACGTCAGACTCACTTTTCATATTGTCGACATTTTTTCTTTAATGTTGCTATGGAACTATGTCTGTAAATGTATGTTTGGTTTAATACGTTTTAAAGAACTTCCTACTGGAGCTCATTTAATTTATCATGTCATGCCATTTTTGTAAAAATAAAAACATCAATTTTTTCATACATCATTGACTCAATCTTTTCACCCTGCTGCCTAAAAACCCCACCTTGGGGGAACTCTTCTCCTTTCTTTTTACCTTTAGGGGTGAGCAGCACCTTTTCTTCTCTTTTCGTGTCTTTCCTTTGCCCCGATGTCTAAGTCCCCCTAGTTGTATTGAACGAGGGGGTAATGGATAGGAATATACCGCATTGTGTGCGGACTGCGGACTCTGTTCGGCCTCAGGTGTTATGCCTGCCCCTGTCCTTTTCTCCTCTGGTCTCCCCTTTGTTCTGTGAAAGGGGTAGGCGAGAAAAAATATATATATATTAGGGGTGCAACAAATTAAAAAACTCACGGTTCGGATCGTTCCTCGGATCAGGAGTCACGGTTCTGATCATTTTCGGATCAACAAAAAAAAATCTCCCCCACTGTAATATCCACGTCATCTCCCCCACTGTAATATCCACGTCATCTCCCCCCACTGTAATATCCACGTCATCTCCCCCCACTGTAATATCCACGTCATCTCTCCCACTGTAAAATCCACGTCATCTCCCCCACTGTAATATCCATGTCATCTCCCCCACTGTAATATCCACAATCTCCCCCACTGTAATATCCACGTCATCTCCCCACTGTAATATCCACGTCATCTCCCCCACTGTAATATCCACATCATCTCCCCCACTGTAATATCCACATCATCTCCCCCACTGTAATATCCAAAATCTCCCCCACTGTAATATCCAAAATCTCCCCCCCTGTAATATCCACGTCATCTCCCCACTGTAAAATATTCACAATCTCCCCCACTGTAATATATCTACAATCTCCCCCACTATAATATATCCAGATCTCCCCCACTGTAATATATCCACATGTCCCCCACTGTAATATATCCACATGTCCCCCACTGTAATATATCCACATCTCCCCCACTGTAATATATCCACATATCCCCCACTGTAATATATCCACATCTCCCCCACTGTAATATATCCACATGTCCCCCACTGTAATATATCCACATCCCCCCCCTGTAATATATCCAAATGTCCCCCACTGTAATATATCCACATCTCCCCCCGTAATATATCCACATGTCTCCCCCTGTAATATATCCACATGTCCCCCACTGTAATATATCCACATCTCCCCCCTGTAATATATCCACATGTCTCCCCCTGTAATATATCCACATGTCCCCCACTGTAATATATCCACATGTCCCCCACTGTAATATATCCAGTCCACATGTCCCCCACTGTAATATAGCCACATATCCCCACTGTTATATCCAAAATCTCCCCCACTGCAGTGCTGTAATATCCACAGACTCCCACAGACTCCCCACTGTATATATTATGAGATGAGTATTAGTAAGACTAGTGCTGTTAGTCTTACCATACAGTTAAGAATAGAAGCCTCCAAGCCAGCCGCCGGACCCACGAGTTGAGGGCAGGGTGATGACGTCAGCGCGCAGCTCAGCGCCGCCGGGTGTACCAAGATGGCCGTGGCTCCAGAGCTAGGCCAAAGCCGCGGCCTTTCCTAAGATCCGAGCCCAAGGATCGCGGGTGTGCCGATCCGAATAGGTTGACCCGTTCGGATCACGGATCGGTGACGATCCGTTGCACTCCTAATATATCTAGACCTGTAGTGCTCTCAATCACCTGAGTTATCAGAGGGAAAGCTACTGGCTGGGACTAAGATTAAGATTAAGATCCAATAAAAGGCAAAATTCTTGGCCGGAAAGGAGAAGGGCAGGAAGGAAAAAGAAGAGAAAAAAAAAGAGGAAAGCCTGGAACTCCCCGAGTTAAAACAGGACGTTTATTTAAAATTAGCAAATGGGTGATCTGGTACACCAGTTTAAGGGGAACCAGAGTTAAAAAGACTTTCAAACGGACAGCCTACCTAGAACACGGGTTCCAAGGAACAGGTCCCCTGGGAAGTTGATCACCAAAACTCACAAAAAATAAGCGACAATAATCGCATGATTGGGGGATCAATAAAATACAGTGAAATATTTTTTTAACCCATTGAACAGAATGAGGGGTAAACCAGTGAGGGGTGCAGGAGTAAATCCACCTAAGGTGACCACTAGCCCAGGAACCATTAAGAAATATATGACACAAGAGGGAACAAAAGACAGCCCTGGGAAATCGACTGGTGCCAAGAGCAAACTAACAGAGGGATCCCTGAGAAATGGGCAGAGCCTAGACAAAAAAAGCAATTACCAACTTAAAGTGAAATGGCGGAGATGTTTGCCAGGCTGGAGCAGTCTATTAAGGGGGAAATGGCAACAATACACAATGATCTGAATCAGATTTTAAGAAGAGTGGAAGAAGCAGAAGAAAAATTGGATTCACAAGCGGCTGAAATAAAGGATCTCAAAGAACAGATGAATGGGGTTTTGAGAGAAAAATAGTACCTGAAAATCGCATCAGGAGAAAAAATTTAAGAACTAGAGGTCTCCCTGAAATACAGCGTGAAGAGGAAATGATGGATAAAATATTTGGCCCCTTGTTGAGATTCTCACAAACAAAAAAAAATAGAGCTCGAAAGAGTCCACGGGATCAGAGAACCGGCAGAGATGGCAGGAGAAGTGCCGAGAGACATGGTTGTGCGATTTCATAATCACAAAGACAAAGAACAGATCTGGATGACCTTAAATCCACCCAGCCCCTTAAATATGAAGAATTTCAACTACAAATATTCCCTGATCTGACCTCAGAGACTCTGATTAAGAGAAGAACTTTATAACCTCTTCTGGAACAAATGAAAGCACACTCAATTCAATATTCCTGGGGTTTTCCGGTCTGCCTGATCGGGAGAAAGGAGGGGAGATCAGCAACGTTTAGATACCCAGAAGATACGCCCAAATTTTGCAATGAACTGGACATGGCATTAATGGAAATTCCAGGTTGTGGGAAACGAAGGACATAATATCAAACACAGAGGAACAGCAACAATGGATCCCTATCCTCAGAAAGAAGGCAAAAGAGAAGAAGACTTGACGAAGAAGCAGATGAGGAGGGGAGAGGGAAAAGAAATGAAAAGGGAGGGGAGGACTAGGGGAGGGGGCTCTGGGGGGGGGGTGGAGTGGGGACGGGAAGAGGTAAATATTTGAATTGTGGAGTGGAGCGGACACGGGGGTATCCCCCACTGGGGGAACAGCGGCTTGGCCTGGGGCACAGTATAAGAGAACCACCTCAGGGGGGGGAACTATAGGCTTGAAGGAGGAGGAGTGCCTTGAGTTCACTGATCATTGGGAGATCGAGGTCAAGGGAAGGTAGGGAATCCTCACTGAAGTATTTCAAGACTAATAGAAATAGCGCCAACACTCTGGGATACAAGGGGCCCTCTGGAAGGCAAATATATATAGAAATGGAACATCACCACTCGGATCAATGGCTGGGTGGAGATTAAAAGATGGGTACTGGTGGGGGGGGGGGCGTAATTAACAAAGATGATGACATTAAAATTCTTGTCGTATAACGTTTGTGGGTTAAATTCTCCTGTTAAGAGATGTAATATAATTGGAGAAATAAAATATCTTAAAGCCGAGGTAATCTTTTTACAGGAGGCCCATTTCTCAAATCAAATTCTAAAATATTCTCAAAAGATTACCCAGTATGGTATTATGGGGATTCCTCAACGAAATGGGCAAAGGGAGTCACCATTGGATTTGCCAGGAGAGTAAGGTTCACCCTGGAGGAGAGAATGGCGGACCCAGAAGGGCGCTATTTGTTTCTGAGGGGAAGAATAAATGGAGTGGAGTACTTCCTGGCAAATCTATATCCCAAATAAAAATCCAATTAGATATCTAAAAGGGGTAATTGGGAACTTTATGGAGTTTAAGAAAGGGAGAGCCATCATGGCTGGGGATTTCAATCCCTGTTTGGATCCAAAGATCGATAGTACGTCCCGAGTGCAGTGGACTGGAAATGTACAGAGGAAGATGTTGTTGAAGAAACTTCACCAACATCAACTAATAGGCATATGGAGAATACAACATCTCAAACTACAAGATTATACATTCCACTCCTCTGCACACGGGACATACTCAAGAATCGATTTTTTTTTTATTGAACATAGGTTGCCGGAGTCAGTAATTTGTACGAACATCAAAATCACGACCGTCTCAGATCACGCTCCAGTGCAACTAAAAATGAAGTCAGAGGGGGTGCAGAATATGTCCATTATTAAACAAAGAACTACTACAGGACAAAGAAGTAGAAGGTAGGATTAAGAATGAAATAGAGCAGTTCTTCAAAATTAATAACACTGGAGAAATATCGGAAGCTATAGTTTGGGAAGCCCATAAGGCTTATATTAGAGGGGTCCTGATTTTGATGGGTTCGGAAAGAAAAAAGAGGAGATTAAGAAAAAAAAAAGGGAAGAGATGAAAGAACTAACCGAACAGGATACCAGAACGATGTATAACAGAATGAAAAAAGAGAGGTACCTAGGAGGAAATAAGACTGGGAAATACTTGGCTAAACTGTTAAAAAAGAAAATAATGGCTAATTATATAGAGAAAATACAAACAGGCACGGGAGAAATGGCACATATAACACCAGATATAGCAAGGGCTTTTCAGGAATATTATGGTAGGCTATATGCGATTAATCAAAAGGGAACACCTGAAAAAGCTAAAGATAGGACAGAAAAAACAAAAGCTTTTTTACATGAATTAGGCCTAAACAAAATATCGGAAGAAAAACTTAGCATCCTAGAGGTCCCCATCACAGTGGAAGAAATTAAAAAAAACCCCCTAAAAGTCCTGGCCCAGACAGGCTGACGTCACTCTATTACAAGTGGGTTGAGGATATTTTAATCTCCATATTGTATTCCTATATGTATGGGATAGGAATTAAATGGGAGATGCGGGGGGGCGTGTCCAAGATGGCGACCGGGTCAGACGTCTAGGAGCGGAGCTCTGCGCCAACGAAGGGGAATACATCTTGCTGTCTTATCCTGACCTGACTGACACTCCTCTAACCTCACCCATAGGCTCAGGTAGATGGTCCTCTCTCGGAAAAGCAAAGTGGGAGCTTGTAAACCGCAACAAGGGGGAGCCCCGGCCCGATGGAGAAAACTTCCAATATGGCCAACGCAAACTTCTGAGACCGAACCAGCTCTCACGGAGGATGACAGATTATCGGCACTCATGCAGGCTATTAACGGTTGTCAATCAGTACTTACCAACAAGATTGACTCCCTGCAGCTAGAGATGGGACTCATGAGGAAAGATTATAAAAAGCTCCATTGGCGGATGGATGAGGTTGAGAACCGCATGGGAGACACAGAGGACGCGGTGAGAGACCACAAGGCTACCCTCCACACTGTCCAGATCCCACTGAAACACCTAGAAGCCAAGGCGGAAGACGCCAAGAACCGTAGCCGGCGTAATAATTTGCGGATAATAGGTCTCCCGGAAGGGACAGAGAGTCCTGATACGCCGGCTTTCACCGAACGCCTACTCAGTATGCTTTTCCCCCAAGCGCCATTCTCCTCACACTTTTAATGGAAAGCGCCCATAGGATGCCCCCATCCGATGACCCCCAGGAGCGCACCCGCGTGCCTTCATCTTCAAGCTGATGAACTTCAGGGACCGGGACCTCGTACTCAGGGAGGCTAGGAAGATCGATAACATCCGCCATGAGGCTGCCCGCCTCATGATTTTCCTGGACTTCTCGGTCGACACCCAAAAACAGAGGAAATAATTTGACGCGGTCAAGCAATCCCTCAGATCCCATAACATCAAATACAGCATGATGTTCCCGGCACGTTTGAGGGTGGCTGATGGCGAAACGATCCCGTTCTTTACCACGCCTGAGGATGCAGCACAATGGGTGATTACCCTCCCGCGTGGGGGATCCCGGGATCCCACGACTGTGGATCGGGTCTGGACCACATGAGTTACACCCTGTTTTATGACCTTTTGCCTGTTTTCTTTATCCCTGGGGGCTTGGTGACTCTCTACTGAACAACATACCCTACACCCTGGTTAGTGCTTGACACACTGAATGCTGCTGGCGCCACTGGGCTGTTGGATGTCTCTAAGCACACCCCCATCTTTGGTTCTGCCAGGGCAGGGGATGGGTTGTGGGGCATGAGTGGTTGTTATCCTGGAACTTTGCAGAGACAGACGACAAACTGCCGCTTGTTCTTGTAGCTCAGAGGTGACTTTCTTTTGTTCTACATCACTTTATGTGCCGCTGCCCTGGACAAGATAACATCTCCCCAGCCTCACTAATTTCACTAACTTAAACTCTGTGATCGCACAGCCTAGCCGTGCTGTCGAATCCATGAGAACACAATTGCTACTTAGTCCCCAGGGGGGAGTCTACCCTGTTTATTTCATTACTCTGACTTCTTACACGAGCAGCCCCTCAGCTCAGCCAGGAGACCCAAGAGTTTTAAATATTCTGCTCCGTTGGCGGTATCTCTGCTGCCCCTCTATGCAGCTGGTGCCCGGGTGTGCATTGCCTACTTGTTACATGTACATGACCCCATGTGTTTGTTAACCATTTATGTTGGGGCGATCCAGGTGCACCCAAGTTGGAATGGATGCCCTGGGTGGGGGGGAGTTGGGGTTTCTGTTCGTTTTTTTTTTTTTTTTGCAGTTTTTCTTATTTTTAATTTGCTAAGTTACATACAAGCTAATGAAGGACTGCTGTTTCTATGTTATACTGATGCCGCAGGTACATCTCCAATGGCCAACGCAAGGCTGGGGGTGCTTGCCCCCTTTGAGGGCTGTCCCTGGTGATCCGCATGCGGGACCGAGGTCCTCCAATCTATCCCTATACCCTCCCTTATTGCCCCTCTGACAATGATATCATGGAATGTACGGGGGATGAATTCCAAAATTAAACATGCCCTGGCCTTTAAATTACTCAAACAATACTCCCCTGATATCTGCATTCTGCAGGAAAGACACCTGGTGGGCGGCAGGATCCTCAGTCTTAAGAAACCCTGGGTAGGCCATTCCTACCATGCTACCTCTCAACCCACGCCAGGGAAGTTAGTATTCTACTCCATAAATCCCTCCCATTCACACTCCTGGACCTGCACCTGGATCCCGAGGGTAAATACGTGGTTCTCCATGGTATGCCTTTTAATATTGGTGGGATTGTACAATCCTCCCCCTGCCTCCATTGGACTCCTTCATAAGATAGCACAGATACTGGCGTCCCATTTGGTCGCCGCTGTGATTCTAGCGGGGGACTTCAATATGGCTCCGTGCCCCAATATGGATAGAATGTCCCCTGACCCTGCCACAGACTCTCCACTCTCCTGTTGGGTGGCGACATTAGGCCTCACGGACGTTTGGAGATGGAAATACCTAGGAAAAAGAGGTTACACCTGTAGCTCTGCCACATACACGGCTATGTCACATATTGACCTCATTTATGTCAGCAGCCCGGTCTTAGCTAAGGTACATGAAATTTCTGCTTTCCCTAGAGGGATCTCAGATCACTTGCCTATTCTCCTGAAGCTACACACAAAGGTGGCCCCGGGTGACCGCTGGTGGCGTCTGTCCAGATATTGGATTTCTGACGAGCGTGTCGAGCCTGTGGTGGAGTCAGCCATTACACAGTATTAGGCTCCTGACCCTGGTGGTATGGAGACTCCGGCCAGGTGGGAAGAATTTAAACTCCACATAAAACAGCAGTACAAATCGGCCGTGGAATCATCACATTCGTCTTCCCAGGCCTTCCTTGCCCAGGCTGAGGCCACTGCTCAGAGGCTAGAGGCTGATTATCTCTGGGGGGAGGCGAGGATCGGAGAAAGGACCTGCTTGTGGCCCTGAGGGAGGTTCATCTTATCAGATTATCTGCAGCAAACAAGCAGTTACTCTATCAATCACAAAGGGTGTTTGAGCAGGGCGAAAGATCGGGACGCATGCTGGCCTGGCTCTCTAGAGAGCCTATGGATACCACCCACATAGCTAATGTCAAAGATGACCCTGGAAGGCTGTTATCAGACCCAGGCAACATAAACGCATGCTTTGCTTCCTATTATAGGGGTTTGTACTCCTCCAGAGTTGACTATACACTTGTAGAACTCCTTTCTGGATGGTCTACACTTTCCTACTCTATCAGAGGAGGCACGCCTGCAATTAGATGCACCAATCACTCTAAAGGAGGTTCAGACGGCGGTGTCCTCTATGCAGACCGGTAAGACCCCAGGGGATGACGGCCTCCCTGCCGAGTTCTTCAAGACACATTGTGCCTCACTGGCTGCAAGACATAGAGGGGTCCTCTTAAAATCCTTTAGAGTTAATAAGCTGCCACCCTCTATGATGAGAGCTGTGATTGTGGTCATCCCCAAACTAGGGAAGGACCCAGAGCTCTGCCAGTCCTACAGACCAATATCACTGTTAAACGTTGATGCAAAAGTCCTGAGTAAAGTGCTTGCCACTCGTCTCAATGCAGTGATACTTTCCTTGGTACGTGGGGACCAGACTGGCTTCATGCCAGGAAAAGGCACAGATATTAATCTAAGGAGGCTGTTCACAGTGATAGAGGGAGGGGAGGAGAGGAGGTGATAGCATCGCTGGATGCTGAAAAGGCCTTTGACTCGGTGAAGTGGGACTACCTGTGGAATGTACTCCAGAGGTTTGGTATAGGTCCTACTTTTATATCTTGGCTGAGGATGCTATATTCAGATCAGATGGCTAGAGTCCGGACAAATGGCCTGCTTTCTGCACTGTTCCCCCTCCACCGAGGCACTAGGCAGGGATGCCCTCTCTGCCCGGCCTTATTTGCTCTCGCCATTGAACCTCTGGCTATCCTCCTCCGCTCCTCATTGACGATCGCTGCCATATCTGTGCACCCTTTTGTAGCGAAAGTGTCTATGTATGCCGACGATACCCTTCTCTACCTTAAAGACCACCACCATTCCCTCACAGCAGCCCTGGAACAGGTTGATACGTTTTGGCAGGTTCTCGGGTATTAGAATTAATTGGGGAAAATCAGTTCTTTTCCCTTTAAATCAAAGTGGGCCTCCCCCCCCCCCCCGGGTCTCCCCGCCCCTCTTCAATGGGTTGAAAGCTTTAAATATCTGGGTATTCAGATTTATAGACACCTGCCAAAATATCTAGATATCCAATGTACACCGGGTCCTCCAGAAGCTTATACAGAAGAGCTCTGTCTGGAAAAACCTTCCACTCACCCCTGTAGGCTGAGTTAATCTACTCAAAATGTCCTTTCTCCCCAAATTTCTGTACATCTTTAGAAATACTCCCGTAGATATACCCAACTCCTTTTTTACTAAATTGGAACAAACAGTCACGTCATTTATATGGCAGGGGTCAGTGCGGAGAATAGCTAGAGCCACGCTTCAGCTTGGATTGTGTCAGGAAGATCCTGGCAGTAATCAGCACCCCAGGCTCACTGGTGCGCATTTGCGTGCACCATTGCACGTGTGCACGCGCATCCCTGGCGTGCGCCAGGTGAGCTATTTAAGTCTGTTGCTCCCAGTCCCCGCTGTCTGCTCTACAGCGTTCTGTGTGCTTTATCTGATCTGATCTGAGACTACCTGTTAAGACCCGGCTATCTGTTTGTGACCAACCCAGCTGTCTGCCTGCATCTGACCTCCGGCTTGCCTACGACTATTCTTCTGTTTGTCCCCTGGTACCTCTGCTGTCCGCCTGATACTTAACCACCGGCCTGCCTGACGATTCTTCTGCCTGACCCTCTGGTACCTCCTCTGCCTGCCTGATATCCTACCCGGCCTGCCTGACCTCTCTGTGTCTGCTGTTGTTCCTGGTTCCAGTCCAGCACTCCAGTCTCCAGTCTACTTGCCTGCTGTTGTGACTGGTTCCAGTCCAGCACTCCAGTCTCTAGTCTACTTGCCTGCTGTTGTTCCTGGTTCCAGTCCAGCACTCCAGTCTCCAGGCTACTTGCCTGCTGTTGTTCCTGGTTCCAGTCCAGCACTCCAGTCTCCAGTCTACTTGTCTGCTGTTGTTCCTGGTTCCAGTCCAGCATTCCAGACTCCAGTCTACTCTTCAGTTCCAGTGTCCTGGCTCGTAGTGATTCCTGGACTTCTGAACTGTCTGATCCTGCCAGGCACTCATACCGCTCCTTACTCCTGTGCCCTCTGTCTCCATTCCAGGGGGCCATGAGTGGGAGCCGTAGGGGAGGCCTCTCTCTGCAGTTCAGGCTCAAAACCACCAGGTACGTGACAGATTGTCTGAAGGGGGCCTTGCCCTTCCTAACTTCAGGAAATACTACTAGGCTGCGGTCCTAGTGTCCATAAGGTGGTGGTTTACACAAGATCAATCTAACCCATCGGTTAACCTAGAAGTAGCTATACTGGGTTTCTAATCTGAACTAAGTAATATAGTATACAGAGGGCGTAGATCCACCTTGCAAACTACTATGAGGACTACGATACGGGTGTGGAAACAAGTTTCAAAACATATAGAGGAACCACAGACGTTCTCTCCCCATCTGCCTGTATGGAGCAATCCGTCACTGCCCCATATGCGGACGGTGCCTGACCCACAGGTTTGGGCCAGGTACGGGGTGAAAACTCTGAAAGACGTCTTGCCTGAGGGACGCTTGCTCCCTTTTGGAGAGCTTTTTCTACAGCTGAGACATGCCCTCAGGGCACAGTTCCCTGGCTCCATTAAGGTCGAACCCCACTTGGTGGAGAGGCTGCTTACATCCCGCATTATAGACAGAACACTATCCTCCATCTATCTTAGACTAACATGCATGGGCGGATCTGGGGCTGCCAGGGCCTTTGCGGCATGGCAGCGAGACCTTCCGACATTGACTGAGGAGGACTGGTCTGAGGGCCTACAACAGTTTATCCCTCTTATGATCTCTGCAAAAGATAGATTTGTGCAGTTGAAATTCCTCCATAGAGTACATTACACTCCCCAAAGGCTGGCATTAATATACCATACATCAGATGATAAGTGTCCTAAATGCAATAGAGACATTAGCAACTATATACATATGGTGTGGCTTTGCCCACGAGTACAGGAGTTTTGGCAGACTGTGGCTGCTGACATGACCTCAATAAGTGGAATATCTGTGGGGCTTGATCCCTTGATTCTATTGCTGGGTATCACAGACAATTTGCCCACAACCACCCACAAGAAATTGTTTATTTTTTATACTGCATTTTATGCCAGGAAAACAAAAAAAAAATAGCTTTTTCACCTTTGTCCTGCTGCATAACCCTTACGGGGAATTATACTGTTTATTGTTCACCACTATACCTTGTGACACCTGAAATGTATAACATGTAACGGACTTATTATTCCAATAAAGATTACTGCTGTTAGGGAAGCCTTAGAGGCCGCAATTACGATTATACCACAGGAAGCAAAGGGCGCTACACTATGTTTAAGCTATCGACCTATTTAATTGCTAAATGCTGATACTAAGCTATTCGCGAAGGTACTGGCAACTAGGATGAAATTAATAATGAACGACCTAGTCCATACCGACCAAGTGGGCTTTATTCCAGGAAGAGAATGCCGGGAATGCTTCTAGAGGTGCAGAAAAAAAAAAGTAAATCCCCAGGACTGCTGCTGTCAATCAACGCCGAAAAGGCTTTTGACAGGGTAGACTGGGGATTTATGCAGAGTACACTGGAGGCAATGGGACTGGGCCCAAAAATGTTCCACTGGATCAAAGCACTCTATTATCAGCCGACAGCGAGTGTCAGAGAGGTTACCTGGTTGGGCGCCAGTGCGCACCAGTGAGCGTTGGTGTGCGTGGTCCTGTGGGCACTGGAGTGCATGTTCCGACTGACCCTGGTGTGCGCGGTGGTTGCGCGCGGGTGTGCCTGTGGGCACTGGTCTGCGTAGTCCTGTGGGTGCTGGTGCGCGCACCGGTGTTCGGGGGCATGCACGTGCGGGTGTGCAAGCGCCTGTGCATGGCGTTTGGCGCCATTCGGCCTATTTAGGGCTGCTTCACACTCTGCTCGGTGCTGCCTGATCAACAGCTCTTCTGTGCCTTGTTCCTGTTTCCTGTATCTGTGCTTTGATATCCTGACAACCCGGCTTGTTTCCTCGATTCCTCTGAACTCTGCCCGCACCTGACCTCTGCCTGTTTTGACCACTCTTCTGCCTGCTCCATTGTACCTGGTTGCCTGCCTGTTGCCGAACCCAGCTTGTACCCGGACTTCCCTGTTCTGCTCCTGCTCAGCACCTGTTGCCAGTGTTCCCAATTTCTGCCTGCTGTTTGAAGTTCACTTCTCTTCCGGCATCTGGACTCCTGCACCAGGCTCCCATACCACTCAGCAATCCTGTGCTTCCTGTATACTCTACCAGGGGCCGTGAGTCGGATGCGTAAGGGAGCCTACCCTCTGCCCAAGCGGACTCACTGGTCTGGTAAGTAGAGGTCTGACAGTATCAGGCAGCCATGACCGAGTCTGGGCAGGGGGCCTTTGTGGGCACCTAGCGGGCCTTACTCAAGCTGTAAAGAGCCTACAGGAAGGCTACTCCAGATTAGAGGAACAAGTTCAAGCCCTCTCTGCACCTCCTCACTCCCAGGGAGCATCTGATGCTGGACTCTCCCAAGCACCCTCCGTAGTAATGCTTCCTCCTGAGCCTAGGGTGCCCACCCCCGAAAGGTTCACAGGAGAAGTATCGGGCCTTTCGCAATGCCTGAAAACTCTATTTTGCTCTACAGCCTCGCACCTTTTCCTTAGAAGCTACTAAGGTGGGTTTTGTCATCTCCTTACTGGCCGGCGAGCCTCAAACCTGGGCTCACCGCCTTCTGGAGCAGAAATCTGGTTCCCTAGATTCTCTGGATGCTTTCTTCCTAGCCATGTTACAATTGTATGAGGACCCCCAACTAATGGCTACCGCTGAAGCCCCATTGTACTCCCTGCAACAAGGTCGCAGAGCGGCTGAAGATTATGCAGTTGAGTTCAGACGCTGGAGCTCTGATACAGAGTGGATCAACGCTGCCCTGTGTCACCAATTTCGGATGGGGTTGTCCGACCCTCTTAAGGACGAGTTGGCACGCATAGGAATACCTCAGACCCTGGATGACCTGGATGTCCCTGCATCGACTACCGGGAGTTGAATAAAATTACTATTAAAAACAGATACCCGCTACCCCTGGTACCCGAACTCTTGCAAAGGCTAGGAACCGCAACAATTTTCACAAAGTTGGACCTCCGCGGAGCTTACAATTTAATCCGCATCAGAAAAGGTGGCAAATGGAAGACGGCCTTTCGTACTCGATTCGGGCACTTCGAGTACCTCGTCATGCCCTTCGGGCTGTGTAATGCTCCAGCGACATTCCAGCACTTTGTTAATGACGTCTTCTGCGAATACCTTGACATAGTCATAGTTTACTTGTACGATATCCTGATTTTCTCTGCTTCACTGGTCGATCACTGCAGGCATGTCCAGGATGTTCTCACTCAACTTAGGCAACATGGGCTTTACGCCAAACTCGAGAAATGCGAGTTTGAGCTCCAATGTGTTCAGTTTCTGGGCCTAGTCATCTCGGCCGAGGGCATTAAGATGGACCCTCAAAAAGTATCTGCCATCCTGGATTGGCCTGCACCTGCAGACAGAAAAGGGGTACAGCGCTTCATTGGTTTTGCCAATTTCTATAGGAAATTCATCAAAGGATTCTCTTCAATAATAGCTCCGATTACCGAGCTTACCAGACAAGGAACCCGATTCTGCTGGACTCCCAAAGCACAGCTGGCATTCGAAGAACTCAAAGCACTGTTCACTTCAGCCACTATCCTCAAACACCCTAATCCGGCGTTACCTTTCGTTTTGGAGGTTGACGCATCTGAAGTTGCGGTAGGAGCAGTGCTCTCCCAGTGGCAAGGCGCCAAGGCGCTCCTGTATCCAGTGGGGTTCTTCTCACGTAAACTTTCATCATCCGAAAGGAATTATGATGTGGGGGATCTGGAACTGCTGGCCATTAAGACGGCTTTGGAGGAGTGGCGTTACTGGAGGGTGCTGCACATCCCATTCTGGTCTATACGGACCATAAGAACTTGGAGTACCTGAGAACAGCTAAGAGACTAAGACCGCGGCAGGCCAGATGGGCACTTTTTTTTTCCTGATTCCAGTTCCACATTACCTACAGACCTGGGTCCAAAAATGTCAAGCCAGATGCGCTCTCCCGTATGTTCCATGACTCTGAGAAAACCCTACCTCCGGACACCTTTCTTCCCTCTGGTAACTTCCTGCTTCTTCAAGAGGACCTTGTCTCCCGAATTAGATGGGCCTCTATGGGGATGACCCCTCCTGCTGAGACTTGTGTTAAGGACGGCCTGTTCTGGCACGAAGACAAGACTGTGGTCCCTGAGGACCTAAGGGTACATGTGTTGAAACTTTGCCATGACCATAAGTTGGCTGGGCATTTTGGTGCACGAAAAACAATTGACCTGATACAATGTACCTTTTGGTGGCCTCATCTCATTAAGGACTGCAAGGACTATGTCGAGTCATGCAATACTTGCGCCAGAAGCAAGAACAGCCGGACAAGAGCCTGGGGCCTATTAAAACCCCTACCGGTCCCAGAGAGACCATGGAGTATGATCTCGATGGACTTCATCGTTGAACTTCCCCATGAGAAGGCTTTTCCTCCATCTTTGTTGTGGTAGATAGGCTGTCTAAGATGGCCCATTTTCTTCCCATGAAGGGCACTCCCTCAGCCATGGAGACAGCTACTATCTTCATTAAAGAAATAATAAGACTGCACGGAGTCCCAATGAATATAGTATCCGACAGAGGTGTCCGGTTTACCTCTAGGTTCTGGAAAGCCCTCTGTGGCTCCTTGGAAATTTAGTTGGCATTTTCTTCAGCATATCATCCCCAGTCAAATGGGCAAACTGAAAGAACCAATCAGACTCTGGAACAATATCTCTATTGTTTTTCTGCTTTTTCTCAAGATGATTGGGCTTCCTTGCTCCCTGTTGCAGAGTTCTCATACAACAACTCCCTGCATTCATCCACCAATCAGACACCATTCTACGCCAACTATGGCTTCCACCCGTCCTTTCTGCCTGGGTCAATACCCGAATGTACCGTTCCTGCAGTCTCCAAAACCTTGGATTTCTTCTCAGTCAACAATAAACTACTACAGGATACCACGGCCAAGGCCCAGGAATACTATAAAAGAATGTTTGACAAGAAGAGGCGCGGGGAACTTGTTTTGGAACCTGGCAACCAAGTGTGGTTGTCCACCACCAACCTGAAATTAGCCTGTCCTTCAAAAAAGCTGGTTCCTAAATTCTTGGGTCCCTTCTTGGTGAAAAGAAAAATGAATAATGTCGCATACGAACTTGACCTGCCTAACTCTCTGAAGGTGCATCCAGTCTTTCACGTGTCTCTCCTGAAACCCGTTACTCCAAATTCCTTTGCTGACCGCAGTACCAGCCCACCCAAGCCCATTATAGTTAACAACGAGGAGGAATTTGAAGTGGAAGCAATTCTAGATTGCAGGAGGAGACGCAATCAAACCCAATACCTCATCAAATGGAGAGAGTACAGTCCCGAAGACAACTCGTGGGAGCCCGAGAGTAACCTTCATGCCAGAGAACTCTTACAGGCTTTCAAGGACTCGCATGCCACCAAATTAGCTCAACTGGGCATCCGGAGTCTGCCCTTGAGGAGGGGGCACTGTCAGAGATGTTACCTGGTTGGGCTCCGGTGCACGTTAGCGCGCGCGTTCCTGTGCGCGCTCCTGTGGGCACTGGTGTGCATGTTCCGGCTGACCCTGGTGTGCGCGGTGGTGCCCGGTTGTGCGCGCTTGTGCCTGTGGGCACTGGTTTGCGTACTCCTGTGGGTGCTGGTGCGTGTGCCGGTGTACGGGGGCGTGCGGGTGCGGCATTTGGCGCCAATCGGCCTATGTAGGCCTGCTTCACACTCTGCTCGGTGCTGCCTGATCAACAGCTCTTCCCTGCCTTGTTCCTGTTTCCTGTATCTGTGCTTTGATCTCCTGACAACCCGGCTTGTTTCCTGGATTCCTCTGAACTCTGCCCGCACCTGACCTCTGCCTGTTTTGACCACTCTTCTGCCTGCTCCATTGTACCTTGTTGCCTGCCTGTTGCCGAACCCAGCTTGCACCCGGACTTCCCTGCTCTGCTCCTGCTCAGCACCTGTTGCCAGTGTTCTCGATTTCTGCCTGCTGTTTGAAGTTCACTTCTCTTCCGGCATCTGGACTCCTGCACCAGGCTCCCATACCACTCCGCACTCCTGTGCTTCATGTATACTCTACCAGGGGCCGCAAGTCAGACGCGGAAGGGAGACTACCCTCTGCCCAAGTGGCCTCACCGGTTTGGTAAGTAGAGGTCTGACAGCGAGAGTGAAAGAAAGTAAATGGAGTAGCCTCAGGACCCTTTGAGATGCACAAACACACTAGGCATGGGTGCCCCCCTGTCCCTGCTGCTGTTTGTTCTGTCACTTGAACCATTATTGGCTTGCATTAGACAGAATTCAGACATCATGGGTATTAAGAGGAGGAACACAAACTGGCGGCCTATGCCGATATTTTATTTATCATATCCAACCCCAGGATAACCCTCCCTAACTTAATGAAAGCTCTAAAAACATATGGAGAGTTATCAAACTTTAAGATGAACCCATCCAAATCCGAGATCCTTAATATTAACATACGAAAGCAGAAGGAACAGGTAATCCAAATGGAGTTCTCTTTTATTTGGAATAGAAAAGAGTTAAAATACTTAGGGGTAAAGATAACACCATCCATTGAAACATATCAAACGAACTACATCATGTTATTGAACAATATTAAATTAGAATTAAACAAAATAGCATCAAGACATGTATCTTGGATCGGTAGGGTTAACATCTTTAAAATGGGGATATTGCCAAAAATAACGTATAAGATGCAAAGGCTACCGAGCCCTCTCCCACAGGTATACTTTAAAACATTAAAAACATTACTCTCAAAGTTTATTTGGCAGAAGAAGAAGCCGCGTATTAGCATGACAGTACTGACCAGGGAAAAGGGGCAGGGGGGCCTGGGGGTACCCGACCTTCACGGGTGATAGAATGGGCAAAAAATAATAAAGAAAAAAGATGGGTTAATTTAGAAAGTACATGTAGTAAAGTTTCACTAGGGAAAATAATATGGATACCCGCACAACAGAGAATTGAACGAGGACACACACAGTATGACACATAAAGCACTTGCAATTTGGGACATGATCCACAAAAGGGAAAAATGGGGATTTAATTCACCACTGATACCATTAAAAGACATATTATTTTACACCTGGAATAGGAAGATTGTTTGGAAACTGGATTGAGGATAATAATGCACAATTAAAGGATGTAATGGAGAAGGCGAAAATTCGCACTTTTGAAGATTTAAAATATAAAAAGAACTTAATAGTGATAGATGGGTGGCGGTATTCCCAGCTCATAGAGACATTACCCCAACCAATTAGATCTGAAGAGAACTTACTCCAGCTGGAGAGCTGTGTATAGGAACAGGTAAAAAGAGGGGGATATCAAGGATATATAAAATATTGATGGATGTGAAGGGGCTGGGAATGCTGCCATTTATCAGAAAATGGGAAGAAGAATTGGGATCATGAGTGAATCATGCAGAAATAGGAAAAATAATGAGGATGGCGCATACTTCATCAATAGACTATAATGATATAGAAATGAATTATAAATGTTTGGCACAGTGGTACATAACCCCAGATAAGGCACATAAATTTCAAAGGGAAGTTTCACAACTATGTTGGAGGGGGTGTAAGGAATTAGGTACTATGTCCCACATTTGACCTGCCCAAAAATAAAAAAATACTAGAGAGAGGTACTGCAAATAATAAAAAATATAACAAAGAAATATTGGAGGACCCGTGGGGGTGTTTGTTTCATGGAATCCAAATGCCAACTAAACTTTACATGAGAACACTGGTTCCACACTTATTAAACGCAGCCAAAAGTCTAATTCCCAAACAGTGGCAAGAACTAGAAAGCCCTACGATGAGGAGCTGGTGTATTAAAGTAAATGATACCTACCATTCAGAGTACCTAAGGTTTAGCGGTGAAGAGGGATGGGAAGGGTTTGAAGAGAAATGAAGAGACTTGGTAAACTTTAGGCAGACACTAAGCTTTGCTGAAAAGATGGGGACACAATGAAGGGGTGAGAAAGGGAGTGGTTAGGCGCACTGGAAAAGTAAGCCCAGAGAGGATTGAGAGGGGGGGGTTGGTAGGGGTGGGGGAGGGAGGGGGGATTTATACTGATATATATATATATATATATATATATATATATATATATATATATATATACAAGAAGTAATGTATATTAGAGAAATGTTCTTGATTATTTATGTATTTATCAGTTTTTAAAGAAATGTAATAAAGATATAAAGGAAAAAAGAAAAAAAAATCACACTTGTTTAACATTAATAAGAAAGGTAAACAGAGTAAACATAGTCAAAACATAGCCAGAGTGCAGGAACCGGAACGGATAGTCAGACAAGCCAAAACATCAGGGAGCCGGAGAACAGCGTAGTAGAACAACAAGCAGGAACTAGAGACAGAAGGAATGTCAGCCAAGCAAGTCTTTAACAGGAACACAGGAGAGCTTCTCTAGAGATGTGACCAAGGGGAAGGCAGAGATCATCTGGGTGGCGTAAGTAGTCAGGACTGACGAGCAGGATATCATCAACAGGTGAGTCTGTTGATGGAGCTGGCAATTAGCTGACAGCTGATCGGCCAGCTCAGAGAAGGAAGGGTTGAGCCCAGCCCTGACAAACCCCCACGCCATTTTTTTTTTAAATTTTGGTGCGGGGTTCCCCTTAAAATCCATACCAGACCTAAAAGGCCTGGTATGGATTTTAGGGGGAAACCCGCATCATTTTTTAAAAAAATGGCGCAGAGTTTGCCTTAACCACTTCAATACACTATATTATATATACTATATATACTGCCTGACTATAGATTCTACACTGAATCTCTAATCTACACTAAATGCAGAGTATATACTAGGCCAGTGATGGTGAACCTTGGCACTCCAGATGTTTTTGAACTACATTTCCCATGATGCTCTTACACTCTGCAGTGTAGTTGAGCATCATGGGAAATGTAGTTCCAAAACATCTGGAGTGCCAAGGTTCGCCATCACTGTACTAGGCTGTATATATATATATATATATATATATATATATATATATCAAATACACTGCCTGTACTGACTGCATATAGATTCTACACTGAATATCTAATCTACGCTAAATGCAGAGTATATATATCAAATATCATATCATATATATATATATATATATATATATATATATCAAATACACTGCCTGCATGCCACTAAGCTGACTAATCTCTCTTCATTCATTACATTATATGGCCGCCATGTAAGCAGCAGCCTTATATAGTGTGGGGCGTGGACTTAGCCCCCTGAGCCATGATTGGCCAAAGGCACCCTGCCTTTGACCAATTATGGCTCTCTCAGCAGAGCACACTGTAATTGGCCAAAGCATGCAGGTCAGGTGCATGCTTTGGCCAATCATCATACAGCAATGCACTGCAAACTCGCAGTGCATTACGGGGCATTCCGCGGCGTTAGAATTTCCCGCAAATGCCCCATATGTTCGGTTCATTCTAGAACAAACGAACACCCGATGTTCGAGTCGAACAGACGTTTGACTCGAACCACGGGCTCATCCCTAATGACCACCAAAATGTTACTATAGCATTTTCATTACCAATGCAAAGGGGGGAATGTGGCAGTGGGCGAAGATGGCTGAATTTGAACAAAATGGTTGCTTCTGATAAAATGTTCTTATTTGTAAAAAGTTCTAAGTAAGATTTTAGGCATGTACGTGTGATGAACAGATAGTTAAGAAATTCCAAACGCTTGCATCTAACCCCCCTTCCTCACCTTCTTTTTTCATATGAAGCCAGAAAGCACAGCAGCTTGGTAGCTGATAAAATAGACAGATAGCTGAGAAACTGCAGATGTTATTTACTAACAGGCTTTTTAGAGGCTTACAATATGTTTTAGGAATGTCTATGCAATTGATGAATTTTCCCATTATACTACAACCTTTTGTTTGTAATCCCCCTGCCCCACGACCCCCTTGTACTTACCCGAGTCCCATCTCGATCCAGCGATGTGCATGAGAGCAGCGGCTCTCACGGGTCTCTCTCCTGATTGGCTCCTGCTGCTGTCAATCACAGCCAGTGAGACAATGAGGAGAGAGTGGAGGACGGGCCCCAGACTTGCTATTGGGGGCACTTGGCAGATGGGAAGGACCAGGACTGCCAGTGGGGGAAAAGAAGAGGATTGGGGCTGCTCTGTGCAAAACCATTGCACAGAGCAGGTAAGTATGTTTGTTATTTAAAAAAAAAAACTTTATTTTAGAATCACTTTAAAGGATGTGCATCCTGACACATGTGAACATATGTTGATGTGTGTTATGGCAAGTGCAGACATTCAATGCAAAGTGTGATGCAAAGCATGCTGAAATTTTGTACTGAATGTCAGTATGTATTATAACACATCAGAGTGCATTGAGGAATGCTGTGCGAAGTGCATTGCAACACCAGTTGACATTTTGATAAGTTTCTATTTATTCCAGTGGAAAACTCATCAGGGTGGAAAGTGCATAGGTGTGAACCTAGCCTCAGAAGTCTATGGACCCGTCACGTGCAGGCTGGTGTCTATTTTGCTGAGCGGTGAGGGGGTGAGGCGATGTGTGGTGTCATTGCCACATGCCTTGTCCCATACCGCCATCTTTGTTCAAGTCATGGGCACTGGCTGTCTCTTTCTGGTCTATGCAGCCCAACCCCTTAAAGATGTCTGCCATGCCACAGCCCTTCAATGACCTCTACTATGTCCACAGCTCCTTAATGACATGTGCCAGGCCCGCAGCCCCCTAATGACGTGTGCCAGGCCCGCAGCCCCCTAATGACGTGTGCCAGGCCCCCAGCCCCCTAATGACGTGTGCCAGGCCCGCAGCCCCCTAATGATCTGTGCCGGGCCCGCAGCCCCCTAATGATGTGTGCCGGGCCTGCAGCCCCCTAATGATGTGGGCCGGGCCTGCAGCCCCTTAATGCCGTCTGCCATGTCCGCAGCCCCTTAATGATGTCTGCCATACTCACAGCCCCTAATAAAGTCTGCAATGCCCACAGCCCCTTAATGATGTCTGCCGTGCCCGTAGCCCCTCATTGACCTCTACCATGCCCACAGCCCCTTAATGACGTGTGCCAGGTCCGCAGCCCCTTAATGGCGTCTGCCATGCCTGCAGCCCCTTAATGACATCTGCCACGGCTGCAGCACCTTAATGATGTCTGCCAGGCCTGCAGCCCCCTGATGACATGTGACAGGCCCGGAGCCCCTAAATGACATGTGCCAGGCCCCTTAGTGATGTTTGCCTGGCCTACAGCCCTTTAATGATGTGTACCAAGCCCGTGGCTCCTTAATAACGTGTGCAAGGCCCGCAGCCCCCTAATGAGGTGTGCCAGGGCCACAGCTCCCTAATGAAGTGTGCCAGGGCCACAGCCCCCTAATGATGTGTGCCAGGGCCGCAACCCCTTTATGACGTGTGCCAGAACCACTGTGCATGGAAAGTGATGGGTCCAGGGAAATATGACGTACTGATCCCAAGGGCTTCAGAGTAGAGAGGACACCATTCCTGCCTAGGCATGAATGTTGGGACATTTAGATTCTGGGGAGGGGAGGGTTGAGGAGAGTGGGCACCCAGGGTATAAGGGTATGTTTTAAGGCTCCGTTCCCATCTGTGTATTCTGGGAATACGTGCAGAAATGTGCATTTCCAGAATGTGTGAAAAACAAGTGTCATGCTTGTGATGTCATTAATTGTTATTGACACCCCAAATGCAGGAAACAAATGCGTGTTTACTTTAGCTGAGTGCAAAAATATGCAACAATTGTGGTAAAAATGCACAATCGAGAACACGGCAAAATGCTCCATGAGCTTCTGTGGTGTGCTTGTTGTGCGTAGGCACCCCATTGAAATGACACTGCGTGGAAAATTTGCCAAAGTAAGGGTGCAAAAATGCACATTGCAGCTATGTTAGGTGTGAATGGGGCCTAGGCCCTATTACCATCTGTGTATTTTTTTTTTTGCGCTTTTTTTGTCATGTTTTTCGTGCAACGGCATACAGCAGCCCATTCACCTGAATAGGCTGCCCTATGCGCCATTTGTGGTGGTGAGCATTGCTTTTTTCACATTTTTTGGCGTGGCAAAGCGGGTTTCCTGGCTGTGTTTGGAATTCATGGCACTGCAATTGTTTGTTTTTCATGTGAGTGGGACCTCTGAGAAAGGAGAGGAGCAGGGAGCTTTGGCTGCAAATGGGTGGTCAGTGGAGTGGAGGTAATATTTATTGCCCCATATTATCTATAGGGGAGAACTGAGATCACTTCACTTAAACTTCCTATAAAGGTTGACTGGCTCCCTGTCCCCTGGCAGGGAATGGACCGGGAAGAATGCGCCTCTATGTGTGTGGACTGAGCACAGGCCTTTGTCTCGGGCCCGGCGTGCTGAGTGGGAGTCGTCTGTCTCCCTCAAGGACCATCTGTCGCTGGAGGAATGTGAGCGGCCTCTTTAAGGACGGCCAGGAGGAGTTCCTGTCTGCAGATAACAAAGCCCCCGCCATCCCCTTTAAGGCTCTCCACTTAAAGGGATGATAAGGCCGCTGGAATGAGGCGCTATGGGGGATGGGAAGGAGCTAAAGATGGCTGAGCTGCTAGAAGCGAGGTGTACTTCAGTTGGCTGAAAGTTTGCCGGAGCTGACTGGACCGGAGGGGGCGGCCCGGCCTCGGTGTTCTGTGCGGCGGGGGAAGGTAAAGTGTTCCGGGCAAGGCGGGGGAGCGGGAAAGCCCGGGCACGGCGCCGGGGGACAAAGGGAGCCCGGGGACAACAATGACTGGACACGGGGCTCTAGGCCGGACATGTGCAGAGGAGGATGGAGGGGCCGGGGACATGGCTGAGGGCTATGAGGGGTGTGCTGTGCATGGGGGGCACCGACCCGGGGACGTATGGGGCGGACCGGGGAGAGGGGGCAGCACTGCATGGGGGGGGGGCGGGCATGGAAGGTGGGAGCAGTGCATGGGGGAGAGGGCATGAAGGGTGGGAGCAGTGCATGGGGGAGCAGGGCATGAAGGGTGGGAGCAGTGCATGGGGGAGCAGGGCATGGAAGGTGGGAGCAGTGCATGGGGGAGAGGGCATGGAAGGTGGGAGCAGTGCATGGGGGAGAGGGCATGGGGGAGCAGGGCATGGAAGGTGGGAGCAGTGCATGGGGGAGAGGGCATGGAGGGTGGGAGCAGGGCATGGAAGGTGGGAGCAGTGCATGGGGGAGCAGGGCATGGAAGGTGGGAGCAGTGCATGGGGGAGAGGGCATGGAGGGTGGGAGCAGGGCATGGAAGGTGGGAGCAGTGCATGGGGGAGAGGGCATGGAAGGTGGGAGCAGTGCATGGGGGAGAGGGCATGGAAGGTGGGAGCAGTGCATGGGGGAGAGGGCATGAAGGGTGGGAGCAGTGCATGGGGGAGCAGGGCATGGAAGGTGGGAGCAGTGCATGGGGGAGCAGGGCATGGAAGGTGGGAGCAGTGCATGGGGCAGAGGGCATGGAAGGTGGGAGCAGTGCATGGGGCAGAGGGCATGGAGGGTGGGAGCAGTGCATGGGGGAGAGGGCATGGAGGGTGGGAGCAGGGCATGGAAGGTGGGAGCAGTGCATGGGGGAGCAGGGCATGGAAGGTGGGAGCAGTGCATGGGGGAGAGGGCATGGAGGGTGGGAGCAGGGCATGGAAGGTGGGAGCAGTGCATGGGGGAGCAGGGCATGGAAGGTGGGAGCAGTGCATGGGGGAGCAGGGCATGGAAGGTGGGAGCAGTGCATGGGGGAGCAGGGCATGGAAGGTGGGAGCAGTGCATGGGGCAGAGGGCATGGAAGGTGGGAGCAGTGCATGGGGCAGAGGGCATGGAAGGTGGGAGCAGTGCATGGGGCAGAGGGCATGGAAGGTGGGAGCAGTGCATGGGGCAGAGGGCATGGAGGGTGGGAGCAGTGCATGGGGCAGAGGGCATGGAGGGTGGGAGCAGTGCATGGGGGAGCAGGGCATGGAGGGTGGGAGCAGTGCATGGGGGAGCAGGGCATGGAAGGTGGGAGCAGTGCATGGGGGAGCAGGGCATGGAAGGTGGGAGCAGTGCATGGGGCAGAGGGCATGGAAGGTGGGAGCAGTGCATGGGGCAGAGGGCATGGAAGGTGGGAGCAGTGCATGGGGCAGAGGGCATGGAAGGTGGGAGCAGTGCATTTTGGGGGTGGGTGGGGGGGTTGGGAGCAGTGCATGGCTCATGGCAGAAACTGTAGCACACGGGGACATAGTTTGGGGGAGCAGTGCCTAGGTCATGATAGAAAAAGCAGATGGGGGGGGGGGGGGCATGGGTTGTGGTAGAAGCAGCAGTGTATGGGTATTTGTGAAATGCAAAGCATGGGCAATGTGGCTTGTGTGGGATGGGAAGCACGTGGCCAGTGTGGCTTGTGTGGAAGAAGCAGAAAACATCCTGTGTGGTGTACTAGGAGCAGTGCATGGGAAGGGAGGGGTGGTGTGGCAGGAGTTGGCGCTTGCCGGGAGGGGTGGTGTGGCAGGAGTTGGCGCTTGCCGGGAGGGGTGGTGTGGCAGGAGTTGGCGGGCAGTGTGGCAGTTTTCTGTGCTGGCAGGGAGGGGTGGTGTGGCTTGTGGGGAAGGTCAGTAATGTACAGAGCATCTGGCTGGACCTGTGGAGCATGTTACCCTAGGAACTGCTAGTATGGTTTTTGATGATGTCAATGCCAGTAGTCTAGGAGCACTACAGCTCCTATGGTTGGAGCCAGCAGAACATGCATGGTGTGTCCTGTAATGGGAAATATTAATTGAGAGATGCTGCATCAAATCCAGTTGGCATAATAGTTTAGACTGGAATGGTGATCGTTTACTTGTAGGTCCTGTACTTTGGACTTTTTCACAGTGGCCCACACATTGAAACATCTGTTTTGAATGGCACTGAGGGGAGGTGCCTTGCATCCTTACAGCGCAAGGCTTTTTCTTTTTACTTTATTGAAATGCCACCAAGTGGCATGTCATTAATTTCAATGCACCACAGTGGAGCCGAGTGAAGAGTTCAGGTGATGTGCAGAAAAAATGCAGACATGCTACATTTTTCTGCCCTTCTCTGCTCTGTTGTGAACAGGACACATGGAATGTTTTTATGTGCCCCAGTGGAAATCGGGGGCAGAAATTTGCAAGTCTCTGCACACGCAATGTGAACGAGCCCTAAAGCAACTTGTTTTTGTTGGCGTATTGTAGCAACAAGTTTAAGCTGTGACTTGGCCTTCCTTATCCTGGTAACAGTTTGCTGCGCTAACTATGCAGAGATTTTTGCTTGAATGATTGCAAGGAAGTTTGGTGCTGAGTAGCACTTAATGTAGATAGTTCAATCCTTGCACAACACCATACTCCATTATGTGATTTACCATAGTGGTATGGCTGGGTCTAAGATGCCGCCAGACAAGGTAGGGTAATTGTCCCCTCAAAAAGCACAATTAAATATGTCCATAGAAATTTTTTTTTTTTTTCCTATGTACAACAAATAGGACAAACATGGGGTGGCCTTTTGTTGACCTTTTTGAAAACACAATAAACTAGTATGGAGGGGTGTTAAATAAAAAACTGCTGCCATACACACACAGAATTTCGTCTGAAACTGGTAGTTTTCAGAAAGATCCTTTGACAGTCGTGCCATTAGTGGATCCAATGTTACTGACGATTTCGACAGTGGGCCTGGCTAATGTCGATGGATCCAAAGCGAAAACGTTTACTGTTTCAACTATAATGTGTATGTTGTAATCGAAAAGAATCTTCTGTCTTCTATGACTTATGTATGTTTTTATTGTTGTCCAACGATCACTCTGATCATGGAAACGAGTTTAATCTGTCAGTGGCCAATTTGCTTTCGACCGATAAATAATCATTCAGTCTGCAAACGTCCGAAATTCTGTGCATGTATGGCCAGCAGTGTAAGTGTTGATAATATTTAGTTCAACAAGATACACATCTCAGCCTTGATTTAGGATAGTGTAAAATTGTTGTGACAATGCTGATTACATTTATACAGGTTGGGAACCTTCTTCCCCCCCCCCCCCCCCCCCCCCTCCCTTTTTTTTTTTTTTTTTTTTTTTTTATTTCTTTAACAGACATTAAATATCTCTGTGATTTGTATTAAGGTTTTCTAAATGTATTCTCTATTTATTATGGCCAGGACTAAAAAGTAACTCACAGACGGGGTGCAGGGATGAGGAAGGGTGGACAAGGCATCGCCATCTGTTGTCTTCCCTGGAAATCAACTTGCATGCTGGTAGATTATCATGAGAATCCAATCTGGACCTGGGTAGCGGTGGAAAACCACGCATTAACCACTTGCCTACTGGGCACTTTCACCCCCTTCCTGCCCAGGCTAGTTTTTAGCTTTCAGTGCTGTTACGCTTTGCATGAGCATTGCGCGGTCATGCAACACTGAAATTTTCTAAAGTATTTTTTCTGCAGCCCTGATGGGCACAGATTGTCAGCACTTGTAATTGGGACACTGATGATCAGTGCCCTGATTATCAGTGTAGATGTCCCCTGTGTGGATTTGCCAGTTATCGGCTCTCTTCACACATTCTCAGCGTGAGGAGAGGACTGCCGATAACCAGCAAATCCTTTTTACACTGTGATTGGACACAGCTGGTCACATGGTAATGAGCTCTGTGATTGGCTCTTTACCCTGACCTGTGATCGTCTGTGTCCAAAGGACATGGCGATTGCAGATCTGTGCTGCAGGGGTATGCGAGCCCGTGCTATAGCTGTCTTTGGGCTATAGGGCTGGAAGTGGTTAGTTATCATATCCTGCAGTGCCACCACTAGAGGGAGACTTACCAGAATTATGCCAAGCTGGCTGGACACAGGAAGATGTACAATCCTACAATCTGGTGTACTCCAAGGGTCGGTTTACATCTGTGCAATGTGTTTTTGGTACGTCACTTCTTTATGCATGTTTTAGACCTGATTCTAGGTGCAGTACCATTGAACTCTAATATAATGTGTATTTTGATGAAAACATCAAAGATGCAGCATCAAAATGTGCATTCTAATAGAGTTCAATAGTAGTGTGCATGTAAAAATGCAATGCACTAAACACAATGCACACAGGCCATGAGGGTTGTGTAGCAGCTTAGTGATTCCCATGAGTTTCTGGGATCCTGCATGCTAGTATCCTTGTGTGATCAATTTTCTCACTGCCCACACACACCTCAAACTATTCACAATGTCGTGCCACCACTTGCAGTTTGTCAGCGGACTGGTCTACCATACCCACCAATCTGCTCTGGTGAGTACAGTATTTCCATGCACTGACACTATTCTGCATGCAATCAAATTGGCTGTCGCTTTCGGTCAGCCAATTGCTGCAGTACAAAGAACACAAGGGCCCAACTACAAAATGCAGTCTTGCGCAGATTAGCAGTAAACACACAACCAGGCGTTCAGGCACTAGTAACAGTATGGAACAGTCTCTCTAAGAGTTGCAAGTTCTTTGCTTAGAATGAATGTATTCATTTTTATATTTAATATTTTGCTGCAAGCAGTGCATAGAATGATGTACAAAGTTAAAAAGACCGTGATATACAGAGATTGGTTATTCACTATAAAATAAAAGGAGGAAAAACAGAAATGAGTGTAAAGTGCTGAGTTCACAGTTTTCAGTAAATTGCCCATGCTCCGGGGGCACTATGTGCCAGTTATGTGAAAGTGATCAGGTGGCTCGACAGCTGCCCAGATCACTTTTACATTAAAGCCTGGAGCCTGCAGATAAAAGGTAAAACAACCTAGCACCTGTGAGTTTGTTTTATACTGTGGACGTACCAGACACGTCTATAGAGATAAACTAGTTAACCCTTTCCCGACCAGCCACCGCAGTTGTACTGCGGAAGGTTGGCTCCCCTGGGCGAAACTACGTAACTGTTCCTCGGTTCACTTTTTGACCCCTATGGGGGGCGCGCACCCACGGCGCCTCGCTGAAGCTGATGTGAGTGCCGGCGGCGCGATGACCGCTGGAGAACCGGGATCTGTGTATGTAAACACACAGATTCCAATTTCTCTCAGGGGAGAGGAGACAGATCGTGTGCTCATACCAAGTATGAACACCGATCTCTAGCCTTCCCTAGTCAGTGCCCCCCCAGTTAGAACACACACTAGGGAACACAGTTAACCCCTTGATCGCCCCTAGTGTTAACCCCTTCCCTGCCAGTGACATTTATACAGTAATCAGTGCATTTTTATTGCACTGATCGCTGTATAATTGTCAATGGTTCCAAAAATGTGTCAAAAGTGTCCAATTTGTCCACCGCAATATCGCAGTCCCGATAAAAATAGAAGATCACCGCCATTACTAGTAAAAAAAAAATAATTATAATAATAAAAATGCCATAAATCTATTCCCTATTTTGTAGACGCTATAACTTTTGCGCAAACCAATCAATATGCGCTTATTGCGATATTTTTGGTAAAAAAAAAAAAAAACAATGTAGAATACAAATTGTCCTAAACTGAGGGAATATTTATTTATTTTTTTTTTTTAATTTGGGATATTTATTATAGTAAAGTAAAAGATGTGTTGTTTGTTTGTGTTTGTTTTTTTTTTTGTTTTTTTTTTTCAAAATTGTCACTTTTTGTTTATAGCGCAAAAAAACGCAGAGGTGATCAAATGCCACCAAAAGAAAGCTCTATTTGTGGGGGGAAAAAAGACATCAATTTTGTTTGGGTACAGCGTTGCACAACCGTGCAATTGCCAGTTAAAGCGACGCAGTGCCGTATTGCAAAGAAATTCGCCTGGTCGTTGAGCAGCCAAATCTTCCGGGGCTGAAGTGGTTAAAGAGCGCAAAAGCTAAACCTGAATCTTACAGAAGTGAATTAGGTTGGTACGTTAACTCATTCCCCCTTCTCCCTTCTTCAACCAGACACCGAAGTACTGGTGCATGTTGTCTTTAGAAGCTCCCTAGTAATCAGAGATTTTCCTTGTTATAAAATATTTGCAAAAAATAAAGATTGCGCATATAAAATGGGAGGAGGAAGAAAGTAAACATAGTTACCAATTTAGGGGATATTTTACCTTGTAAAAAAATTAATTCAGTTAAAAATCTAAATGTTTGTGTGCATGTTTATAGTTTCTAAATACTTTCATTAAAAAAAAAAAAAAAAAAATATATGCCCTCTGTACCCAGCTGCATAAGGACTCCTTGGGGGTCATTTTACTAAGATGAATGCACTGCTCTGGTTCAGACCTCAATTGGTGCGCCAGATAAATCCTTAATTGAGCGTGTGCACCGGCGCACACACAGCAGTACCTACGCGCGAGAATGTTTCCAGCGCAATCCCATCGCTTTGGTTCTCGGCGAGGTACATCTCGCGCTCGCTGCAATAGGAAAAAACACATCTTCCTATTAAAGCAGCACGAGAAAAACCGGCATGGGTTCCCCCTCCAGGGGAATACCAGGCCCTATGGTCTGGAATGGATTTTAAGGGGAACCCCCTACGCGAAAAAACGATACCAGACCCTTATCCGAGCACGCAGCCCGGCCGGTCAGGAAAGTGGGTGGGGACGAGCGCCCCCCCCCTCCTGAACCGTACCAGGACACATGCCCTCAACATGGGGGATGGGTGCTTTGGGGAAGTGGGGTGTGCTGCACCCCCCCACCCCAAAGCACCTTGTCCCCATGTTGATGAGGACAAGGGCCTCTTCCCGACAACCCTGGCCATTGGTTGTTGGGGTCTGCGGGCGGGGGGCTTATCAGAATCCTGGAGCCCCCTTTAATATGGTACCACTACCCATTCACCTGGGGGGGAAAAAGTGTCAAGAAAAAAAACACACTAGACAGGTTTTTAAAGTAATTTTTTATTAGGCAGCTCCGGGGGTCTTCCGACTTCGGGGGTCTCTTCCGCGCTCTCCGGATCTTCTCCCCACTCTCCGGCCTCTTCTCCCGGTGTCCGGTTCTTCTCCGCGCTCTCTGGTTCTTCTGACGGGCTCCTCCGCTATCTTCTGCTCTTTTGCTAGCGGTGGCCCAGTCTTCTCCGTTCTCTTCTCCCGCTGTCCGGTTCTTTTCTGCTCTCCGGTATCTTCTGCCGGACTCCCCCCGCTATCTTCTTCCAGCTTTTTTGCTAGCGGTGGCCCGGTCTTCTTCGTCTTCTCCCCTCTTCTCTTCTTTCGATGTTTGACACAAAGATCTCTCCTGCTGTAATGCCATCTGCGCCAACTTATATAGGCATGGGGCGTGGTCACTGTGTGATGTCACCAGGTGACTCAGCCCCTTATGACGCCACAGTCCTGGGGCATGCTGGGACTGTGACGTCATAAGGGGCGGGGTCACCCTTTTCGGCCACTAGTGGGGGGGGTCATTGCGGAGCGCTCCTCAAAGCATTACAGCGGGAGAGCGCATCATGTCAACATCGGGAGAATGTTTCCAGCGCAATCCCATCGCTTTGGTTCTCGGCGAGGTACATCTCGCGCTCGCTGCAATAGGAAAAAACACATCTTCCTATTAAAGCAGCACGAGAAAAACCGGCATGGGTTCCCCCTCCAGGGGAATACCAGGCCCTATGGTCTGGAATGGATTTTAAGGGGAACCCCCTACGCGAAAAAACGATACCAGACCCTTATCCGAGCACGCAGCCCGGCCGGTCAGGAAAGGGGGTGGGGACGAGCGCCCCCCCCCCTCCTGAACCGTACCAGGACACATGCCCTCAACATGGGGGATGGGTGCTTTGGGGAAGTGGGGTGTGCTGCACCCCCCCACCCCAAAGCACCTTGTCCCCATGTTGATGAGGACAAGGGCCTCTTCCCGACAACCCTGGCCATTGGTTGATGGGGTCTGCGGGCGGGGGGCTTATCAGAATCCTGGAGCCCCCTTTAATATGGGGGCCCCCAGATCCCGGCCCCCCACCCTATGTGAATGCGTATGGGGTACATGGTACCACTACCCATTCACCTGGGGGGGAAAAAGTGTCAAGAAAAAAAACACACTAGACAGGTTTTTAAAGTAATTTTTATTAGGCAGCTCCGGGGGTCTTCCGACTTCGGGGGTCTCTTCCGCGCTCTCCGGATCTTCTCCCCACTCTCCGGCCTCTTCTCCCGGTGTCCGGTTCTTCTCCGCGCTCTCTGGTTCTTCTGACGGGCTCCTCCGCTATCTTCTGCTCTTTTGCTAGCGGTGGCCCAGTCTTCTCCGTTCTCTTCTCCCGCTGTCCGGTTCTTTTCTGCTCTCCGGTATCTTCTGCCGGACTCCCCCCGCTATCTTCTTCCAGCTTTTTTGCTAGCGGTGGCCCGGTCTTCTTCGTCTTCTCCCCTCTTCTCTTCTTTCGATGTTTGACACAAAGATCTCTCCTGCTGTAATGCCATCTGCGCCAACTTATATAGGCATGGGGCGTGGTCACTGTGTGATGTCACCAGGTGACTCAGCCCCTTATGACGCCACAGTCCTGGGGCATGCTGGACTGTGACGTCATAAGGGGCGGGGTCACCCTTTTCGGCCACTAGTGGGGGGGGTCATTGCGGAGCGCTCCTCAAAGCATTACAGCGGGAGAGCGCATCATGTCAACATCGGGAGAAGACGACGCAGAAGTCCGAGCCACTGCTAGCAAAAGAGCGGCAGACTATATCGGCAAGCCGGCAGAAGAACCAGACACCGGGAGAAGAGGCCGAAAAGACCCCCCGAAGTCGGAAGAAGACCCCCGGAGCTGCCTAATAAATTACTTTAATAAATTACTTTAAAAACCTGAATAGTGTTTTTATTGACACTTTTTTCCCTAGGTCAATGGGTAGGGGTATGATGTACCCCATACTCATTCACATAGGGTGGGGGGCTGGGATCTGGGGGCCCCCTTATTAAAGGGAGCTCCCGGATTCCGATAAGCCCCCGCCCGCAGACCCCGACAACCAACGGCCAGGGTTGTCAGGAAGAGGCCCTTGTCCTCATCAACATGGGGGGCTCGCTCGTCCCCTCCCCTTTTCCTGGCCGGGCTGTGTGCTTGGATAAGGGTCTGGTATGGATTTTGGGGGTGCCCCCATGCCGTTTTTTCGGCATAGGGGGTTCCCCTTAAAATCCATACCAGACCTAAGGGCCTGGTATGCCCCCAGAGGGGAATTCCCTCTCACTCGCCGCAATAGGAAAATGTGTTTTTCTTAGTGCAGCCAGTACGATATGTACAGTTACCCTATTGCCGAGAACCAGCGCGATGGGTTCGCGCTGGAAACATTCTCGCGGCTGCGTACTGTAGTTTGTACAAAAGTCTGGTTTTGTGTACACACGATCGGACTTTTGTTGCCGGAAAGTTTGTGCGTTCGCACAGCCAACAAAAGTCCGATAGAAAAAGTTTGTCCGATGGAGCGTACACACGGTCGGATGTTGCTTCAAAACAGCTAATTTGCATGTTTGTTGTCAAAAAGTCAGATCGTGTGTACGGGCCTTAACGGTGCATCTTCCTATTACTGCTTTAGCCTAATGCTCTGTTTCCACCCCAAAGTTGCGTGATTTACAATGTGCTTTTTCGGCTTGTTTTCCACTATTGCGACTTGTCATGCCACTTGGGACTGAAAAGTTGCATCACAAGTTCTACCCCATGATTTACGAGTACCGTTTATATGTGTGCGACTTCAAGTCGCAGCAACTTCAAAGTAGTCCCTGCACTACTTTGGTCCCACTTTGATGCGACTTGAGGTCCATAACCTCAAAAATACACAGGCATTGCTTCATGTTTCGGCAAAAAGTTGCAGGAAACTCGCGGCAGAAAACACGCGACTTTGGGCTTGCAATAGTGGAAACCGAGCCTTAATGCCATGTCATGCGACTGGTTTAAAACATCGGAGAAAAAGTCGCACTGAAGTTGGAACAAAGTAGTGCAAGGTAGTGCAAGAACTTTTTTTGGATTTGCACCAATTAGAACGGGGGAACATTGAAATACATGTGTTTTGACTTGTCCTGCGACTTCACATGTGTCAAGTCGCACAACTCGCAGTAGTGGAAAGAGAGCTTAAGGCCACTTGGGACTGAAATGTTGTGTCACAAGTTGTACCCCATGACTTACAATGAGTAATGTTCATATGTGTGCGACTTGTTTACGCCCATGCGCACATGTATACACAGCGGGCACACATCTTTATTACAGAAATCCATATTTTGCATGGAAATTAACCACTTGCTTGCTGGGCACTTAAACCCCCCTGCTGTCCAGATCAATTTTCAGCGCTGAGGCACTTTGAATGACAATTGCGCGGTCTTACTTAGCCAAATGTTTTTTTATTTTCCCACAAATAGAGCATTCTTTTGGTGGTATTTGATCACCTCTGTGTGTTTTTTTTTTTTTTTTTTTGTGTTAAAAAAAAAGACAGATTTTTATAAATAATTTTGTATATTTTGATATTAAATGGGCACTGATTGGTTACACTGATAGGCAGCACTGCTTGCGACCACTGGTGGGCATTGATAGGTGGCACTGGCAGGTGGTACTGGTGGGCACAGATGAGGCCGAATTGCCTCTTCGGGACCAGTGTCCCTTGCACTTAAGCCGGTGATCAGCTTTTATTTTTATCCTCATGCTGTCAGCATGAGGAGAAAATATAAACCATTACTGAGCTTTAGTTTACATCATGTGATCAGCTGTCATTGGCTGACAGCTAATTGCGTGGTAAGGGGCCGGGGTTGGCCCTTACTTCGATCTGTGATCACCCAAGTGCGTGCCCTGCAGGGAGCCCACGGGGAGCCCGTCCTATGACAGCCTCCCAGAAATTCAGGTCCACGCTGTGGCCATTTGGCTATAACACAGACACCAAGTGGTTAATAGAAAAACAGATGCAGATTTCTAGGACTGGCCAAAAAATGAATGTTTAGAGTCAAAGGCAACTGATGACTTTCTATTAAAGGTCTAAATGGGCCATTAACATGCATCACAATTGAACTTAGGAATGTGTCTTTGCAAAGTTAAACTAATTAAAATCCTTTCCTATTTTTGGTTGGGGATGGACTGCAGAGGGATTAGAAGTTTTGTCAGATGTCTACACCCATGATAGGGTGAAGACAACTCCCAAATTTTGGCAATTTCTCATTCAAAATTATTCACCTCCTGTCACATAGCCAAGCAGGAAGTGAGTGTAAAACCCTACCAATGTACGTCCTTGGGGACACACAGGCCAATCTAGCATTTTGCCTTGTACATCCCAAATTATTATGTATCTTGGGGTTTATTTACTAAAAGGTAAATCCACTTTGCACTACAAGTGCAGTTGCTGGAGATCTGAGGGGGACATGCAAGGAAAAGAAAAAAAAAAAAAACAGCATCTTTGCCTCTACATGATTGGATGATAAAATAACCAGTGCTTCCCCCTATGATTTGCATCAACTACACTTGTATTGCAGAAAGGATTTGCCTTTAATAAACCCCAAAATACCTAACAATTTGGGGTGTACACAACAAAGTGCTGAAGTGCAATTTTGCATAATGGGGACACTAGTTAGATTGACCTGTGTCCCCAAAGAAAAATATTGTTAGGGTTTTACTCTCACTTCCTGTTTGGCTATGTGACAGGAAGCAAAGCCAATTTTAAGAAAAGGGACACAAAGCCCAACCTAAAAAAAAAAAAAAAAAAATTATTGATTTCCCTCAAAGTCCACAATTAAAATAGGATTGTCTTGAGATTGATTTTAGTTCAGTGCTCTAAATCAGTGCTTCTCAACCCTGTCCTCAAGTACCCGCCAACAGTCCATGCTTGCAGGTTTTCCTTCCTTCATCTTGCACAGGTGCTTTAAATCAAAGTCAATGGCTTTGTGTTTTGGACAGCTATTTTAGATTTGGGGGGGGGGGGACTGAGGCTGAAAACCACTGCTCAAAAAGAAAATTGAATACTTACCACTCTGAAATGTTACTTTCCTGGTCACTATCCATGGCAGCATGAAGGCACCAGGAAAGTAACTTAAAACTAAAAAAAAAAATAAAGGGATTTGTCTAAGACATGCCAATCAGCCTAGTTAAGCTGCAGTTGGGAAATCTGTTGCATGAAAAGAACACACATAAAACATAAAAAATTTGAAACAATTTTATTGGTCAAAAAAAAAAAAACAGGACTTGGAAAAGAAGCAAGGAAGGCAAAATACACACATGTATGTTTAATTTGAGACACTAACAGAATGTTTGAGGTTTGACCCTTTTGCAGTGTAAATTACCAGGAGTTAAAAGGAGTGCACCCACAAATGGACATCTATTAAGGATTAAAACAACATCAGGCACATCTTGAGAAAGAATTTTAAAAATAATGCAGCACAGACAGTTAAATCGAAGTGAACAACGTAAAAACAACAAACATTGCCAACATAAAAATGGTAAAATAACTACCACCCAAAAAAATACAACAAACCAAAGTAACAAAATAAATTGCATAAAAACATCTGTTTTGCAACAACATAACAAACAAAATACAAAGAGAAAATACATGTGTTCGAAACTTGATAAGGACACCCAAAAAGTACTCTGACACACACACACACACACACACACACACACACCTCTTTTCAGGGCAAAGTAAAGAATGCTATCTGCAAGCTTTATACAACTTATGCTGGCCGAACACATTTTCCAAAAACTAACGCAAACGATCGTGCCATCATGTAATGACCGATAAATCATTTTTTGTTCTTCCTTTTTTTTTTTTTTTTTTTTTTACATATACCTAGTGCAGACCGTTCAATTTATCGTAGGTTCAGCAGAAATTTTCCAAACTTGCTGTTGGTTTTTTTTTTCCACAAAAACGTCACAAACTATTATCGATTTGTGCCCATTAACTTGCCGAAAAACGAACGAAGTGTCTATATGAACGTTTTTTCGGCCGATTTTTCGTATAGTGTATGGCAAGCAATAATTTGTGTGCTACTGAGGCAATTGCAAACACATGCACAGACCATGAAACGCACAAAATGCAAGTTCACCCAATGTAGAGAGAACTTCAAAGTGGGCACACCTGTTAAGGATGTCCTTTAAATTACTAACCCAAAAAACTCACTCTGAGCATGCCCAGAAACATCCAAGTGCTGTTCACACACAAAAAGCACAAAAAAAAAAAAAAAAAAAAAAAGTCCCTGAGCATGCCCAGAACAACCCAAATGCAGCTAGCACAAAATAAGCCACCCCCCCTGTCCAAAATTAAGCACATCATCCAGCATGCACCAAAATTACAGATGGGACAAAACACACCCCAGTCCAGGGGGACAACTAAAGAGCCTAACATGTGCAAAAGTTATACAACAAATACCATTGCAGTCTAAGGGAACTTACTTGGTAATTTTACTAGTCCCCACTTGGCTGGCTTATCTTCTAGTTATTGGCCGTAAAATGGGTATGGGGGCCCAGGTCCCACCCTAAGGGACATATTTCAATGTCACCAATTGGACAACCCCAAAAACGAAACAAGGAGAAATGCCTTTAAATATGCCAAACTGCTTAAGGGCCAGTTCACACCAATGCAGTCCAGTGCATATTGTATGCATCAAAAATGCATGGAATGTTGGTTATATGGTTTTCGATGGCATAGTTCACACCAGTGCTTGCAGTTCCAGTGCGTTCCAGTTCCACAAAAAGTAGAACATGCTGCATTTTTTTTTCTGCACTGGACTGTACTGGAAAGCTATAAAACGCATAAAAAATGCACCGAAAACGCACTGCAACACACTTGTCCTTATTTAAGGTTAAGAAAAAAGGGGGGAAAAAAAGCACTGGACTGCATCAAAAACGCGCATGCAAAAAAGCACCTGGAACGTGTCCGGACTGCGTTTCTATGGTGTGCACTGCCCTAAGGGATTCACTGGGATGCACTGGCCCTAAGGCAGTCCGGATGCGTTCCAGGTGCTTTTCTGCATGCACGTTTTTGATGCAGTCCAGTGCTCCCCCCCCCCTCTTTTTTCTTAACCTTAAATAAGGACAAGTGTGTTGCAGTGTGCGTTTTTGATGCATTTTACAGCGTTCCAGTACAGTCCAGTGCATAAAAAATGCAGCATGTTCTACTTTTTTTTTTTTTTTGGGAACTGGAAACGCACTGGAACTGCAAGCACTGGTGTGAACTATGCCATTGAAAACCATATAACCTACTTTCCATGCGTTTTTGTTGCAGACAAAAAATGCACTGGACTGCATGTGGTGTGAACTGGCCCTTAAGGAATAAAAGTTATTTAAAACTACTCGCGGCTATAATGAAATGTTGGTCCGGCAATACACATAAAAGTTCATTGATAAAAACAGCATTAAGAAAAAACAAAATTAAGGAAAAAAAAAATGCGTGGGGGTTCCCCCGAAATTCCATACCAGGCCCTTCAGGTCTGGTATGGATTTTAAGGGGAACCCTGCGCCAAAATTAAAAAAAAAAAAAAAAAAAAAATGGCGTGGGTGTCCCCCCAAAAATCCATACCGGACCCTTATCCGAGCATGCGACCTGGCAGGCCACAGGAAAAGAGGGGGGACGAGAGAGCACGCCCCCCCCCCCCGAACCGTACCAGGCCACATGTCCTCAACATTGGGAGGGTGCTTTGGGGTCTCCCCAAAGCACCTTGTCCCCATGTTGATGAGGACAAGGGCCTCATCCCCACAACCCTTGCCCGGTGGTTGTAGGGGTCTGAGGGTGGGGTGCTTATTGGAATCTGGAAGCCCCCTTTAATAAGGGGACCCCCCAGAATACCGCCCCCCCCCCGTGTGAAATAGTAATGGGGTACAAAAGTACCCCTACAATTTCATTAAAAAAAGTGTCAAATGTTAAAATGACAAGAGACCGTTTTTGACAATTCCTTTATTTTAAAGCCTTCTTCTTTCCATCTTCTTCGGGTCTCCTTCTTCTCTTCCTTCCCTCTCTTCCTCCATCTTCTTCCTCCGATCCTCTGCTTCTTGCTCCAGTGTTCTCGTCCGGTGTCTTCCCTGCTTCGTTCTTGGGATGCTCCGCATCCATGGGAGGCTCCAGCTGTGTGGCGCTTCTTTTCTTCTGACATTTATATAACGGAACCGTGCTTCAGAAGGGGCGGGGTCACCGGGTGGCCCTGCCCTCTGTTTTATATAAGAAGTGTCAGAAGAAGAGAAGCGTCACACAGCGGGAGCTTCCCATGGATGCGGAGCGGCCCAAGAACGAAGCGGGGAAGAAGATGCCGGACGAGAACACCGGAGCAAGAAGCAGAGGATCGGAGGAAGAAGACCCTTCTTTCCATCTTCTTCGCCTTTAAATAAAAGAATTGTCAAAAACTGTCTCTTGTCATTTTTGACCCTTTTTTTTTTTTTTTCTGAAATGGTAGGGGTACTTTTTGTACCCCTTTACCATTTCCCACAGGGGGGGTGGGATCTGGGGTTTCCCTTGTGAAAGGGGGCTTCCAGATTCCGATAAGCCCCTGCCCGTAGACCCCCACAACCACCGGGCAAGGGTTGTGGGGATGAGGCCCTTGTCATCAACATGGGGACAAGGTGCTTTGGGGGGGGACCCCAAAGCACCCTCCCAATGTTGAGGGCATGTGGCGTGGTACGGTTCAGGGGGGGTGCGCTCTCTCGTCCCCACCCCCTTCTTTTCCTGCGGCCTGCCAGGTTGCGTGCTCGGATAAGGGTCCAGTATGGATTTTTAGGGGGACCCCACGACATATATTTTTTTTTTTTTTTTTTTCTTAATGCTGTTTTTATCAATGAACTTTTATGAGTATTGCCGGACCGACATTTCATTATAGCCGCGAAGTGAACCAGCGTTTAAAAAAAAAAAAATTTAGAGGTGTGCCCTTTCAACCTATGCAAATGCATTTACGTTGCTTGACATTTACTAAGATTTTGCCGGCGCAGTGAACCAACGCATTTGAACAAGCGCAAATGCTGTTTGTGCATGCGCGGTGCATAAATTGACCTCCCGCAGTTCAAATGGATTTGCCGGCGCAGCAGGCTTGTTCAGAAAAAGTTACTTTCTCATTGTATTTTGGGCATATTTGTTACTTGGGCAGTTATTACTATACTTCCTCACATCACCCCCAAAATATTGGCACTTCCAGCTTGTTTACATTTTAAGTTAAAGATGCCGTGCGTCATGTCTATAGTGGCGTACCGATCGCCTCCTCCCGTGCGCTGGGAAGAGAATAGTAAATGGTGCAATTGTTTTGTAAATACGAAAATGTCCTTTGCGCATCGGCGTGCACCGCAACTCATGGCGCAAATGCTTCGTAAATCAGCCCCCTTGTGATGATGGGAGGCATGTTGCTGCAGCAGCTTTAATGCAGCACAGACAGTCCAGTGTAAAGTGCAGAATTTCACTGAGGGGCCGTGCAAGGGGTGTGTCGGCAAAAGTTTAACCATTGGTATACAGGCAATATGTGATCCCAAGTAGAATGCAGAGATGCAGACTGACCACACTGGGGTGGATGAATTCTCATGCCTCGCATGGTCAGCTTGAAATGGGAAAGAAGGACTGTCAGAATTATTTGCATGTCATACAAAGGGAACTTTCTTCTTCCCTTTTTTTTTTTTTTTTTCCTCTCTCTCTCTCTAGGAGACCGCTCCAAGTGCTTGTAAAGGCATAAGGTTTTTGTTTTTTTTTTAACTTGATGCATTCTGTGCATGAAGTACAAAAACCTTCCATGCTCAGCTCTTCTCCCCCATCCAAATACTTACCGGAGTTGTGTCTCGATCCAGCACTGTGCCTGAGAGCAGCAGCATTTCTCTTTCGCTCTCCTCACAGGACTCGGAGGCGGAAGCCTAAGGCGTTGTTGTATGTGTTTATAGATGCACACAGCCTTGCTTAGGATCAAGCCTGCAAGAGTGCCCCCATAGCAAGCTGATTGCTATGGGAGCACTCAAAAGGGAGGAGGAGCCAGGAGTGCCAGTAGGGGACCCCAGAAAAGGAGGAAAGGGACTGCGCAACAGGCAAGTATAACGTCTATTTAAAAAAATAAACTTTTCTGTCGCTTTAATTTCAGAAAAAAAGATTGGGCTTTAAAATGTAACCCTATAGTAAAAATTGCAATCAACACAGTTTCCATAATATGGAGGGGCTGAAGTATTTGGCTGCAAAATGATGCAAGGAAATGCAGCTTAGCAACTGAAAAACATCAGAGGGTACATTTTTATCTTTAAAAATAAAAAATAAATAAAGTGCGCTAATTATATGAAAATACACACATAGATGTGAATACATGTGGGTAGTAGTAAAAACCACAATCTACTGAGAGCAAGTAAATGACTCCATGAGTGGTAAAAAAATAGTGCAAAACATAAAAACTCAAATAAAAAGAAGAAACGAAAAATGTGTACATGTGAAATACAATGATATTAATAGCGTGAAAATCTGAAAATCAAACAAACTCAGTCCATGGGTTCAAATATAAAAAGTTCATCAGTGAAAAAAAGCTTCCATCCACTATACAGCTCAGCAGCAACTAATCCCCCTATGAGTGGATTGACAAAGGAGAGAGATGTGCAGGATGGTGCAAATCCACTGGCGGTGACTCCAATAAGTGAGAAAGTGATAAAGGTGGACTCTTACCCTGCGTGTTGGACCCCCTCCTTGGCAGGGTCTATCAGGCATGCAGATTTTTGCCCTCTGCAGGGACCATGTAATGAGAAGATCTCCCCAGCAGCTGTTAGGAATGTTGTCTCCGATCCGGGCTGGTCCAAGTCCCCTCTCCAGGCGTTTCACTTGGACCAGCCCGGATCGGAGACAACATTCCTAACAGCTGCTGGGGAGATCTTCTCATTACATGGTCCCTGCAGAGGGCAAAAATCTGCATGCCTGATAGACCCTGCCAAGGAGGGGGTCCAACACGGAGGGTAAGAGTCCACCTTTATCACTTTCTCACTTATTGGAGTCACCGCCAGTGGATGTGCACTATCCTGCACATCTCTCTCCTTTGTCAATCCACTCATAGGGGGATTAGTTGCTGCTGAGCTGTATAGTGGATGGAAGCTTTTTTTCACTGATGAACTTTTTATATTTGAACCCATGGACTGAGTTTGTTTGATTTTCAGATTTTCACGCTATTAATATCATTGTATTTCACATGTACACATTTTTTGTTTCTTCTTTTTATTTGAGTTTTTATGTTTTGCACTTATATATTTTTACCACTCATGGAGTCATTTACTTGCTCTCAGTAGATTGTGGTTTTTACTACTACCCACATGTATTCACATCTATGTGTGTATTTTCATATAATTAGCGCACTTTATTTATTTTTTATTTTTCATGGTACACAGATATTGGTGTATTTTGTGTGCAGCTTTTACCTTTGACCTTTTTTGCTCTGCAGCGCAGTTTTTATTTTTATTTTTGAACATTTTTATCTTTCCCCCTTTTTTTTTTTTTTTTTTTTTTTTTTTTTTTTTTTTTTTGTTAAAAAAAAAAAAATTTTTTTAAATGTTCGTTCGATTTTTTTCTAATTGTTAGTTTGGTCAAATCGACGTTAGTTTTCAACCACAGTGACGGGAAAATTTAGAAATGATAGAAAACTTCTTGGTCAGGAATTTTCAGACAATGTGTGTGGTTTTTGTTCAGAAATTACATTCATTTTAAAAACAATGTTAAAAGCAAGTGAAAATTTCAAACATTTTTTAATTCAGCGACTATACAAAGATTTTTTTCGTATGAATATTCTCGTCTGAAAATTGATCTATGTGGCCAGCATAAGGCTCGGTACACACCTATGCTGTTTGCTTTTGATCTGTTTCTGCAGTGCTTTTTGCTGTACGTTTTTGATTTTTGCAAACGTGATTTTGCTGCGATTTGCATTTTTTTTTTTTTTTTTTCTTTTTCTTTGGCCAATTGGTTGTTGGGCAGATTAATAGTAATAAAAGTGATCACATTTTTTTTTTTTTTTCAAAAAAGTGTCAAACAAAAAAAAAAAAATTTTTTTTAAAGCGTCCCTGTCCCCCGTGTGCTCGCACGCAGAAGCGAATGCATATGTAAGTCCCGCCCACATATGAAAATGGTGTTCCAACCATGCATGTTAGGTATCGACACGAACGTTGGAGCGAGAGCAATAATTTTGTCCCTAGACCTCCTCTGTAACGCAAAGCATGTAACCAGTAAAAAAAATTTCAAGCGTCGCCTATGGGGATTTTTAAGTACCGAACTTTGGCGCCATCCCGCAACCGTGTGCTATTTTTTGAAGTGTGACATGTTAGCTATCTATTTACTCGGCGTAACTTCATCTTTCACAATATGCAAAAACATTTGGCTAACTTTAGTGTTTGTTTTGTTTTGTGTGTTATTTTTTGGGAAAAAAAAAAAAAAAACGTATGAAAAATTGCTGCACGAATACTGTGCGAGATAAAAAGTTGCAACAACCGCCATTGTATTTTCTAGGGTCTTTGCTAAGAAAACATATATAATGTTTGGGGGTTCTATGTAATTTTCCAGCAAAAAATTATGATTTTTACATGTAGGAGAGAAATGTCAGAATTGGCCTGGGTGGCAAGTGGTTAATGTTATATTTTTTTTTTTTACTTCTATTTTAGGGTGTTTCATGTTGGAGAGAGACCAATTTCCAAGCGGGAGCACTATGAATAATCACTCTACTACACAGGTAGAACTGTTCAACAGATTGGAGAGTGAGGACGGTGTGAAGGTGAAGTCGTGTTCTACAAATACTGAAGTTTGCTCAAAGTCTTCACCATTCAATTGCCAAATGGTGATGAGTACTTCTGTACAAAGCCTTCATGATGGAATGGCAATGAAAATCGGAAGCTTGCAAAAGTTAGAAGGGTCAGATAACCCAACATTAACAGTCAAAGAAGAGATTAATGACCTTGAATATTATCAGGAGCAGCCGGTGTCTAGCATGGAACTAAAATGTAGTATTTGTTCTGAAACATTTCCTTATGTTTCAGAGCTGATGTTCCACGAACAGCTCCATAATGGCAGCAGTCGCTTTGAATGCCAGCTGTGCGGTCAGAAGTTTCAGAGTTCTTCCAACCTGAAAGATCATTATAATGCCCACACAGGTGAACGACCTTATAAGTGTGAGTTATGTGCCAAAGCCTTTACACAATCTTCCTCCTTATTGGCTCATAAACGTACTCATACAATGGAAAAGCCATACAAGTGCGAAGTATGTGGAAGACTCTTTAAAGATGCTTCTAATTTTATAAAACATAGGCGTCTTCATGGCGAAACACTAGATTTAGCTCAACAAATGCAAGCAGGTGGTCTACTCCTGAACGAAAAGCCCTATGCTTGTACGTACTGTGATAAAGCGTTTAAGCGTACTTCTGATTTAAAAGACCATGAGCGTGTCCACACTGGGGAAAGACCTTACCGTTGTAGAATATGTCAGAAGTGTTTTACTCAGTCTTCAGTGTTAACTGGGCATATGCGCATACACACTGGGGAACGGCCATTTCACTGTAATGTATGTGGCAAAACCTTTAACAATTCTTCCAATTTTAAAAAGCACCAGCGTACCCATTCCATGAAGGACATCCTTGCAAAGGTTAAAGTAGAAAATGGCTTGTCTCCCGAAAAGCAGCCACTTCAAAGTAAAAATGGTATGGCCTTTCCAAAGGGCATTGGCGCCATCCTGTGCAGCAACAGCTTGAGTAATAACCACCATCCAAGAACATTACCCAAAATGATGCTGGATGACGACGACTGCAAGGTCATACTAGAAAAAGACCCCATTGAAGTGAATGGAAACAAAGTATTAGGTGTGGATGTTTTGCAGTTGTCATGTGCAGGAATGTCTAGCGCCATGAAAGACAAAGATGCAGCATTTTCCAAAATGACAGAAACCAAGACAAAAGAGGTGGTGCTTATTGAGGATGATGTAGTTTTAGATTCAGACAGCTCCGTCTCCAATAATGATGCTGAAGCCAAAGGAAATGCATGTAAAGATAATTTGGAAAAATGCATCCAGCCAAAACTGACAAAGGCTATGGACTATGGATATAACACTACTTCATTTAAAGTTGAAAAAGTGCAACATGGTTCAAAAGAGCATGAGATATACGTGGAAATATCAGATGATAGCACTACTGAAGATGATGATAATTATGAGGATAATGTTGTTCCTGCCAAAAGTTTATTTCAGTGCCAGAATCAAGGTCTCATCAATCCAGCAGATGTAAAATTAGAGTATTCTCACTCTCTAGAAGAGGAAATGGCTTGTGTTGAGGACCCTACACCGAATGTAAGAAACGCTCATAATTTAAAAGCTGGTATTTGCAGTGTTGCAGACCTAGCAGAATCCGATGAAATGTTTTTTGAAAGATCCATGCAGTGTTGGGATTCCCAGATTGATGACTCTCTCGATGACCAAGATGACTTACAGTTTTTGGAAATGGATCCCAAACCATACATTTGTTTTGTATGTGATAAACGGTTTAAAAGGGCTACAGATTTAAAGGAACATTTGCGGGTCCACACAGGGGAACGACCTTTTGTGTGCCAAGTTTGTGGTAAGGGTTTCACACAGTCATCGGCCCTGTCTAGCCATCAACGCATCCACACCGGTGAAAAGCCTTTTCAGTGTGACATATGTTATAAAAGGTTTAATAATTCTTCCAACTTTTCTAAGCATAAGCGAGTTCACACAGGTGAACGTCCTCACAACTGTCCACTCTGTGGAAAGAGCTTTCAGGAAAAGCGTCGAGTAAAGCGGCATATGAAATCTGTTCATCATGTTCAAGAGTGAGACCGTAACCTGTTTACACACTTACTGTTATACAAAATGTATAAATCAGACAGTGCTGTATTATGAACTATTGTAGCACGTTAGATAATTTTCTTATGGAAATGATAATAGCTTTAACAGCTACACTAAGCTTCATGTCATTGTAACAGTAGGAAATTGTTATGCCTTTTAACCAAGCTTTCCCATAAATTATTTTCAAAGTATGGATATTAGTTTTAGGTTTTCTGTAACTGGTATGATGAATATGACCTGAAAATCTTATGCTTGTGTAAAGGTAAAGCATTTGCACAGCATTCAGTGGAGGAGCTTTTCTTTATAGTTGAAACCTCTTTTGAGATGTGAATACATTTTTAATCAAAGTCAAATTTGGTGTCACGTATATGCATGCACCAAACATGTAGATGAGATACGGAGTTTTGGAAAATGGTAATTTTATTCCACTTTTTTTTTTTCTCCATCTTGTTCCAATTCCATTTAAAAACTTTACGTTATAAAATCGATGATACCGATGTTTGGACCCTATTCAGTTTTAAATTTAGACTAGCTCTATTTGCAAGAATCTTACAGATGTTTGCAGTACCTAATTTGACAGTCATTGCTAACAGATGCCTTACCCATCTACAGAAGCTGTATGCAGTATTCCACATGAATGCTAGAAGTATGTTTTTTTTTTACTAATGATTTTAGTCAACCAAAGTTTCACATAAAGTGTTAGGAAAACTAGCACCGCTGCAAATGTTTTGGATGTGTGATTTTTTTTTTTTTTTTTTTTTTTTTTTTTTTCCTCCTCTTAGGTGTGGGGGGGTCTAGGTAAATGGGTCTTAAACACCCATTGTTGAAAATACTATGACTTTGTTTAGTAGAAGCAAAAATAATTAATTGAAATTGATGTTTATGCCTCAAGGGTAGCTCTACATTTCTTTATTGTAAGTAAAATAAAGTCCTTATTAGTGTACAGTGGCCAAACAGTTGGTAAATTGAATGCAATGGCTTATGTAGTTTCTGTACAAAATTTTAATTTGGTTTAGCATATATCCTTGGTCAAGAGTAAACTGGGTTCTGTAGTTTATTAAATCCTAATAATGCGAAAGTGGTACAGTTTAAAAAAAAAAGCAAAAAAAAATGTATGAAGCAGCCCAACCTGTGCTGTTGTGACAGTGCATGCATTATTTATAACTTCTAGGGGTGTGCAATAGGGTTTTTCCCCCTTCCCTGTAATACCATAACACTGACCCTTTTAGACTGACCAACTTTAGTAAATGTCTCAGGGTGAACTGTCCCAGTTTGTCAAAAAAAACTGATCGTGAGAACTGACCTTGTGGAAACTGGACTTGGGGATCCAGCATTTCATAAAACCAATGCAGTCAGTGGCTTTTGTGTTTGACTGCGTAATGAATTGCTGTCCTCTTTGGGTTCAGTTCACCTGATTTTGGGAGAACCCTGCTGCTGGATATGGCCCCCCCACCCCACTTCCTAGTGGAAACATTTCCAATATAATGCCATAATTTTTGGTTTCTTCTGACATAATTTTTTTAGTTTCACAGCTGAAAACACCGTTATTGCATGCCTATTTATTTTCACAAAAATATTTTAACATTATAAACTGTATGAAATAAAACTTTTTATACTAGGATCTAAAGTTTCAAGTTGCCAGGATTTTTATTTGCTGTATATTCTGTATTTGATTGCCATGAAGAGTGGTATTTTTAGTAGGTGGATGTCAAAATTTTCAATGCCATCTTTAAAAGGATAGGTTCACTGAGTTTCGTGAGAACTACAACCCCTGGCAAAAAGTGTAACATCGCCACTCATGGAAAATGTTTATGTAATAGTTTAATTATGTAAGAAAAACGAATTACAGACCTGCCTCAAAACTATTTTAATTTAAGTTTACAACCTTCTGGCTTAAAGAAACAGTTAAAAAAAAAAAAAAAAAAAAAAACTGGTCGGTTGTTGCAGATCAAGCAGAGAGAAAAAAATATGGAATCACTAAATTCTGAAGAAATTCTTATGGAATTGCTATTTACTTTGCAGTTCTAAAACCAACATCTGCATCAGAATATATCCTGAAAAATGTCATCAGAAAAGATTCCTTCAATTGATGAAATGAGGAAAGTGTCCAAAATCTCAATATAAACTTTTGCATTTATTGAAGATTTAATGACTGTCATCTTCCCCATAACATCAATGATTGTGGAAATTTGCATGTTTTCTTCAGGTAGTTGTCTTCATACATTTCAGTGGAACTGCACCAAAAATTCCAGCATTATCACACTGCCTAATGCAGATTCCTGATTCATCACTGAATATCGTTTTCAACCAGTCATCCACAGTCCATGATTGCTTTTCTTTAGCCCACTGTAACCTCTTTTTTTTTTTTTTTTTTTTTTTTTTTCCTGTGTAGGGGTTAATGATGGTTTTCATTAGTACAAATCAAATGGGAAGGTTGTTGATGGGAAGCTTACTGGTTGATCAAGGTAGAATTCAAAGCGTCAAGTTAGAAAACTTAAAGCAATATGCCTTTTAAAACCAGAAAATGCAAAACAAATGGTCAGAGACTGGAGTCAATGTCTGTGACCGAACTGTAAGATATTGCCTAAAGGAAATGGGATTTACATACAGAGAAGCCAAACGAAAATCCATCATTAACACCTAAACAGAAAAAAACAAGGTTACAGTGGGCTAAAGAAGAGCAATCATGGACTGTGGATGACTGGATATTCAGGGTATTCAGGGATGAATTCCAAATCTGCATTGGGCAGGGTGATGATGCTGGAACTTGTGTTTGGTGCCGTTCCAATGAAATGTATGAGGACGACTGCCTGAAGAAAACAACATGCACATTTCCACAATCATTGATATGGGGTTGCATGTCAGGTAGTTATGGGGGAGATGACAGTCATTAATTCTTCAATAAATGCACACGTTTATATTGAGGTTTTGGACACTTTTTATTCCATCAATTGAAAGGATCTTTGGTGATGACATTTTTCAGGATATAATCTGATGCAGATGTTTTGTTTTTGAACTGCAAAGTACATGGTGATTCCATAATATTTTCCTCAGAATTGAGTAATTCCATTTTTTTTTTTTTTTTTTTTTTTTTTTTTTTTTTCCCCCCTGCTTGATCTGCAAAAACAGTTGCAACTGACTACAGTTTTCTTTCCCCCTTCTAATGCAGATGTGCTGTTTTCAACCAGTGACAGTATGGGGAACTTCTCCTCCCCAAACTGCTGCCACACAGAGGCAGTGGCTGCAGAATTGGGAGCATGTTACATGTTCCCAAAAGTGAACTTATCCTTTTTTTAATTCAGATTTTTTTTTTTTTTTTGATAGAAGACATGGTATCCTTGTTTCGGTTACATTGTCTGTCTTACTAAATACAGATGCACGTCATCTTACTTTTTGTAAAAGTAGCTAGTTCTGTTGTGTGCCCTTTATTAAAAATATATATATATGGTCCCTAAGAGGATAATGTGATTTTTAATCTCTTGTACCATATCCAAGGATCATAAGAAACTTTACAAATATAATCTATCTGGTTTTCTTTATTTGTGATTCAGAAGTAGTAATCACCAGACCAAGGCTAGTGTAACTGACTGCATTGTTTTACATTCATCCTGTCTACTTTGTAACTGTAGATAGGGACTGAGAAAAGCATCAACTCCACATACCTCTTTGACAAAATTGTCTTTTAAAACCATATTATGCCCAAGCAGAAAATGTATTATATTGCAGCTCACCAATCATTAAGCTGTGGTGGCTGCATCAGTTTTCCTTTCTTTTGGCTCTGTTTTCATCTGGTCAGGAACACCCCTCCTGTATTAGAGAGGAACAATGCTGGATGAATGAGCATAGGAGTCACAGCAGCATTGTCATTCTGGGGAAAGAGTAGTGTCTAATCACTTTCTGCCTGTGCTATAGCCCAAAGATCATTACAGTGCAGGCCTCCTGTTCTGGGAGGACGTCCATGCATGTCCTTCCATGTGCCCTCTGGGGCGTGAATCGGGCATGTTCTGTGACCCCTGTGTGCTTTGGGTTGGGCACAGCTGATCACAGATCGGGGCAAATGGCCAATCCCAGGCGTGACGGTTATAGGCTCTTTTTTTGCTGACGCAGAGACAGCGTATTAGGAAAGAAGCTGATCTCACAGGGTACAATGAGTACATTGTTTACAATGATAATTGGGACACTGATCATTAGTGCAGTTTATCAGTGCCCATCCATGAAGGGGAAAAATGACTTATTTGCAAAATTCTATAACAATATTTTTTTTTTTTTTTAATTGGCAGTCTTTTTTTCATCTATTTAGCAAAAATTAAAAACCTGGTGCTGAGTCAATACCACCAAAAAAAAAGCTTGGTCTCAAACTTATAGAACCTTCATTTAGGTACTGTGTTGCAGGATCACGCTATTGTCATGCAAAGTGCAACAGTGTTGATAGCTGAAAATTGGCCTGGGCGGGAAGGAAGTGAAAGTGCCCGGTATTAAAGTGGTAAAATACACTAAACATATTTAAGCCAAACTCCAGCTCACACTTTAATCAGTCACAACAAATTTGTTTTCTTTCCTTTTTGGGATAAGTTTTACATGAATTTAATAAAATATGATCACTTCATATATCCCTGCCAGTGTTAAATGTTGTTTTTTCTCATGCTTGTAAACTGATGCATACTGCTAGAGAGCTTGTGAAAAACAGCAGACTTGCTGGTCCGATCAACAGAAGAAAACTGAAATTAAAAAATGAATGCAGCCATCACATATAAGAATTAGTAAGCTGCAATTTGTTTGCTTTTGTATTATTTCAATCTGTCTATTTGGTTTTCTTGTCAGTACAGAATGACATGTAAACAACATACTATTAAGGCACATGAAGTGAGAGAACACATCAAAGATATGATACAAGCAGGGTCAAATTGCACATTGATATGACTGATAATGAGGGATATCCCTACACGGGACGGTTTTCTCATCCAGGTGAGATTAAGTGAACCATCATAAAAGACGGGCACTGTAATATATTTAAGCGGGAACCATATAACTAGGCTTCTCAAAATCTGGTCAATACAGAAAGTGATTTAAAAAAAAAAAGAGAGCTGTGGGGGGGAGCTGAGGGCAGTCAGGGCCACGTCCATCCTAGACCTAAAGCATCCATAGACAAGCATTGTATCCAGGATTTTATCAAATTTATCCTGGCTGTTATGGAGGTTGCAGGTTATCTTATTGTTAGATGAGCCAGTTTAATTGGTGTTTGACATAGTCACATGTGACTATCGACTGGTTCCAACAACGTGCAATGGCTATCCTAGCTTTTAGGATCATGTGGGAAATCAAGCATGCGGTGTGTTAGAAGACACTTCTCAAATTTTTGAAAGGGTGCAATCTCTAGGGTTCTAACAAGCTGCATGTTTGTAATTGAGGAAATAAAATAAACACTCTTATCCAAAAGCTGGTCACATTGGCACACTGCCATCAGGTATGTGCGAAGAAAGGCGCGTGGCCTTATTCATGAATCGAGAAAAATGTTTATTCTAAACAAATTAGTATATACAAAGAAAAATACGTATTCATGAATAAATAAATAAGTGTTCTCATTTGATAAAATAGTAGAAATTGAGGCCCATACATGGGATAAAATAAATAAATGGCTAACGTGTTTTGAGGGGGTTTCCTGTTCATCATAGCCTTGAACAGCCAAAACTGGTCTGTATGTTTTTGACATGTCTATATCGAGAGAGACGACTGGATGGAAGGTATATCGCATGATGGATAGTACATTCTTATAGGCGGATTCTCCTTCACTGTAGTAGTATTTCCTTCCACATTGCAGCGCTCTCAGTAACTTGGTCTTCAAGACCCAATGGCTGGTTTAGGTGTTTCAGCCTGTGGTCCATGGCTGGATGCCGGAGTCGTTACTTGGCTCTCCAAGGAGATGGCTGCAATACAGCATCACGACAGGTAGACCGCAGGGACATCCAAGTAACGACTCGGGAATCCAGCCACGGACCACAGGCTGCAACATCTAAACCAGCCATTGGGTCTTGAAGACCAACATTAACTATCAATAGACAACATCTGTGTGTGTGTGTGTGTATATATATGTGTGTGTGTGTGTGTGTGTATGTGTATATATATATATATATATATATATATATATATATAAACCCTACAGTACTGAGAGCACTGCTGTGTGGAAGGAAATACTACTACAGTAAAGGAAAATCCGCCTATAAGAATTGTACTATCCATTGTGCATTGTGTTTTTGTTTATTTTTTGGGATAAAAGTTTTATATGCATAAAAAAATCTGATCATTTGTAGGTATCTCTGCCAGTGTTAAAGGACAAGTTTATCTTTCATAACGAAAGGATCAGCCCCCAATCGCCAGCTCCGACAGTTAGCTGGGATCTTCTCCCTGCGCCTGCTGTCACTGGGCTCTGCCCATCCAGCTGTGTCACTCATTCAAAGTGTTCTGTGAATTGAAAAGTACAAGTCCCGCCTTAGCGGTTGTCGGCTTGTAGTTCTCAATGAGCTGCCATGGTGCTGTGAGCACTGTGGTAGGGCACTGATTCTTCCTGTCACAGTGCAGCACCCTGCCTGTATGAGGTATAAGCAAGCAGGTACACTGACAGGTCTGCAGAAGTCCTGCATGGCATTGGAGATCTGCTGATCACTGGTGCAATGCTTTACAGGCTCCTACAACATAAAAATAATGCAGATTTTTTTTTTTTTTTTGTACCTGCAAAAAATGTGCATTTTTTTTGTAAAAGGGTGAACTTATCCTTTTAAGTGGTTGGTCTCATCCCTGTAAACTGATACATCTGGAAGAGAGCTTCTTTTGAAAAACAGATTTCCTAACCAGATGAAAACAAGAGTGAGAAAAGAGAGCCTAAAAAGAACTAATGCAGCTGTTGAATCTAGGAATTTGTAAGCTGCAATATAATACTTTTCGGTTTAATACTGCTTTAGGGCTCGTTCACACCATACGTGCACGAAGAACTGATAGGAAAACTGCGCAGATTTCACTTGCAGAGACATGAGTTTCACATCAGTTTTCCTGCGCGTTTCAGTCACTTTATATGCACGTTGACATCAGTTTTCATGCTCATCAGTTATGTGCCCTGTTCAAACCAATGTTGATTTTCTTTTTTTCTTGTTTCCGTACAGAAAACTGCATCCATGATGCAGATTTTGCACGTTGTGTGATCCTGCTCTAAAGGTGTCAATTGTGCCCCTGTGTTTCCATGCAGCCTTCCAATAAGGGCTATAAGTAGCTGTTTGAGTCAATGTTATGCAAGCAGACTGAAAGGGGCTACGATGAGGCTTAAAGTTAGCTAGGTACACACTAAAATAAAATTGGCTAGTTCAGTAGGAACCGGACATCTTTTCTTCATGGTGTGTACAGCTCTCTGTCTGACAGAAGCTGGTCTAAGGACTGGCTTATGTGCAAGAGACATGCTGGAAAAACATCTGATCTGCAGCTAATGGCTGCGAGCGCTAATCTGTGTATTCTGATGGGGCAGGAAGGAGTCCCCCCCCAGCCCCATCAGAATACATGGACACAGCAGGGGCGATCGCCGCACCAACAACAGACGAACACCGTAAAATTCATAAATTGTGTTGTAAATACAGTTGTGCTCATAAGTTTACATACCCTGGCAGAATTTATGATTTCTTGGCCATAATATGAATAACGCGAAAACTTTTCTTTCACTCATGTTTAGTGTTTGTCTGAAGCCATTTATTATCAATCAACTGTGTTTACTCTTTTTAAATCATAATGACAACAGAAACTACCCAAATGACCCTGATCAAAAGTTTACATACCCCAGTTCTTATTACTGTGTATTGCCCCCTTTTAACATCAATGACAGCTTGAAGTCTTTTGTGGATGAGGATCTTTATCTTCTCAGATGGTAAAGCTGCCCATTCCTCTTGGCAAAAAGCCTCCCAGTTCCTGTAAATTCTTGGGCTGTCTTGCATGAACTGCACATTTTGAGATCTCTCCAGAGTGGCTCAATAATATTGAGGTCAGGAGACTGAGGTGGCCACTCCAGAACCGTCACTTTTCTGTTGTAGCCAATGACAGGTTGACTTGGCCTTGTGTTTTGGATAATTGTCTTGTTCTTGTTGGAATGTCCAAGTATATCCCATGCGCAGCTTCCTGGCTGATGAATGCAAATGTTCCTCCAGTATTTTGTGATAACATACTTCATTCATCTTGCCATCGATTTTGACCAAATTTCCTGTGCCTTTTGTAGCTCACACATCTTCAAAACATCAGCGTTTTCACCTCTTGTGTTTCACAGTAGGAATGGTGTACCTTTTCATCATAGGCCTTGTTGACTCCTCCCCAAATATAGTATTTATGATTGTGGCCAAAAAGCTCCATTTTGGTCTCATCACTCCAAATGACTTTGTGCCAGAAGGTTTGAGGCTAGTCTCTGTGCTGTTTGGCGTATTGTAAGCAGGATACTTTGTGGCATTTGCGTAGTAATGGCTTTCTTCTGGGGACCATGCAGCCCATCTTTCTTCAAGTGCCTCATTGTGCATCTTGAAACAGCCATACCGCATGTTTTCAGAGAGTCCTGTATTTTACCTGAAGTTATTTGTGGGTTTTTCTTTGCATCCCAAACAATTTTCCTGGCAGTTATGGCTGAAATTTTAGTTGGTCTACCTGACCGTGGTTTGGTTTCAACAGAACCCCCCATTTTCCATTTCTTGATTAGAGTTTGAACACTGCTGATTGGCATTCTCAATTCCTTGGATATCTTTTTTTATATCCCTTTCCTGTTTTTTTTTTATACAGCTCAACTACCTTTTTCCGCAGATCCTTTGACAATTCTTTTGCTTTCCCCCATGACTCAGAATCCAGAAATGTCAGTGCAGCACTGGATGAAAGGTGCAAGGGTCTTTCAGGAGTCCGGAAACTCATTGACTATATATATTACACACACACACACACACACACACACACACACACACACACACACACACTCTACAAGCAAACAGGTCACAGGTGAGGATGGTTACCTTTTTAATAGCCATTCAAACCCCTTTGTGTCAACTTGTGTGCATGTTATAAGGCCAAAATCACCAGGGTATGTAAACTTTTGATCAGAGTCATTTGGGCAGTTTCTGTTGTCATTATGATTTTAAAAAAGTAAACACAGTTGATTGATAATAAATGGATTCAGCCAAACGCTAACCATGAATGGAAAATGTTTTGTGTTATCCATTCATATGCTCTGAAAAATGGCAAAGGAATCATAAATTCTATCAGGGTATGTAAACTTATGAGCACAACTGTACCTTTGTGTAAAAAATGGCACAACTTGCAACAATATCGCGTATCAGGTGCCAAGAATCTTTTGCAGAATTGTCTCAGAAAAGAACATACGACACCATAAGTACTTTTAGATGTAGGAGAAATGGATCTGGGAAGTATGTAACCGTATTAATGTGCTCATGTCACCACAGGAAAGATCGCTTTTAAATGGCCAGCATGCAGCTCCTGAAACATGTTGCTTGGGTTACCACAATACACAGACTGCAAAGATTTCAGCAAGCTGGAGATGGAGGAGAGAACTGTGACATATTGCATTATCTGCTGGCTCCAGTGATTGCTCCTCCTTCCCCCAGCATGCTGGCACTCTATCTTGTGGTGATATGTAAGTGCATTACTACTGTGTTTTTATGTTTCAATAAAGTGTTTATTGCGTAAGATGTGCTTTCTTCCTTTTTTTTTTTTTTTGTTCTTTGCTTTTACCTACAATTTACTGCTTTTCCACTTTCTGGTTGCGTGAGGCACTGGTAATGTAAACTTTGGCTCCTAGTTGCATCCTGGTAAAGCTACTGCACCAGTTTTTCCTCTCAGATGATGGGGGGGGGTTGCATTCTCTCCGTGGGTGAGGAGGGGCAGTACCTTCTGGCTTCTCCGTCCTCTGTGACCAGCCCAGCACCCCCCCAGCATGGGAGGGGGTTGCTCTGGTGTCCTCGTTCTCCTCCAGCTCATGGGAGTAATGGCCGGTCGGAAGATCCTGCTCCAAGTGCTCGGAGGCTGTGGGTGTGCTTGGCGTGCATGCAGAGAAGCTAAAGCTCTCAGCATGTTGGCTCTGAGTCCCAGTCAGTGGGTGACCTTGCTTCTGGGCGTAACTTCTGGTGGGGCGTGTGACGACAAGTAGTTCCGGCCGCTGGAACGCAAGAGGAAGAGGCGGGTCTTCTGGCTGGGGCTTCCTTCCGCCCCTCGAGTGTGGGAACGCCGGAAGGATTCAAACTTTAAAAGGCTCAGGAATCAGAGCTGCTGCAATAAAGCCATTAGCAGGGATGGCAGATGCAGGCACCCAGAACCTCAGCCAGGCCCAGGTAGGAGATGTACAGTGGTACCTCTTATCTTTACACTCAGTATTTTTTGCAATTGTCTTGCCTTCTTTCAGGGAAGCCTGCAGCTGAATGTTAAAGAATAATTATTCCCTTTTACAGTTCAGCAGGAATTGGGAGCGCCATGTGAGGCTGGGTTCTCCTCATGGGTCTCTCCCTTCTCTTTCTTTCGCTCTTCAGGGTGTACGGTGGTGGTAGCACAGGGCTTAACCCTAGTGAGGCAGGGTTTTTTTGTCTTTCAGAATGCCACTGCCAAATCAGAAAGAGCCCCTTCAGGGTGAAAGTTCCCCTCTTTTGCTAAAACCTACTAAGACTCCTGGTCCAAAGCACTCTGCAGGTCTTGCATTGCAGGACATGTGAAAGAAGAGTCCAAACAAGAATGCAAGGAACTCTTCTCTGTAAGGAAGGAACTTGCAGAAACTTTAAGGAAAGTACATTTCCTTTTTGAAGAAGCAGGGTCAGGGGTCCGCTCAAAGCCAGAGCTCCCATTCCAATCCTCTGCCCTCTACTTCAAAATAGGTGGAAAGTGAGTCAGAGGAGCAGAGACAGTATTTCCCCCCCCCAACATGGAATTCAGAAGAGGAGGAAGACAGGCCTCTCGCTACAAGCTTACGTTGGAGGAAGTGGAGGACCTATTAAAGGCAGTTTACACCACCCTGGATATACAGGAAGAGAAGACTCCATTACCGTTACACGATAAAATGTATCAAGAGCTAGATGGGACTAAACATAGTGTTCCCAATCTGTAAGGTACTGAGACAGTGAAAAGGAGTGGAAGGACCAGGAGAAGGGAGATTTCCTTTTGAAAAAAGATGAGTCTTGTTTGGAATAAAAAACAAAAATTTATGTGGCCTTCTCCCAGGCCTCAAGGCGTACTGATCTAGCTTTTGAGGGCATGGAGGTCTTTAAAGGGGTTGTAAAGGTTCAGGGGTTTTAAAAAAAAAAAAAAAAAAACATGTCATACTTCCCTCCGCTGTGCATTTGGCTTTGCAGAGTGGCCCAATCCTCCTGTCCTGGGGTCCCTCAACGGCGCACCTCCTCTTCTCGAGTGCCCGTCGGAGAAGAGCTCTCCTTCGTGGACACCCGTGTGGGTGTGCTCCCGTGTCCTGTTTCTGCGTCTATTCACACAGAAAGCAGGACTCAGCCCCGGCGCCCGTGTCATTGGGTTTAATAGCAGCATAGCCATTGGCTCCCGCTGCTATCAATCCATCCAATCAGGGAGACACTGGTTTTTGCTGGTGTGCTCATCCCCGGCGTGAAATAGAGGGGGTACAGGTAAGTAAAATGGGGGCTCGGGGGGTGCTGCAGCATTACAGGAGGTTTTACAACCTCTTTAAGGATGCAATGGACAAGAGGACAGATTCCCTCCTAAGAAGAGATGGGATTCCTCCCTGTAATTTGAAGCCGGCTATGGCATCTACTGTAGTGGCGAGAAACCTTGAATGCTGGGTAGAACAGCTGAAGGGGCATGTAGAAGCAAGCACTTCCAGAAAAAATTCCTTCCCTACGCTCCTGAAGGCAGTTAAGTACATGGATTACGCCTCAGCAGAGTCCATCAGAATGTTGGCAAGATCCTCCGCCCTTATCAATTCGGCAAGATGGGGCTTATGGTTTAAGACCTGGTCGGGGGACTCTGCTTCGAAGGTGAAACTCTGCCGGATCCCCTTTACAGGGGACTCACTCTTTGGCCTTTCCACCAAAGAAAAAAGGAATTCCACCAAGGAAAGATTTTCGTCCTTTTCATCAGCCCTGAAAAGAGAGAGAGCAGAGCCATGAGGCCTTGGAATTCCCAGAGGGGGAGAGGCGGGGGGAGTGCTCTTCAGACCCCCAGAGAGAGTTACAAAAAAGCAATGATTGCCTTCTGATGGGTGGAAAGCTACAGGCTTTCTTTCCAGTCTGGAAAGAAGCAACGACGAGTACTTTTGTATTAAACCTCATCAGACAAGGTTACGACCTAGAGTTCTCTCAGATTCCCCCTCATTGTTTGTATATAACGAATCTCCAAAAAGATAAAGAAAAGGCTCTGGCTATGACATCCCTTTTTGAGGGAGATGATGCTGATATCATCCAGGTTCCCAAGGAGCAGGAGGGAGAGGGATATCTTCCCAGATATTTTTGGTCAAGAAATCTTTGGGGAAATTCCGCCTAATCTTAAATTTGAAAATCTTGAACAGGTCAATAAGATACAAAAGATTCCGGATGGACACTATCTTTTCAGTAAGGAATCTACTCGTTCCCAATTGGTTTATGGCGTCAGTTGATTTGAGGTATATGTATCTGCACATACCAATTGCAGAATCGTCTCAGATTTCTACGCCTGGTTTCTATGTCTGGCAGTCAACCTGAGAGGGGAAATTTCTCATCTCCAGTTCAGGGCTCTGCCTTTCTTCCTCGTCCACAGTGTTTACAAAAGTCTTGGCGGAGGCCTTGGAACCCCTGAGGTTGAAAGGGATCACCATAGTACTCTACCTCGATGACTTGCTACTCTTTGCAGAGACTAAGGAGAAAGTAGTGACCAACCTGCAAATATCCCAGAAGCACCTGAACAATTTGTGCTGGCTACTGAACCATCAGAAATCAAATCTGATACTGACCCAGTAAGTAAGATTCCTAAGGTACGAGATAGATTTGACACTACAAAGGATTTTTCTCCTAACATAAAAAATACAGAAGGTTCAGTTAGCCTTAAAGTTAGCCTTAAAGTCCAGTCCAACATGGAAGTATCTGTACGAAGGGCCATATCAGTACTGGGCCTGTTTACAGCAGCAATGCCAGCGTTGCAGTGGGCCAGACTACATGCTCGCCGCTTTCAGTGGCATATACTTCAGAAGTGGTTGCATCAGGAGTCGCTAGAGAAAAGGATTAAGTTAGGGGCAAGAGCGAAATGGTCCCTATGGTGGTGGGGGGATCAAAGGAACCTCTCAAGGGGTCTTCCTTGTTTCTTTCCAGTAACCAAACGTTTAACAGATTCAAGCGCATGGGGATGTAGAGCCCACCTCTGAGAACATACAGCCCAAGGCAAATAGTCCAAGGCAGAGGCCAGGAGATCTTCAAACTGGAGTCTTCTGGTCTTCCAGCGGTCCTCAGGAGGTCATCATGTGCAAGTTCTGTAAGACAACATGACAGCTGTCCTATCTGACAAAACTGGGGAACAAGGAGCAGAGGGCTTATGGAGCTGGCGCATCAGATCCTATCTTGGGCGGAATCCAATCTGGCTTCGCTAGCGGCAATTCACATGAAGGGCACGCAGAATGTGCTAGCAGACTACTCGGCAAGACATGACTAAGTTTGTAAGCATGTTCGGCATGGGGGCGTGACCGGATGCGGATGTTGGTGTGGCATGAGATGTGAGAACGCCATCACTCTCCCTCCCCTCGCCTGTTCTCACTCCAGCTCCATCCCTTATACATCTCATGGAGACCCCTCTGGATGTCCCTGGGAGCTGCTGACCTGTCAGCGCCGGGCGGACGGCTGCGTGAAGGAGCCTTCGGCGATATTCGGATCCCGGCTTGTCCTTGTCTCTGGGACGCCGATTTGTTGTCGGCAGCGTTGCCTAGACACGGGGGGAGTGTCAGCCTCAGAGTGTACTTCCCATCAGAGACTCGACATGCTGAACTCAGCTGACACATAGAGAAAAGAAACGGAATTTCAGCTTGGATGTGACGGCGGTAGTGTGAGAGACTCCTGCCGAACTCTCTTCACTCTGACCACCTGGGACCATCACTGGCAACACTCTTGATGTGCTGGACCGATGAAACTGGTCACAAACGGAACCTCAGCTCAGAACATTAGAACAGGGGATGCTGGACTTTGGTGAGAAATACCCATTTTGACTTACGTTTATTCTTTAGTATTTATATTTATTATGACCCACATCTGGACAGCAGGGGTTGGATCATGTAATATCTCTCTTGAGTTCTGAACTGTGGGAGATAGTTCTTAATATCCTACCTTTTTAACATATATGCTAATAAATGATTATGCCATCACAACGTACCACTAAAGTGAGTCAAGGCGCTGCTGCTAAATTAAAGGAATTTTCACACGGACAGACTCCTCCAAAAAGCAATCAACAGCCTGCACACTCCAGCATGTTGTCAAAATTACAGTCAGGGGTTAACCCTCACAGGAGAAACCAGGGTCAGGGAAATGCAACTCCTGTAACAGGACTGAATATGTCTACAGGAAACCCACCAGTAGAAGGGTTGGAGGAAGTGTAGGGGCAAACAACATTACCTCAGAACGTGGCAAACTTGGGGGAATTAGAACCATCATTAAGCCCGGGTTCACACCTATGCGAATTAGATGCGGCTTACAACGCATCCAATTCGCAGGACATTTTAAACTAGGTTCATTTGAATGAGACTGGTTCACATATGTGCGTTGCATTCGCACTGCGCATTGAACAAAAAAGTGTGCATTTTCTGGTCATTGCGGTGCGAATTACAAGCCCATTATCTTCTATGGGCACGCAGCTGTGTTGCGGTGTGAACATAAATGATCTCCCCTCCTCCTACACCTCCCCCTCTTCCAGTTCCTCCCCTGTCTGTTTTGGTGTGCTGAGCAAGCATGGCAAAAAGGGGTAGAAAAGTTGCATCAAAGGCCAAGGAATCCGTGGATTGTGAGGAGCTGATCAGACTTGTGAGGGAGAAACCGATGATTTAAGACGCCTGGCGTCCTAAATAGAAGGACAACGTTGCTAAAAAACGTGCATGGCTGGAAATTGCCAGAATCATCTTGCCAGAGTGGAGCATGTGCTCATCCCAAGTTCAGGCTGCCAAATGTAAGTTTTTTTTTTTTTTTTTTTTTTTTTTTTTTTTTATTCCCTTTCACTACCTGTAGATGCTGTCCTATTGTTTAGTTATGTTGTCCATTTTTATTCTAATATTAGAAAAAACAACAGCGTGTGTTTGCCCACAAATCCATACCAAGCCACATGCCCTCAACACTGTGCACATAACGGCGTCAGACAGCGACGGAGGGGTCCCTAAATTAGTTCATAAGCTAAGATTCGCTTAGGCTAGCAAAAGAATATACAATGCAAATGTGAACAACATTATTTTTATTTAAACAAAAATTAAGAAAAAAAGCATTATTTGTTACAGCACACTTTTCACTTTGTCAAGGCCCTAATAATATAATGCAAACCAATCCACACTTTTTATGATTAGATAGAATTCATCTGCCAAGGCACCTCTCCAGCTGGCGACATAAAGAAGTTTTGGAATTCACCACGAATATGTGTACCACTAGTGGTGCCCCTAGTAACATTCCACTGTGCCGCCTCCATGTTATGGCTCAGGGAATCCCCAAATAGATATCCGTCACGTTCATGCACATAGTTGTGCAGTGCACAGGCTGCTTTAACAGCACTGATAGCATGGTCAATACTGAGCTTTATTGATGTATGCATGAATCTCCACTTATTGCATAGTATACCAAATGCACATTCAACTACTCGTCGTGCCCTAGTGCGTCTATAATTGAACACTCTTTTTTCTGTTGTCAGAGAGCGACTAGAAAAAGGCCTGAGCATGTGCTCTGCAAGTGCAAACGCTTCATCTCCTACAAATACATGTGGGAGGGAAGGATCTGTTGTTCTGGGCAGGGGAGAATGACTGGGCAAGTCTAGTGTATTCTCACGCAGCATGCGGCCAAATGAGGAATGTGAAAATACACTAGAATCCGAGCTGCTGCCATGAGAACCCACATCAATATAAATAAAATTATAATTTGCGTCTGCCACTGCCAATAATACCAACAAAAAATATTTCTTATAATTAAAATATTGGCTCCCACTAGCTGGAGGCTTGAGGATGCGGATGTGCTTCCCATCAATGGCTCCCAGACAGTTGGGGAAGTTGCAACGCTGCCAGAATAGCTCCGCTACCTGCAACCATTCGTGTTTGTTTGGCTTCTTCATAACCAAATACTTAAGTTCTTCCCATATGACTAGGCAGGTTTGATTAACAATGCCACTAATAGTTGATTTCCCAACCTTAAATTCAAAGTGCAAACTTCCAAACGAATTTCCTGTTGCTAGGTACCTAAAAGCAGGCATAAATAAAATTAATTTTATTTTTTTGTTTTTCAGTGCATTACTTACAGACAAGGTGGCGCAGCATGCGTGATGCTTACCACAAATATATACGCCATCTCAAAGAAGCAAGGAAGGGCTCGGGGGCAGCGCCTAGAGTACCCTATATGTTTGCCAAGGACTTAGATTTTCTGCAACCCATTGTGGAGATGAGGGAGTAAGTTTTCATCTATATCATCTATGTATCTGCAAACCTCTTAACTTGGATTATGCCTAGTTAAGTTACACTCTTTTTTTTTAAAAAACAGGACAGAAGCTAGTTGGGAGGAACAAGATGTTATGGATGACCAACTGGAGGCACAACCGGAGGCCCAAGCCCAGATTAGTTTGGAAGAAGGCACAGATGATTTGTCACAAATCCAAAGCTCCTCGAATCTGTAGGAAACCAACCCAGATGAGCAATCTGCAGTGGCAGAGGCTATCCCTGGGCCCTCCTCTGCTCCTGCAGACATTGTTCTGCCAGCTAAAGTGCCACGGAGGCGACCACCTCTATCGCAACCTGACATAAGTGAGCGCCTACTTGAAATGTTGAAAAACATGTCTGAAAAGGTGGATACTTTTTTATGTCCGGATACTATACTGGTGCTCAGTTTTGTCCCTCAAGAGGGGATGAAGGATGCATTGGAGAGTTTTTTCAATAACTTGAGTCCTCCGTCCCTTACTGATGGGGACAGAGCTGAATTGGATCGCTCCATCACGCTGGAAGAGCTTCAATTGGTCACCAGTGAGATAGCAAATCAGAAAACACCGGACCCAGATAGTCTGCCGGTTTAAATATATCGGCAGTATGGGAGGGTTTTGCTACCTGAGCTGCTGAGGGTATTGAATATCTCAATGGCAGAGGACGCTCTACCTCCATCAATGATGGACTCCTACAATTATAACTATATACAAAGAGGGTAAGGATCCACTTGATGTGGCTTCATATAGGCCCATTGTGCTTTTAAATACAGATATAAAAATCTTTGCAAAAACTTTGGCAGCGCAGCTGAATAAAGTTATTGCAAAACTTATCCACCCTGACCAATCGGGTTTTATACCCGGAAGAACAACCTTTGATTGTTTGGAGTGGCAGTACCTATGGAGGGTCATGGAAGCAGCTCAGCTTGGGCCGAGATTTATTGGGTGGGTTAAAATGCTATATGGTGCCCCTGGGGCCAGAGTCAAGGTAAACAATGAACTGTCTGAAAGATTTGGCTTGGGGAGGGGGATGAGACAGGGTTGCCCCATGTCCCCCCTCCTCTTTGCCATTGCAATAGAGCCCCTGGCCGTCGCTCTTAGAACTTCAAGATGGATGAGGGAGTTTGGGGTTGGTGACTGGGAAGACAAACTTGCATTGTATGCAGATGATTTGCTGTTGTTTTGGGGGCTATGCAGGACTCTCCCAGGGAAGCAATGAAGATTATTAATAATTTTGGACTAATTTCAGGGTTAAAAATAAACTGGGCAAAATCTTCCTTGCTACTGGTTGACCCGCTGCGTGACCCCTTGCCAGAAGAAGTAGCCCAGATCCCAGTAGTGAACAAATTTAAATACCTAGGTATAACCATATCTAGAGACCCTCGGAGTTATGTTTTAGATAACATTGTCCCATTACTGACTAAATTCAGAGATAAAATAAAAATCTGGAAAAGTCTGACAATTTCAGCGGCAGGACGATGCAATTTAGTCAAAATGATCTGGATGCCGCAACTCCTTTATGTGGTACATAATTCCCCGATATGGTTGTATAAAAAATGGTTCCAAAACATTGACAGTTTGTTTAGGGCATTGATCTGGAAGGGCAGAACCGCTAGAATTCAGTTAAGTACCCTTCAACTCCAGCAACAGGAGGGAGGGGTAGCCCTCCCACACCCATTTAGCTACTTCCTAGCATCGCAACTCCAGCACATCGGAGGATGTAATTTAGTAGATCAAGAGCTAAGGAGAAAGAGGCTTTTACAAAACACTCCACATGACTCGATAATTGAGGCTCTGGAGGCTGGCTCTTTCGTCTCAAAAATACCTACCCTAAACCTTATGATGAAAGTATGGGATACAGCAAAAACAACTTTGAAGTATGAAGGCCTTACTGAATATACACCACTATGGGAAAATGGCAAATTGGGGGAAATGCAGAAGATTGAGACAGTAAGGGACTGGAAGAGACGTGGAATAAAGTTTGTCTCCCAACTATATATAAATGGATCCCTTTCAGGACTTGAGAGATCAATATGCCCTTTCAAATAAATATTTCTTTAGTTATCTACAAATCAGGCGTGCTCTGAAGGAACAATTTAGAGAAAGGACTATGGAGTGGAGTGCAATTCCAGTACTCAAAGATTTGGTTAACAGCGAGACAAGGAAAGGTCTAATATCAAAACTATATCTACACATTAATAAGAAGAAACTGAGTGAGGTGGAGCCCCCTTTATATAGGGAAAAATGGGAAAAAGAAGTGGGAAATATCACTGTATCCTAGTGGAGCAGAATCTTGGAAGTGGCTCTATCGGTTTCTTTGTCTCCCTCTCAAAGGATGTCACATCTGTTTCTGCTTTATAGAACTTACCATACCCCTTTAAAACTTTTCCAGTTTAGCTGCCGCTCTGACTCAAATTGCCCTAGATGTGGGGACTTAGAGGCAGACATGCTCCATATGTTCTGGAGATGTCCAAAATTGTTCCGTTACTGGACGGGGGTGATAGAATATATTGACCGGGTGTTTGGTACCTCCATCGAGAGGGAGGCAAAATGTTGCTTGCTGGGCTTGGTGGGGGAGGGGGGAAATTAGGAAGCAGGCAGATAGCGGCCTCAAGATGCTTATTCCAAGCAAGGAATTTGATCGCCCGGAGGTGGCAATCGGTGACACCCCCTCCAGTGAGGAATGGGTTAACATCATGAATACCGTTATTCTTAAAGAAAGAACGGTGTACATAAGGCAGAGCGCACTCTGGAAATACAACTCGATCTGGAAACCTTGGTGGGATGCAAGAGAAAATGATACATAGAAACTTAGATATCCGGTAAAAATATTGAGTGAGAAACAATTTAATAGAGAATAGACCCCTATGAGTTTGAAGTATGTTTTTTTTTTTTTTTTAACTTTGTTGGATCTAAGAAAATCTTGAATAAAGAAATAGAAATTAAAAAAAAAAAAAAAAAGACTTGCTCGGCAGGAACAAAGCAAGGGAGTCCGAATGGTCATTGAACCAAGAAATATATCTGATGATTACCGGGAGTTGGGGACTGCCCTAGATAGACTTATTTGCGAACTAAGGGAACGCAAAGGCGTCTGCCTTCTTTTCGCTGCAAAGAAAGGATCAAGCTTTGGGGTTGGATGCATTGGCACAGAGATGGGACTTCTCCCTGTCCTATGCTTTTCCCCCGTTCCAGCTGATTCCGCAGGTACTAGCGAAGTTCAGAATAGAATCCACAGACTTTTTTTTTTACTCAAAAAGGGTTTTATTGATTACATACAAAATGCTTACAAAATGTTTACAAGCAGTACGGTCATACAATCTCTTTTTCTACCATTGAATTTATATTCAGAAGTCTGTAAGATAAAGCAAAGAAAACGTGTTTTGCACCTCACAGACATGTATACCGTGTAGTAGTACCGGACAGTCTTTATCACACAGTGTGCAGTAACAACCTGATACTGTGCACTCTCTATACCTCGTTCTTTACAGCAACAGCCGGTCCATAATGAGATCAACTGGAGCCAACCCTGGAACGTTCAACCAATGTGACCAAATTTTATCAAACTTTCTCATACTATCCGTGTTGATATATATATTTGTTTGGGCCCCTACTGCGTGATGGAGCTGGAGATAATAGAATCGCATGGCGACCATTAAGTTGAATTCAGACTGTAGTTCAGTAAATGAACGCAGTTTCCCATCCCTGAATATTTGAGTCAGGTAGTTCATGCCATCTTGCTGCACACCTTTTGCTATATTGTAATTTCTCCAGTTCCAAGTATCACTTGTTCCCCCAAATGGGACTATATCTAGTAAAGCCCTCTACCTGCTGTATTGCTCTGACCTTATTCCACACCTTTTGCATCAAATTGTAAGTAGGGATGAGTTTATTTGACTTGGCAAATCTCAGCGCCTCTAAGCCCTCCTCTACCTCCCCACCTGTTTCTGCCTTTAGAAGGTGTGTTACCGGATCTATCAGATTAAGTATTTGCGTATCCGGGGGTCTCAGGGCCCTAGCTATGTGTTGGAGTTGGGAAGCCATATAGTATATCCATGGTTTTGGGAGAGGGAGCCCCCCCCGCCTCCTTTGGACATTGCAGCTGTTCTAGTTTAATTCTAGCGGTGGAGTTTAGCCAGATAAGTGACCTGAAGATAGAGTTGATGACTCTGAACTGTTTTAGGGGAACAACCATGGGAGTTTTGTGTAGTATATACAGTATCTGTGGCATCAAGATCATTTTGATCAAATTTATTCTACCCATTGGGGACATCTTCAGTCTAGCCCATGCCTTCACTCAGTCTCTGCAGCGATTCAGTAGGGGAGACAGATTCAGTCTGATATAGTCTAGGGGACTGGGTGTAATCTGAACTCCCAAATATCTAAATTCCTTGGTCACAGGAATGTCCATCAAGGCTGATTCTCGTGAACTGGGAATATTATCCAGCGGCATCAACGCGGAATTAGTCCAGTTGATTACCAATCCCGAATAGTGGCCAAACCTGTGAATTACCGTCATAGCTTCTCGTAGGGATGCATTCGTGTCGCCCAGCAAGAGCATGGTGTCATCTACATATAACATGCATTTTTCTTGGCACTCTCCGTACTGTAAACCTCTAATGTTTGCATTTGCTCGTATAGAGGAAGCCAGTGGTTCAATAGCCAGGGCAAACAATAGGGGTGATAGAGGGCAGCCCTGTCTTGTCCCCCTAAAAAGAGGGAAATAGTCATACACCCTCCCAGATTCCCGGATGGCTGCCTTCGGGGAGCTATACAAAAGTTGGACCCATTCTATATAGTGTGTCCCAAGCCCAAACTTGCATTACGGCCCATAAGTAGGACCACTCTATACTATCAAAGGCCTTATGGGCATCAAGAGATAGTAGTGCTCTATCCCCCATGTTATCAGCCATAGATTGTATATTAAGAAACAGTCGGTGTACGTTAATAGCCGTAGATTTTTGGGGCATGAACCCTGCCTGGTCCGAGTGAATTATGGATGAAATGGCTTTGTTCAGTCTAAGGGCTAGTAATTTAGCCAGTATTTTCACGTCTGCCTGTAACAGGGATATTGGCCTATAGGAGCCTGGGTCTAAAGGGTCTTTGCCGGGTTTCAAGAGTAGCATTATTATGGCTTTGGACATACTGTAGATAGGGGGAGACATCCTGACATTTTTGCTTTGTTAAATACTTCCAATAACCTAGGTAGCAAGTATTCCCCATAGTTCCTATACACCTCTATAGGTATGCCATCTTCTCCTGGTGCCTTGGAGTTAGGGAACATAGCGGTCGCTGATTGAAGCTCCGCCAAAGGGGCGTCGAGCAGTTGATAGTCTGTTTCTGACAATACGGGCAATTCTATACCTTCGAGGTAGTCCAGCAGGGTGATTTCGGTATAGACTTGTCGGGAGCGGTATAAGTCTAAGTAAAATGATTTATGGATCGCCATAATGTTATCTGGCGAGTTGGTAGTCTTGCCATCAGGAGCCCTCAGGGCATCAATGGATGGCGATGCTTGTTGAGCTCGGTAAATTTTTGCGAGGAGGCGACCAGTATGTTCCCCTTCCTCGTAGAAGGCAAGCTTGCTGAAGAAGCACTTCCGCTCCACCGTAGAGGAGGTGAGCCTATTCAACGCCTCCTGCGCTAACAGCCATGCCTCTCTACATTCCTCATTAGGATCGGCTATAAACTGGGTCTCTAGGTCGTCAACCAGGCGTTCCACTCCCTTGCTTTGTGCACTTGATTTCTTTTTGAACACATTTATTTCTCTTATGAATAGCCCTCTAAGGTAGGCCTTGAACATCTCCCATCTCATTCCTACATCCTGGTCACCCACCTGCTTTTCCCAAAAGTTAGCATTGTCTTGTATAAACTGAGGTGTTGATGTTATTAAATTAAGCCAGAAGGCATTAAGTTTCCATGGGGCTCTGTTCAGAGTGGACAGGGGGCACACCTTCAAATCTATTATCAGAGGGGAATGGTCCGAGATTCCCCTCAGAGCATAGGTGATATCTGAAACCGGTCGTGCTGCTGTTTCAGAGCATAAACATAAATCAAAATGGGAAAGGGACATATATATGAAAACACGAGAACTGGCATTTTCCAGGATTCCTACTCCTCCATAAGTCTATCTATCCCACCTCCTCCACCAATTTCCATCAGGGCCGTGCGGTACAAACCTCGCCCCGCCTGGACCGGGGATGCTTGTCCAGCTGTGGATCGAGGAAACAATTAAAGTCTCCCATGATATAAATCGGCACCTCCGGACGACCCAGCTGAAAATCCAAGATCGCCCTCGGGACCCGATGACTATATAGAGGCAGGATGTACACAAAGCCAAGTATACATTCCAGTGAAAACAAACGGCAGTGTAAAATGACATATCTCCCCTCGCTATCAATTTCAGTGCTCAATTCTTGGTAGTCCAGTGCGCAATGTATTAATACACTCACGCCCCTGGAAAAGGAGGTGTGAGTGGAGTGATAGGCCTTTCCCATCTATCTGAAATTGAGACATGCCAGGGAATCAGGAGTAAGATGAGTCTCCTGTAACACACAGATGGCCGGAAGATATTTTCTCATCGAGGTGGAGACCATTGTGCGCTTTATAGGGTCACCTAGTCCCCTAACATTCCAGGACATAACTTTGAGTTTGTTCCGCCCCCCTGCCATATTATACACATATCCATGAAGTAACAATAAAACACGATCCGGACCTCCCCGGTTTCTCACAGAATCCGCAGACTTGATTCTCATCGCACCCTACTGACCAAAAAGGCCTTGGTTCTCAACGTTGTTGAGCCTGTCAGTGAAACCCCCTTGTAGACTGCCAGTCAGGGAAGATTTTCTCGGTCAGGGTTGCCTCCATCACCCAGACCCGGCATACCTCAACCTGACGGCCTGGTTTCTGAGGGCCTATTAAGACGCAGAGGTTTGTCTAAAAGACTCATCAGCACCCTTCTGTCAAGTCGAAAGAAGGTGGCCAGGTCAATTTATTTTAAAGTCTGGAAGTCTGTTGTTCCAGCAAAAATTTTGATTTCAATAGTTTAATTTCTGTTCTAGAGTTTCTCCATGAGGGTATGGAGAAAGGCCTAGTGGCAAGCACCCTCAAGGTGCAGGTGGCAACATTACAGTTTTTTTTCTGGAGAAAACTTTATCCAGGGAGCCGTTAATAATTTGTTTTTTTAAGGCCATTGCCAGAATTAGACCTGTACCCTTGAAATCTTTCCCGAGTTGGGATTTATCTTTAGTTCTGCAAGGCCTCACGAAAGTGCCTTTTGAACCATTGGAAGATGCTTCCTTGAAATTGCATACATTAAAAATAATCCTCCTATTAGCGGTAACCTCAGCCCACAGGGTTAGCAAGAGTGAGGGCCCTATCAAATGCTGAGCCCTTTTTCAGATGCCTCCCGGACAGGATAATTTTGAAAACTGATCCAGGTTTTCTTCCAAAGGTGCCTTCCACATTCCACCGCATGCAGGAGATTATACTACCGACATTTTGTCCAGCACCCTCAGGCCCGGGAGAAGAGGCTTTTCACACCTTAGATGTCAGAAGGTGTCTCTTGAAATACCTGGAAACAACAAAAAACCTCAGGAAAACCTCTTCCTTGTTTCTTCTGTCAGCAGGAGTGCATAAAGGGCATCCAAGAATACCTTGGGAAGATGGCTTAAGCAGGCTATCAAAGAAGCTTACCTGGCTGTAGGTAAAGAACCTCCAGAGGGGATATTACCACACTCCACACGGGCAGTGGTGGCTTCCTGGGCAGAGAGCTGAGGCATCGCAAGAACAGATCTGTAATGCAGCCACATGGTCCAGCTTCTCCACGTTCATAAGGCACTACAGGTTGGATCCTCTGTCGGCCTTGGATCAGTCCTTTGGCAGGAAGGTCTTACAATCTGTTGTCCTGCCCTGAAGTAAGTTCTCGGTTATCTCCATGGTGCTGTCTTGAAAAGCGAAGGGAGAAAAACTTAGTTAGACTTACCGGTAACAAAATTTCTATGAGCCTTTCAGGACAGCAGCTACTTGCCGCCCTGATATGTTTGGCATATGAATGTTAAATCTTGGGTGCTCGATATTTTCCTTATATCTTTGTCTATCTAATCATTCCGAGACAGAAGTACAGTTAATCACACTTCTTTATAATAATATAAAGGTAAACAGAGTAAGCGTAGGCAATACATAGCCAGAGTTCAGTAACCAGATTGGGTAGTCAGCCAAAGCCAATGTCAGAGAGCCAGAGATCAACGTAGTAGTACAGCAAGCAGGATCAGGAGCCAGAAGGGACGTCAGCTGAGCAAGCCTTCAACAGAAACGCAGGAGAAAGTCTCTGAGATGTGACCAAAGGCGAAGGCAGAGATGAAGTGAGCTGGACAGCTTTAAGTAGCCAGGACTGACGAGCAGATCATCAACAGCTGAGTCACTGTGGAGAGACAGGTGCTGGCAATTAGCCGACAGCTGAGCGGCCAGCTCGGAGAAGGAAGAGCTGAGCCCAGCCCTGACAATCTTTCAGCATGTCAGAGGAATTCTCTGGTACGACTGACGTCATGGTGGAAGCAGCCGCTTTAAAGGGGCATTGTCACAGCAGTGTTTCCTGTGAAGAGGCTGTCATGAAAAGGTTCACCCGTTGGTGGCGCTATCGTTCTCCTGGATCGCAGTACCAATGTCCACCAGCGGGTGTCTTCCAACACCTAAGACCTGTAATAAGAGGACTCACCTGCTGGTGGCACTATTGCATCCTTGGGCCGTAGTACCGGTGTCCACCAGCGGGTGTATTCCGGCAGTGTGGAGCAGACAGCACCCTCTGTGCTCAGGTGTAACGTGAGGTCAAATTACTGCAGTCTGATAAATACCCGGCAAGCCCTCACATCCTTGCCTTGGTGTCTCTCTCCCTGTGCCCTGATCTTGCTGCCTGTTATCGTGACCTCGAGCCTGCATCTGTCCTGACCTGATCCAATCCCTATCCTGAGCCCATACTGGACCTGTCCCTCCAGTTTCCTGATTTCCCTGATCCCTGCCCTGCAGCCTATCCATCCATCCTCTCCCTGTCCTGTTGGTTCCCCGTCCTTTCCCATCTGACTGACCTCCTTGTGTATGACCTTGGCCTGGCTTTTGTTACGATTACGGTATTTCCCATCCATTTGTATATATCATTTGTTTGTGGGTCTATGGTTGTTTTGCACTGTTATATTTCGTTTGTCACCCATTTAATAAACACCATTATTTTTCACTTACCTGTGTTTCTGGTTCCTTCTGTGCAGTCCACACAGTCTGGTCTATTAAATTCCTGTGACAGTACACCAAGGCCATCCCTGACCAGACGTGGCTGCATTGAGGAACCATCCGGGTTGTTAGTTCTGCTAATATGGATTTCAATGAAATCATTTATTATTCTCTGCTGGCACAAGATGATGGTGAATATTGTTGGCAGATTTTGAAAGGGTGGACCAGTGACCAGCTGATGGAAACTATCCGATCAGCTCATTCCCTAGTGGATCGGGGCATATGTCATTTGAAGATGTTCAGCCCCTGATCCAGTTATGTGCAAAACCAGCCCTGTCATGCATTCCCGAAGGGAGAGATGATTTTTCTCCCCCCTTCAATTATGGCCAAGTGGAATCCCTGGTATGGTTATTAGAAGATGATTCAGCCTTTTTTTATGGAACATTATTCCGCTTGTTCACAGCAGGTGTTGTCTGATTGCATCCATTCAGTACAATCCCTGGTTAGTCAGGCCGGGTGTGAATCAGCATTTGTTCAACCTGTGCTACGGACATGGTCAGATCTCCTGCACTTAGCTAAGCTTCAACATTCCAGCCCTGCCATCAAACACCTGCCTTCCCAAAAATCTATCTCCCCGTCACCTATAGAAACCTCAGCTACAGCCCAGTTTACTCAGCTCCCTACCAAATACTACTACCCAGTCTCCAAGTGCTGCACCTATCCTGCCTTTAATCCACCTGTCTCTTCTCCTCCACCTGTAACACCCCCCCCTGTAACACCCCCCCAGAACCCACCTCCAGCCACTGTTCCTTGGTCTTCCTTTTGCCCAGCTACATACTTTTCTTATGACTCTGCACCTATGTACAAAGCTGCAGTGGCTAAACCAAAAAAGAAACGAAAGTTCTTCCCGACCCACACCATCCTGCCAGTAACCCAACCTGCCTCCACACCAACCAACCTGCTCCAGCCTGCGTTCATGCCAGGTGAACTTGATGACCCACCTAAACCTGCCAACCCTGTGCCTGCTATCCAGCCTGATGTGCCTGCCTTCCAGCCTGATGTGCCTATCTTCCATTCAGATGTGTCCGCTTTCCAATCTGATGTCTTGATGCCTGCCTTCCAGCCCAAAGTCTCGGTGCCTGCCTTCCAGCCTGATGTGCCCACTTTTCAGCCTGATGTGCCTGCCTTCCAGTCTGATGTGCCAGCTTCCCAGTCTGATGTCTCGATGCCTGCCTTCCAGCCAGAAGTCTCTGTGCCTGCCTTCCAGCCTGATGTGCCTGCCTTCCAGTCTGATGTGCGTACCTTCCAGTCTGATGTGTCCGCTTTCCAGTTTGATGTGCCCGCTTCCCAGTCTGATGTCTTGATGTCTGCCTTCCAGCCCAAAGTCTCAGTGCCTGCCTTCCAGCCTGATGTGCCTGCCTTCCAGCCTGATGTGTCCGCTTCCCAGTCTGATGTGTCCGCTTCCCAGTCTGATGTGCCAGCTTCCAAGTCTGATGTCTCGATGCCTACCTTCCAGCCTGATGTGCCTGCCTTCCAGCCTGATGTTCCTACCTTCCAGTCAGATGTGTCCGCTTTTCAGTCTGATGTCTTGATGCCTGCCTTCCAGCTTGAAGCCTCGGTGCCTGCCTTCCAGCCTGATCCTGATGTCTCGGTGCCTGCCTTCCAGCCGGATGTCTCTGTGCCTGCCTTCCAGCTTGATGTCTCCACTTTCCAGTCTGATGTGCCGCTTCCCAGTCTGTGCCCGCTTTCCAGTCTGATGTGCCCACCTTCCAGCCTGATGTCTCGATGCTTGCCTTCCAGTCTGATGTGCCCGCTTTCCAGTCTGTGCCCGCTTTCCAGTCTGATGTGCCCGCCTTCCAGCCTGATGTCTCGATGCTTGCCTTCCAGCCTGATGTCTTGGTGCCTTCCAGCCGGATGTCTCGGTGCCTGCCTTCCAGCTTGATGTCTCCACTTCCCAGTCTGATGTGCCCACTTCCCAGTCTGATGTGCCCGCTTCCCAGTCTGATGTGCCCACCTTCCAGCCTGATGTCTCGGTGCCTGCCTTCCAGCCGGATGTCTCGGTGCCTGCCTTCCAGCTTTATGTCTCCGCTTCCCAGTCTGTGCCCGCTTTCCAGTCTGATGTGCCCACCTTCCAGCCTGATGTCTCGATGCCTGCCTTCCAGTCTGATGTGCCCGCCTTCCAGTCTGATGTGCCCGCCTCCCAGCCCGATGTCTCGATACTTGCCTTCCAGCCTGATGTCTTGATACCTGCCTTCCAGTCTGATGTGCCCGCTTTCCAGTCTGTGCCCGCTTTCCAGTCTGATGTGCCCGGCTTCCAGCCTAATGTCTCAATGCTTGCCTTACAGCCTGATGTCTCGGTGCCTGCCTTCCAGCCGGATGTCTTGATATTGGTGTGTCAGCCTGAAGTTTCGGTGCCCGTGTGTCAGCTTGAAGTTTCAGTGCCCGTGTGTCAGCCTGAAGTTTCGGTGCCCGTGTGTCAGCCTGAAGTTTCGGTGCCCGTGTGTCAGCCTGAAGTTTTGGTGCCCATTACCCAGTCTGCTGAACCGATGCCCGTTACCCAGTCTGCTGAACCAGTGCCCGTAATAAGAGGACTCACCTGCTGGTGGCACTATTGCATCCTTGGGCCGTAGTACCGGTGTCCACCAGCGCGTATATTCCGGCAGTATGGAGCAGACAGCACCCTCTGCGCTCAGGTGTAACGTGAGGTCAAATCACTGCAGTATGATAAATACCCGGCAAGCCCTCACATCCTTGCCTTGGTGTCTCTCTCCCTGTGCCCTGATCTTGCTGCCTGTTATCTTGACCTTGAGCCTGCATCTGTCCTGACCTGATCCGACCCCTATCCTGAGCCCATCCTGGACCTGTCCCTCCGGTTTCCTGATTTCCCTGATCCCTGCCCTGCAGCCTATCCATCCTCTCCCTGTCCTGTTGGTTCCCCGTCCTTTCCCATCTGACTGACCTCCTTGTGTATGACCTCGCCTGGCTTTTGTTACGATTACGGTATTTCCCATCCATTTGTATATATAATTTGTTTGTGTTTATTGTTGTTTTGCACTGTTATATTTCGTTTATTTGTCACCCATTTAATAAACACCATTATTTTTCACTTACCTGTGTTTCTGGTTTCTTCTGTGCAGTCCACACAGTCTGGTCTATTAAATTCCTGTGACAGAGGCGGAGCTGCGCTCTCTCCATGGTGCTGTCCTGAAAGGCTCATAGAAATACCATTACCGGTAAGTCTAACTAAGGTTTTCCAGGAGGTAAATCCAGATTTCAAGGAAGTAAAGGGAGCTAGTCATCTGCCCTTACTGCAAATGGCTACCACTTGACGAATTCATCAAAGATGTCACAGGAGGAAAGGTTTTTCCACAGTGGAACATTTCAAATTTCCCCTTCTCAGGAGCCTTTCCCCACCTCAATGCTCTACCCAGGCTTCCACTGCAGCTTAGTTTAGCCCTTACTTTTGGGGCAAGACTTGTCCCACAAAGCCCATTAAGTCTTCCCCAAAACACTCTTTCCATGAAGGGGCAACCTCACTCCTAAGAGTGGGGGCTGTCTTTTACAGTTTTCTTCTCTCTGGGCCACAGCCATTCCAGACCTATGGTTTCAAAGGGGCTCAAAATTGTAAACCCTCAATTCTTTCCTCTCTCAAATCAACCAAAATCTGCTTAAGGACAGTCAGATTAGCAGAATGCTGTGAATCATCTCCTTGTGCCCAGGGGATAGTGTGCAAGTACCCCTACAGGACCGATTCAAAGGATTCTATTCAAATCTGTTCACTGTACTAAACCCAATGAGGGATTCATCCTATACTAGTCCCAAAAATCCCTAAACAAATATCTTCAAATTCCAACATTTCGCATGGAATCTGCAAGGTCAGTTATTGCCTTTGAGAGACCAGGGGAGTGCTTCGGTATCTGTAGACATCCAAGAGGCCCATTTGCATATTCCCAATCATTTTTCTACCTCGTCAATGATTTCTGCGCTTTGCAGTAGGAAATAATCACTTCCAGTTTGTTGCACTATCATGTGGCTTAGCCTCTGCTCCCAGTGTATTCACAAAGGTCCTTGCACCACTTCTTGCCTCAGGGAATCCATGTGACAGGTTATCTAGATGACCTTTGTTTGAAGTACTCCTCTACCTTCCAGGTATCGGCAAACATCCACAAGGACAATTCAGATGCTTTCAGTTGGGTGATCATATTTCAAAAATCTGCTCTTCAACCTTGCATACTTGCATACCTTCACCTTGCATACTTGGGTCTGATCCTAAACACATCTCAAGTAAAGGAATTCTTTCTAGAGAAGAAACTGCTTTCTCTCAAAGCTCATGCTTGGGACTTGAGGTCAAAGAGATATTGTGCTCTGAGATTCTCCATGAGAGTTCTAGGTCTCATGGTGGACTTTTGATTCTGTTCAATAAGGACAGAGGCTGGTCTTTCTGGCTGGAGAGGGGTGTTCTAGTCCCTCACACTTCAAGGAACATGGTCTTTGGTGGAAGCCAAGTTCTTATCACCATCCTGGAGCTGAGAAATAAGTTTGGCTCTGCAACACTGGACACCGCTTCTGCAAGGACAAGAGTAGTGTTCAGACACTATGGCTGTGGTCTAAATTAACAACCAAGAGGGGACTGGGTGTCATGCAGCCTCGAAGCCAGATCATCTCATGGACAGAGACACATTGTCCAGCGATCTCTTTTTCCACATCCCAGGAGTGGCCAACTGAATTTGGAGTGCCTGAGCCATCAATGCCTGAACTAAGGGAAATGGGTCCTTTAATACTGACATTGTTAACTTGATATGGGGGGGTGCTGGACAAGGATATCCTGGCTTCTAGATTCAACAACAAGGTACCTTGGTTTGTGGCCAAGACGAAGGATCCTCTAGTACTGGAACTGGATGTCTTGATAATCTCAGTCTATGTGCTAATCTAGGACTTCCCTCCAATGTGAATTCTACCTTGCCTGCTCCACCAA